>NC_141833.1:0-638750 GCF_982586985.1 Callionymus lyra
CTCTTCCAAAACTCCAACATTTTTTTTTTTTTCTACCTCTTCAAAACTCCAACATTTTTTTTTTTTTTACCTCTTCAAAACTCCAACATTATTATTATTTATTTATTTTTACCTCTAAAAAACTCCATTTATTTTTTTTATTTATTTTCTACCTCTTCAAAACTCCAACATTATTATTATTATTATTTTTTTTTTTACCTCTTCAAAACTCCAACATTATTCTTTTTTATTTTTTTTTACCTCTTCAAAACTCCAACATTATTATTTTTATTTTGTATTTTTTACCTCTTCAAAACTCCAATATTATTTTATTCGTATTTGTTTTACCTCTTCAAAACTCCAACGTTTTTTTTTTTTTTACCTCTTCAAAACTCCAACATTATTTTTATTATTATTTTTTTTACCTCTTCAAAACTCCAACATTATTTTATTTATATTTGTTTTACCTCTTCAAAACTCCAACATTATTATTTTTTTTTACTTCTTCAAAACTCCAACATTAATTTTTTTTTTTACCTCTTCAAAAGTCCAACATTATTATTATTTTTTTTTTTTACCTCTTCAAACTCAACATTTTTTTTTTTTTTTACCTCTTCAAACTCCAACATTATTTATTTTTATTTGTTTTACCTCTTCAAAACTCCAACATTATTATTATTTTTTATTTATTTTTTACCTCTTCAAAACTCCAACATTAATTTTTTTTTTTTTTTACCTCTTCAAAACTCCAACATTATTTTTATTATTATTTTTTTACCTCTTCAAAACTCCAACATTATTTTATTTATATTTGTTTTACCTCTTCAAAACTCCAACATTATTATTTTTTTTTACTTCTTCAAAAACTCCAACATTAAATTTTTTTTTTTTACCTCTTCAAAAACTCCAACATTATTATTATTATTTTTTTTACCTCTTCAAAACTCCAACATTATTTTATTTGTATTTGTTTTACCTCTTAAAAACTCCAACATTAAATTTTTTTTTTTTTTACCTCTTCAAAACTCCAACATTATTATTATTTTTTTTTTTACCTCTACAAAACTCCATTTATTTTTTAAATTTATTTTCTACCTCTTCAAAACTCCAACATTATTCTTTTTTTTTATTTTTACCTCTTCAAAACTCCAACGTTATTTTATTTGTATTTGTTTTACCTCTTCAAAATTCCAACATTATTATTATAATTTTTTTTTTTTTACCTCTTCAAAACTCCAACATTATTATTATTATTTTTTTTTTACCTCTTCAAAACTCCAACATTTTTTATTTTTTTTACCTCTTCAAAACTCCAACATTAATGTATTTGTATTTGTTTTACCTCTTCAAAACTCCAACATTATTATTTTTATTTTTTTACCTCTACAAAACTCCATTTATTTTTTTTATTTATTTTCTACCTCTTTAAAACTCCAACATTATTATTATTATTTAATTATTTTACCTCTTCAAAACTCCAACATTATTATTTTATTTTTTTTACCTCTACAAAACTCCATTTTATTTTTTTTTTTTATTTTCTACCTCTTAAAAACTCCAAGATTATTATTATTTTTTTTTTGTTTACCTATTCAAAACTCCAACATTATTTTATTAATTTTTTTTACCTCTTCAAAACTCCAACATTATTATTTTTTATTTTGTATTTTTTAACCTCTTCAAAACTCCAACATTTTTTTATTTTTTTTTACCTCTTCAAAACTCCAACATTTTTTTATTTGTATTTGTTTTACCTCTTCAAAACTCCAACATTATTATTTTTATTTTTTTTACCTCTACAAAACTCCATTTATTTTTTTTATTTATTTTCTACCTCTTTAAAACTCCAACATTATTATTATTATTTAATTATTTTACCTCTTCAAAACTCCAACATTATTTTATTTGTATTTGTTTTACCTCTTCAAAACTCCAACATTATTTTTTTTTTTTTGTTTACCTCTTCAAAACTCCAACATTATTTTTTTATTTTTTTTACCTCTTCAAAACTCCAAAATTATTTTATTTGTATTTGTTTTACCTCTTCAAAACTCCAACATTATTATTATTTATTTATTTTTACCTCTACAAAACTCCATTCATTTTTTTTATTTATTTTCTACCTCTTCAAAACTCCAACATTATTATTATTATTATTATTTTTTTACCTCTTCAAAACTCCAACATTATTTTTTTTATTTTTTATACCTCTTCAAAACTCCAACATTATTCTTTTTTATTTTTTTTTACCTCTTCAAAACTCCAACATTTTTTTATTTTTTTTTACCTCTTCAAAACTCCAACATTATTTTATTTATATTTGTTTTATCTCTTCAAAACTCCAACATTATTATTTTTTTTTACTTCTTCAAAACTCCAACATTAATTTTTTTTTTTACCTCTTCAAAACTCCAACATTATTATTTTTTACTTTGTATTTTTTACCACTTCAAAACTCCAACATTATTATTATTATTATTTATTTTTTACCTCTTCAAAACTCCAACATTATTATTATTTTTTTTTTCTACCTCTTCAAAACTCCAACATTTTTTTTTTACCTCTTCAAAACTCCAACATTATTATTATTTTTTTTTTTTACCTCTTCAAAACTCCAACATTTTTTTATTTTTATTTGTATTTATTACCTCTTCAAAACTCCAACATTATTATTATTATTATTTTTTTTTTACCTCTTCAAACACTCCAACATTATTCTTTTTTTTTACTTCTTCAAACTCCAACATTAATTTTTTTTTTTACCTCTTCAAAACTCCAAAATTATTTTTTTTTACTTTGTATTTATTACCTCTTCAAAACTCCAACATTATTATTATTATTATTTATTTTTTATCTCTTCAAACTCCAACATTTATTTTTTTTCTACCTCTTCAAAACTCCAACATTTTTTTTACCTCTTCAAAACTCCAACATTATTATTATTATTATTTTTTTACCTCTTCAAAACTCCAACATTTTTTTTTTTTTACCTCTTCAAAACTCTAACATTATTTTATTTTTATTTGTTTTACCTCTTCAAAACTCCAACATTATTATTATTTTTTATTTATTTTTTACCTCTTCAAAACTCCAACATTAATTTTTTATTTTTTTTTACCTCTTCAAAACTCCAACATTTTTTTTTACCTCTTCAAAACTCCAACATTATTATTTTTTTTTTTTACCTCTTCAAAACTCCAACATTATTATTTTTTACTTTGTATTTTTTTACCTCTTCAAAACTCCAACATTATTTCATTTGTATTTGTTTTACCTCTTCAAAACTCCAACATTTTTTTTTTTTTCTACCTCTTCAAACTCCAACATTTTTTTTTTTTTTTACCTCTTCAAAACTCCAACATTATTATTATTTATTTATTTTTACCTCTAAAAAACTCCATTTATTTTTTTTATTTATTTTCTACCTCTTCAAAACTCCAACATTATTATTATTATTATTTTTTTTTTTACCTCTTCAAAACTCCAACATTATTCTTTTTTATTTTTTTTTACCTCTTCAAAACTCCAACATTATTATTTTTTATTTTGTATTTTTACCTCTTCAAAACTCCAATATTATTTTATTCGTATTTGTTTTACCTCTTCAAAACTCCAACGTTTTTTTTTTTTTTTTACCTCTTCAAAACTCCAACATTATTTTTATTATTATTTTTTACCTCTTCAAAACTCCAACATTATTTTATTTATATTTGTTTTACCTCTTCAAAACTCCAACATTATTATTTTTTTTTACTTCTTCAAAACTCCAACATTAATTTTTTTTTTTACCTCTTCAAAAGTCCAACATTATTATTATTATTTTTTTTTTACCTCTTCAAAACTCCAACATTTTTTTTTTTTTTTTACCTCTTCAAAACTCCAACATTATTTTATTTTTATTTGTTTTACCTCTTCAAAACTCCAACATTATTATTATTTTTTATTTATTTTTTACCTCTTCAAAACTCCAACATTAATTTTTTTTTTTTTTTTACCTCTTCAAAACTCCAACATTATTTTTATTATTATTTTTTTACCTCTTCAAAACTCCAACATTATTTTATTTATATTTGTTTTACCTCTTCAAAACTCCAACATTATTATTTTTTTTTACTTCTTCAAAACTCCAACATTAAATTATTTTTTTTTACCTCTTCAAAACTCCAACATTATTATTATTATTTTTTTTACCTCTTCAAAACTCCAACATTATTTTATTTGTATTTGTTTTACCTCTTAAAAACTCCAACATTAAATTTTTTTTTTTTTACCTCTTCAAAACTCCAACATTATTATTATTATTTTTTTTTACCTCTACAAAACTCCATTTATTTTTTAAATTTATTTTCTACCTCTTCAAAACTCCAACATTATTCTTTTTTTTATTTTTACCTCTTCAAAACTCCAACGTTATTTTATTTGTATTTGTTTTACCTCTTCAAAATTCCAACATTATTATTATTATTTTTTTTTTTTACCTCTTCAAAACTCCAACATTATTTTATTAATTTTTTTTACCTCTTCAAAACTCCAACATTATTATTTTTTATTTTGTATTTTTTAACCTCTTCAAAACTCCAACATTTTTTATTTTTTTTTACCTCTTCAAAACTCCAACATTTTTTTATTTGTATTTGTTTTACCTCTTCAAAACTCCAACATTATTATTTTTATTTTTTTTACCTCTACAAAACTCCATTTATTTTTTTTATTTATTTTCTACCTCTTTAAAACTCCAACATTATTATTATTATTTAATTATTTTACCTCTTCAAAACTCCAACATTATTTTATTTGTATTTGTTTTACCTCTTCAAAACTCCAACATTATTTTTTTTTTTTTGTTTACCTCTTCAAAACTCCAACATTATTTTTTTTATTTTTTTTACCTCTTCAAAACTCCAAAATTATTTTATTTGTATTTGTTTTACCTCTTCAAAACTCCAACATTATTATTATTTATTTATTTTTACCTCTACAAAACTCCATTCATTTTTTTTATTTATTTTCTACCTCTTCAAAACTCCAACATTATTATTATTATTATTATTTTTTTACCTCTTCAAAACTCCAACATTATTTTTTTTATTTTTTTACCTCTTCAAAACTCCAACATTATTCTTTTTTATTTTTTTTTACCTCTTCAAAACTCCAACATTTTTTTTATTTTTTTTTACCTCTTCAAAACTCCAACATTATTTATTTATATTTGTTTTATCTCTTCAAAACTCCAACATTATTATTTTTTTTACTTCTTCAAAACTCCAACATTAATTTTTTTTTTACCTCTTCAAAACTCCAACATTATTATTTTTTACTTTGTATTTTTACCTCTTCAAAACTCCAACATTATTATTATTATTATTTATTTTTTTACCTCTTCAAAACTCCAACATTATTATTATTTTTTTTTTCTACCTCTTCAAAACTCCAACATTTTTTTTTACCTCTTCAAAACTCCAACATTATTATTTTTTTTTTTTTTTACCTCTTCAAAACTCCAACATTTTTTTATTTTTATTTGTATTTATTACCTCTTCAAAACTCCAACATTATTATTATTATTATTTTTTTTTTTACCTCTTCAAAACTCCAACATTATTCTTTTTTTTTACCTCTTCAAACTCCAACATTATTTTTTTTTACTTTGTACTTATTACCTCTTCAAAACTCCAACATTATTATTATTATTATTTATTTTTTTACCTCTTCAAAACTCCAACATTTATTTTTTTTTCTACCTCTTCAAAACTCCAACATTTTTTTTTTACCTCTTCAAAACTCCAACATTATTATTATTATTATTTTTTACCTCTTCAAAACTCCAACATTTTTTTTTTTTACCTCTTCAAAACTCTAACATTATTTTATTTTTATTTGTTTTACTCTTCAAAACTCCAACATTATTATTATTTTTTATTTATTTTTACCTCTTCAAAACTCCAACATTAATTTTTTATTTTTTTTTACCTCTTCAAAACTCCAACATTTTTTTTTACCTCTTCAAAACTCCAACATTATTATTTTTTTTTTTTACCTCTTCAAAACTCCAACATTATTATTTTTTACTTTGTATTTTTTACCTCTTCAAAACTCCAACATTATTTCATTTGTATTTGTTTTACCTCTTCAAAACTCCAACATTTTTTTTTTTTTCTACCTCTTCAAAACTCCAACATTTTTTTTTTTTTTTACCTCTTCAAAACTCCAACATTATTATTATTTATTTATTTTTACCTCTAAAAAACTCCATTTATTTTTTTTATTTATTTTCTACCTCTTCAAAACTCCAACATTATTATTATTATTATTTTTTTTTTACCTCTTCAAAACTCCAACATTATTCTTTTTTATTTTTTTTTACCTCTTCAAAACTCCAACATTATTATTTTTTATTTTGTATTTTTTACCTCTTCAAAACTCCAATATTATTTTATTCGTATTTGTTTTACCTCTTCAAAACTCCAACGTTTTTTTTTTTTTTACCTCTTCAAAACTCCAACATTATTTTTATTATTATTTTTTTACCTCTTCAAAACTCCAACATTATTTTATTTATATTTGTTTTACCTCTTCAAAACTCCAACATTATTATTTTTTTTTACTTCTTCAAAACTCCAACATTAATTTTTTTTTTTACCTCTTCAAAAGTCCAACATTATTATTATTATTTTTTTTTTTACCTCTTCAAAACTCCAACATTTTTTTTTTTTTTTTACCTCTTCAAAACTCCAACATTATTTTATTTTTATTTGTTTTACCTCTTCAAAACTCCAACATTATTATTATTTTTTATTTATTTTTTACCTCTTCAAAACTCCAACATTAATTTTTTTTTTTTTTTACCTCTTCAAAACTCCAACATTATTTTTATTATTATTTTTTTACCTCTTCAAAACTCCAACATTATTTTATTTATATTTGTTTTACCTCTTCAAAACTCCAACATTATTTTTTTTTTTTACTTCTTCAAAACTCCAACATTAAATTTTTTTTTTTTACCTCTTCAAAACTCCAACATTATTATTATTATTTTTTTACCTCTTCAAAACTCCAACATTATTTTATTTGTATTTGTTTTACCTCTTAAAAACTCCAACATTACATTTTTTTTTTTTTACCTCTTCAAAACTCCAACATTATTATTATTTTTTTTTTTACCTCTACAAAACTCCATTTATTTTTTAAATTTATTTTCTACCTCTTCAAAACTCCAACATTATTCTTTTTTTTTATTTTTACCTCTTCAAAACTCCAACGTTATTTTATTTGTATTTGTTTTACCTCTTCAAAATTCCAACATTATTATTATTATTTTTTTTTTTTTACCTCTTCAAAACTCCAACATTATTATTATTTTTTTTTTTTTACCTCTTCAAAACTCCAACATTTTTTATTTTTTTTTACCTCTTCAAAACTCCAACATTAATGTATTTGTATTTGTTTTACCTCTTCAAAACTCCAACATTATTATTTTTATTTTTTTTACCTCTACAAAACTCCATTTATTTTTTTTATTTATTTTCTACCTCTTTAAAACTCCAACATTATTATTATTATTTAATTATTTTACCTCTTCAAAACTCCAACATTAATGTATTTGTATTTGTTTTACCTCTTCAAAACTCCAACATTATTATTTTTATTTTTTTTACCTCTACAAAACTCCATTTATTTTTTTTATTTATTTTCTACCTCTTAAAAACTCCAAGATTATTATTATTATTTTTTTTGTTTACCTATTCAAAACTCCAACATTATTTTATTAATTTTTTTTACCTCTTCAAAACTCCAACATTATTATTTTTTATTTTGTATTTTTTAACCTCTTCAAAACTCCAACATTTTTTTATTTTTTTTTACCTCTTCAAAACTCCAACATTTTTTTATTTGTATTTGTTTTACCTCTTCAAAACTCCAACATTATTATTTTTATTTTTTTTACCTCTACAAAACTCCATTTATTTTTTTTATTTATTTTCTACCTCTTTAAAACTCCAACATTATTATTATTATTTAATTATTTTACCTCTTCAAAACTCCAACATTATTTTATTTGTATTTGTTTTACCTCTTCAAAACTCCAACATTATTTTTTTTTTTTTGTTTACCTCTTCAAAACTCCAACATTATTTTTTTTATTTTTTTTACCTCTTCAAAACTCCAAAATTATTTTATTTGTATTTGTTTTACCTCTTCAAAACTCCAACATTATTATTATTTATTTATTTTTACCTCTACAAAACTCCATTCATTTTTTTTATTTATTTTCTACCTCTTCAAAACTCCAACATTATTATTATTATTATTATTTTTTTGCCTCTTCAAAACTCCAACATTATTTTTTTTATTTTTTTTACCTCTTCAAAACTCCAACATTATTCTTTTTTATTTTTTTTTACCTCTTCAAAACTCCAACATTTTTTTTATTTTTTTTTACCTCTTCAAAACTCCAACATTATTTTATTTATATTTGTTTTATCTCTTCAAAACTCCAACATTATTATTTTTTTTTACTTCTTCAAAACTCCAACATTAATTTTTTTTTTTACCTCTTCAAAACTCCAACATTATTATTTTTTACTTTGTATTTTTTACCACTTCAAAACTCCAACATTATTATTATTATTATTTATTTTTTTACCTCTTCAAAACTCCAACATTATTATTATTTTTTTTTTCTACCTCTTCAAAACTCCAACATTTTTTTTTTACCTCTTCAAAACTCCAACATTATTATTATTTTTTTTTTTTACCTCTTCAAAACTCCAACATTTTTTTATTTTTATTTGTATTTATTACCTCTTCAAAACTCCAACATTATTATTATTATTATTTTTTTTTTTACCTCTTCAAAACTCCAACATTATTCTTTTTTTTTACTTCTTCAAAACTCCAACATTCATTTTTTTTTTTACCTCTTCAAAACTCCAACATTATTTTTTTTTACTTTGTATTTATTACCTCTTCAAAACTCCAACATTATTATTATTATTATTTATTTTTTTACCTCTTCAAAACTCCAACATTTATTTTTTTTTCTACCTCTTCAAAACTCCAACATTTTTTTTTTACCTCTTCAAAACTCCAACATTATTATTATTATTATTTTTTTACCTCTTCAAAACTCCAACATTTTTTTTTTTTTACCTCTTCAAAACTCTAACATTATTTTATTTTTATTTGTTTTACCTCTTCAAAACTCCAACATTATTATTATTTTTTATTTATTTTTTACCTCTTCAAAACTCCAACATTAATTTTTTATTTTTTTTTACCTCTTCAAAACTCCAACATTTTTTTTTTACCTCTTCAAAACTCCAACATTATTATTATTTTTTTTTACCTCTTCAAAACTCCAACATTATTATTTTTTACTTTGTATTTTTTACCTCTTCAAAACTCCAACATTATTTCATTTGTATTTGTTTTACCTCTTCAAAACTCCAACATTTTTTTTTTTTTCTACCTCTTCAAAACTCCAACATTTTTTTTTTTTTTTACCTCTTCAAAACTCCAACATTATTATTATTTATTTATTTTTACCTCTAAAAAACTCCATTTATTTTTTTTATTTATTTTCTACCTCTTCAAAACTCCAACATTATTATTATTATTATTTTTTTTTTACCTCTTCAAAACTCCAACATTATTCTTTTTTATTTTTTTTTACCTCTTCAAAACTCCAACATTATTATTTTTTATTTTGTATTTTTTACCTCTTCAAAACTCCAATATTATTTTATTCGTATTTGTTTTACCTCTTCAAAACTCCAACGTTTTTTTTTTTTTTTACCTCTTCAAAACTCCAACATTATTTTTATTATTATTTTTTTACCTCTTCAAAACTCCAACATTATTTTATTTATATTTGTTTTACCTCTTCAAAACTCCAACATTATTATTTTTTTTTACTTCTTCAAAACTCCAACATTAATTTTTTTTTTTACCTCTTCAAAAGTCCAACATTATTATTATTATTTTTTTTTTACCTCTTCAAAACTCCAACATTTTTTTTTTTTTTTTACCTCTTCAAAACTCCAACATTATTTTATTTTTATTTGTTTTACCTCTTCAAAACTCCAACATTATTATTATTTTTTACTTATTTTTTACCTCTTCAAAACTCCAACATTAATTTTTTTTTTTTTTTACCTCTTCAAAACTCCAACATTATTTTTATTATTATTTTTTTACCTCTTCAAAACTCCAACATTATTTTATTTATATTTGTTTTACCTCTTCAAAACTCCAACATTATTATTTTTTTTTACTTCTTCAAAACTCCAACATTAAATTATTTTTTTTTACCTCTTCAAAACTCCAACATTATTATTATTATTTTTTTTACCTCTTCAAAACTCCAACATTATTTTATTTGTATTTGTTTTACCTCTTAAAAACTCCAACATTAAATTTTTTTTTTTTTACCTCTTCAAAACTCCAACATTATTATTTTTTTTTTTTTTACCTCTACAAAACTCCATTTATTTTTTAAATTTATTTTCTACCTCTTCAAAACTCCAACATTATTCTTTTTTTTTATTTTTACCTCTTCAAAACTCCAACGTTATTTTATTTGTATTTGTTTTACCTCTTCAAAATTCCAACATTATTATTATTATTTTTTTTTTTTTACCTCTTCAAAACTCCAACATTATTATTATTATTTTTTTTTTACCTCTTCAAAACTCCAACATTTTTTATTTTTTTTTACCTCTTCAAAACTCCAACATTAATGTATTTGTATTTGTTTTACCTCTTCAAAACTCCAACATTATTATTTTTATTTTTTTTACCTCTACAAAACTCCATTTATTTTTTTTATTTATTTTCTACCTCTTTAAAACTCCAACATTATTATTATTATTTAATTATTTTACCTCTTCAAAACTCCAACATTAATGTATTTGTATTTGTTTTACCTCTTCAAAACTCCAACATTATTATTTTTATTTTTTTTTACCTCTACAAAACTCCATTTATTTTTTTTATTTATTTTCTACCTCTTAAAAACTCCAAGATTATTATTATTATTTTTTTTGTTTACCTATTCAAAACTCCAACATTATTTTATTAATTTTTTTCACCTCTTCAAAACTCCAACATTATTATTTTTTATTTTGTATTTTTTAACCTCTTCAAAACTCCAACATTTTTTTATTTTTTTTACCTCTTCAAAACTCCAACATTATTCTTTTTTTTTATTTTTACCTCTTCAAAACTCCAACGTTATTTTATTTGTATTTGTTTTACCTCTTCAAAATTCCAACATTATTATTATTATTTATTTTTTTTTACCTCTTCAAAACTCCAACATTATTATTATTATTTTTTTTTTACCTCTTCAAAACTCCAACATTTTTTATTTTTTTTTACCTCTTCAAAACTCCAACATTAATGTATTTGTATTTGTTTTACCTCTTCAAAACTCCAACATTATTATTTTTATTTTTTTTACCTCTACAAAACTCCATTTATTTTTTTTATTTATTTTCTACCTCTTTAAAACTCCAACATTATTATTATTATTTAATTATTTTACCTCTTCAAAACTCCAACATTAATGTATTTGTATTTGTTTTACCTCTTCAAAACTCCAACATTATTATTTTTATTTTTTTTACCTCTACAAAACTCCATTTATTTTTTTTATTTATTTTCTACCTCTTAAAAACTCCAAGATTATTATTATTATTTTTTTTGTTTACCTATTCAAAACTCCAACATTATTTTATTAATTTTTTTTACCTCTTCAAAACTCCAACATTATTATTTTTTATTTTGTATTTTTTAACCTCTTCAAAACTCCAACATTTTTTTATTTTTTTTTACCTCTTCAAAACTCCAACATTTTTTTATTTGTATTTGTTTTACCTCTTCAAAACTCCAACATTATTATTTTTATTTTTTTTACCTCTACAAAACTCCATTTATTTTTTTTATTTATTTTCTACCTCTTTAAAACTCCAACATTATTATTATTATTTAATTATTTTACCTCTTCAAAACTCCAACATTATTTTATTTGTATTTGTTTTACCTCTTCAAAACTCCAACATTATTTTTTTTTTTTTGTTTACCTCTTCAAAACTCCAACATTATTTTTTTTATTTTTTTTACCTCTTCAAAACTCCAAAATTATTTTATTTGTATTTGTTTTACCTCTTCAAAACTCCAACATTATTATTATTTATTTATTTTTACCTCTACAAAACTCCATTCATTTTTTTTATTTATTTTCTACCTCTTCAAAACTCCAACATTATTATTATTATTATTATTTTTTTACCTCTTCAAAACTCCAACATTATTTTTTTTATTTTTTTTACCTCTTCAAAACTCCAACATTATTCTTTTTTATTTTTTTTTACCTCTTCAAAACTCCAACATTTTTTTTATTTTTTTTTACCTCTTCAAAACTCCAACATTATTTTATTTATATTTGTTTTATCTCTTCAAAACTCCAACATTATTATTTTTTTTTACTTCTTCAAAACTCCAACATTAATTTTTTTTTTTACCTCTTCAAAACTCCAACATTATTATTTTTTACTTTGTATTTTTTACCTCTTCAAAACTCCAACATTATTATTATTATTATTTATTTTTTTACCTCTTCAAAACTCCAACATTATTATTATTTTTTTTTTCTACCTCTTCAAAACTCCAACATTTTTTTTTTACCTCTTCAAAACTCCAACATTATTATTATTTTTTTTTTTTACCTCTTCAAAACTCCAACATTTTTTTATTTTTATTTGTATTTATTACCTCTTCAAAACTCCAACATTATTATTATTATTATTTTTTTTTTACCTCTTCAAAACTCCAACATTATTCTTTTTTTTTACTTCTTCAAAACTCCAACATTAATTTTTTTTTTTACCTCTTCAAAACTCCAACATTATTTTTTTTTACTTTGTACTTATTACCTCTTCAAAACTCCAACATTATTATTATTATTATTTATTTTTTTACCTCTTCAAAACTCCAACATTTATTTTTTTTCTACCTCTTCAAAACTCCAACATTTTTTTTTTACCTCTTCAAAACTCCAACATTATTATTATTATTATTTTTTTACCTCTTCAAAACTCCAACATTTTTTTTTTTTTACCTCTTCAAAACTCTAACATTATTTTATTTTTATTTGTTTTACCTCTTCAAAACTCCAACATTATTATTATTTTTTATTTATTTTTTACCTCTTCAAAACTCCAACATTAATTTTTTATTTTTTTTTACCTCTTCAAAACTCCAACATTATTATTATTATTTTTTTTACCTCTTCAAAACTCCAACATTATTTTATTTGTATTTGTTTTACCTCTTCAAAACTCCAACATTATTTTTTTTTATTTTTTTTACCTCTTCAAACCTCCAACATTATTGTTCTTTTTTTTTTTTTTACCTCTTCAAAACTCCAACATTTTTTTTTTTCTACCTCTTCAAAACTCCAACATTTTTTTTTTACCTCTTCAAAAGTCCAACATTATTATTATTCTTTTTTTTTACCTCTTCAAAACTCCAACATTTTTTTTTTTTTTTACCTCTTCAAAACTCCAACATTAATTTTTTTTTTTTTACCTCTTCAAAACTCCAACATTATTATTATTATTTTTTTTACCTCTACAAAACTCCATTTATTTTTTTAATTTATTTTCTACCTCTTCAAAACTCCAACATTATTAGTATTATTATTTTTTTTTTTACCTCTGCAAAACTCCAACATTATTATTATTATTTTTTTTTTACCTCTGCAAAACTCCAACATTATTATTATTATTTTTTTTTTACCTCTGCAAAACTCCAACATTATTTCATTTGTATTTGTTTTACCTCTTCAAAACTCCAACATTTTTTTTTTTTCTACCTCTTCAAAACTCCAACATTTTTTTTTTTTTTTTACCTCTTAAAAACTCCAACATTATTATTATTTATTTATTTTTACCTCTAAAAAACTCCATTTATTTTTTTTATTTATTTTCTACCTCTTCAAAACTCCAACATTATTATTATTATTATTTTGTATTTTTTACCTCTTCAAAACTCCAATATTATTTTATTCGTATTTGTTTTACCTCTTCAAAACTCCAACGTTTTTTTTTTTTTTTACCTCTTCAAAACTCCAACATTATTTTTATTATTATTTTTTTACCTCTTCAAAACTCCAACATTATTTTATTTATATTTGTTTTACCTCTTCAAAACTCCAACATTATTATTTTTTTTTACTTCTTCAAAACTCCAACATTAATTTTTTTTTTTACCTCTTCAAAAGTCCAACATTATTATTATTATTTTTTTTTTACCTCTTCAAAACTCCAACATTTTTTTTTCTTTTTTACCTCTTCAAAACTCCAACATTATTTTATTTTTATTTGTTTTACCTCTTCAAAACTCCAACATTATTATTATTTTTTATTTATTTTTTACCTCTTCAAAACTCCAACATTAATTTTTTTTTTTTTTTTACCTCTTCAAAACTCCAACATTATTTTTATTATTATTTTTTTACCTCTTCAAAACTCCAACATTATTTTATTTATATTTGTTTTACCTCTTCAAAACTCCAACATTATTATTTTTTTTTACTTCTTCAAAACTCCAACATTAAATTTTTTTTTTTTACCTCTTCAAAACTCCAACATTATTATTATTATTTTTTTTACCTCTTCAAAACTCCAACATTATTTTATTTGTATTTGTTTTACCTCTTAAAAACTCCAACATTAAATTTTTTTTTTTTTACCTCTTCAAAACTCCAACATTATTATTATTTTTTTTTTTTTACCTCTACAAAACTCCATTTATTTTTTAAATTTATTTTCTACCTCTTCAAAACTCCAACATTATTCTTTTTTTTTATTTTTACCTCTTCAAAACTCCAACGTTATTTTATTTGTATTTGTTTTACCTCTTCAAAACTCCAACATTATTATTATTTTTTTTTTACCTCTTCAAAACTCCAACATTATTATTTTTTACTTTGTATTTTTTACCTCTTCAAAACTCCAACATTATTTTATTTGTATTTGTTTTACCTCTTCAAAACTCCAACATTATTTTTTTATTTTTTTTACCTCTTCAAAACTCCAACATTATTTTATTTGTATTTGTTTTACCTCTTCAAAACTCCAACATTAATTTTATTTTTTTTACCCCTTCAAAACTCCAACATTATTATTATTTATTTATTTTTGCCTCTACAAAACTCCATTTATTTTTTTTATTTATTTTCTACCTCTTCAAAACTCCAACATTATTATTATTATTATTATTTTTTTACCTCTTCAAAACTCCAACATTTTTTTTTTCTTTTACCTCTTCAAAACTCCAACATTATTATTTTTTATTTTGTATTTTTTACCTCTTCAAAACTCCAATATTATTTTATTTGTATTTGTTTTACCTCTTTAAAACTCCAACATTTTTTTTTTTTACCTCTTCATATTCCAACATTATTATTTTTTATTTTGTATTTTTTACCTCTTCAAAACTCCAATATTATTTTATTTATATTTGTTTTACCTCTTCAAAACTCCAACATTATTATTTTTTTTTACTTCTTCAAAACTCCAACATTTTTTTTTTTTTACCTCTTCAAAACTCCAACATTATTATTATTATTATTTTTTTTACCTCTTCAAAACTCCAACATTTTTTTTTTTTTTACCTCTTCAAAACTCCAACATTATTTTATTTTTATTTGTTTTATCTCTTCAAAACTCCAACATTATTATTATTATTATAATTTTTTTTACCTCTTCAAAACTCCAACATTAATTTTTTTTTTTTTTTACCTCATCAAAACTCCAACATTATTATTATTTTTTTTTTTACCTCTTCAAAACTCCAACATTATTATTATTATTTTTTTTACCTCTACAAAACTCCATTTATTTTTTAAATTTATTTTCTACCTCTTCAAAACTCCAACATTATTCTTTTTTTTTTTTTACCTCTACAAAACTCCATTTATTTTTTAAATTTATTTTCTACCTCTTCAAAACTCCAACATTATTCTTTTTTTTTATTTTTACCTCTTCAAAACTCCAACGTTATTTTATTTGTATTTGTTTTACCTCTTCAAAACTCCAGCATTATTATTATTTTTTTTTTACCTCTTCAAAACTCCAACATTATTATTTTTTACTTTGTATTTTTTACCTCTTCAAAACTCCAACATTATTTTATTTGTATTTGTTTTACCTCTTCAAAACTCCAACATTATTTTTTTATTTTTTTTACCTCTTCAAAACTCCAACATTATTTTATTTGTATTTGTTTTACCTCTTCAAAACTCCAACATTAATTTTATTTTTTTTACCCCTTCAAAACTCCAACATTATTATTATTTATTTATTTTTGCCTCTACAAAACTCCATTTATTTTTTTTATTTATTTTCTACCTCCTCAAAACTCCAACATTATTATTATTATTATTATATTTTTACCTCTTCAAAACTCCAACATTTTTTTTTTCTTTTACCTCTTCAAAACTCCAACATTATTATTTTTTATTTTGTATTTTTTACCTGTTCAAAACTCCAATATTATTATTTTTTTTTTTTTACCTCTTCAAAACTCCAACATTATTATTTTTTATTTTGTATTTTTTACCTCTTCAAAACTCCAATATTATTTTATTTATATTTGTTTTACCTCTTCAAAACTCCAACATTATTATTTTTTTTTACTTCTTCAAAACTCCAACATTTTTTTTTTTTTTACCTCTTCAAAACTCCAACATTATTATTATTATTATTTTTTTTACCTCTACAAAACTCCAACATTATTCTTTTTTCTTTTTTTTTTACCTCTTCAAAACTCCAACATTATTATTATTTTTTATTTATTTTTTACCTCTTCAAAACTCCAACATTATTATTATTTTTTTTTTTACCTCTTCAAAACTCCAACATTTTTTTTTTTTTTACCTCTTCAAAACTCCAACATTATTTTATTTTTATTTGTTTTACCTCTTCAAAACTCCAACATTATTATTATTTTTTACTTATTTTTTACCTCTTCAAAACTCCAACATTATTTTATTTGTATTTTTTTTACCTCTTCAAAACTCCAACATTAATTTTTTTTTTTTACCTCTTCAAAACTCCAACATTAATTTTTTTTTTTTTTTTTACCTCTTCAAAACTCCAACATTATTATTATTTTTTTTTTTTACCTCTTCAAAACTCCAACATTATTTTTTTTAAATTTGTTTCACCTCTTCAAAACTCCAACATTATTATTATTATTTTTATTTTTTACCTCTTCAAAACTCCAACATTATTATTATTATTTTTTTACATCTTCAAAACTCCAACATTATTTTTTTTTTTTTTGTTTACCTCTTCAAAACTCCAACATTATTTTTTTTATTTTTTTTACCTCTTCAAAACTCCAACATTATTATTTTTATTTTTTTTACCTCTTCAAAACTCCAACATTATTATTTTTATTTTTTTTACCTCTACAAAACTCCATTTATTTTTTTTATTTATTTTCTACCTCTTCAAAACTCAAAGATTATTATTATTTTTTTTTTTTTTTACCTATTCAAAACTCCAACATTATTTTATTAATTTTTTTTACCTCTTCAAAACTCCAACATTATTATTTTTTATTTTGTATTTTTTAACCTCTTCAAAACTCCAACATTTTTTTATTTTTTTCTGCCTCTTCAAAACTCCAACATTATTATTATTATTATTATTTTTTTACCTCTTCAAAACTCCAACATTTTTTTTTTCTTTTACCTCTTCAAAACTCCAACATTATTATTTTTTATTTTGTATTTTTTACCTCTTCAAAACTCCAATATTATTTTATTTGTATTTGTTTTACCTCTTTAAAACTCCAACATTTTTTTTTTTTACCTCTTCAAAACTCCAACATTATTATTTTTTATTTTGTATTTTTTACCTCTTCAAAACTCCAATATTATTTTATTTATATTTGTTTTACCTCTTCAAAACTCCAACATTATTATTTTTTTTTACTTCTTCAAAACTCCAACATTTTTTTTTTTTTACCTCTTCAAAACTCCAACATTATTATTATTATTATTTTTTTTACCTCTTCAAAACTCCAACATTTTTTTTTTTTTTACCTCTTCAAAACTCCAACATTATTTTATTTTTATTTGTTTTATCTCTTCAAAACTCCAACATTATTATTATTATTATTTTTTTTTTTACCTCTTCAAAACTCCAACATTAATTTTTTTTTTTTTTTTACCTCATCAAAACTCCAACATTATTATTATTATTTTTTTTACCTTTTCAAAACTCCAACATTATTATTATTATTTTTTTACATCTTCAAAACTCCAACATTATTTTTTTTTTTTGTTTACCTCTTCAAAACTCCAACATTATTTTTTTTATTTTTTTTACCTCTTCAAAACTCCAACATTATTATTTTTATTTTTTTTACCTCTACAAAACTCCATTTATTTTTTTTATTTTTTTTCTACCTCTTCAAAATTCCAACATTATTATTATTATTATTATTTTTTTACCTCTTCAAAACTCCAACATTATTATTTTTTTTTTTTTTACCTCTTCAAAACTCCAACATTTTTTATTTTTTTTTACCTCTTCAAAACTCCAACATTATTGTATTTGTATTTGTTTTACCTCTTCAAATCTCCAACATTATTATTTTTATTTTTTTTACCTCTACAAAACTCCATTTATTTTTTTTATTTATTTTCTACCTCTTCAAAACTCAAAGATTATTATTATTTTATTTTTTTTTTACCTATTCAAAACTCCAACATTATTTTATTAATTTTTTTTACCTCTTCAAAACTCCAACATTATTATTTTTTATTTTGTATTTTTTTACCTCTTCAAAACTCCAACATTTTTTTATTTTTTTTTACCTCTTCAAAACTCCAACATTTTTTTATTTGTATTTGTTTTACCTCTTCAAAACTCCAACATTATTATTTTTATTTTTTTTACCTCTACAAAACTCCATTTATTTTTTTAATTTATTTTCTACCTCTTCAAAACTCCAAGATTATTATTATTATTTATTTATTTTACCTCTTCAAAACTCCAACATTATTTTATTTGTATTTTTTTTACCTCTTCAAAACTCCAACATTAATTTTTTATTTTTTTTTTACCTCTTCAAAACTCCAACATTATTATTATTATTTTTTTTACCTCTTCAAAACTCCAACATTATTTTTTTTTAATTTGTTTCACCTCTTCAAAACTCCAACATTATTATTATTATTTTTATTTTTTACCTCTTCAAAACTCCAACATTATTATTATTATTTTTTTACATCTTCAAAACTCCAACATTATTTTTATTATTTTTATTTTTTTCCTCTTCAAAACTCCAACATTATTTTTTTTATTTTTTTTACCTCTACAAAACTCCATTTATTTTTTTTATTTTTTTTCTACCTCTTCAAAATTCCAACATTATTATTATTATTTTTTTTTTTTTACCTCTTCAAAACTCCAACATTATTATTATTATTTTTTTTTTACCTCTTCAAAACTCCAACATTTTTTATTTTTTTTTACCTCTTCAAAACTCCAACATTATTGTATTTGTATTTGTTTTACCTCTTCAAAACTCCAACATTATTATTTTTATTTTTTTTACCTCTACAAAACTTCATTTATTTTTTTTATTTATTTTCTACCTCTTCAAAACTCCAAGATTATTATTATTATTTTTTTTTTTACCTATTCAAAACTCCAACATTATTTTATTAATTTTTTTTACCTCTTCAAAACTCCAACATTATTATTTTTTATTTTGTATTTTTTAACCTCTTCAAAACTCCAACATTTTTTTATTTTTTTTTACCTCTTCAAAACTCCAACATTATTATTTTTATTTTTTTTACCTCTACAAAACTCCATTTATTTTTTTTATTTTTTTTCTACCTCTTCAAAATTCCAACATTATTATTATTATTTATTTTTTTTTACCTCTTCAAAACTCCAACATTATTATTATTATTTTTTTTTTACCTCTTCAAAACTCCAACATTTTTTATTTTTTTTTACCTCTTCAAAACTCCAACATTAATGTATTTGTATTTGTTTTACCTCTTCAAAACTCCAACATTATTATTTTTATTTTTTTTACCTCTACAAAACTCCATTTATTTTTTTTATTTATTTTCTACCTCTTAAAAACTCCAAGATTATTATTATTATTTTTTTTTTTTACCTATTCAAAACTCCAACATTATTTTATTTATTTTTTTTACCTCTTCAAAACTCCAACATTATTATTTTTTATTTTGTATTTTTTAACCTCTTCAAAACTCCAACGTTTTTTTATTTTTTTTTACCTCTTCAAAACTCCAACATTTTTTTATTTGTATTTGTTTTACCTCTTCAAAACTCCAACATTATTATTTTTATTTTTTTTACCTCTACAAAACTCCATTTATTTATTTTTTTTATTTTCTACCTCTTCAAAACTCCAACATTATTATTATTATTTAATTATTTTACCTCTTCAAAACTCAAACATTATTATTATTATTATTATTTTTTTACCTCTTTAAAACTCCAACATTATTATTATTTTTTTTTTTTTACCTCTTCAAAACTCCAACATTTTTTATTTTTTTTTACCTCTTCAAAACTCCAACATTAATGTATTTGTATTTGTTTTACCTCTTCAAAACTCCAACATTATTATTTTTATTTTTTTTACCTCTACAAAACTCCATTTATTTTTTTTATTTATTTTCTACCTCTTAAAAACTCCAAGATTATTATTATTATTTTTTTTGTTTACCTATTCAAAACTCCAACATTATTTTATTAATTTTTTTTACCTCTTCAAAACTCCAACATTATTATATTTTATTTTGAATTTTTTAACCTCTTCAAAACTCCAACATTTTTTTTTTTTTTTTACCTCTTCAAAACTCCAACATTTTTTTATTTGTATTTGTTTTACCTCTTCAAAACTCCAACATTATTATTTTTATTTTTTTTACCTCTACAAAACTCCATTTATTTTTTTTATTTATTTTCTACCTCTTTAAAACTCCAACATTATTATTATTATTTAATTATTTTACCTCTTCAAAACTCCAACATTATTTTATTTGTATTTGTTTTACCTCTTCAAAACTCCAACATTATTTTTTTTTTTTTTTGTTTACCTCTTCAAAACTCCAACATTATTTTTTTTATTTTTTTTACCTCTTCAAAACTCCAAAATTATTTTATTTGTATTTGTTTTACCTCTTCAAAACTCCAACATTATTATTATTTATTTATTTTTACCTCTACAAAACTCCATTCATTTTTTTTATTTATTTTCTACCTCTTCAAAACTCCAACATTATTATTATTATTATTATTTTTTTACCTCTTCAAAACTCCAACATTATTATTTTTTTTTTTTTTACCTCTTCAAAACTCCAACATTATTCTTTTTTATTTTTTTTTACCTCTTCAAAACTCCAACATTTTTTTTATTTTTTTTTACCTCTTCAAAACTCCAACATTATTTTATTTATATTTGTTTTATCTCTTCAAAACTCCAACATTATTATTTTTTTTTACTTCTTCAAAACTCCAACATTAATTTTTTTTTTTACCTCTTCAAAACTCCAACATTATTATTTTTTACTTTGTATTTTTTACCTCTTCAAAACTCCAACATTATTATTATTATTATTTATTTTTTTACCTCTTCAAAACTCCAACATTATTATTATTATTTTTTTTTACCTCTTCAAAACTCCAACATTTTTTTTTTCTACCTCTTCAAAACTCCAACATTTTTTTTTTACCTCTTCAAAACTCCAACATTATTATTATTTTTTTTTTTTACCTCTTCAAAACTCCAACATTTTTTTTTTTTTTTACCTCTTCAAAACTCCAACATTTTTTTATTTTTATTTGTATTTATTACCTCTTCAAAACTCCAACATTATTATTATTATTATTTTTTTTTTTACCTCTTCAAAACTCCAACATTATTCTTTTTTTTTACTTCTTCAAAACTCCAACATTATTTTTTTTTTTTACCTCTTCAAAACTCCAACATTATTTTTTTTTACTTCTTCAAAACTCCAACATTATTTTTTTTTTTTACCTCTTCAAAACTCCAACATTATTATTATTTTTTTTTTTACCTCTTCAAAACTCCAACATTTTTTTTTTTTTTTACCTCTTCAAAACTCCAACATTTTTTTATTTTTATTTGTATTTATTACCTCTTCAAAACTCCAACATTATTATTTTTATTTTTTTTACCTCTACAAAACTCCATTTATTTTTTTTATTTATTTTCTACCTCTTCAAAACTCCAACATTATTATTATTATTATTATTTTTTTACCTCTTCAAAACTCCAACATTTTTTTTTCTTTTACCTCTTCAAAACTCCAACATTATTATTTTTTATTTTGTATTTTTTACCTCTTCAAAACTCCAATATTATTTTATTTGTATTTGTTTTACCTCTTTAAAACTCCAACATTTTTTTTTTACCTCTTCAAAACTCCAACATTATTATTTTTTATTTTGTATTTTTTACCTCTTCAAAACTCCAATATTATTTTATTTATATTTGTTTTACCTCTTCAAAACTCCAACATTATTATTTTTTTTTACTTCTTCAAAACTCCAACATTTTTTTTTTTTTTACCTCTTCAAAACTCCAACATTTTTTTTTTTCTACCTCTTCAAAACTCCAACATTTTTTTTTTACCTCTTCAAAAGTCCAACATTATTATTATTCTTTTTTTTTACCTCTTCAAAACTCCAACATTTTTTTTTTTTTTTACCTCTTCAAAACTCCAACATTATTTTATTTTTATTTGTTTTACCTCTTCAAAACTCCAACATTATTATTATTTTTAAATTATTTTTTACCTCTACAAAACTCCAACATTATTTTATTTGTATTTTTTTTACCTCTTCAAAACTCCAACATTAATTTTTTTTTTTTACCTCTTCAAAACTCCAACATTATTATTATTATTTTTTTTACCTCTACAAAACTCCATTTATTTTTTTAATTTATTTTCTACCTCTTCAAAACTCCAACATTATTATTATTATTATTTTTTTTTTTACCTCTGCAAAACTCCAACATTATTATTATTCTTTTTTTTTTACCTCTTCAAAACTCCAACATTTTTTTTTTTTTTTTTTTACCTCTTCAAAACTCCAACATTATTATTATTTTTTTTTTACCTCTTCAAAACTCCAACATTATTTTTTTTTCATTTGTTTTACCTCTTCAAAACTCCAACATTATTATTTTTTTTTTTTACCTCTTCAAAACTCCAACATTATTATTTTTTACTTTGTATTTTTTACCTCTTCAAAACTCCAACATTATTTAATTTGTATTTGTTTTACCTCTTCAAAACTCCAACATTTTTTTTTTTTTCTACCTCTTCAAAACTCCAACATTTTTTTTTTTTTTTACCTCTTCAAAACTCCAACATTATTATTATTTATTTATTTTTACCTCTAAAAAACTCCATTTATTTTTTTTATTTATTTTCTACCTCTTCAAAACTCCAACATTATTATTATTATTTTTTTTTTTTTACCTCTTCAAAACTCCAACATTATTCTTTTTTATTTTTTTTTACCTCTTCAAAACTCCAACATTATTATTTTTTATTTTGTATTTTTTACCTCTTCAAAACTCCAATATTATTTTATTCGTATTTGTTTTACCTCTTCAAAACTCCAACGTTTTTTTTTTTTTTTACCTCTTCAAAACTCCAACATTATTTTTATTATTATTTTTTTACCTCTTCAAAACTCCAACATTATTTTATTTATATTTGTTTTACCTCTTCAAAACTCCAACATTATTATTTTTTTTTACTTCTTCAAAACTCCAACATTAATTTTTTTTTTTACCTCTTCAAAAGTCCAACATTATTATTATTTTTTTTTTTTTAACCTCTTCAAAACTCCAACATTTTTTTTTTTTTTACCTCTTCAAAACTCCAACGTTTTTTTATTTTTATTTGTTTTACCTCTTCAAAACTCCAACATTATTATTATTTTTTATTTATTTTTTACCTCTTCAAAACTCCAACATTAATTTTTTTTTTTTTTTTACCTCTTCAAAACTCCAACATTATTTTTATTATTATTTTTTTACCTCTTCAAAACTCCAACATTATTTTATTTATATTTGTTTTACCTCTTCAAAACTCCAACATTATTATTTTTTTTTACTTCTTCAAAACTCCAACATTAAATTTTTTTTTTTTACCTCTTCAAAACTCCAACATTATTATTATTTTTTTTACCTCTTCAAAACTCCAACATTATTTTATTTGTATTTGTTTTACCTCTTAAAAACTCCAACATTAATTTTTTTTTTTTTTACCTCTTCAAAACTCCAACATTATTATTATTTTTTTTTTTTACCTCTACAAAACTCCATTTATTTTTTAAATTTATTTTCTACCTCTTCAAAACTCCAACATTATTCTTTTTTTTTATTTTTACCTCTTCAAAACTCCAACGTTATTTTATTTGTATTTGTTTTACCTCTTCAAAACTCCAACATTATTATTATTTTTTTTTACCTCTTCAAAACTCCAACATTATTATTTTTTACTTTGTATTTTTTACCTCTTCAAAACTCCAACATTATTTTATTTGTATTTGTTTTACCTCTTCAAAACTCCAACATTATTTTTTTATTTTTTTTACCTCTTCAAAACTCCAACATTATTTTATTTGTATTTGTTTTACCTCTTCAAAACTCCAACATTAATTTTATTTTTTTTACCCCTTCAAAACTCCAACATTATTATTATTTATTTATTTTTGCCTCTACAAAACTCCATTTATTTTTTTTATTTATTTTCTACCTCTTCAAAACTCCAACATTATTATTATTATTATTATTTTTTTACCTCTTCAAAACTCCAACATTTTTTTTTCTTTTACCTCTTCAAAACTCCAACATTATTATTTTTTATTTTGTATTTTTTACCTCTTCAAAACTCCAATATTATTTTATTTGTATTTGTTTTACCTCTTTAAAACTCCAACATTTTTTTTTTACCTCTTCAAAACTCCAACATTATTATTTTTTATTTTGTATTTTTTACCTCTTCAAAACTCCAATATTATTTTATTTATATTTGTTTTACCTCTTCAAAACTCCAACATTATTATTTTTTTTTACTTCTTCAAAACTCCAACATTTTTTTTTTTTTTACCTCTTCAAAACTCCAACATTATTATTATTATTATTTTTTTTACCTCTTCAAAACTCCAACATTTTTTTTTTTTTTACCTCTTCAAAACTCCAACATTATTTTATTTTTATTTGTTTTATCTCTTCAAAACTCCAACATTATTATTATTATTATTTTTTTTTTTACCTCTTCAAAACTCCAACATTAATTTTTTTTTTTTTTTACCTCATCAAAACTCCAACATTATTATTATTATTTTTTTTACCTCTTCAAAACTCCAACATTATTATTATTTTTTTTTTTTACCTCTACAAAACTCCATTTATTTTTTAAATTTATTTTCTACCTCTTCAAAACTCCAACATTATTCTTTTTTTTTTTTTTACCTCTACAAAACTCCATTTATTTTTTAAATTTATTTTCTACCTCTTCAAAACTCCAACATTATTCTTTTTTTTTATTTTTACCTCTTCAAAACTCCAACGTTATTTTATTTGTATTTGTTTTACCTCTACAAAACTCCAACATTATTATTATTTTTTTTTTACCTCTTCAAAACTCCAACATTATTATTTTTTACTTTGTATTTTTTACCTCTTCAAAACTCCAACATTATTTTATTTGTATTTGTTTTACCTCTTCAAAACTCCAACATTATTTTTTTATTTTTTTTACCTCTTCAAAACTCCAACATTATTTTATTTGTATTTGTTTTACCTCTTCAAAACTCCAACATTAATTTTATTTTTTTTACCCCTTCAAAACTCCAACATTATTATTATTTATTTATTTTTGCCTCTACAAAACTCCATTTATTTTTTTTATTTATTTTCTACCTCTTCAAAACTCCAACATTATTATTATTATTATTATTTTTTTACCTCTTCAAAACTCCAACATTTTTTTTTTCTTTTACCTCTTCAAAACTCCAACATTATTATTTTTTATTTTGTATTTTTTACCTCTTCAAAACTCCAATATTATTTTATTTATATTTGTTTTACCTCTTCAAAACTCCAACATTATTATTTTTTTTTACTTCTTCAAAACTCCAACATTTTTTTTTTTTTTACCTCTTCAAAACTCCAACATTATTATTATTATTATTTTTTTTACCTCTACAAAACTCCAACATTATTCTTTTTTCTTTTTTTTTTACCTCTTCAAAACTCCAACATTATTATTATTTTTTATTTATTTTTTACCTCTTCAAAACTCCAACATTATTATTATTTTTTTTTTTTACCTCTTCAAAACTCCAACATTTTTTTTTTTTTTACCTCTTCAAAACTCCAACATTATTTTATTTTTATTTGTTTTACCTCTTCAAAACTCCAACATTATTATTATTTTTTATTTATTTTTTACCTCTTCAAAACTCCAACATTATTTTATTTGTATTTTTTTTACCTCTTCAAAACTCCAACATTAATTTTTTTTTTTTACCTCTTCAAAACTCCAACATTAATTTTTTATTTTTTTTTTACCTCTTCAAAACTCCAACATTATTATTATTATTTTTTTTACCTCTTCAAAACTCCAACATTATTTTTTTTAAATTTGTTTCACCTCTTCAAAACTCCAACATTATTATTATTATTTTTATTTTTTACCTCTTCAAAACTCCAACATTATTATTATTATTTTTTTACATCTTCAAAACTCCAACATTATTTTTTTTTTTTTTGTTTACCTCTTCAAAACTCCAACATTATTTTTTTTATTTTTTTTACCTCTTCAAAACTCCAACATTATTATTTTTATTTTTTTTACCTCTACAAAACTCCATTTATTATTATTTTTTTTTTTCTACCTCTTCAAAATTCCAACATTATTATTATTATTATTATTTTTTTACCTCTTCAAAACTCCAACATTATTATTTTATTTTTTTTTTACCTCTTCAAAACTCCAACATTTTTTATTTTTTTTTACCTCTTCAAAACTCCAACATTATTGTATTTGTATTTGTTTTACCTCTTCAAAACTCCAACATTATTATTTTTATTTTTTTTACCTCTACAAAACTCCATTTATTTTTTTTATTTATTTTCTACCTCTTCAAAACTCAAAGATTATTATTATTATTTTTTTTTTTACCTATTCAAAACTCCAACATTATTTTATTAATTTTTTTTACCTCTTCAAAACTCAAACATTATTATTTTTTATTTTGTATTTTTTAACCTCTTCAAAACTCCAACATTTTTTTATTTTTTTTTACCTCTTCAAAACTCCAACATTTTTTTATTTGTATTTGTTTTACCTCTTCAAAACTCCAACATTATTATTTTTATTTTTTTTACCTCTACAAAACTCCATTTATTTTTTTAATTTATTTTCTACCTCTTCAAAACTCCAAGATTATTATTATTATTTATTTATTTTACCTCTTCAAAACTCCAACATTATTTTATTTGTATTTGTTTTACCTCTTCAAAACTCCAACATTATTTTTTTTTTTTGTTTACCTCTTCAAAACTCCAACATTATTTTTTTTATTTTTTTTACCTCTTCAAAACTCCAAAAGTATTTTATTTGTATTTGTTTTACCTCTTCAAAACTCCAACATTATTTGTATTTTTTTTATCTCTTCAAAACTCCAACATTATTATTATTTATTTATTTTTACCTCTACAAAACTCCATTCGTTTTTTTTATTTATTTTCTACCTCTTCAAAACTCCAACTTTATTATTATTATTATTATTTTTTTACCTCTTCAAAACTCCAACATTATTATTTTTTACTTTGTATTTTTTACCTCTTCAAAACTCCAACATTATTATTATTTATTTATTTTTTTTCTACCTCTTCAAAACTCCAACATTTTTTTTTTACCTCTTCAAAACTCCAACATTATTTTATTTTTATTTGTTTTACCTCTTCAAAACTCCAACATTATTATTATTTTTTATTTATTTTTTACCTCTTCAAAACTCCAACATTATTTTTTTTTTTTTTTACCTCTTCAAAACTCCAACATTATTATTATTATTTTTTTTACCTCTTCAAAACTCCAACATTATTATTATTATTATTTTTTTTTACCTCTTCAAAACTCCAACATTATTCTTTTTTTTTTTTTTTACCTCTTCAAAACTCCAACATTATTTTTTTATTTTTTTTACCTCTTCAAAACTCCAACATTATTTTTTAAATTTATTTTCTACCTCTTCAAAACTCCAACATTATTATTATTATTTTTTTTTTTACCTCTTCAAAACTCCAACCTTAATTTTTTTTATTTTATTTACCTCTTCAAAACTCCAACATTATTATTTTATTTTTTTTTACCTCTTCAAAACTCCAACATTATTTTATTTGTATTTGTTTTACCTCTTCAAAACTCCAACATTATTTTATTTTTTTTACCTCTTCAAAACTCCAACATTATTTTATTTTTTTTACCTCTTCAAAACTCCAACATTATTATTATTATTATTTTTTTACCTCTACAAAACTCCATTTATTTTTTTAATTTATTTTTTACCTCTTCAAAACTCCAACATTATTTCATTTATATTTGTTTTACCTCTTCAAAACTCCAACATTATTATTTTTTTTATTTGTTTTACCTCTTCAAAACTCCAACATTGTTATTATTTTTTATTTATTTTTTACCTCTTCAAAACTCCAACATTAATTTTTTTTTTTTTTACCTCTTCAAAACTCCAACATTATTATTATTATTTTTTTTTTTTACCTCTTCAAAACTCCAACATTATTTTTTTATTTTTTTTACCTCTTCAAAACTCCAACATTATTTTTTAAATTTATTTTCTACCTCTTCAAAACTCCAACATTATTATTATTATTAATTTTTTTTACCTCTTCAAAACTCCAACCTTAATTTTTTTTATTTTATTTACCTCTTCAAAACTCCAACATTATTATTATTATTATTTTTTTACCTCTTCAAAACTCCAACATTATTTCACTTATATTTGTTTTACCTCTTCAAAACTCCAACATTATTATTTTTTTTTACTTCTTCAAAACTCCAACATTATTATTTTTTTTTTTTTTTGTTTACCTCTTCAAAACTCCAACATTATTTTTTTATTTTTTTACCTCTTCAAAACTCCAACATTATTTTTTATTTTTATTTGTTTTACCTCTTCAAAACTCCAACATTATTATTTTTTTTTACCTCTTCAAAACTCCAACATTTTTTATTTTATTTCATTTTTTACCTCTTCAAAACTCCAACATTATTATTGTTTTTTTTTTTTTTTACCTCTTTAAAACTCCTACATTACAATTTTACTTCTTACAGGTACATCACACTTCGTCTAGAATTGATTACTTCTTAACAATAAATCTCTACAATCAATCATATCAGAAACAAAAGTTTATCCCATAATAATAAGCGACCAGGCACCATTCACACTTGATCTATATATTAAACCTCAACAGTAGTCTTCCACTCGATGGAGGTTTAACACATCTCTACTGAAAGACAAAGATTTTGATAATTATTTAAAGTTATTAATAGTCCTTCTTTCTAGAAACTAATGACACACCAAACATCTCTGCTTCCCTTCTCTGAGAAACATCTAAAGCATTACTACGTGGAAAATGATCTCCTTCTCTTCGCATTAGAAGAAGGCTGAGTACCAATGACAAAAAGATTTAGAGAAAAAACTAAAAGAACTTCAGGTAGATTATTTACACAAACCAAACCAAGACTCAGAGCACAGATCAGAAGGCAGAACTGCAGTCTTCCACACTCTTCTGCACTTCTCCCACAACAGGTCGGGGGGTTTGTCGCCCTTGGTCCTGGGGGTTCGTGGCCGGGCTGGTCGGTCTTTCGGGGGCTTCCCGGGTGGGGGGGGGGGCGCATTGGGGGGACGGCGGAGGCATTGGGCGGACCCATGTTACCGTAGTGACCATCTACCGCCCATGCAAGTGCTGCTGTCCCCCTGGGTGGTGCATGGTGGGTGGGGGCGGTGGCTGGGGGTCAGTACGTGTGATGGGCGGGGCCTCGGCACCTTAGAGACCGTGGACTGCCCATCGAATACTGCTGGCCCCCCAAACTTCCCTCATGGGGAGGTGGGCTGCGGCTGTTGGGGGCGGTCTACAGTTCAAAGACTAGGGGCCGTTCCCGGACGGCTGCGGCCCCATTACCCCCGCCCTGCCCGCACAACCGTGACCCGGGGGACCTGGGCCGGTGCCTGGCCGTTGCTCCCCCGGGCTCATGCGGTGGCACTCAACCCGGCTACTGGCCGTGTCCGCAGGGTATTGGGGGGGGTTCCGCCGCCGCTGCTGTGGTGGGTCCCCATCTCCTTGACTCGGTCCCCTGCTATGGACTTGGTGGCGGCCTGACGGTCTGGGGGTCCTCCGTCGCCCGGCCTGGCCCCGGGGCCCTATCCCCTGACTGGTTCTTCTGGCTGCCCCTCTGCCCCGGTGCCTGCGCCTGGTGCCTCCCCCTCTCTGCTTCCTCGGTCGTCCTCGCCTGTGCTCGCCCTCTCGCGCCCCCGGTGGTGGTCCGCCTTCTCGCTGGTGTTTGGGGTCGGCTCTGGTGGTTATCTCGCCTGCCGGGTCCTGGTCTCCCGCGGGTTCCTGCCGCGGCTTGGGCCCCTGTGTCTGGATCTGCTGTGCTAGGTATGTGCCCTCTGGCCTGGCTATTTCAACCCCCCCCCCCCCCCCCCCTCTCCCCTCTATATATCTTCACCCGTCACCGGAGTCTGTATACCTGTGTATTGTCTACATTTGTCCCAAACCCACACCTTTTTATTTCTCTCCCGGAGCCCCAGGGATCCACCTCCAGAGCTGCTGCTGATCCAGGGATCCACCTCCAGAGCTGTTGCTGATCCAGGGATCCACCTCCAGAGCTGCTGCTGATCCAGGATCTTCACCACGTCATCAGATCCCGAGTTCTCTCCAGCAATCAGATAAAGTGATTATTGTTGGTGACTTTAACATCCATGTTGATATGGTCCATGATAGCTTAGCTAACAGGTTTAACTCTATCCTGGAGTCATTTGGTTTCTCTCAGTATGTACATGAACCGACTCACTGCTTTAAGCACACATTAGACCTTGTCCTAGCATACGGACTTGAAATTAAAAATGTTATTGTCTCTCCTCAGAATTCAGTTCTTTCCGACCATCAATTAATAACCTTTGACTTCATTTTAAATGAGCCAAGTCTACAGAGCAGGAGCACTCTCAAAAGATGTCTGTCTGAAAGTGTCGTTACCAAGTTTATGGAAATAATTCCCTCTGTGCTCAGTAAAACGCCTAGCCTCAGTGTGTCAAGAAACTCTACCCATAGTCACCCAGACATTGATAACTTTGTGGGCAGTTTTACAGACTCGTTGCACAATACGCTTGACTTAATCGCACCACTAACTAAAAAGACTGTTAACAGAAGTAGTCTTGCTCCCTGGTATACTCAGGAAACACGTAAATTAAAACAGGTTTCTAGACGACTAGAGAAGAAATGGCATTCATCAAAACATAATGAATTCTACCAGGACTGGCAGGATAAGTTAAAAATATACAAGGCATCTCTTCGGAAAGCCAGAGCCAGCTACTACTCATCACTTATAGAAGCAAATAAGAATAACCCCAAGTTCTTATTCAGTACTGTAGCCAGGCTGACACGGAGCCATCAGTCCATTGAGCAGTCCATCCCTCCTCATCTCAGTAGCAATGACTTTATGAACTTTTTTAATGAAAAAATTGTAACTATTAGAGGAAAGATTCAAGACCTCCTAGATTCGTCTAATACAACCAGTGCAGCCTCACCGGTCACAGACACTATGACTGATACATACTTTGACTCCTTTCTACCAGTGAGTCCTCGACAGCTGTCCCAGGTTGTTTCCTCCTCAAAGTCCACAACATGTCTTCTCGATCCTATTCCCACATGGCTACTTAAAGAACTGTTCCCCTTACTTAGCACTTTCATACTTGACATTATTAACTTGTCAATAACATCCGGCTATGTGCCTCAGATTTTTAAAGTTGCAGTAATTAAACCTCTGCTTAAAAAACCCACTCTCGATCCAGAGGTCCTCACTAACTACAGGCCTATCTCTAATCTAGTATTCATTTAAAAACTTCTGGAGAAAGTGGTAACGAGTCAGCTCTGTGATTATCTCCAGGACAATGATCAATTTGAGGTGTTTCAGTCTGGTTTTAGGGAACACCACAGCACAGAGATCGCCCTGGTAAAAGTAAGTAACGACCTACTGATGGCCTCTGATCAGGGCCATGTTTCAGTTCTTGTTCTTCTAGATCTCAATGCTGCATTTGACACTGTCGACCACCAAATCCTTCTACAGAGGCTAGAAAACCATTTAGGCATTTGTGGAACTGCTCTTAACTGGTTTAAATCTTACCTGTCGGATAGAACGCACTATGTACATGTCAACCACCTCTCATCGACACACACTAAGGTCAGCTATGGTGTCCCACAAGGTTCTGTTCTTGGTCCAATACTATTCACAATCTATATGCTCCCACTAGGGGACTTGATTAGAAGACACTCTATACATTTTCACTGTTATGCTGATGACACCCAACTTTACTTGTCCATGAAGCCAGATGAAAGAATTCAGCTAACACAATTACAGTCCTGTATCACAGATATCAAGTCATGGATGACCAAAAACTTCCTCCTACTGAACTCGGAAAAGACTGAGGTTTTACTAGTTGGTCCGCAACATCTCAGACAATCATTAACTAATGATCTAGCTTTACAAAATGGACTTGCTCCTGCTACTTGCACCACTGTAAAGAATCTGGGTGTATGCTTTGACGAGGACTTATCATTTAACTCACACATAAAACAAATCTCACGGACTGCTTACTTCCACCTTCGTAACATTTCAAAAATTAGGCACTTCCTTCCTTTAGATGCTGCTGAGAAGCTCATCCATGCTTTTGTTACCTCCAGGCTGAATTATTGTAACTCTCTTCTGTCAGGCTGTTCTAAAAAGTCTCTCAGAACTCTTCAGCTCATTCAGAACTCTGCAGCTCGTGTCCTGACTAAGACTAAGAGGCGCGAACACATTTCCCCTGTACTGTCTTCCCTACATTGGCTTCCTGTAGAATTTAGAATACAATTTAAAATCCTTCTCCTAACCTATAAAGCCTTACATGGTCTAGCACAAACATACATTAAAGATTTAATCCAAACTTACCAACCCTAAAGGACCTTACGATCCCTAAACTCTGATCTACTAGTTATACCACAAATCTCTAAATGTAGATTCGGAGCCAGGGCCTTCAGTTTTCAAGCCCCTCTGCTGTGGAACAAACTACCGGCTTCAGTCCGGAGGGCAGACACCCTCTCTATGTTTAAAAATAATCTTAAAACCTTACTTTTCGATAAAGCCTATAATTAACTTGACTGTTTATCTCTAGCTAACATAACTAACAAAACTGTTTATCTTAGCTGCTATAGGCTGAGAATGCTGGAGGAGTTTTAGTTTTAGTTTCAGACACCGAGCTCTGTATATCCTTCTTTTCTCGCCGGGGCCGTTCTGGCTTGGCTGGTTCGGGTGTGGGGGTCCGGCGGGTGGGGCCTGTGGGTGCCTTGGGCCTGGTGGTGGTGACCGCTGGTGCCGCGATGGCCCCGTGTGCCGGCGGGGGGGTGGCCCGCTTCCGGGGTTTTTTTGATGGTGCGTGGGGGCTGGTGCTGGCGGGGGTGGCTGGGGTGGTGGATGGGGGGTTGTGCTGGGGGCGGTGCTGGGGCTGGGGGGTTGCTGGTCGGCGGGTGAACTGTTAGGGGTGGGGCTGGGGCTGGCCGGGTGTTCTGGATGACCTTCCGGCCCCGATGGCTTCACCTGGTCTGTGGTGGGGGGCCTGTCTTGGGGTGGTGTCTGCTGCAGCGGTGGCTGTGGTCCTCTACCCGCCCTGTGTGGCATGTGCCGTGGTCGGGGAGTTTGTCGCCCTTGGTCCTGGGGGTTCGTGGCCGGGTTGGTCGGTCTTTCGGGGGCTTCCCGGGTGGGGGGGGCCACACTGGGCGGGGCCACATTGGGGGGACGGCGGAGGCATTGGGCGGACCCATGTTACCATAGTGACCATGTACCGCCCATGCAAGTGCTGCTGTCCCCCTGGGTGCTGCATGGTGGGTGGGGGCGGGGGCGGGGGCTGGGGGTCAGTACGTTTGATGGGCGGGGCCTCGGCACCTTAGAGACCGTGGACCGCCCATGGAATACTGCTGGCCCCCCAAACTTCCCTCATGGGGGAGGTGGGCTGCGGCTGTTGGGGACGGTCTACAGTTCAAAGACTGGGGGCCGTTCCCGGACGGCTGCAGCCCCATTGCCCCCCGCCCCGCACAACCGTAACCCCCCCCCCCCTGTGACCCGGGGGACCTGGGCCGGTGCCTGGCCGTTGCTCCCCCGGGCTCATGCGGTGGCACTCAACCCGGCTACTGGCCGTGTCCGCAGGGTATTGGGGGGGGTTCCACCGCCGCTGCTGTGGTGGGTCCCCATCTCCTTGACTCGGTCCCCTGCTATGGACTTGGTGGCGGCCTGACGGTCTGGGGGTCCTCCGTCGCCCGGCCTGGCCCCGGGGCCCTATCCCCTGACTGGTTCTTCTGGCTGCCCCTCTGCCCCGGTGCCTGCGCCTGGTGCCTCCCCCTCTCTGCTTCCTCGGTCGTCCTCGCCTGTGCTTGCCCTCTCGCGCCCCCGGTGGTGGTCCGCCTTCTCGCTGGTGTTTGGGGTCGGCTCTGGTGGTTATCTCGCCTGCCGGGTCCTGGTCTCCCGCGGGTTCCTGCCGCGGCTTGGGCCCCTGTGTCTGGATCTGCTGTGCTAGGTATGTGCCCTCTGGCCTGGCTATTTCAACCTCCCCCCCCTCTCCCCTCTATATATCTTCACCCGTCACCGGAGTCTGTATACCTGTGTATTGTATACATTTGTCCCAAACCCACACCTTTTTATTTCTCTCCCGGAGCCCCAGGGATCCACCTCCAGAGCTGCTGCTGATCCAGGGATCCACCTCCAGAGCTGTTGCTGATCCAGGGATCCACCTCCAGAGCTGCTGCTGATCCAGGATCTTCACCACGTCATCAGATCCCGAGTTCTCTCCAGCACCCCCATGGACCCTCCTACACTCTCCTCTTTTCTCTCACTATATCCTCCCTCACTCCTCTCCTTATCCATCTGTCTACCCCCCCATCCTTCCTCCCAGCCGGTCAAAGCGGCAGGCCATCAACAATGAGTCTGGTTCCGCTCGAGGTTTCTGCCTTCTAAAAGGAAGATTTTCCTCGCCATTGCTCACTGTACAGCTCACTGTACAGTGTTTTGTTTCTTGCTCTTTGTTGAATTGCTGGGATCTATTTTTCCTTAATCAACTGTAGTCTTATTTCAACTGTATAGTGTCTTGAGATAACTTTGTTATGATAAGACACTTTAAATAAAATTGAATTGAAAAATTGAATTGAAAACTGATACTCTTCTCTGTCAGATTGGGAAAGTGTAATTAGAATTAAACAATATGAAAAAGTTAAAGTCAAAATACAAAGATAACGCCTAACTGAACTCCAGCAAAGCAACAAATCAAATCAATATTTAGCAAATTTACTTAAACGAGAATATGAAAAATCAACAATCTCCATTATAAAGGACAGAAGTGGAATATTCTTTAAGTATTTGTGGGGAATTTTTGTTCCGGTGAACCGACCCCTCCCCAGTCTCGTACGTGGTGGTGGAAAATGAAGGACAGACACATGGATGAGTTTAAGAAAACTGCTCATTTAGTGAATTATGCAAAAGTCAGAGACAAACTTACGTGAACACGGGCGCTAGCAAGCAGAGAGATCTATCGCAGACGTCTTCGAATGCCAGAACGCAAAGATCTCACAAAATGGTGGATCTTTTATAGTATGAATATTCAGGTTAAAGCCTCTAGTCAATTGTACATGTAGGATTGGTCAGTAACTGTAAACACTTGATTCTAAGATGGCCGGTCGCACGTGGTCGTAGTGGAAATTCACCAAAGGTTGTTGTCTTCTAGAGAGATTCTGTTCCCAGCGACTTGCTGGCCTGTTGTGTCTTTCAGTGTGAGTTCTCAAACAGGTTTGACCTGTGGATATGAACCTGAGTAGTTGCAGTGAGTGGATGCAATGCAAGGCAACGATTATTTAATGTGAATTAAATATGAAAGATTATCAGTTAATCAAGTGACTATTTGAAATGTGTGTTAAATCTAGATGATTGATTACAGTAAAGTTGTCATTTCTTTACACAGTACACAGCAGACATTAGCAGCTACAGCAAGTTTCATAAAACAAGAACAAGTATTATTATTATATAAAGTATAACAAAAAGCAAAACCCAATTTACTTGTTTATTTTAATTGAGAATGTGGAGCTTTATATGATTTATGAAACACTTATTCTAAAAGCACTGCTGATGTTGTGTTTTATATTTTTTAGTCGTATCATAATGTATGATAAGAACTAGTTAAAATTGCAAATTATCCTTGAATTCTGCATTATGTTGGATTCAAAGTATGAGCATGAAGAAGAAAATATAAGAAAGCTCTTAAAGAAAATGAAAAATACTTATGGCCTGAGGTTGTCTGATATTAATAATGTAGAGTTTTATATACATTTAAAATTAAATAAACACAAGAGAGCAGGAAAACACTTTTATAGATTGTGATACTTTATTTACTTCTTCATTAAACTGAAAAACCAAATTAATGTATATTTAAAGTAAAGATTTCCAACAGTCAAGATTATTCTGTAGGATTTGTTCTCTCTTAAAACCAAAAATATGAATATATAAATATCCACAATGGTATGGAAGTACATCAGTGCCATCATAATATTGAATGGTTTATTTATTTATTTTTAAATATTGAAAGGTTGAATTAATTTCTATTTTAATTTCAACTAAAAAAATATGAAGCCTTTTAAATTCAGCACAACAGTGCCACCAGACAAAACCATACAAGTACCGATTTACTGTATCATACAGTAACGATCAGGTGACGCCATCACTGTCGCATCTGTTTAGATATTTTAATGACAAAGTATCAACTTTGTTTTAATGTCTAGATCACATCTTTAACTACATCTCTCGTTGTTGAAGCATCACCCAAAATGTTTGTTTAGTTCAGTGAGTTTATGTGATGTGTCGTCTTTTGGAGTCTGCTCTATAACTTTTGTCAAGTGATGTCATCAAGTGTGTTTTAGAATTAGTTCATATCTGGTGAGACTGACTCTCTTTTTAACGTTTGTTCTGTGAAAAAATGCAATTTCTTCTAAATAAATCCCCCCAAAAATGCAATGAAAACATCAATTGAGACTGTATTAACAGTTTATAATCGTTCTTTTAAAATAAATGTTGACATGGATCACACTGTTTTAAAGTTCAGATGAGCTCCAGTGTAAATATTTATATTTTACATACATTAACACAAATACTCTATGAACAGCGACGATCTGGTTTGTAACCTCTTGAGAGGAAGTTTATCAAAAATAAAACTGCAAATCACCTTTAAACCTGTCGGAAAGTTAACACATTTTCATAATCTGTTCATTCTTGATACATATGGATGGTGACGTGTAAAACTACGCGTGCACACTCTCATAGTACACACAAGGGTCAAACCTGGGACTTTTAAAGATGTACCTTTTTTTTTTTTAACAGAACCAGTGTTATAAATAGAGTCAGTCTCACCAGATATTAACTAATTCTAAAATCTGACATCGCTTGACAAAAGTTCTAGAGCAGGATTTGAACCTGCTACTCCAAAGAATGAAAACTTAAACTAACTCACTGAGCTAAACAGACATTGTCAATAAATAATGTAACCATGATATTAAAACACCATTCCTGTTTAAATCCTCTGCTATCAGAATCTACTGATTGATTTGAGATGTAGTCCAAGATGTGTAAACTCCAGACGTTACAACAAAGTTGATACTTTGTCATGAAAATATCTAAACTGATGCAGCAGTGATGACGTCACCTGATCGTTTATGCATGGAAGTATGATCCAGGAGCTCGCTACTAGTTTGGTTTTGGCTGGTGGTTGATATTTGATTTGGTTTTATATTGAATTCAAAATGCTTCAATTTTTTTTATTATTGAGTTTAAAGGCTAGAAATTAAAAAAAAAAAAAGAATAATTGAAATTAAAATAAAACAAAAATATTGAATAATTGAAATTAAAATATAACAAATATTGAATATTTGAAATTATTTCAACCTTTCAATATTTGAAAAAGTAAATTCAACCATTCAATATTCTGATGGCATTGATTTTCTTCCATACAATGGTTCCATGTTTGTGCATTCACAGTATCTACTTGGCAGTTTTTTGGGAATTTAATTTAATCATGTAAGACTAGCATGACGGTTGAAATTACATGGTACTGAAAATGAACATGGTTACAATTTTAAAAAGGTTTTTCATGATGCATAATTTACTTAAAAGTCAAATGTTAAATGTTTGATATATTTTACTGTTAAGAATTAAAGTATTAGCATTTAGATAAAAATAAAGATAAAAGGTAAGAACATTTATTGTAGCAAAACAGAAAAAATGTTGAATATATTAAGAGCAAAAAGTCTTGTTCGAAGTTTACTTTACTTCCGACTTGAGTTAAATATATGTGTCTGGAGGTGCCTGGAGAATTGTGTCCGATTACATCCTACATCTGTGTAAAAGTTTCCTTCTGAGCATTTATTTTCACACTTAAAGGATCAATTTAAGTTGTGGAGGTTGTTTGTCTTTGTCAGGGAGGAGAGGAGGTTGTTTGCTTGCTCTTCTGCTGATGAAAATAATTGAAAAAAAACGTTTTAAAACTTTCAAATCTTACTGTATATTTTTTGGTATTGCTTTTATTTTATTATTCAGTAAACAAATAAACAAATCTAAAAACTACCTGAGAATGTGAGGTCGGCCCAAGGTGGGAGGTGCTTAAAGCTTAAAGAGCCAACCCCTCGAGAGATCTCTCCTTTTTAAATACATCTCAATCAAGAGGCCACCAAATCTAAATGGCTGCATACATTGAACAAAAAGTTTTTAAATCACCTACTTGGTTGTTTAAAAAACGTTTAACTGTTAGAGAGTTGGAAGTGAACATGAGTGTTAAAACTTTATGAAAGTGGATCATCATTCCTTCGATACATTTTTCCTTGTTTATTTATCCATCATCATGTTATTCAAACCAACAAAGGTTACTCACACAGTTGTGTGTGTTGGAGGAGGTAGTGTTCTAGTGTGTAAATTAAACCTGATTTTCCGGTTTTAAAGGAAAACTTTTGACCAGAAATGTTTGGGGTTTTTTTTACCAAAAAGGTTTGAATCCTTGATCTATAAACAAGCAAACTGAAATAAATGAACTGAACAAAAGCCTAGCTCTCTCTTGGCTCGGTCATTTACTCAAACCCTTTTAGTGGAGTAAAAGCCCCTAATACACACACACACAGATGTGCACAAAAATCACAAAGGGCCACGCCAAGCTCCCCTCTAGTCCCAGCTGTACTGGTTCAACGTGATTGAACATCTGATTTCCCTGATCTTGAAAAGACTTTTGAGACTTCATTCCTATGATCCACCTTTGGACCCCCCACACTGAACTAAGAACTATATCTGGGATGATGATGAACGTGATTATGAAGACAAATGGCACGATCTGGTCGCAAACATGAACTTGACTCTTGTCTGCAGTGACATTTTTGTGGGTCCTGATGGTGTGGCTGCTGAACTAACAAACAAACAAGGTGTTCTCTATGCTCTCTCTGACACTTCTGTCCCTCACGTTGCTCTTGCTGTGGTTGCTGGTGGAGAAGCTAGGGCCCTGAGACAAATGATTAAGAAATGCAAAGTTGTTTGCGATTTGACAAAAAAAAAAAAAAGCAGACAAATCTAGCCTGTTAGAGACATGATATCTAAAGATGTAACAGTAAACAGTTAATCCCAGAATAACATACTCTGATTGCTCCACTCAGAGCTATGATGAAAGCAGCCATAAGAAAACCAATCAAAAACTTGTGTGGTCAACTGATGCAGAATTTTATTTAAACTAATTAAAAGTGACTCTGTCTAGGGCTGCTGACTTGTCACCTCCAGAAACTATACTATAGAGACTAGACTGTACTATACTAAACCACTCCATCTTGATGTGTTCTTATCCTGTTAGAGGTGGTGTTGAGAAGCCCTCCAGTGAGGGAGAATTAAGAAGCCACTGTCCACTGCAGACTTTTAAATATATCAAAAGATCTCCTTCTTAGAAGGTGAACAAGAAACATGAGCCAACATGAGTAAAGCTAAAAACTTGACTAGCATACTTTTAAATATATGTATGAACAAATGTAGTTTTAGGAAACTACTCTTTGGACATGTGGTGAAATAGTTAAGATGTGTAAATTACCAAACAAAAGAAATCATGATTTGAGATAAATACAACTTCCCTAAAACTAATAAGACATTACTTAATGCTAAAAGAAGGTACATATTGGTGTTATATATTTAAAAGGACAATCAAATGGGCTGGAAAATGTCCAAACAGTGGAGAAGTTTCAAAGAACAGAAAACATATTGTTATGATTAAACATATTTCTCAGAATTAATCATTAATCAATTTAAGAAGATGTATTTTTTAAATAAATTAAAATAGAATACTTTTATCTACATCAATAGCAGCCAATAATACAATAGACAATATGAAAAGTGAAACTTGGAATTAAAAACTGAAATTGATTAATTGAAAAAGTTCAATAAGAAATGGAAATGTGTTTCTAAAGCTGCTTCTAACGTTCTAAGGCAACTATAAACATTAACAAAAAATATAAAGCAGGGAAAATAAATTGACTCTGGAAAATGTAAGAATAAATTAATAAATTAATAAATGATGCCTTCAGGAAAGAAAATAGTAAATAATCTATTTAGAAACTACAGAATCATATCAATCTTTAAATTAACTTTGTTAAGGGTAAATCTACCTTTAATCTAAGTTGATCAAAAAATAAGAACTAGAGCAAGAGATTGATGTAAAATAAACAAGTTGAGTTCTAAATTAAAATATGGACTAGCAAGTGTAATTTATTGAAGGAATTGAATTACATAAGCATTGAAAATTACTATTCTTCATCCACATGACAAAATGAACCTGAATAAACCTAAAATAAATACCAATTTGAAATACTAGAGTTTAACAGTTCTTTGGGGAACTTTAAAATAAAGATAATAAATTGGTTGTAACGATAAGACACTTAAAATTAAATTAAATTGAATTGGTTAATAATGGAAAATAAGGTTACACATTTTAGTGGAGTTCTATATCTAACAAAGGAGAAGAAAAGAAAAGAAAGGAATGAATCATTATAATTATAATCGGAAAAAATATTTTATAGAGTAGATTTTTACTTTTTTAAATTTTTAATTTTTTAATTTTTTAATTTTTTAATTATTCATAAATTAAGTCTTAGTTAGTCTTTTATTAATTGGTTAAACTTAGGTCCGGAAATCCAACGATAGAAATGCTAATATAGAAAAAACAAAATTGAATAAATAAACGGATGCAGAAATGCTCACTTTTGACAGTCACTTTTTTATATTTGATATTATCCATTTACTTTAGCAATAGACTTTCAAACCAAATCTAAGAGGAATAATAAAGATTAAACAAAGCTTAGAATATTTTTTTTAAGCTAATAATGTCATATATTTTAATTTAATTAAATTAATAATTAATTAATCTAATTTAAGAGAGTTAATACAAAGAGTATTATGATTAATTAAATGATTTGACAATAGATTTGGATATAAAGTTATTCAAGAAAACATTTTTTAAATACAAATAAATTAGGTTGTTCTATTTGTCCCTCAGGGGGAGGACTTAGATAGATACAGTACTTAGCTGGATAATAGGTTTGTTACGTGTTTGGTGATTCTTGTTGCACAGTTCTGCCGATCAACACTGCTGAAGGGAGCTCTGTCCAGATTGCATTCAATTAGTTTAAATTGTTCATGTAGAAAACAGCTCGAGAATAAGGTACGACTGTGTTTTACTATCTCTCTGACTTGGGTAGTAAATAGGAAGGGGTTAATTTTGTCTGCATGAAGTAGTATGAGTCAATTCTAAATAAAAAGCATGATTTAAAGATGTATTGTTTCTCATTTGTCCAAAGAATGCGATGCTGTTCATGTCTTTCCTATGTTGCAGGACGAGCTTAATGATGCACTGTTGACGGGGGAGTACGTCAACAACACCTCACACGAAGAGCCCACATCCAAGTCGCCGAAAACGGGGCTGCTTCTTTCTTTTTACCTCGTTAAAGAGGTTTTTCAAAGCAGTGGATACTGGCTCCATATCAATATATATTTTATCAAAATCTCTACTTCAAAATAGACTTATTAGATTTGAGTTAGTTATTGTGAATATGTTTTTTGATGATTTGGCATTCTATTACTTCAGTTTTAATTCATAGCATTTAATTCATAGCATAATTTGGAAGTCTGTCTTTGGGGACTTGATGTATAATCGTTTTTGTTGAACACAGCGTTAGGTGTGTATTTGATGAAAAAAATAGATAAACAAAAAAAAAACATTTTCAATTATTACCACACATCCATAAATTGGTTTTGCAAAACATGAAGTTTATTTCAGCAACAAAAACGACAAGTCTGTTTTATGATGAAAACAGCAATATGCAAATATTTGAACGATAGAATGGCACGATCTGTGAAGATGTTTATACCTGCTTGGTCAGTAACAGAATGTAAACAATCCTCACTTTAAAGTCACAGTGTGAGTTGACATAACACAATATCTTCAACTGAGAAAAATCTCTAAATTTAGGAAAATTATGTCAAAACACAATCTGGAGGTTATAATCCATGTTTGTGTCTTCTTGTTTAGACTAATAAACTTACATTAGTCCTGTCTAAACAAGGAGCGGTCTCACCTGCATTTAATACAAAACTTTGCAGCAAGAATTGTATTATTGGTTTGTATTAACTCTTACATCAGTGATCTGATCCAGCCTTACATCCCAGCTCGGGCTCTTAAGTCTTGCTTCATGCTTCTGAAACAATTTAGGAAATTCTTATTTGTACACGCTTTTCCCTGACCTTTCCAGGACTCCTGTATTTGTCTTATGTTGTCTTGGCCTTTTAAAGCATGTATTTTAGCTGTTTGTTAAAGTGCTTTGTGACCCTGGTCTGGAAAGGCGCTTTCCAAATAACCATTACTTGGCAACAGAGTAATGGCAGTCTTTAATCCTTAATCCAACAGAATGGTTGAATCCAAATCGATTAGATTAGATAAACTTTATTGATCAAAAACAATTTTTTAAAAAAGAAAAGGAATTAACCTAATTTACCGTTCAACATGAATTCTGTTATGCTATTAATAATTATTTAATAATTAATTATTATTAAATTATCAGTTTTTTCAGGATGAATATAAAGGATAATTAGACACAATCTTTGTCTTTTAATTTCCATTAGAATTTGCTTTTGCAACCATTTAATCAAACCAATGAGAAGAAAGAGCAACTTTTAGGAATACGTTTGTTAATTGATAACAACATGGACAACGCACACGTCTTAACGTAAGAAATGTGTCATTATTGAAACGAGAGGGGTTCAAAATCAATAAATCGATAACAGAAATATTGTTCACATGCAAGATTTTACCTTTACTTACTTACTTTGATACAATAATGTACGATTCATTTTAAATAGTGATTAAAGAAAGCCAGAATCCGTTTCTCACTGATAACATTTCCAGATATGGGTAAATCATATTTGAATTTTTTGTTTTACATTAGCATCACCTTATAGAAAGCTAAAATAACCATTTACTTTTTTTTCCTCCAGGATAATAAACAATGTAAGAATCATGATGATTGAATTAGATCACTTTAAGTTAAATGTAGTATGATTATATGGAAATGTAAAAAAAAAAAAAAAGCTTTTAAATAGAGCCAAGAGGATAACTTCATTTGAAAAAGTTGTTGTACGAAAAAGAGTATATCAATTAAAAAGCAAACACTTTTAAGGAAGAAAAAATTGTTTAAAATGTGAACAAAATAAAGGAATATTTAAGTACGTATCATGACAGCGTTGCGTTTTTCCATCCTTTCATATTAAATATAACTTTGAAGCTAGAACTAGAGAATAATGATCATGTTAATAAACATATTTATTCAAAAGGGCAATGTCCACAACAATTTTCCTTTGTGTGCAACTTAAATTTAAATATGTTATAAATAAAACAGTAGAATATTGTGAGAGATGGTCCAAACACTTGCAACTGCACCAGGATGCTTTAAGGATCTCTATTCTTCCCTCGGTCCAACCAAAGCAAACATTTTGTTTAATCAAGACAAAACCCTGATTAGGTCGTCATCGTCATTCTCTTCAACACCTCTTGTTGGACTGTCACAGGTGGCCATCAGGCCTAGACTGAGCTCAGCCAGCTCCTCACAGCTCATGTTAGTCGTCATCATGATCTTAGTTTCCAGGCGATTACATAGCGTCCTGTATGAAGGTAATGGGTACCCTACTTCTCTCAAATACTCATAGCCTTTGGTGCCAACGGCGCAGCGAATCTTTCTGGCCTTTATAATTGTCTCTGGACACCAAACAGCACGTCTAGATCGTTTAGTAAGGGATAAAGCCCGGATCTGGTCATCGTACAAAAAGTTTTGGAGTCCTTTTTCTATGCGATCAAGGCGAAATAGGCGTTTCTTCATCTCTTCTGCCTGACAGACAAAACAAAGGAAAGTTTTAAAAACATACACATAACCTGGCAAGCCTTAAATAATAAAGAGTTTACATTTTAAATATTAGATCGCTAAAAAAACTAACTTTCTGGTCAAAATGTGCTGAGAAAATAGAGCTAAAAAGAAACCAAGACATTTAAAAAAAACAACAACAACAACAATATAATAATAATAATAAGAGTAAATTAAAAACACACACACATCACTGTAGGGAATATTAAAACCATCTTATAACCAAAAAGGACATGCTTCTTATACAATCTATAACTTTGTCAGAAAGTCAGAAAAACATAATGAACTGGTATAGAAAGTAAATAAAAACTTTCTTTCAAAGCTGGAAGTTTGTCTTTTCTTACAAATTTACAAAGTCAAAATGAAGAATCCCATTTTACTGAGTAAACTCAAGAATAGAAATTACTGGTGTTATCTTATTGGGATGTAATTGAAAGACATCCCACCTCTTTTTGTAGGCGAGCCGTTTGCTGCATCTCTTTTTCTAGTCGTTTCCTCAGCAGCTGGCACTGTGTGCAGTGCTGTTGGTCTTCAGCTGCACCTTCTATTTCTTCTTCTTCAAAGCCATGAAGCGGATTCCGTCTGGCATATCCATGGTCCCCAACATTAAGATCCTTTTCAACTACGTACAAAAAAAACAACAACACATCAACTCAAATTAAATTATAATGCGGCAATTCAACTTCAAATGTCAAACTAACATGTTATATAAACTCAGTAAAAGCAAAGTGAGATATGTCAAGGCTTTATTCATTATAATCTTGATGATCATGGCATACAGTTTTTGATAACTTCAAATTCCAAATCTCAGAAAATATAGAAAGAATATTAGAAAATGGTTCAATACTTTAGGCTCAAAGTGTCACACGCTCATCAGCTAATTAATCCAAAACACCTGGGAAGAGTTCCTGAGTCTTTAAATGGTTTCTCAGTCTGGTTCAGTAGAATTCACAATCATTGGGAAGAGAGTTGACCCGACAGTGGTGCAGAAAACCATAATTGACACCCTCCACAAGGAGGGAAAGCCTCAAAAGGTAATTGCAAAATCCATGCCCAGGGTTCAATCCCGCAAACTTTGTTTGGGATCTGTGAAGTTTATCCACGAGCCATACTGGCTGATGGAAGATTAAGGTTAAACTATTACTAATACATTTCAGGATCAAAATCATTGCATGACCAGAATCCATTTTTTTTAACCATGTCATGTCTGGGGCTCCGTAGGATCAGCTCAAAATGCTGACTCTTTATTGCAGGCTCCATGGCTATATATTGTGGGTCGCTAAGAAGTCTAGCAAAATAATGGGCCAAATCTAATAGATGTGAGGGGAGATCATTGCATTTCATGTCACATTAAGCTGGAAGCCTCGAGCGCAGCTCCAACCAGTCACGTGGTATGCCGGTTCTCAAGGCCTCAAACGTCACCACATACTTTCTAGAACAACACTGCAGAAAACTGACCAGAAACTGTTTCCTTCAACTGAGGAAAATCTCTAAATTTAGGAAAATTATGTCACAACATGATCTGGAGGTTATAATCCATGCATTTGTGTCTTCTCCTTTAGACTATTGTAACAGTTTAGATTATACGTCTAAACAAGAAGAAGCTGTCTTGCCTACAGGTAATACAAAACTCTGCAGCGACCTGCTCTAGTAGAAGAACTCACATATCCCTGATGCTCCTCATCCGCTTCCGGTGTGGCCTGTGATCAGCGGCTCCTCAAGTGGGCTCCTGCTATTGAGTGTTAAAAAAGTTGTTTTAAAAACTATTTATGCTGATATTATGCTCATTTCTCTAAGGATATGCCTCAAGCCTCATGGATCTATGATCATGATTCTGTTCAGCATCAGAAAGTCAATGGAGGACTTTTACACACGGGATAGTTAGGATCGAGCGTCCCTTCCTCAGTTTCTCATCGACGGGGACTCTCCGGAATATCGGCTGCTCTGTCAGATACCAGGCAAGTTCCACAAGAAATCAAGAAAGAAAAGCTCTCATTCTGGTGTACAAGTCAAGAGAAGACGTGCCTTTCCTCCGAATTATCTCTTTTTGAAAATTTGGATTAATTGTGTCTTTCAGAGACATGGCAGAGAGAGGAAGAGTTTATTCTGCAGCAAGAATTCTGACCGGCTCTAGTAGAAGAACTTGCATTTTTTCGATCCTTAAAACTCTTCACTGGCTGCCAGTTTCTTTCAGGATCAGCTTTCTATCAGGGGATTTTAGAACACTTCATGGTTCTTTCAACAGACCATTGTTATGGAGATGCTGACTTCATTTTCCAACAGAATATAGCATCTGCCTACACTTCCAAAAGTACCAAAACCTGGTTAAAGAACCATCAGATAATGTGATAACAGTGATTTTGAGATTTTCAATTTGAGGTTTTCATAAATTGTAAACCACATTCATCTAAATGATATAAAACGAAGGTTTGAAATAGCTTCAGTTGCATGTTATGGACCTAAGTCATACATTAGTTTCGCCTTGAAATGAACGAACCTTTGCATGATATGTTAATTTGTTTCAGTTTCACCTGTATATTAATTTTTAAATAACATTTAAAAGCATTCATGACATACTTTCAAAATGAAAGCTCTTTCCCATCTAATTCAAATATTCCATGTACAGGTACGGGGGCGCACGGTGGTGCAGTGGTTGGCGCGGTCGCCTTACAGCAAGAAGGTTGCTGGTTCACATACGAGCCAACTTGTGACCTTTCTGTGTGGAGTTTGTATGTTCTCCCCGTGTTGCGTGGGTTTATTCCGGACACTCTGGTTTCCTCCCACAGTCCAAAAACATACAGAGGTTCATTGAGAACTTTGGGAAATTATCCATAGGTATGAGAGTGTGTGTGAATGTTTGTCTGTCTTTGTGTGCCCTGCAACAGACTGGCGTCCTGTCCAAGGTGTCCCCTGCCTCAAGCCCTATGATACTGGGATACTCCCTGCGACCCCGGTACGGGATAAAGCAAATGAATGAATGAATTGATGAATATTCCATAGGTATTCATACACAGACATTTGTACTTCTCCCATCAGTCTGTTTAACTTAAATAAATATAAATAATTTAGAGAAAGTAAAACACTTCATTTATTAGAAATTATAGGAAGTCCGTTGCCTCTCACCCAATGAAGCTGAGATAGGGTCCAAGCCGCCCCAACCACAATAAGGGAATAAGGGGCAGAAGAAGAATGAATGACTGACAAATTACCTGATTCAGGTTTAGATGGCAGGACAACGTGTGGAGAAGTAATTAGAAGAAATGGTGGGTCTCCAAGATTGAACAAAGTTGGAATAGCATTGGGTTTCAGCTTCTTTCCACCAGCTGGAGATCTTGCTATCTCCTCAAACTGACTCAGCTCAAAGTGATCCTGGATGGAAATTCACAAACAAAGTGCAAGAAATTAGAAAAAAAAATAATATTGGGGAACATTTGTTTAAACGGTTTAAAAAAACGCCTGCCCAAGACATAAGATACATATAATAATTCATCGTTACTGAGGTGCCTTTTCAAAACTTACTTGACACAGCCTGGAATGAGGAGTTGGCTCAAAATCGCGCTGGCAATTTATCACCCATTTCTTTTTTCGAAAAGGGTCTTTGGGAAATCTGAAGAGCTGTTTCCCAATGCTGGTCGAGTTCGAACAGTTTGGAGCAGAACAACCTCCCATTACGCACAGTTAAAATACAGCACGCAATACGTAGCTATAATTATTTATAAACACATAATAATAAAAAAAAACAGGTTCACACGTAGCTTCGATCCTCACCACAAACCTGAATAAGGAATAAAAATTGTATTGTTAATAAATGCTTCTGACTGTTTGAGCCAAAATGGAGAACGCGTGTCCGGTGGGTGCAAAGATGACGTAAGATCGATAGAAGTCCACGAAGAATGCCTGTTTGTAAAGGTGTGTTAGAAACATTAATCTGGGGCACTTGTCAATACTATTATATAAATGGGTTATATTTTCATCTTTTAAATGAAATAAAAAGATGGTATGGCTAATAAATATGTACAAAAATGCATTTGTCATCGTTTTTTTTAACAGGCAGTAGCTTCTCGACCAACGTGTCGGAGGACCCCGTGCACACGCGTAGAGTCAAATGTTAATACTGTTTTTAATTTTTATGCAGGGCGTCGAGATGGTTAGCGTGAACAACATTGGAAAGTAATGAAATAACGTTTGTAGTCAGTGTTTTTGTTCGCTTTTCCAACATTTAGAAAACAAAGCAACCACTATTCGATTGAGTAGTTTAGTATTCTAAGCAACCGAATCTTATTCAGCATGACATCTTCACTAGTTGTTCCTGTGATTGACGTTCAAAACGATAATTTTAAAGAATTATGGCCCGCAGTTGTAATTGCAATTAAAACTTCATCCTTCGTTGCTGTTGATACGGTATGTCAAACTAACCAAATAAAGTCGTATTATATTGGGGTTTATTTGTGGACTAACGCATGGATTTTACTCTAGTTTATAAGACCCGAAAATTCCCTGTTTATTTCACTCTGTCAGCGTTAAACTACACTTTTCATTTTACTTCATTATTAACTTTATATTCTACTGCGTATGATTATTCAACCCCATTCATATTTGTAACAAGGTTTACTGGACTCGTTGGTTATGACATTCAATGATGACCAGACAATTTATTTTACAATAAAACTTTGTAAAGCTGATTAATAAGTGTGTCCTTGTGATATTTCAGGAGCTGAGTGGTCTTGGGAATCGGAGGTCATTGCTAGCAGAGTAAGTCAAAGTACTACAACTGACAGTTATAAGATCATATGCAAAAATGAAACCATATGTCAGTCACTGTTATATAAAATTAATATTTAATATGTATATTATTAATGTGTTACAGATCTATAGAGGATAGGTATAAAGCAATATGCCATGCAGCTCGCACACGTTCGATCCTCTCATTGGGAATTGCTTGCTACAAGAAACTTGACAAGGTGAAGTACTTTTTGCTCTCATCCTCTTACTCGTATGTATGTGTATAATTTAGTATTAACTTGACAATTTCTGCATGTCCTAACACTATATCACGTAGAAATGAATTGGAGGCAAATCTCACCTGGAGTTCAAACTTATTATACCTTATCCCTTCCAGTTCTTCTATCAGTTGACAAAAAATATGTATTCTAATAGACCTACTTTTAATAGATACTAAATTATAGCTGACAAAGGAGCTGCATAATGGTTGACTTGGGCTTGGTTCTGTTTTTCTATAGCTTATTCTCGTGTTATCAAATGTTGAGGTCTTTCTCTCCAAGGTGCAGAAAGTCCCTTAATGATGAGGCTCTGTTTTGAAGTAATTACCTTTTAAAGTTCCTAATTGTCTGAAATCTCGGCAAAAATACCCCCCACCTTTAGCCAGCTGTAATCACGTCCCGCGTGGAATAAATGGTGGTGTCAAACCTCAATACTAGATCAATCACAGCACAGTGGGTGTGGTTGGGATTACCAAGTTTAAAGGCTTATGCACATTTTATAATGTAAATATTTCAATTAATGGAGTTTTGTGAAAACAGACACATACTGATAAGTACGATAGAGGTCCAAGATCAATTTAAGAGACACCTAAATCAACACATTGGTGGCCCTTTAAATTGAGTTTTCTCTAAAAAAGAGCAGTCCACCTTGTTAGCTTTATTTATTAATTCTGGATGTCATTATCGATCAAACTGTACTCGTAGTAACACGTCTTGAGGTTCTGACTATGGTCCTTCGCGAAGTAATGCTACTATACGCACTATATATATTTATGTTATTTCTGAGCATTTTAGACCCTGTATTATTACAATAAATGTGTGAATACACTTTTGTGAGTCGTTGGTGAGTTGCACATCGCATGGTAAAATAACACTCTTCATTGGCAATGGCAGCTGTGTGTCATTTACAGGTATGTCAATCTTTATGATAATGAACGCATAGAAGGGGAGGACGAAATTGAGTACACTTTTAATGCTTCTTCAAATAATTTTTGATTGGATATCCATATAACAGTTAACACATGTAGACGTTGACACCTTATTACTAATGCTTTAATATATGATTCTCGCTCAGAAACTGAACTATTACGTGACTACATGTATATCTTCAATGTGCAAAAGTATTAACTTCCTTTTCAAAATATTGCTGCTCTAGTCTCCAGACACCTACTTGGTCCAGGTTTACAACCTCACTCTGTTGTGTTCCGAGGAATACATCATCGAACCCCAAGCAGTGCAGTTCCTAGTCCAACACGGATTTGACTTCAATAAGCAATACGCCTATGGAATACCTTACTTCAAAGGCAACGATAAGGTAAATGGCGATGTAGTGACAGGACTTATGGAGAGTTTAACTACATAACAACATATCTAGATACCCATCTGATTTCCCCAATGGGAATACATGTATTTTCAACTAATTAATCAATTGTTGTCTTTTCTTCCTTTATAGGGTGGAGCTGATGGCCGTGGTGTTCATATTCGTGCATTATTTACTGAACTGCTTCGCGCTGGAAAGCCCCTGGTGCTTCACAATGGGCTTATTGACATTGCCTTTCTATATCAGGTATTAGTAGGATAATGGCGTGTGTGAGACATGTCTTTTAAATGCTCCGGAATGACTCATCAGTGATGCAACCACCTTGTGCACTCAGTGTAATTAACAAAAATGATGCAGCAAACTTGTATTTATATTGTCTTCAAGTAAAACTAAATGATTTATTAAAATCATGTATAAAAATGTATTCAAAGCAAGCATGTCCTTCCTTCTAGAATTTCTACTCGCATCTGCCAGAGCGGTTGGTGACATTCACAGCCGACCTTTCTGACATGTTTCCTGCTGGCATTTATGATACTAAATATGTCTCTGAATTTGAGCTACGACTAACTGCTTCTTACCTGGAGTACGCCTACAAGAAATGGTGTGTATCACCTCCTGTCTCATTAACATATTACTTTGCCTATACGTTATCTTCAAAGGCAAAAGAAAATAAAAGTCATGTTTAACTGTTTCTCCTATGGTTTCCACCAGTAAACTTGATAACAGCCGTGCTGCAGCTTCTGAAAAGCCTGCGCACCAACTGCATATTGAGTTTTGTCAATACATTGGCAACATGTCCACCTATGTGGACTACAGGACTTGTCCAGCTGTAGTCTCCACTGAGGACAAGACTGATGTCTGTGAGCGTTTCTCTGTGAGTACTTTAATTAAGGATTTTTTTGATTTATTTGAATACCAAAATGTGTCTTTGTTGCTGTTTGACCTCATTCAACTTTCTATTGTCCTTTGTTTCTTTTTAGAGTTATTGGTAGAACTGTAAGTCCATTTTTTGAAGCAACATGGCTGTTAATTAAAAGTTTGTTATTCTATGCATAAAACTTAACAATAACTACTGTCATTAAGAACTGCCTTGGTTAGAACTTAAACCATTTCAAAGTAACTTTGTGCAATTCTGAAAAATGGATTTCTTGAGGTTGTAGTGATTTTCACACTGGTGTCTCACTGCTGGTCTCTACCTCTGCTCCATTCTAATATAATTTTTCTAATAAACGGAGACATACTTAGTGGTGTATTAGTGGCATTACACAATGGTTCGATAACCATATCCACCAATCTTCTACTGTTTATCCGAGTTTGGGTTGCCAAAGTCAGTTTTCTCCGCAGGGTTTCTAAACTGTTGAGAAATGAATAGGAGCTTAGTCAAAGTAGTAGCACTGCCTCCCAACATTGTTGAGGTCATTTCATGGGACAGACCCAGGAAATGATTAGAGACAATTTCTCCTGTTTTACTGGGAGAGCCTCGGTTTCTCACAAAAGTTATGAATGGGATGTCTTGTGAGAGTAAAGTCATAGCAAAATATATTGCTAAACTTTTAATACATTAATAGAATTAAGTTGTATTTAAAGTGCAAAATCCCAACAGAGTTATCTCATGTCCCTTCTTTTAAATTAATAATTTATTCTTATCAATTTGTACACCTCTTATATCTATCATGTTATAATGTTTTAAATTAATTTAATTCTTTTGACATATAATATTGACTGTAATATAATTTGTGTGACAAATGTAGAAGCGCATTTGTTTAAAAAATATTGCATTATTATATGCTCTTTTGTTTGACTTGCAGGGTTTTGGCTGGTGTCCAAAGGGAAGCAAGTGTCCTCTTTCCCATGACACTGACCTAATTGTTCTCAAGGATGAGAACACCAAGCAAGATAAGAGAAAGAAGAGAAAGAGAGGGAATGATAAGAAACATTCAGGTAACGGAGCTCAGGATGGGTCAGCTCAGTGCAAAGTCGCCTGCATGGAAGTGTGTGCAGAACAAACGGAACACATCAATGACAATGTAAGTGAAGGGAAGGAAGAAGGTGGCACCCTAAATGGAGATGGAAACACAAAAGGAAATCATCTGGAAAATGTGCTGAAAGATTCAGACACGTCTGCTGTCGGTCCGGCTAAGAATGTCAGTGAAGTTGGAAACACAATGACAAAATCAAAGCTGGATCAACTTCCTGACAAATCAACTAAAACAGAGAAGAAGGTTGATGGAGGAACACACAGGGCTGGTTTTGATGCATTTATGACAGGATACATATTTGCATTCTCCTGCACTCAAATTGAGAAGCAGGATGAAGAGAGTAAGGGGGCATTAGCTCCTTTATTTCTCAACAAAGTGTACCTCAGTGGTAAGGCTGCCCCCCTGCATATTGTGAAAAGTACCTTTGCAAAGTCATCAAAGGCCCACGTGGAAAAGATGAAAATGGTCTGGAACCAAAAATAAACATGTCCTCTAACGGGTAGAAATGAAAAACAAATGTTGCAATCACATAATGATTATTTCCTTTGTATCTACAGTATTTGTACAATGTTGACATAAAGCTTGATTTATTTTCTTGATACAAAATAAATGTTTTACTTTGTCATTGAGCGCTGAAATATTAATAATTTCACACGTTATCAAAATAAAGTTTCTTTAGAAATTCCATATATTCTTTGCTTTCACTTTCGTTTATTTTTCAATACGCTTTGGAGACACCTTAATGGAGATTTAAAAAATAAAAGCCTCCAATGAACTCCCTACTTTATTATAACAAACGAGATGGATTACATGATAGGAAAACGTTCTATTGTACCACCAAATCACTCGGAGCACAGAGGCCGTTCAGTCACAACGCGTGTAGAATGAGTAAATAAACTCGTATACATTATTTTGAAAAATGTAATTTTCCACCGGAAATGTTTCCTTCAGCTGACGGTTGTCTTCGTTATCATTGAGAACTTCCTTTTTTTCTTTCACACCTTATTTAGATACTCGTGTCTCGTATAGTTGGTAATAATGTCTGTCATTGTTCGTTAATTATGCAGAAATAGTTGTCATTCTGAGTAAAGTCGTTGCTGACATATTGTTTCTGAAAAAAATCCGGAGAAGTTGCAACCTCCCCCCGGAAGAGGAACTGTATCTGTCCATCCGCTCCAGCTGACCTGTCTTGTGTGTTGCAAGCTTTTTTTTCGCTTCAATTCGGTTATTTTTTACATTTGAAGCGAATTCTACTGAAAGGATCGCCACTGTTCTGATAGTGATATGGCAGCGGATGGAATGGAATACAACATCGTGTTTCCAGAGGCAGCTATGTCCGGTGAGCATCACCTTATACTCTATTCAGATCGCACAGCAGGCGTTCAACACAAAGAAGAGATGAATGAGTGGAATTATTCCTGTTGCAGAGTCACGCTGGAAGGGGACAAAGGAGCCAGTTGTTATTCTTTTGGGATGGGCTGGCTGCAAAGACAAACACCTTTCCAAGTACAGTGCCATCTACAACAAGCAGGTGAAACATTAACGCTCAGATTTCACATCATTAAAAACATCTACCACATTGAAAAATATACTTGAAATGTATCATATTTGCCTGATATATACATGAATACCGACAGTTAATCAATTTGTTTTTTTTTCACGAACATATCAAAGTAAGATAGTATGTGCATTCTTAAAAACAGCTTTAATTTCTTTATGCAATATCTAAAAATTATTAAAATTAAAAAAAAATACTTGTAGTCATTGAATGACGACCTGTTAGTAAAAACATCAAAATTCAATAACAATAAAGAGGTTAACGTATAGCAAATTGGGTAAAATTAATTGTACAGCTAAGATAGCCGATGACAACGCTTTGGTTTCCGTCTATTGTTACAGAACCGTATTTAATCTAAATATAACAAAGAAAAGTAGAGGAGGAAAAGGAAATCGAATTTTGACATGACAATTTAAATACGAGATATTTCTGTCTACCTTGAGGTTCTTCAAAAATCCAAATGATCTCACCCTACAATGTTTAATGCTTTTCTGCATTGTTTGATAACATGGTAATTATTTTAATCCATTGACATCACAAGTTAAGAGAGTTTAAACCCTTTTGACATCACTATAATTAAATTAAAATTTCCTAACATCAAAAATCACACATTTGAACTTGGAACTCATTTTGTAAATATACTTAAGTACTTTTTGGACATTGTTGATTTGAATACATCTTTAATCATAATATTCTTTTGTATGAAAATAGTAATATTTTTTACCATCATATACATTACTTTATTTAAGTTTTTGTTATACTTTCTTTTAATAGTTGATGAACTATAATTATGGTGAGTTGTCCCACTTTTTCCTGTTCATTGAAAAATCGACATTATATGATGCTGTGATTATCAGATAATATTAAAAAAAATGTTACAGTATATCCTTTTAATAATATTGAATTTCAGGTATTAATGTTTTTTTTCTTTCCCTTTTTTTACATACAGGGTTGTGTCACAATCTGCTACACAGCTCCTTTGAGAAGTGTGTTCATTTTGGAGCCTTTTGGCTACAAGGAGCTGAGAACCACTGCTCTTAAGCTGCTTGAGGTCCTTTTTGATTATGAGGTGGAGAGCAGTCCTATCTTCTTTCATGTCTTCAGCAACGGGGGCTTCATGCTGTACCGCTACATTGTGGAGCTGCTGCACAGTCAACACCAGTTCGAAAATCTGAGTGTCATCGGAACAGTAGTTGACAGCGCACCGGATAGTGGGAATGTCCTCGGAGCAGTACGCGCACTTAAAGTTACTTTGGGACCTAAAATTCACACAGCCCTTACAGTTGTGCTTCTGTCACTGTTTGCAGTGACAATTTTCTTGTTGCGAGTTGTATTGTACCCGCTGACCAAGTATGTCCATCGGAACCACTACGATGCCATGCAGGAGACACCCCCTGCTTGGCCACATTTTTACCTTTTCTCCCAAGCTGACCAGGTTATCCGGCACAGAAGTATTAAACTTTTCATGGAGACTATGAAAAGCAAGGGTGTCGCAGTAGACGGTTATGATTTTCTCACCAGTTCCCATGTCAATCACTTAAGAGATTTCTCTGAGCAGTACACTAACTTGTGTTTAAAATTCCTGATTACATGCATGAAAAACAAAGAGAGGACACAAGGAAAAAGCAGACTCCGAATTGAAAAACAATGATTAAAAAAAGCGTTTTCTTTTATGCAACACAAGGAGGATCCGCGATAGTCCACATGGTGGCGGTGTTCTTCAAGCAGAGAGCACTCTATCCATGGCTGTAATGTCATGACGTTAGGACGATCAACGACTCTTTCTGCGAACCATGTTTCAAACCACTCACGTTTAAGACAACATTGGAAAATTAAATTAATGTATCTCCTATTTAATGCTGCTTAGAAATTCATGAGGAAATACATCTGGCATCAAATAACTACTTGAATGTGGTTCAAGATCAGATAAATGTTGATTCTGATACTCTCCAACAGCAGAGGTTAAGTCTGGATGAACTCCATATTGAAGAAGAAAACGTGGCAAGAGATTGTTCTGGTCAATGGTGGTGAGCAATGGATATTTAGCAGAACTGTTTTGTTCTCTACTACTGATGTGCCTTTAATAAATCAAAATGCCTAATATTTTTGGTCTACCTTTGGTGTTTTTTCTTTTGTAATGTTCGAGCACTATAAATTTGTATTTTAGGATTTCTGCAAAGTGACTTTAATCAGTTTAAGACCGACATAATCTATTTCACACATGTCCTTTTCTGTAATAACTGCAATATATGTATTATTTTACTCACTCAGTAAAACTTATCTTAAGAGAAAAACTCATCCAAGTTGTTTCCATAAGTATTATACCTGAATATGTTAGTCACCAGAATTTAGTGGATTACAGCAGAAAACAGCCATGCAGGAACCCTCACATGAAAGTAATGTTGATACTAATTGAACAATTTCCTGAAGGAGACCTTCAGAGAGATCAATAAAGTTGTATCTATCTTTCTACTCGTAGAATAAATATGTTTTTTTTTTGTATACACATTTATTATGTTTTTTTTTAACTGTTAACCTAGTAATGAAAAAGCTTAAACAATCAAATTTGAATATTGTAATTATAAATCCAGTCAAAGCCATGCGTAAGGTAGGAATACCTAGAATACAGTACTGATTTCTGCACCTTGTTGTGTTCCACTGTCCGAAGGGTCAAATGGTAAAAATTAGCCTGAGTCAAAAAAAAAAACAGCGCTGTTGACCTGAGTCTCACCAAGTGCTTCGTCTCTTGGAGGAGAGTTCACACTCATTGAGTTGTGAGGCAAAGGGTGAAGATGACCAAGGGCTGCCAGTAAACCAAAAGGGCGCTGAGGTTCATGATGCTCTAACCAAATCCTGCCAGGTTTCATCATATCAAGATTGAACTGGTTCTGACTGTTTGTCAAGAAAGGAACATTTTGTGAGTTTCACAAGGGAAATGGAAATTTACAGAGTCTGCACTTTTGTCTGGGTGAGCTTCAGGTCAACAGAAATAAAACTTTTCAATAACCTTGAGTATGTTTTTATTTATTTAACATTTTTATGCATGAAAATTATCTTTGCTTAACTGTAGTTCTTTACATTCTGGTAAACCTAATGCATGTTTTATATATTTCATACATTCATATATTTTTTAAAAAGGAGTCTTACCTATTCTAGTCTAGTCTAGTCATCTTAGCAAAAAAACCCATTTAATACACACACACAAGAAGGGTGACCAATATTGACATTCCACATAAAATTGAATCCAATTTAGAGAATGATGATATAATATCACTAAATAATTTAGTACCACTATACTGGATGGTTCTTAAGCTTCTCTTAAGAGAGCGACTATAAAAGTTACTGCAAATTGATTATACGATAAATTCAGACACAATAAAGAGATGTTGGGTGTGGAAATGATCCAACTCCACTAAGTATTATGACCATTAATAATTAACAGAAAATGTAAAGTGTCTGAATTGTTTGAATGATATCTTTTTTAACCTCAATAAATGCTTTTAGGTTTTTAATAACTTAAAATGATTAAATGTCCCTACTTTTTTGTATAGTTATACAGTGATGCACCTTCATTTTAGATTATTTAGGCAAAACGCCTCCAGGAAGTGCTATAGCAGACAGTCATGGAATGCCTCCAGTTGGAAGCTTCTGCAAGACAAGTACTGCTCATGTTCACAGATCCAAAGGCAAAACAAGAGGGTTGAGCAGATGGATGGTTGGATGGCAAAGCTTGTCAAGTGATAAAGATTTGTTATCTATTTTGTTCTGTCAGCAATTCTTTAATTCTTAAATCTAAATTAAATTATTTATTATTTTGAAATAGAAAAACAAAATATGTCTGATTAGAACCCATTAATCATATGTCATATTTGGCACAAAGGCTACTTGTTCTCAAGTGGCTTCAAATTCAATTATTGAAGCTTAAAGTCACTGTGACCTCTCAAACACGTTTCGTGTCATAACTCAAATTTATTAAGCAGAGATGTTTGAAAAGATAAAGTGATGAATGTCTTAAGGGGCAGAAGCCAGCCTCAATTTGATATAATAATATTCTGTAAAAGCACTTTATTGAACACATTTGCATTGCAGCTAAAAGGAGACTGAGACTATATTTCAAATTTTTGCCAGAGAATAAATTGGTGATGATGATCTTGGGTGTCCATCCTAAAACTGATGTGATGTGTCGTTCTGTATTATTGGGGTTGTGGACGACTGCCAGATGATGAGCTGTCTGGTTGTATTGAAACAAAAAAATGTGTTTGTCATGCATGTATCTTTTATTACATGTCATAATTGATTTACATGTAAAGCTTTACAAAGGCATTTAAATAATATAATCTTGAATCTATTTCATTTTTGTTTAATTTACTTCCTTCTCAATTAGATGTCAATGTGAACTGTTGAAAACAAAGAGGAGGAGTAACTAAGTGTGTAAGTAATTAGGAGGACAATTAATAATGTTTAGAAGAGAATTATTATTTTTGAAATGGTTGCTGCTAAAGAAAACTACTAATTTCCACCCGTATTTCATGTCTTTAATATGAGATACCGCTTTAGCATTTTATATATAATTGACTTCATTCAGAGTCACATGGGGCAGGAGGGGGCATTCACACCATAGAACTTGCTTGCTAAATCCAGTAGGAAATTAGTAAGAAGGTTAGTTAAGCTTGCACTACAGTCCGGGTAAGAAGTCAGGGCTATATGGTCTACAGGAATCTAATGTCTAATCTAATTGTTGTCATTATTATTGCAATCGTTTATCCAATAGACCCACATACTCATACTCATACTCACATATTTTTAGCTTTTGGCAGTGATTAACAGTTTTTATTTGCATTTTGTGATTACATTTTGCAAGACACTTAAAAATCATAATTTCTTCCTGTAAGATGTGATCCAAATAAATATGACCATAGTATCCACTGTCCCTTCTTCATCATTCAATCCTACTTCTTACTTAGAAATTATCCCCCAAATCACTCAAATTCAATCATATTTTATCAATATATATATATATATATATATATTTTTTAAATGCCACGGTGTGTTTAATGTTGTCACTTAAATGTTGGACTGAAGCATCCAAGGTGTGTTTAATGTTGTTTCTCAAGTGAAATAAACATATTAATTTCACTTAAGTAGAAAGTACAAGAAAGAACATTTAATTTGCTTTCTAAAAGAAATTCATAAAACCACACTTTAGGCCAAAGAACAACAAAAATAATTAATTGGAATGGTAAGATAATGTTTAAAAGGGCGCAGTGATTTTGTAGGACGCATTTGCCAACTCCTGGTCCAGGTGCTTAATCTGGCCTGCCAAATAATTTTTTGTCAGTCACAAGTGCTTTAAAGCACAATAAAGTGCCTATTTAAAAATAGAATTATGCATAATTTAACACAAATAAACATAAACACAAAGGGAAATAATGTATTTATGTTTAAACAAATTGTAGGAATGCTTTATTCGAAAGTGACTGTTTTTTCATTCTATTTTTAGCTTTTTAGTCGTTTAATGATATAAATCCTGTTATGCCCTCGATTTAAACTGTCCCTTATAATTTGGCCCCTTGTTAGACATAGTTCGAGAATGATGTAGGAGACTGTGCGTCAGTTTCCCCTGCCAACAGTAACAAGACATTCCTGATGAGGGCAGCATTGGTTCAAATTTTCCACTGTACAGCTAAACCCTGTTCACTATGTGTAAGATTTACATTATTACTAAAGTCTGTGCGTGTTTGTGTGTGTGAGTGTGAGTGTGAGTGTGTGTGTGTGTGTGTGTGTGTGTGTGTGTGTGTGTGTGTGTGTGTGTGTGTGTGTGTGTGTGTGTGTGTGTGTGTGTGTGTGTGTGTGTGTGTGTGTGTGTGTGTGTGTGTGTGTGTGTGTGTGTGAAAAACATAATGATGCATGTCGTGGATATTTTAGTCCACACCTTTTATTATTCTCAAACTATAGAGACATATGAAAAACAATGCATAACCTTGCGTCAGATTTCCTTCATTTCCTTCATAATCGTTGTCTGAATTTTTTTTGGATATTTGTAAATCACTAAATTATCCAAAGTTTAGAGCAAGACAATTGACTTGAACATGCCTGTGAACAGACAGATGGGGGAAGAACGTCATAACTGCCTACTCTCTGAAACAGTGAAAGCTGAAATTACCCCATAGAAGTTAATGAAGTCTCACAAGTTGATGAGGGGAAAATTGCAGTGAAGAGGGGTCAGCGATTTCTCTTTACCCTTTCCCTCTTATACGGAAAAATTGTTGCGGTCAAGATCCATTCTTTTAGAGGACGCAGAGCACTTCAACACAGAAATGGTGTGAGAATGTTGGGAGGGGTGGGATGGTGGGGCAACGAGATTAATGGCATTAAGTGGTAACACTTGGCAAAGTGATAACATATCGTCAATGTTCTCCATTCCTGACTGATAGTTCCATTGAGCTTGGCCTTATACATTGACTTTCCTTCTTTGATTTACAAGATTAAAATAATCCTGCTGCCTTTTTTAGGAAAGTATTTGCTTTAGGAAAACTACACTGTGAAAGATTTCCTGATACCACAGCAAACACAGCTGAAGCATTGTTCTTCTCCATGAATTAATTCGATGTTACTCGATTTTATCATGGTTATTCATAATGATTAGCTGATGAAGATTCACGAAGCAGTGTTCATATTTCCTGGGTCCACTAGATGTAACTCTAATCTATTGCTTTGAAAAGTAATTAATCGAAACCTCACATAATTTTTATGTTGATGACACTCCCTATTGATCATTGAAAAATATGACACTGCTTCATGAAGCTTCATTGACCCATCCAATAGTTATACATGATCCTATTTCTGTTTTTGTTTCACTATGACTTATAGACAGTGATGCAATCTTGCGTAAAAGGAAGTCAAGATATATATTCTTTGCACAATGATATCTACTGATACAACCTACAACAATGCTTTGGCTATCCTTCATTTCCCAAGGATCATTTGACATCCATGATGTGACACTGTCTTTCATACAACAAATTCTGCGTAAAAAGCCTTGCATTTCATGCTTGCTCTGCGGGAACTGTGATCAAGTGGCGCAAGAAGTCACTCAAGTCAGCCCTTTCTCACCCTAATGAGCAAAGCATCCTGTAGCAGCCAAGTCCAGGACAGCATGGGATCATGCACACACATTTACGGACTGAAACTTTGTGTGTGTGTGTGTGTGTGTGTGTGTGTGTGTGTGTGTGTGTGTGTGTGTGTGTGTGTGTGTGTGTGTGTGTGTGTGTGTGTGTGTGTGTGTGTGTGTGCCACACATGCTTCCTTGTTCAATCGGTTGGCATACAGAAAATCAGGACCAAAGTCTTCCCTTCCTTTGAGAAACTTAAAAAGCTGCCCTGGAGATTTAGATTGAAGGAGATCCGGGAAGATGTCATCAAAATCTCCGCTGGTCTATCTCAGCCTCTCAGCCCTCTACTTAAGACCAAAAAGAGGTAAGAAAGGTGATGAGAATGTTAGATAAAGACCAGATAGAGTGAGGGAGAGAAAGATAGCATGTGAGAAGATCCCCAGTGTGGAAACCCCTCAGCGTGTATGCAGCCCACTCCCATTTCAAAGCAAGTGTGTGTTCGCAGAGATGTGTGTGTGTTTCTTCACAGATGTCCTTGAACAGAGCCCCCTCTGCTCCGCGGATCCCTGTTGCCGCCGAAGAACATTTGACAAGCAGCATGCTCTTGTTAGAGCGCTGTCAAATTAAAGGTGTGTGTGTGGCTCTCTACATGTGTGCGTGCGTTAGTGCATATGTTCATCTGTGGGTGTTTGTGTGCTTTATGGGCTCTATTCAGAGCACTGTCAAATTAAAACCACCAAACAAACTGTGTGTGTGTCACACAGACAGGCTGTCTGAGGTAGCAGGCCTCCTTTGTCTGTTTGTCTGTTTGTGTAAGCGCAAGAGTGTGTGCTTCGGTGTGAAAAAGAAAATAGTTCCTACAATCCACAATATTAAGAAAGTTGTAATTCTAACTGTTGACTAATAGTGGAACCTGAAATAAATACAAAACAAAACCAAAAAATGTTTGTTTGGCTGTGAGAACCAGATGAGAACCAGATGAGAACCAGATGAACTTTGGACGGTCACAGTTTGCTATGGTATTTGATAAATAAACGATGTAATGATTACAACATTGAGAGAATAAAACCAGTAATGCAAGTTTGAATGACTGTTTAATGGATTACATATTTAGTAGTGTTGTAAGGATTAGGTAAATAATCAGTTTAACATGTTTACAGGATTTTGTATTTTCAATTAATATCACAACTAGGTTAAATACCCAACATTTCCCTGGTAAGACTGGTATGGTAACAAAAAAACTTAAATTGGAATAAAAAAATAGTTTGAATAACAATTTGGAAACCAAATGAACACAAAACAATTTCACAAATAACTCTGCTATTAAGCTAATTTTATGAAATAAAATAAAGTATTTCTATTTACTTGGCCTAATCCAAAAAAAAGTATTGACATCTTGACTAATATCTTTGTAGTTTTTTTCTTAATCTTGTAAGTGGGAAGCAGATTCATCTATAAGAGTGATGAGAGGAGCTTGCTCTCTATGCAAAACGCATTAAAACTAAATGAGGAGTCTATTACTCAAATCTGGGTGATAATCCTTTAGCTAAAGACCCCTGGCCACTAACTAAGCAGATTAAGATATGTAATTGCTACAGAGAAGAGGAAAACGATAGATTATACACACACACACACACACACACACACACACACACACACACACACACACACACACACACACACACACACACACACACACACACACACACACACACATACACATGCTGCATATGTTCATAACTACTACAGACACACAAGCTTTGTTAACACTCTAGCTGCCTTACTTTGTTTCCAAGCCACCAAGTATTGGTCAATAAAACGCACACACAATCAACCACACACCAGACTATGGGAGCAGTACTTCTCTACTTACCGTGCATCCTTGCAGCTCACTTCATAGAATTAATTTCCTACTCTCCACCTTCTGCGTGTGTGCGCACTTAAAAAGCTCCAGGGACCCATGAGAAAACCCTGTTTGTATGGATGCAGATGATTTATTATGCCCTGATTAACATGCATGATTTTATCTCCTTTATTTGTCTGTGTGCTCTTTTTCACACCCTGGTAATTACAAATAATTTATTCCTGTGGCTTAATCAACCAATAATCTATGTAGAATAATGTAAGAAATGTGTTTTGGTATGGGGGGGCAATTATATCTGAGTTGTTTCTGCTGCTCAATCTTCTGCTGTTAAGTAATGATATTATATTTGTAATGATGCATCTATCCTGAGTTAGCTCTTTCCCACTTAAATTCAGTAAAACGTTACTTTGTGAATACACACAAGCTAAAATAACAAAATATTTTATTTGACTTACTCTTTGTCCTGAATGCAGTGTTTCAGAAATCAAAAGTTAAAACATTTTTAACCCTTGTGTTATCTCTGGGCTAAGGTGACCCAAAGGACCGAAAAAAAATGGGTTTGCCTCTGTCCACAAAGCCTTGTTAGTAAAACCTCTAGCTTTGCTTTTTCCTCAGAATTTCTATCGTATTTGATTTTATAGTTGCAAATATGTAATCAAAACCCTACCTCCCTTTAACATCTTTACATCACTGTAAAGGGTTTTGGAACGTAAAACATTCCCCAAAGCATGTTAATAATAATTAAAATTGTGAATTTGTTCGTATGTTTGAGACAATTCTCCAAAGTGACTAATTAACTTAAGAAATTAAATCTGATTTTCTTTTTTTTTTACTTACTTTCAGCCCAATACATATTTTTGTATTATGTTGCTACCTCATGTCATAGTGGTGCTAACCGCTGCAACAGTGAGTGCCACTTTGGTTTACATTTTTATAAATCAAACGTGACTCTTTCTATTGAATAGTAACTTTCAACCCCAGATCACAAAAATACTAACAATGTCACCAAAACACAACAAATATTACTACATGAAATATATAACCCAAAATCCTGGCACGTTAATGAAATATTGAATGTTATAACTTATGTATAATTTCTGCAAGTTTGCATAAACTGCTAAAATGTCAGCTCTACACACTTGCAGTGGCACCTGCATACACCCTACTCTATGGTGGTCAGTCTACACAAGAATGTCCAGAGAAACGGGCTGAACGCACCTTCAACAGATCAATTTTTCCCTTTGGCATGTTTGTTGCCATTATAAATCACTCGCAGTACAGTGGTGTATAGCCCAGGGAAGACATCATCGGCCACATCACAATAGACCTTGGAGCTGGTTGACCTGCCACTGGCCTGTCTTGTTTCCAATGACCATCTGTTACTAATTAATGGACTACAGCCCACTCTGCAGCATTGGGACACAAACTACATGCATTAAACATAACCACACCCCTCCTTTACTCCCAGAACCATTTGTACACAAGGATGAATGAGAGAAGAGAGATGAAAAGAGATTTTGGTAAACTGCATAAGTGTATCCTGAAAAAGCAACACCCCCATTGATGTAGATGTTGAGTGTTGCCTTGTTCCAATGTTAGATTGAGATAAAAAGAGGAAAAAAAGAGGTTGCCCTATGAGTGTATCATTATCAGGAATCTCGGTTTGCACCACTTAATAATAAAAGATAAACTTCTTTGGACCAACAAAGTCTCTAGGGTAGGGAACCTGGTCCTCAAAGAGCCGCAGTGGGTGCAGGTTTTTGTTCCAACCGATCAAGCATGCACAGTTTAACCAATGAGGATGCAGCTGAAACAAGTAACACCAGACTGACAATCAACTGATTACACTCTGAATGGTTGGAACAAAAACCTGCACCCACTGCGGCTCTTTGAGGACCAGGTTCCTTACCCCTGCGGGTCTAAATTGTTCTTGGACCTTTATTGTTCTCATCAGTATGTGTCTATTTGAACTAAACAGTTTTTTAGAAGAAATATTTAAATTTAAAAAAAAGGTGCTGAAACCCCTCCCACTGAAAACAATGTTTTTTACTGAAGATGAAATCTCAAGGTTCGTCACTGCGTGTCATCAATCGCAAAGTCTCCGTCTCCAATGGACTAATTGTATAAAAAAAACAGGGTGTAATTACAACTGGCTGAGGGAGCCCATTATTACATCATAATGGACACTGCTCTCGTAACCTCTCGTTCGCCGAGATTTAAGATAGGGTGGAGTAAATTCAAAACCGAGCATCATCACGATGAACGACTTACTGCATCGGGGAAAGGAATTATTAATTACCATTATTAATTATTATTTTAAATTGAATTATTCAGTGCTGCATGTAAGAGGCTGTCCTCAAATAATGTTAAAACTGTGTGCGCTTTTTCACCAGTAAAGGGCTATCGTCTGAGCTTCTGCTGTTGGCAGAATGGCCTACAACATGACTACCTCAGATGAAAAAAAATCCAATTTGCACTAATGATGTTTTATTCCTGTCATTACCTTAAATCATCTTCAAGCTTCTTCACCCTATACAGATTATGTAAATAGTATGTGAATAAAAAGAGGAAGAAACATTCATGGGAAAGATACAGAAAATATATAATTAGTGAAATGCATTAAGGGCACACGGTGGCGCAGTGGTTAGCACGATCTCATCAGCGATCTCATCCAGTAGGCGCAAGAAGGTTGGTGTTCCAGGTAGGTAGGGAGCCAAATTGTTACCTTTCTGTGTGGAGTTTGTATGTTCTCCCTGTGTGGCGTGGGTTTTCTCCAGGCCCTCTGGTTTCCTCCCACAGTTCAAAAACCTACAGAGGTTAATTGAAAACTTGGAGATATTAACCATAGGTCTGTGAATGGTTATGTGTCTTGTCTAGGGTGTCACCTGCCTCACGCTGGAAGAAAATGGTATTTGCTCCACACACACACACACACACACAAACACACACACACACACACACACACACACACACACACACACACACACACACACACACACACACACACACACACACACACACACACACACACACACACACAACCCCCATATGAGATTAAGGGGTAAAGAAAATGAATAAATTAAATGCATTAAAATAAACTTTTTATAGTTGAAATAAATGATGGCACAACTACCATCTTTGGATTAAACCATTACAAATCCAAAACTACCTTTGCTCATTTTAATGGAAAGCGTTTTTAGTGTAGAGAGCTGGATTAAATTTATGTTTCAGACTTAAGTGGTCGGCTCTGTAATGATAACAGAGTGCGATCTTAAGAAGTGTAACATTTTTAATGTGCAAATCACTTCTAAGTTTATTACGTTTTTATGAGATGGAAATGTTGGAGCCTTTTCCTTGAACGATGAAAAAAATTCTATTTATGTTTAAATAACCAAGTAAGACCTTGGCCTATATTACATTTATTTTATTTATTTTAAAAACATATAATTTAAGTACCAGTAAAATTTCTTTTATGAACAGCTTTTGCCAAAACCTACATTTAGCAAAGATCTTTCATTACAGAGCTCATGAAGTTTCATGATACTGTTTCCTTAATTTAAGTGCTTTTAGATGGCACTCTTTTCTTCTCAGTATGCAGGTGAAACAATATCGTGCAAGGTTTAGTTGATTCCAGCAGGAAGATTCACAAGGTGAAACTAATGTATGACATAGGTTCATAACATGCAACTCAATGTAGTTCAAGCCTTCATTTGATATAATTTGGATGATTATGGCTTAAAATTTATGAAAACTCAAATTCTCAAAAAATATGAATTTCACATTCAATTAACAGAAAGGAGCCCTCTAAAAGGTATAATCTTGCATATGTACTAATTACTTTGTGTGGGTCCATTTGCATGAATCCAAAGTTCTGATCTCATTTGGAAACCAAGGTCCCAGAGTCTGGAGGAAGAATGGGGATGCACATAATCCAAGATGCATGAAGTCCAGTGTGAAATTTGTGTTAGTTCGGGGGGCCATGTCATCCGCTGGTGTTGTTCCACTGGGCTTTAATAAGTCCAGAGTTGAGTCAGTCGAATGCTATTCACTCATTCATGATCCCATTAAAACCAAATTAAAATATCTGTGAAAACATGCATACCTGAATTTCAAGACAACCTTCTTTTTTAAAAGAAATACTGTACCACTTATCCTCCTCTCACATAACCTCTAAAAGCCTACATGCATTAGAAGAAATCTGAGGAAAAAACAATTGCATTTATCCAAGGACAATATTTCCATTGACTTAGTAGAGTTGCTGACAAGATGTATTGTGCTTGGAATAGTTATAGTTCATGCACCCACATTTAACGATAGTGCAGCAGTACAGTAGTCTTGCCTCCCTGCTGTTCAGTGAATTTAGCTTTTCTTTAGAGTGGTCAGTGAATGGGTTTTTTACTTTGTTGTCTGAAAGTATCAGTGTAAACTAGCTCATCTTTCAGTTCTCTGTTAGTGCCACTGATGGGTGTAATATATAGAGATGCTTTTGTGTCCTTTGTGACATAATCAAACTAGCAGAACCAAACATGAATAGCGACATTGGAGGCCACTGTGTGATGATCAGTCAGTGTAAAGAGGTGAGTGATCAGGAACTGGATTACCTGTGGATGCCATAGATAAATGTGAAAACTTGATGCTCTACGTTCTACAATTCTTGCTGATAGAAGACTTCATCTTCCAAATATGGCAAGATTTTATTTTTGTTTATCTCATTTAGTCTTCCTTTACTCATACTGTTTACTCAGTGAAAAACAAACTGATTGTAAAAGATCAACTTCTGTTGAATTTACTTTACATGATCCATAAGAAGGGTTACAACCCTGGAACTAATTTTGAATTGAAAGTGAATCGTGCAAATCAAACATTATAAAGGCAATTTACTGCCAAAGCAAATTCCATAGCTCTGGGCCTCCACCTAATGTTAAACAGCCAGCTGACCTTTAGCGTGATTTCCTAAAGAGAGACACAATCCGATTATAGATGGACAGGAAAGGTCAAATGCACTTGCAGCTGCTTTGGGAATGTCACAGCCATCTGAAGGGCTGCAGAATGACCAAAACTGGACTTTCAAAAATGTGTGCTTCTGCAGGGCAATGGCAGCAGTTAGCCTCTGTCATAGAGAACATATAAGCAGTGTGAGCAGCATATATGAAATGAGTCTCGGAAAGCCTTTTGATGTTCCCAAGAAGGCACAAACGGATTCATGCAAAATTAAACATATGCACTTTAAAAGTGATCTAACTTGTAAGTTAATATTGCTACAAATGTAACAGTTTATTTGTCTTGGGGGGAGCGTCAGAGGACCCAGACGCAGAAACATTCAAACAAATGGGAGTAAGTCAGTGTTTTTCATGAATAAAATCCTAAAGAGGTAAATGCAAAGTCCAGAACAGAGGCGACAGGGGCAAGGCTGGAACAGAACTTAGACCGGCGAACTAAAAAAGAGAGAACATTTTTTTTAAAAATGCTGACAACGTCAGGAACAGTCTTGGGAATTTCCAAAAGTTAAAGTTTAAGGTAACCAACTCGCGATCTCTTCCTGCTTTGGGGCTCCTTAAGAAGAGGGAAAAGGAAAATCGAACGCAGCAGCCTAGTGATGGGCTGATGAAGCTTCATGAAGTAGTGTCCTTATTTCCACTTGTCCATGAGATGTCACCTTTGCACTATAATCTATTGCTTTAAAAAGCTATTATATTGAATCCTCACATAATTTTTAAGATGATGGCACCCCCTACTGTTCTCTAAAAAATATGGCACTACTTCAAGAAGCTTCATTGACCCATCACTACCATGCACCTGACTCCTGCTGAAAAGTATAGAAAAGCAAAACAGGAAGGGATCTCACCAAAATAAAACACACTGTACAGAAATCATGATATTGTTTTTTATTTACAAAATAAAACATAAAATTATGTTTACCTAAAAACGAAATAAAAAGACAGATCTTGCCTATATCAATATATATTATGATTGTTGGCAAACCACATAACATAAGTATCTTTCTCATTATACCCAACAGAGACCAGGTGGACACTACATTGGCAAGCCTGAACTAAGCAGTGGTTACGATATTTAAAACTACAAGTTATAAAAAAAATGTAATTATTAGATATATATTGATTTAGCTTTTTTCTGTAAATACAACTGAGGCCTGCGTTGATGCTCCTCAATCCACATCAGACCTCAATTCAGTAAACTTGTGTTTCATCTGTTAGCACATCATTACAAACTTGACAGATGTACCTCAGAGTGAGAAAGGCTTTTACCAAGATGAAGTTAAAAGCTTATGTGCAGTGATGATAACAGGCGGTCAACATCAGCGGAGACATACTTAATTCTCCATAATGATGATGATGATGTTCGACTGGAGATGTTGGGAAACAAATAACTTCGGTTGCTGAAGTGGATGCGCCCAAAAAGTTAAACAATGAAGACAAAGTTCTCTCTGGTCAGCCATTGCCAAGCAACAGCTAATGAATTTCATTAATATGCAAAGTGGTAGCATGGGTGTGTGTCTTGCCTTATTTAGCATTTTGTCTGCCCAGTGTAAAGTGACTGGCTGAAGAAAATGTCTAATTGTGAGTCAATTATGCCATTGAGCCTCTTTGATATTCATTTGTATGCAAATCTTTCGGCTGCTGGGTGAGCAAAGGTGACACGGAATAAACCAAGATTGAGGGCTGAAACACTTATACTAATGTGGAGAAATTAGGACCCATTATAGTTCTTATTTAGCTCCTTTATTTGTAGTGACAAAATCAAAGTTTCCTCTACAGATATATAAACAAAACCATGTGTGAGATGTTTAAGGAGTTTGTACACGCAACATATGATGGGCTAAGATGTGGGCTATAAGAAGTCCATTACTGGACTTTTGACGCGTGATATCCCTGTCTCCAATGTTCCCTCTAATTTTTTTCGCATCTGAGCAAACACAGCATCTCCCTGAGCGGTCCCTTGAACCACTGTGAGCAACATCAGATGTACTGTCATCAGGCCAGTATCGCATCCATTCAATATTATCTTGAGATAATATAATTGATTTATATAATAACCATGTCATCTTTGACAATTATTATTATGCTTCCTAGCAACAATATTATGATTTAATTATCAATTTCTCTATATTCTACATTCAAATGATATAATATTTTGTGGAATAGTCCACATCTTCAAGAATAGATCAATGTCAGTCCATGATTGTTACCCATGGAAAGTATTTATTTATCATAATCTTAAATTTTCCATTTAAATGATCGAAAACAGGGGTGCCCATACTTTTTTGGTTTGCAAGCTACTTTTATAATGATCAAGTTCAAAAGATCTACATTCATAAAATTTGCTCAACATAAGTAGGTACATTCTTTACTCAGATGATTGAATGAAGTGAATGGACTGATAATCAGTCATGATGGAAGGATGTGTGGATTTATCATCATCTTCATATAAATACTGACTTACATAAATAGTGCAGTCCGTGAGGAGCATATTTCCTCATAAGAAGATACTTTTCCTCTGACAGTAACTTCCAAAAATGTCCATGAAACCTGGTCTTAAGCTCAGTGTCAGCCTGTGTTAAATATTAAATAATGTTCAGACTCATATGTACTAAGAATTGCATTGATTTCCAACTAAAAATGGTCATTCATTCGAACCCAAATGGTGCAAAACAAATTTCAGATGTAAAACAAAGCCCATAATTCTATATCGTTTTTTTGAACTGCGTAAAAAGACTGTCGGGAAGTCTGCATGTTTTGCTCTTTTTATTCTCGATTCATATTAACTTTGCCGTGCGTTCACTGGAAGAGGCGGGAGCTCAGATTGGCTGCTGTGCATGTCAATCAAATTGACAACCAATCGCCGTCTCTCATCTCTGCCGTACTGTTGTTAGCATGCTAACCTGCACGATTGCGCAGGCGCGCAGTTTAGAGGGAACATTGCCTGTCTCTGTTCCTATTTTGCCATATAGATTCCATATGCTGCACCAACTGCTTGGGGAAAACTTTGTGAAGCCTATTTACTGAAAAAAATACCTTAAACATTTTGATTAGTTTCACAAAACAAAACAAGTTTAGAAACATTAGCACGAATACCTACTTTAACAAAAGAAAATCCTCCTTACATGTTAAGATTGCGATTCAGATTTTTCACCTGTTTTAACATACACAAACTTTACTGCAACAAACACTGTTGTAGTTATGTTTAAATAATTATCTTCCTATTACTACATCTAAAATGTGACAGATACAAGCATAGAATTAACACAATTCCCTTGGCCTACTATTCTTTATACTGCACTTTAATCATGATGTCCAAGTACTACTACTGAAGGCTGTATCTGCATATGTGCAGTCTGCTTCATCAATAGCTGCAGAATATCCTGGTGACATTGAACCCTCATTAGAGCAGCCATCAACAGTTAATGAATGGATGGACTTACCGCACTTCCACTAAATTCATTATCAGTGGATAGGACCTGACAGTGCTGATTATTAATTGCTTTGTTACATGGATATGTTAGATGATTAATATTGTTATCGATTAAGGAGTTGAAGCTCTGGGTGTGTGGGTGTTTTGGATTGAAAGAGCACAGTGTACCTTCTTAGTCAATAGTGGGAACCGAACAGATTGACCAAACTTGATTAAATCCTTAACATGTGTTTCATAAACCCCAGTTCAAGTGGTATGTTTTCCAATGGGATCATTATCATTTTTACACCGTGCACCGTTCGGGTACCATTAAAGACAGATGTCAATGTCCTTGGACTTTGAGACACACTGCAACATTATCACTGTCATTATCTAAGCTTCACGTATGGTTTAATATAAATAAATTATCACTAAATCAAGCAAAGACGAAATATGTTATATGGGAAAAAAGGACGAGACGAAAATATCAACATTCAAGTAAATGGAGTCAACATTTAAAGGGTCAGTGAAAATAAAGTACTAGTTATAAAAGATGACATGTTAAATTGGAAGCCACACATCAGACAATTAAAAATAAGTTGGCCAGAAGTGTCTCCATATTATGTGAGGCTCAGAAAATGGTAAATCAAAAAGCACTATATTTTGTACTGCACACTGATCTCTCCATACCTTCAATACTGCGCTGAGATTTGGGGTTCCATACAAACGATATTACTGCTCCAAAAAAGAGCCTTGAATATTATGCACTACTCCAGCTACAGGGCACATACAAATCAATTATATATCAAATCCAACATCCTTAAACTACAGGACATGATACACTATTGCACTGTACTAATGCTGTACCAGGCCGTAAACAAAAGCCTCCCCGTAACGTGCAAAAGATCTTTCATGACAAAGAACATAGACAGAATCTCAGAGGAGATATGAACTTCAGACAAAAATGGATACGGACTACTTTAAAATCCTTTTCCATATCAGTCACAGGTGTAAAACAATGGAATGCACTAGAAAAATAATAAAGAACTCATTGATATTGATTATATTAAAATATAATCAATATCGGTTAAGCCATGGTGAAACACTATTTCTACAAATAGTTTAAAGTAAATGGGGGCGGGACTAGATAAGCTTTTGCTTCTCCTGCTGTTCCCTTTCGGGACATGCATGTAGTATGTGAGCTATGATGAAATGTGATGTTGATGATCTAAACTGTCATGCCCGAAATAAACAATTAATTAATTAATTAATCACTTAAACGCAGCAAGTTTTTTTACAGGATTGAACTGACATTACAAATCCAAATGGCAGATTATCATATCCAAACCTTGTTTATGCTGATTCATTACTATTGATCAGCTACTTACTGTATTTACAGTACATATTGATGAAAGAAGTATATAAATAGGACATTTGTTATTAAAGATTGTGTGCCCACATGTATAGATTTACCATGCAGGCCTATGTATTGACCCACAGTTTTGCACCTTTTACCTACATCCACTCAGAGAACACTTTCATTAGTCTGTTGGGAATAGCTGTATAGTTAAAATAAACAATTTCAGACATACAATATCAGCAACGAAATCAGTTAAATCAGGGGTCCCCAATCTTTTTTCCTTCACACACGGGTTAATTGATAGCATCGTTTCACAGGCAGGCGGTTAATAATAATAATCTTTTTCTTTCAGAGCACTGAAGTGGCGTTGAACAGATACCCAAGAAAACAATAAAATCACACAATACAATAAAATGACAAAATACAATACAACCAGGTAGTAGAATGCGGCAAATCAAATACAATAAAAATAAAATAGTAAAGCTATAGCCTAAAATATATGCGTTAAGTGCATGGAAATTACATCTCACAATAACACTGAGTCAGCAAAAGCTCGGGGCTGGTTTCTCTGCAACAAGATGGTCCTATATTGAGTTTGTGTTTCACTTATTTTTGCTAACCTACAGGTTTATTTTTTGGTAAACTGTTAAGAGTCACAGGTAAATTCAAAAAAGTTCTATCTGTGCGGCCTAGTAATTAGCTACTCACAAACCAGTTCCTGAAGTTGATCATCTGTTTTATTATTATTTGTAGATAGTTGAATGGTATGGCAACCAAGCAAATCCAAATGTCAATGTTCTACGTGGCCATTTAAATCTCCTCCTCTAACAAGTATGCTGAGATGATGTTTGTCAGGCTCTAGGTATAATGTGGGTATTCTTTTTTTTTAATGTACAAAGAATTTGAAATCCTGACCAGGTCTTAACAGAGACAGATTATTCTATGGTTATCACCCTGATGTTATCCAATAATGACAAGAGTCTGGGGACCACTAATCTTTGTCATTCCGACTCAAAACTATTAGCTCCATATTAGATATTGCAACGTGTAAATTAAAAAATGTTACTGTTATGCTTTTGCTAGAAAAACTGCTGTTGAAAAAAATATGTTTTGTGACCTTTCGCTATAAAGCTACTGAAAAATCGTATCCAGTGCCTTTAAGACACTGACATTGCATTTGCACACAGAAAAAGATATTTGTCAGTCCTTCTTATCTTCACCTTTTTTGGTAGCTTGAGTTTATTCCAACGAGATGAAAACAGGAAGATTTTTGTTTTGTTGCAGTACTGCTCCACATTGCAAGTGTGAGTGTGCATGATGCTGTATGACGGGACAATGGATACACTTCCTGCTAAAGAAAATAGACATGTCAGATAAATGTGCTGGCCTTGAATATAAAAAAAATAAAACCTTTTCCAGAAAATGAAATATTTCTTGGGCGGCTTGACAATTAATATATTTCACAGCACTATCATCATATTGAACACGACACGAAATGCTCCACCTTCTGACGTTATCTTATCAATAATATGCCCTCCCCTTCTCCTTTTTAATTTACACAAGCACAAAACATGATACATCTAGCCACAACCCAGCAGACACCCGTCAACAGCATCTCTGGAGATGATAAAGTGATACTGGGTTTTATTTCAACTGGGAGAGAGGAAGCCTCCCTCCCTCTCAGATTAAAGAAAGCCTCAGTTTCCACAGGGACAATAGAAATAATTACCATATGAATTTGACCAAGGCATAGCACTCTTAAGACCATCAATCTCCCCACGGCGAGCACCACGATACTGGATAACCCCCTGAATATCCCCTCTTAACCTCAATTTCTCAGGATGTATTAAGAGATGGGCTCCATCAAAAGGAGGGGAGACGAGAGAGTTGGAAAAGAGGAAGGGGCTTGTGCCTGGTCTGGTCTGTATTGCCATTTTTCTTTGCACCTCCCCTCAAACCAAGTTATAACACAATTAATCTTGCCCTCTAGGGAAAATGTGGCACCTAAGTGAATATTACACATTTTCACCCTCATTTCCTCAGGATAACGGCAACCATGGTTGAGTTGTGTAAGGCAGATGTGTAAAATATATGCAAGTTGTACTGTCAATAAACAATGCAAGGGTCCTCTTGATTTCTCACAGAGCACTAAGAATAAAATAAAAATGCTTGGAGTGACCAGCGTTAACAAGGTAAGGACCCAAAGGGAACATCTTCTACTTTAAATTTTACGTTGCTGAAACTATTGCTAATTGCATGTGATAAAAAATAGCACCAATAACATAAAAAGAGGAGGCCAGAATAATCCTTGTTGGCAGGAGGAGCATTACAAGCGTATACTGTGACTTCCAAAACTCAGGTTTGAGTATAAGGACCAAGGAGCTGTGTGAAGTTATACACCACTTAGCTCTAGTATTATTCGACAGGGGAAGATTGGGGTAAGGCCAGAATTTTCCAATTTTTTTTGACCTCATGTCAATTTTTCACTATTTAAGTGTGTGTTTTAAAGTATTTTTAAGTTTGGTTTGTAACATTTAATTTCACATTTGTTCAACGCACACATGTGGACAACATGATTTTTAAATAGGAGAAATATGAGGGCAACCAGAGAGAGACTGTGAGCTAAAGCAAGGAGAACAGTCAAAGATGTACAAGCCTCTGTAAAAGGGGCCTTGGCAAACTGCAGATAGGACAGAGCAAGAGAGAACACAGGTGTAATAGATTTCTGGTGTCTATATTTCATGTCGAAAATTGGCTGGTACATCCAAGTGGTTTGATCTATGAGGGCCGTCTTCTTAAGAAAAAACCTTAGTGAATGTGTAATTTCTCCCTTGATGGAACACAGGCGCAGGGCTATTCTTCTTATTCCCCCTCTCTCTATACCCCACGCTCTCTCGCTCTTTTGGGATGTTTCCTCCTACGTTCTACCTCCACTTTCCCATCTTCTCTTATCACGATGTCAACGTTTTATTACTGCCTCTATCTCTATTAACCTTTCCTGTTTTTCTAGGAGTGACTTTCCTCCAACACAGTTTAAGGAGCGATTGAAAATATTCTCTGTGGTCATCAAATATTTGACCCTTGTGAAATGATCATAGAATAACTTCTAATTGACCAATCAGTAAGCTGATTTTTTCTTGCCCACCCATGTAGAAATTTAAATAAACAATATCATGAATTTGTAAAAATCGAGTTGTATACTTAGTTACATTATACTGTATATATTACTTGATTTGCTCTATAGGTTTGTTTTCTTTTTGTATGCTGTTATAGTATATAAAGTCAACTTAAAAAATAGTAATATACTGTACAACAAGTCTTAGTAAATATAGATAAAAGATGCATTTGCTGTGAATATGTTCTTTCTGATTCATTTAATGAATTATTCACCAGTCGGGGGCATCTTTGATTATTATAAAATGATTTGTTTGTAAAATCGATAAGGTTTTATTGGTAAGAATATAAAATAAATAAATTAATCAATCAGAATCCGAATCAGAAACATTTATTGCCAGTGTTGTAAACACAAGATGTTTTTTTTCCTGTGGTATCAACACAGAATAAAGCAACAAACAAAATAAGCAATAGAAAAACATCAGGCAAGCACCAAGGCAGCCATGTGTACTAAAACAACATCAGAGCTCCCAAAGAACACAGTAGCTGAAGAATGATAAAATATTTCATCTGTATTTATTATATGAACTTAAATGTTGTGTATTTTTTACCTTGATTTTAAAAGCTCTGTATATCACATGTATTAATTATGTTCTGGATAAATATTTATGGATACAGAAATATTAAGATTAAAAATACATGAAATAACAAAATGAAAAATGTTCCAATAAAGTTTTTCTGTTCCTGCTTGCCCTTTGAAAACAAATCACACCACATTGCAGCAAAGGTTAAACATGAGAAATGTAAATATTCACACGGGAGAAAAATATTTAGAAGGATGACAGATTAATGAACAATGGCCTGCGAGCAGATCACGTTTGAATGAAGTCGTGACTGTTGGTAGCTGGCTGTGAGAATTTTAATAATGTGAGATCAGTTGTCTCTATCAGTGGTGGGCTGGGCAGGCCTTTTAATCATGGTCTAAGGGGCACTGAGCCTCTCTATCATCATTGAACTGTGTCCAGGGCTAATTGTGGCTATATTTCACTTTCAGCGTGGACGACACATTGAAACGATCTGCTGGCCTGTTCCAGAGTCCTCACATGCATGCAAGCACGCAAACACACACACACACACACACACACACACACACACACACACACACACACACACACACACACACCCCCCCCCCCCACACACACACACACACATATATCATTTATATATGGAATTCGAATTTAAAATCATATAAATATATATATATATATGATTTTACTACTTTTCCCAAATTCCAAATATAAATAATGTAATTTAGAGCATTTATTGCAGAAAACTGGCAAATGGTCAAAATAACTATGCAAGACCTCAAATAACGCGAGAAACACAAGATCATGTTATTTTTAAGCAGCAAAATTCATCTTTCTGGCTTGTTTATCTGTCCCTTATTCCCTCAAAGGATGTGTTCAGTAGAGAGATATAGATAAAGGAAATCCTTCCTTCCTATCAACAACCTCATTAGATCCTAGCAGCTATAAAGCCGTCCCATCAGGCTGTGTCATCATAACTCACTTTATGGCATTGATTTTAATCACGGCAAATGTAAACATACATATTATCAATATCAATGCACAAAATAACACTCTAATATGTAATTACCGGTGCCATTGATTTTTTTTATCTCCTCTTTTCCCTTCCCTGTCTTTTTCCCGCTCTCCCCCTTCTCTAAAGCTCACTTCAATGTAATCATGGGATCACCCTTCGCACTGATTTAATAAGGCGGTTATATATAAATATCTATATCAGCTAGACACCAGCGGAATATTGCAATGATGGTTTTCATAAATTTCAATGCAGCAAGGAGAGCATGTAAGTGTTTTAGCCTGAAGGGGGGATATCAGGACAAAAGAGGGGGACTGAACCATCTGTGGCTACAATTTACATTCTAATGATGTAGTAGCTTGTCCTTTAGCTTGTTTGAAAAAGGTGAGTTGAGAAAGATCACTTCATGATATGAAGATAATGTCAATTTACTGAAGCAAAGACGAATAATCCTGAGTTCACCCAGATAACCTCTAAAGATTATTTTAGTTGAAAAAAACTACTTGCTTTCTCAAAAAACCTACACCTTCTTTATTATTTTTGTTAATGGATAAAATTATAGTGTAATTTAGTACAATATTTAAGAGATGTCTTTTTATTTTTAGATTGAGCCCACATTACAAAAAGAAGAAATATGGGGTAAAACCGAAACGTAATTTGCGCCACAATAGAAATTCCAATTGCCTGATAGGAACTAAATAGCATGAACCAAATACAAAATATTTATTCTGGATAGTAACGTTATTTTTATGGTAGTGTATGTAAGATAAAATTGTATCTTGAAAAACAATTAATTTTAGTCCCAGGTAGCCACTGCTGCCTTATGAAGATGAGGAGACTGAATCACTACCAGACTGAATAGTGCTTACTATCACCTAAATTATATATCTGTGCATTAATATTTGTTTGATTGATAATTACTTTGAGTGTAGAAATAAAAATCCTGACTAGATAAAGCACACATTTCACTATAGACAATCAACCTAACTAAAAATTTATTTATTTATTAACATCGCAGTGTTGGAAAAGTTACTTCAAAATAGTAATTTACATTACTGGTGAAATATTTGAAAAGTAACTTTACTTTTTTACTTTTTACTTTCAAATTAAATAGTTACTAGGGAAAATAACTATCCCTTTGGTAGCAATGAAGGCAAATCTGCCAAGTACGGGCCAGGAAAGGTTGGATGTGATTAATCAATTTAGACAAACGGTAAAAACAATACAATAAACCAAAAAATTATCAAATAAATTAGGGGTGCACGGATTGTACATTTTGTGTCCAATACAGATCACTTATACAGATTTTTGCCTATTTTATTTATCCTTAGAATTTAACACACACAAAAGTCACCTTTTTTATTTTACTATTGATAACACAAACCTATTCAATAAAAACAACGTAATGTAAAACTGTAAAACTTCAACAATCAACAACCTTTAAAAGACAATTACAATCAATACAAAGCTCAAAGTGTGAACAGTGAACTAATCAAAAATCTGCACTTCTGTCTTGTCGGCTGAAAGACAGAAACGCTATGTCTTTCCTGTGTGTTACGTTTTTCGTATGATTGTATAGCAGAGAGCACCATTCACATACCTAAGCTACCTAAATAAAGTCATCAACGAGTTGTTAGAACTTAATTAATAATACATTTCTATTGACTGATGTGAAAACAGAAAAAAAACAGAAAACTATGACACAAACTAAGTTTATAAGAAGTTAATAATCCAAACAAATTTATTTAATGGAAGCAGGAACAGAACTGAAGACAAAGGCTCTAGTTTTTTTTATTATTAAATGCGTTGGAAATGATTTACAAGAGGGAGCCTGCAACATTCAAGAAAAAGCTAAGTTATCTGACTAAATGATTAACTATGCAACAGATCTAGTTTTTATATGACCAATACATCTCTGCCTTGCTCATAGCATAATCCTGAATTTTCACGATGCACCTAATCCATAACCATAACATTACAGTGGCAGCAGAGATTTCAATATCAAGACATTTTTCTCTTGATGTTAATTCTCATTGTATATCATACAAAAAAAAAAGTTCCAAAGGCAGCTGTTCAAATAATACATTATGCCACAGAAAAGCAGTTTTTATTCACAGAAAATAAAATGCTCATGTTAAAATTAAGAATTTGAACTATCGCCATGTTGTGTCTCTCTTAATACATTAGAAATAATATATTTTGAGTACTCCTAATTGTTTTGTGGTCTACCCATTTCACGCCCTATATTATTTTTCGTTTCATAAATCGGATAGTAGCCTCCTCTAATCCAGGGATGATGTTGACAGCAAGTATTTCAGATTAAGTTTAAAACAGTGACAATAGAAAAGGGAGGACCAAAACAGAGAAAAAATCCTTTGTAATCCATTTCCATGAAAACATAATAATGCACCAGGCTTCACCTCACAGTAATATTATATTCTTTACATTATAATCTAATTATTTTCTTTCCCAGTTCTCCCCTTTAAGCCACTTCAGCTTTGCTGAGTTAAAAAGTACTAAAATGGCTAAATAGAAATGAGAGGGGCAGAGGTCAGTTCAGTTTATCATCACTCACATTGACACACACACACACACACTCTCACACAAATGACTATTGCACATTGAGTTTGCTTAGAATCATAAAATCTTACTGTCTATCGTCTCTAGCCCAAAGACTCTTTTGGAATATTGCAGCATGTGACGGAACGCTTGTAACAAAGATCCAACTTAGTAAACGTTATAGAAAAAAATGGCCTGATAAAATCTTACAGTGGCAAACAAACTGTTATTTTTTTAATAAGTGTTTCACTTTGCTCTTAATCATGATTGATCAAGCAGACACCGAATAATCACGTGTACAGGATATAGCATGCAAAAATATGAAGCAGTATGTCATTGTCAGTCGGGTAATTACAAGTGGAGATGGATAATTAGGATGCCTGTAGTTTGGTGTATATGATGCACAGTGAAATAACTGAAAATATCTGGGATATGGAAATACAAGTACGAAATGTGACATTGATATTGATTTCATTTTAATTTATTTTTAAATGTTCCTGTAGTCATGTGGGTATGGAATATAAAGCCACTGTTACTCGCAGAAGTAAGTATTTTGTATATCTGGCAGTATTTTCAGATTACAAAGTAGGATAAGAAACTTTATTTAATCCATGGCAGAAAAACAGTTTTCAAATTTGTGCAGACCTAAAAAAAAAACAAAGATCTGGTAAACTATAATTTCTTTCATCCTATATAGAAAATATTTTATATTTTTCAGCAATTTAGTCAGTCACAAACGTGTACATTATTATAAATTACAGACGAGCACCAAAGAGGTATTTGTTGATGTTTTTAAGTTTCTTTTTGGACGAAGATGAAGACAACTGAGCTACATTCGCTACATTAAAATAAAGATACATTTTTTTCCATAACTCTAAAAAATAACAATTACTCTGAAAATAATCCCAACCCTTGACATGAGAGTAGGAAATTAGTTTAGTTTGAATTTTGAGTGAACGATCACAAACTAACGTTTTATATATAGTTTATTTATATATAGCATAAAGGCAAACAGAGAAAGTGAACATTATGGAACGATATTTATTTTTAAAGTCAAAGGGGTTTTGCAGCTCCTGAGGTTTTCTTTCATGTAGGAAATGGGTCCAAATGGCTCTTTGAGTTGTTAAGGTTGCCGATCTCTGATCAAGTGCACTACTGACACCTCTAGTGTTCAGGCAGACACAACACATATAGCTGGAATTCTCTTTCTCTTTCCCGCAAAAATCTCGCGATCTGAGCCTACTCAGACTTTTTTCTAAAAAGTGTATTTTTTTCACATGCTTATTGAAATGTATTTTATTCTTTTACTCTAATTTGTGTCAGTAGTGAAAATTATGTACTTTCAAGTTCTTACAGTGAAACGTGTTATAGAGTAATAAACACAGTGACATGGTTCTTTATTCACATGACAAAAACAACAAAAATACTGGTTTGCTAGTCTTTTTCTAATTGTATCACTATCAGGGTAAATAATATTTTTAGGATTGCTTTAGGATCATTCATAATGTAAAATGTCTACTTTAAATATATAGAACTATATGGGATTACTTTCTAGGCAATTGAATCAAGTCAACTGGACTTGGTTTTTGTCTGTCTGCGGGCTAGTCAGACTTGCCTGCTAGTCACTCGAACTGAATTAGCCACTTGGATAAGGAGTGAAACTTCCTCACAGACAAAAAACAAGTCCAGTTGACCTGATTTAATTGCCTTGAGATGCTTTTGACCTGGACAAATGAGAATTTTCACAGACTCATCGGATTACATAATATTGCATTGAATAGTACCGAAACGGATCGGATCAAGTCCTACCGAATCGAATCAAAGTTTGTTTTTAAAATGTATCGTTACTGAATCGTTTCGTACCACATGTATCTAGATACGTATCGAATCATCTTATATTGGAGAGATGTACACCCCTAATAGCTGGAGACTTCTACTGTGTGAATCATCAAATCAATCATGAAAAACTTAAAAAAGATAATACCATTTAGCTATTTACATACACTTGTGGATGCCTAAGGCTTGTAGCCTCCTCTTGCTTACTCCAGATCCAACACGAGTTGCGTTCCGCCTCATCCCCCATCCTACAGGCCGCTTGCTTCTTGTTCCGCTCATCCACGCCAAGAGCTGACATCAAGTGCCATGCTGACTTAGCTGGGAAGCCCCTGCATCCAACCTTCAAGGGAAACAACCATGTCTGCCAGCCCTTGTCTCTGCAATCCTGGATAAGGGGCTGGTACTTTGAGGCCTTCCTCTCATTGGCAACTTTGCAGCATTCCTCCCATAAAACAGTTAGTTCAACCAGTATTAATTTCTGGTCCTTGGTTGACCACCGCACGATGTCAGGCTTGCAGATTGATGGATGTTGGACTCTTCTTGCTGTTGGAGTAAGCCTGGCTACTTCCCTAGGAAAGGTGATTGCTCTCCCTGTGGCTGTACCTGCTGCTCTCTTCTTGACTCTTTCCCGCTCTATGGTGTCAGCGAGTGAGAGAAAGACTTTATCGTGGCGCCAGCTATACTGCCCTTTGGTTAAAGCTGTTTTACACTCAGACAATTTATAATCAAGCGTCTGCACTTCCTGGCCTTGAACAGCAACACTGCTCAAAGTTTCCAGTACTCATCTTGCTTGGACGTTGGTAACGGTTGTTATTGCAAAAGAAAATTGCTTGAAGAAAAAGTCTGCTCTTGGTCCTTTGATGACTATTTTAACCATTTGTCTCTTGGTATGCACAGGAACAAAGAATAGAGTGAGATAGTTGTTTTTGAGAAAATAGCTGAAAATAGCTTTCGTACTTTTTTTAATTTATGAGGAAATTATGAAAATGTATGTTGTGGTTAACTGCTTCAAGACAAAAAAAAAAAAAGAAAAGGTGAGATTTAAGGTCTGGTGAGTTTTTTAATTCATTTCAAAGAGTCAGAGTCCATATTTGTTCCCACTGTTGACTACTGCCATTTCACATCTGCAGGACTGTGGCGTTTGGGCTCATTCTGTCTCTATGTGTTGGTCACTCCTCTGTGTCTCCACCTTTCATCTTGTGTTTCCTCTGAGGAGTAAGAGCAAGCGGTGAAGGAATCATAGAGCCATCAAAGGTTGCCAGCTGTGGGAAATGTCTTCATTTGCAGTGTGACAGTCTGACACCTGAGCTCTAGGCCTCTGCATGCGCTGCTGTTTGCACTTGTGTGTGTCTGTATGCAAATCAGTGTGTTTCTGTGTGTGACTGATTTCCGAGCTTTCCAGGCTCCCAGCAGGTCTGTATTTGTGTGTTTTATAACTGCGCATGTATGTTAGTGTGTCCGCCAGTGTGCAAGTCTGAGTGTATGAGGGGATAACTGTATAGCGCTGGGCCTGTGCCCCATCCATCAGTGTTAAGATGGCACATTACTGTTAATGAATGATATTTGTGTTCAGCGTGTATGTCAGGAGGGAGGGCTGGAGAGGCAAAACAAGCACTCCCCAATCACCTTTCCTGCAGCCTCCTCATTTTCTTTGTCAGTCTCTTGCCTGTTTTGCATTTTTGGCTTTTTTTTCTTCTGAAACTTTATTTTTGCTATCAAACAGAACAATAGGTTGTACTCCCATATACTACTCCTGTTGAAATTGTGCCTTTGGCCTTAATTGTGAACTTATTCAGTTTTGATTTAGCAGAAAAATGGAACTTTCAGCAACAATTTATTTAGAAAGTTGATGCTGCCAATACTGTTTCTGCCAGTCTTTAGCACATTTAATGCATTATTATCATTTAAGTGGCAGCAGTTTTATTTTTGGCCTGAGAGAGAGAGAGAGAGAGAGAGAGAGAGAGAGAGAGAGAGAGAGAGAGAGAGAGAGAGAAAGAGAGAGACACAGGACACTCATGGGAGTCGTACGTTGTGCAGAATCTCATAATCCACTGGTCACAAATTGTAATGAGAATGAGTGCTGATGCAAGCAAAAGCCCTGCCACTTTTTGAGTGTGTTACAGAGGTCTTCCCATTCACTCATTTCCAGGTTAAATGACACACAATGAGTGCTTCTAAGTATTAAAGAACTACACATTTCTAAGGAGTGCCAACATGGGTTAAACAGGCTAAATTCTGTACTGACTGAACTGTTTTAGTCCTGTCAGCACACTTATGCCACAGATGTAACTTATTCACTAGTGAAGAACATGGAGCAGTACCAGCCCAGTCAACACCTTGGATTTCATTGCACTTCACTTGCAAGATGAGTCGTGGCAAGATCTTCAGGCTTGAATGTCTTGGGAAAACAATGGCACAGGAGCGAGACTATCTGCAGTTTGAGTGCGGGCGACCGGAAAACCAAAGGCCGCCGAACTTTTGGGAAAAAACTCCCTGGGAACAGAGAGAGCTACTCAGCAGAAGAGGTATCTAGATCCTCCTTAGTAACTGAGCTCAACCCGAGCATCACCCAAGGCAAGCGGTCTACACAGTTAGCATCCAGCTAACGTGCGTGGCACGTAACGATGCCTTTGGCGACCGAGAGAAAACGCTCACACATGCCATAGCCTGAGGATGATACGCGGTGGTATGATGAGCCTGCACACCTACAGACCTCGTTAGCGCTGACCACAACTCGGAAACAAACTGAACCACTATCGGATGTTGGATGGAGAAATGAAACGTGCGACCCAGGTGGAAAGAAATGCCCACGCCATATGCAGATGCTGTTGAGGATAGAGGAACCGCCTCTGCCACCTTGTGGTCCGATCCACCATTGTGAGCAAGTGTGTAAAACCTTGGGAAAGAGGCAGTGGTCCTACCAGGTCCACATGCACATGATGGAAATGCCTGGCCGGAACTAAAAACGGTTTAAGAGGAGCCCTGGTGTGTTGGTGCACTTTAGCCCGCTGACATGCTACTGATATCTGCCCATCCCTTAACATGGCCCGGCCAGACAAACTTAGCTCCTACAAGCTTCAACTAGATACTAGTAGAAGTAGCCATTAGATTACTTGATAGCATACACGTTGCAACACTTCACTCTTTTTCTACTCTCTTGTCTTCTTCTCTCTCGCTATACATAAGCTTCATCTAGCGCTGGGGTAGCCTTGACAGCCGAGTGAGAGAGAGAGCCTACCACGCCAAAAAAACGTCGTGGAAACGTCGGACAGAAGTGCCGGATCACCATCCTGCACTACTGTTTCCTTCAGCTTGAGGCCGGTGCTGCTGGACCTAAGAGACAGAATATCAGGGTCCCCTAATTGATCGGCAGCCATTGCAGCAAAACCGATCTCAAGATGAAAACAACACACCAAAACCTGCGACAGGCAATCTGCAACCCAGTTCGCCTTACCAGCGACGTGTCGAATTGCTGTTGTAAAACAGATGGCAGACAGGTGGCACTGCTGGCGAGCAGTTACTTTAGCCATTGCAAACATCAATGGTTTATGGTCGACATACACAGTAAACACACGGCCCTCCAGCAAGAAACGATCCTGTGTAGCCAGGTACAACGCCAACAACTCACGGTCAAACACGCTGTATTTACGCTTGTTGTCCCTTAGTCTCTGACTAAAGAATTCCAGGGGCTGCCACTCCCCTGCCACACGCTGCTCAATCAAAGCTCAGCAACATCAGATGCGTCAGTAGTGAGAGCGATTGGCACACAAGACGCAGGATGAGTACTGCATTTGCCAGGGCCTTCTTAGCATCATCAAATGCCTGCAGGCGCTAAGGGGCTAGTCTACCTCATCACTGGCTTTCTTTAACCTCAGGGCCCCATAAAGCTGCTGTAGGAGGCTGGCTGCATGAGGTAGGAACCGGTTATAAAAATTCACCATGCTCCTGCACAGATTTGATGGAGACTAGCCGGGGAAAATCTGCTAAAGCCATAACTTTCTATGGAAAGGAACTGCACAGTGAGATGAAATGCGATTGCCCAAAAAGTAGATCACTGTCACTTTGCTGTGTTAACTATCAGTCAGTGTTCATCGAAATGTTGGAAAACTTTCCTACAGTGCAACAGATGCTCTTCTTTAGACTGGCTGGCCCCCAAAATGTCATCGAGGTAAACAAATACAAATGTCAGGTCACATTACGCCGAATCCATCAACCTCTGAAACGTCTGAGCTGCACTGCTTTCCCGCCGGTCCGACAGTGCTAAGGAAACACAGCGACGAACCCTCTCACGGAAACGCTGATGAAAGACGCCCGCTGTCATCATGGAAATCGGCAGCGACCAGGCATGGAGAATTCGCCAGAGCCATGCGTACCGACAGAAGCAGCTGACGCAGGAACAGGTCAGTAAACAAGAAACCTCCATCTTCTGATCCGAGTAATGAGAGCATCTCGTCCTTTAAATCCACGGCCGAACCATTGCCGACACAAGGGAGTGACTGAAACTTGTCCTCGCTATCCGCTGATTAAAGGCTGTACCTCCGGAGAAGGAGCTGCTTCAGTGCAGTGTATTTCCCATGTGTTGGACGATTTCTGAGAAACGTCATTACCCGCGAAGTGGACTTCTGGTCAAGAGTGGCGGAAGGTAATATCTGGACTCATCCGTCGTTAGTCCTCTCAGATGGAAAAGTGCCTCAATGTGCTCGAACCACGGTGCAGGATCGCTGTGCCAAAACTCTGGGTGTTTGACCGAGCCGTTGAAGCTGGGAGAGTTGGGGCGCTGTGTTTGAAGAGGCGCACCTCCATTAGCTGCTAATGAGGGGACATGATCAACTTCTACCTCAAACATGTTCAAACCCGGTCACCAATGTGGCAGGAGGCAGGAATGAAGTTGTGTTTAATTTTTAAGTCCAGGATCAGAGAGAGCATGTCACACACAGCACAGACATTTATAATATTCTGTGTGAGACTACCAATGATGAACAAGGTGAGGGACCTCACCCCCATGTACCCTATGGTACCTACACAGCCCCCACCTACACTGTATAATTTATTTTGTATTTAACCTTTATTTAATCAGATTAATAAAGTTTATCTATCTATCTAAAGACCCATTGAGATCAATATCTCTTTCAAAAGGGCAACCTGGCAAAGAAAGGCCGCAGCACACATCATAGTTAAACAAAAACTACTTTAACTACAACTATACAAGTATAAAACAAACACCGAGTATTTCCACTTAGCTGCCTAGAGCAGTGTGGTATTGTAAGGTAGATTAGTGTATACATAGCAAAATCTTTTTCTCCCTTGTGATCCGGAAAAAAAAGTGTGACCAAGGGGTTTAAGTTGACTGAAGACATACAAAACAAAACCACAGATGACAAGCAGAACCAAAGCCATAACAAAACTGAGCGGAAACAACCCAATTCAACAAAATACAAACATGACTCCTAAAATACAATTGGCGAAAAGATAGAGAAAAAAAAAAGAGAAAAGTAACAATTTTAAGCATAACCACTGCATTAATTTTTACTTTCTGCATTACATTTCAATTATTTTAAGGTGGAATTTCTATCTTCATGAAAAATAAGCTGCTATCAACAGCATCACAATTGGAAGTGAGACGTAGGATGTGCTAGTTAACCCTTGGAACTCAACCTTTTCTTAACCCACTCTGTTTATTTCCTGTCCTGTCTGGCAGCTTCTGGTCACAAAGGTGTTTCCGTTGACAATAGTGACAACATGTTGCATTGATATTGTCTAACATTCATCCCAATAGTGTGTTTGATTTTGTTTTAAATGTATTCCATTTAGAATCACATGCAGGCAATACCATTTCCATGTGTGTGTTGTACTAGACAACAATAAACAAAACTTAAACATTAACCGGGAAACATTTATTATTTTGTCTTACAGTTGAAATTTCCTGTATAAGTCACAGCACGACTACACAATGATTTGTGGGAGGTTGACATCATTCTTGTGTCCTATTCCTCTCAATCGTGACACAGGAAGTAGCAGAGTAAGAAACAGGAAACGGGAAGTTATTAGGCTGCATAATGTGAGTATCAAGAGAACAACAATAGACACACTCTGCACCTGGACTTGTGTATGTTTGTGTGGTTGTGTGTCCAAGAGAGGAAGAGGAAGGTATTTGAAACACAGAGGTGTAACACCAGACATCAGTGTCCAGAACTGAACTTTTAACTGTGTTTGACTTCGGACACCTGCAGTATCCCCTTAGATCATCAAAACACTTCCTGAATACAACAACACATTGGTAACACATTGGAAAATAAATAAAACACCTGAATAAATATATGAAGTCAACTTTTAAATGGTTTTATTTAGGAGTTACAGCATTTTGTGTGTTCAGAAATGAGTTGCTTATCTATATTAAAGCTCATTATAATACCATTTAAAAGTTTAAAACTGCTGTTTGAAACTAAAGCTTGCAGTCAACAATTTGGCATAGTCTCAAATAAAGCAGTATGTTAAAGAAAAGAGCTCATGAATGACTTTATGAGTAAGTAAGTAAGTAAGTAAAGTAAAGGTTATTTATAAAGTGCCTTTCTAGACCAGGGTCACAAAGCGCACAATATACAGCTAAAATAGATGCTTTAAAAGGCACATAAGACACAGGAGTCCCAGAAAATCAGGTAAAGCCTGCACAAATAAAAGTTGTTTTTTGAAGGAGTCAGTATTATCAATCAAACGGAGAGGGAGAGGAAGATCGTTCCAAAGCTTTGGAGCAACAGCCTGGGAGGATTTCTGTCCTCTGGTCTGAAAGCGTGTGCGAGGAACCATCAGCAGATGCTAAACCACAGACCTAAGAGACCGAGCTGGGGTGTAAGGCTGGATCAGATCACTAGTGAAAGGAGGAGCCTGACCATGAATAGCTCTGAAAGTAAGAACCAGATTTTTTAGATTGATCCTGAAAGTGACTGGCAGCCATTGAAGAGTTTTAAGGATCGGGTAAACATGATTTCTTCTAATAGAGCGGGTCAGAATTCTCACTGCAGAGTTTGGCATTAACTGCAGGCGAGACAGCTCCTTCTTGTTTAGACACGACAGACTACAACAGTCTAAACGAGAAGACAGAAACGCATGGATTATAAACTCTGGATCATGTTGTGACATCATTTTCCCAAGATTAGATTTTTTTTTTGTTTGAAGGAAAAAGTTTCTGGTCAGTCTTCTGCAGTGTTGTACTAGAGACATGTATTTGTCAAATACAACAACCAGGTTTCTCAGGCTTAGTTTGACAGACTGACCTAAGTCACCCAAGTTCTGACTCAATCCTGGAATCTTATCATCAGGCGCAATAACCAGAGTTTTGGTTTTTCCACATTTAGTAAGTAAGTAATTTGTATTTATATAGCGCTTTTCCAGACCAGGGCCACAAAGCGCTTAAACAATCATACAATACTCAATAAAATATATACTTTAAAGGTCAAGATAATACTGACAACAACACAGGAGTTCCAGTAAATCAAGGAAAAGCCTGAACAAATAAAAATGTTTTAAGATGTTTCTTGAAGGAGTCAGTAGACTCCATCAAGCGCAAAGAGAGAGGAAGATCGTTCCAAAGCTTAGGAGCAACAGCCTGGAAGGATTTCTCTCCTCTGGTCCTGAACCATCTGGAGGAACCATCAGTAGATTCTGATCCACAGACCTCAGAGCCCAAGCTAGGGTGTAAGGCTAGATCAGATCAGTGATGTAAGTAGGAGCTTGACCATGAATAGCTCTGAAAGTAAGAACCAGAATTTTAAAGTTGATCCTGAAAGAAACTGAAAGCCAGTGAAGAGTTTTAAGGATTGGAGAAATGTGAGTTCTTCTACTTGAGCGGGTCAGAATTCTCGCTGCAGAGTTCTGAATCAACTGCAGGCGAGACAGCTCCTTCTTGTTAAGAAATGAAAAAAAACTGTTGCAATAGACACAAACGCATGGATTATAATATCCAGATCATGTTGTGACAACATTTTCCTAAGTTTAGAGATTTTTCTCAGTTGAAGTTCTGGTCAGTTTTCTACAGTGCTGAACTAGAGACATGTCTTTGTCAAATACAACACCCAGGTTTCTCAGGGCTCAGTTTGACAGACTGACCTAAGTCACCCAAGTACTGACTCAACCCTGGAACCTTATCATCAGGAGCAATAACTAGAGTTTCAGTTTTGTCAATAAAGGACCCAGAACAGAACCTTGAGGGACTCCACACAACAGATCCGCAGATTCAGACCTCATTTGATTGGCAGATACACTAAAACTGCGCCCAGAAAGGTATGATGAGAACCATTGTAACACAGACCCAGACAGTCCCACTTCACCCCTCAGTCTTCTCAGCAGGATCTGGTGATCAAAGGCGGAGGACAGATCCAAGAGAACTAGAACAGTGTATTTACCCGAATTAGCCCACATCATGTTGTCACTGGACACTTTCAGTAAGGCTATCTCCGTAGAGTGATGTTTAGGGAAGCCAGACTGAAACTTCTCATGAATTTTGCTCTGATCCAGGAACAAAGACAACTGCTCAGACACCACCTTCTCCAAGATCTTGGACAAGAAAGGGAGCTTGGAAATAGGCCTGAAATTACTGAGATCAGTCGGGTCTAAGCCTGGCTTTTTGAGCAGAGGCTCCACAATGGCATGTTTAAATGCATTGAGAAAAACCCCTGTGGAAAGGGAGAGGTTCAACATATTGGTAACCCAGGGGCCAATTACATCAAATACTTTGATAAAAAAAAGCCTACAAGGAAGAACGTCATCTGAGCAAGAGGTGGGTCTTGTTCACTAGTGCTGAAATATCACCCAGAGATACAACACTGAAGGAAGACCAAGAGGAGGAGAGGGGCTCAGAGACAGCAGGGGTTTCACACAAAGAGGGATAGATTTTCTCTTTGATCAATTTAATTTTGCCAATGAAAAATCTCAACAATGCATTGCTGTCAGCTTCACAGAAGAATTAGCTACAAAGTGATTTCACTCAGCCACTGTTTGATTTTCTAGCAAACAATTGACTAAGCTATTCAGCCTCTGGGGCTCAGTTGAATTAAATGAGCAGTAGAGCTGGAAAAATGTGGTAAGACACTTCAGGAAATCTCAGAATGACTTTACCCAGGGGAATTTAGTACAGCAAAAATAATGAAGGACCAAAAACAGAACCTTGAGGGACTCCACACAACAGATCCACTGATTAGGTCCTTGTTTTTTTGGCAGATACACTGGAACTGTGCCCAGAAAGGTATTACGAGAACCACTGTACCACAGACCCTGACATGTCCCATTTCATCCCTCAGTCGAATGTTATCAGATCTGGCAGTTTCCATCATCTCATTGAATGAAGACATCAGATCCCTGAGGGGAAGTCTGTGCACCTCAAGTTTAGTGGACTTCCAGAGATGCTCAGTCTTTCAACAAAGTCTCTTTGGAGATCTTCATTTGTCCAAGGGCACCGTTTATTTCTGAACTGTCAAGTTCAATTAACAGGTGCCACTTGATCCAGTATTTCAACACAATGATTAGTTAAACAGTGAATCAAACTGTCCACGTTAAGGCAATCATTGAAGAAAAGAGGGTCAAACATAGCAATAAAACTGTCTGCTGTGTCGGCTGAGCTAACATGCCTCTGAGACCTAACTTTCGAGGGCTTAGGTTCAGGGATGAAGTCCAGGTTAAACAAAACAAGAGAATGAACACTCAGATGGACATCATGCACAGACACATTGAAAAATGTCCAGGCAAAGAGTAAAAACTAAGTCTAAAATGTGGCCTTTTTGGTGAGTGGGTTCAGAAACATGTTGCTCAAAGTTTAAAGCTTCAGTTAAAGTTAAAAGTTATTTAGCATAGCAAGATGAAATGTCATCAACGTGAAGATTGAAGTCTTCAAGAATAAGTAAGAAGGTAAGTAATGGTTATTTTTAAAGCACCTTTCTAGATCAGGGTCACAAAGCGCTTTTACAATCAAAAACAATACACAGTTAAAACTATATACTATAAAAGGCCAGGACACACAAACACAGGGGTTACAGAAAATCAGGGAAAAGCCAGCACAAATAAGAATGTCTTAATGTCTCTTGAAGGAGTCATCAAACGCAAAAGAAAGAGGAAGATCATTTCAAAGCTTAGGAGCAACAGTCTGGAAGGATTTCTGTTCTCTGGTCCTGAACCGTGTGCGAGGAATTATCAGCAGATTCTGATCCAAGAGCCTGAGCTGGGTCGTAAGGCTGGACAGATTCCATTTGAGTAATGGAAGATATGCCTTCAAGAACACTGCCAGGCGGACGGTAGACTGAAACATAATAGAAAGGTCTTGTAGTACCAACCAAGATCAACTGAGACTCAAAGGTGTGTTGTGGTGTTCCTGTGTCTGAATCAATTTCAATAAACAACTTTCTCTTTAAACTGTAGCCAAACCACCCACCCTTCAACAGTGCAACCAGCAGGATAAAATTCATTAAGATGAATAAACTTTTCTTCTCTCTGCCATGTCTCTGAAAGATACAACAAACCCAACTTTTTTCTTGTGAAGAATCATTCAGAGAATGAGATTTATTTTCTAGAAAGCACAAATTTTGGCTTTTTTTTATTTTAACAAGATTTGTTTAAACACATGCCTCATTTATTGTGAATAAGGTACTGTTGCTATATTTGTTCAATAATTATTATTTGCAATTTTTATTGCAAGTGTTGTTACAACCAGCAAACTTTTATAGGAATTGATTGTGGTGGCATTACGGAATATAATTTATGAAAAAATGAAAATAGACTCATAAAATACAATAAATTAAAATAAAGTAAGAGACATATTTCCATAAAATGGCATACAAATAAATAACAAATAATGAAATCAAAATAAAATTATTTACATTACATCTAATTAATCAATATTGATGATCCGGATAGAAAGAGTTTCCTGATGTTTTGGTCTGTATGGTCAGTCTCCAGCTGGACGGGAAAAGTTGGACCAGGGGATGTCCCGGGGGAAAGTGGTCAGCTGCGATCCTGTCTGCACGCCTCCATCTGATATAAGTATGAATAGAGTGTTGATATCCGCAAACTGCAAAAAATGCACAAATTTAAGTTTTATTCAAGTTTATGACCTAGCTAAGTCTGTCCGTCCGTCCGTCCATCCATCCATCCATCCATCCATCCATCTTTATATAGTTTTCTTGAATCAATAAATAACTTCTATAACCCTGGTTGTGAGAACCAGCAATTTAAAAACTTGTGACCGTTATTAAAGCCCAATCTATACAATGGGTTCATTCACGATCACTAACACTCTCAAAATAAGTGCTTATTCAGCAAAAACATCAACTATTTATTATTTATACTTATTTTGAATGAATGAATTGTGGTTCTCCACGATATAATATTTACTTCTGAGAAATAAATTCGATCACAGATTACACTGTCACTTCATACATGTTTTGAAACAATGAGTTCAAGATTTTAATCTGTAGTTTTAAAGTACTAAAGTAGTATAAAGTAGTTTTTTTTTTCTTCTGTGATTCAATAAACAATAACCTTGCTCATCTTGAAAAGACAATTACAAAATGCATTTTACTTGTCTCATCCTTAGGGTTAACAACTTTGACTTTAGATGACAGATTGACTTTTGATTTAGAGACAACTTACATAGAAAGATTGGATAAATGGCCTTTGTAAATCAATATAAAGAGTTCAGCACAGATCCAAACGGCTGCTGATTCAATTCTTGACAATAACCGCTGTTCTATGTCCAAATTATTCATTCTATATGGCTGCACTGACCTTCTCTCACTAGAATAAGCAGCCAAGGAAAGTGACCTCACCATGTCTTGAAACTAAAAAAAAGTCACCACTCAATCATATCTCAGAAATCCAGAAATAAGTCAATACTGTAACATCCATAAAACTGAATGTGACTACATTGTTTGGGATCTCTAGGATGATCTAAATCTTACCTAAGTGCCTAATTATTGTGTACGGTTTTTACAATTGTTCTCCATGGAATAAAATTGTTTTCCATTTCCTTGTGGATCTTAAGGTCGCAGAGCTTACAGTCGCTAAGAAGCGCTAACCCACCTTTAAGACTTTTTAAACTCTTAACACACATCTACAAAACACAATTGGCCAAATTGATTATTGTTTGTTACATTTATTGACATTGAATTAAATATACAATACTTTTCCTGGGATGTATTCTCGCCTTAGCTCTCTCACTGTTTCTCCCAAATTAAAAGCGTTTCTTCATCCATACCCTGTGTTAATACAAATGTCCACGTGATGGTTGTGATGCTGATGCTAAAGATATTGTGAAATATGTCATTGTCCTCAACAATTGTGTTTTGAATTTCATTCAGTTTTTTTGTATACTAGAGCTTTTGGATGCTCCCGCCAGGGAGACCACATCTGTCCCTCTGTATTGCACTATGTTGAAACCTTTTAAAGGTTTTCTGTTTCCATTTAAACAAATATCACCCTTCAAAGTGATCTGTTTAACCTCTGCCACTGAATCTGAACCAGACTGGAATGAGTTGGGTTTGGCACAATTTAGCTAAATTTAATTTGGTTTAATTTAATTTAGTTAAAATACACCAGTTAACACAAAGGCCCTAAAACAAATATGTATCTGTTATCCCTTGTCTCTCTGTCAAGGTGAACAACCTCCCTGGCTTTCAGAAATACATATGCAGGTCGTTTCAGTCAATTTAATTTTTTTTCTTAAGATCCATCAATTTAATTTCTTCCCCTTTTTCATAATTATTTGAATAGTAACTAAGTAAGTAAGTAATATTTGTAGAGCACTTTTCTAGACCAGGGTCATATAGCACTTAAACAATCATCCTTTGTATAAATCCTTTGAGCTGAAGGGAAATGGGTGCAGGAGTTTTAATATATATCTATATGTCAAAGTCTAACATAACCTAAAAATATTTTAACTATGAACATATTGTTTCTGTAAAAAGGGAAAACAATATTAGCCTCATATTAAAATGCTGTATTCAATAACAGCAATGGATAAAAATACTGGATGGATTTAGATTGTAGATAGAAGATGCCATCCGAATGCACATTGATCATACAGAAAAAGAAGACAATGCTCATAGACAATTGTAAACAAAAATCATGACAATAAAGCCAATAAAAACAGTGCAATGAAAAATTCACTTGATTTACGGGTATGAAGGAGAATGTACACAGTATTTAAAGTTGTGTTTGTAAAATAATTTAATCAGAATTTAACAATATTTTGCAACTGATACATCATTAACATATATTTTGTTGTTGGAATTGTAGGATCCTGAATCACACTAGACACTACACAAATGATGTATAAAAGGGGTTAAAAATGTCTTAAGACCAAGATCAAACTTGACCACCAAAAACAGATACAATAATAAAAGAGAGAAGGACGAAATGATTGAAAACCAGACCTTAAGAGTGGGTGTCACCATTGTCCTCTCTCCCCTATCTTTCTTTTTCCTCCGTCCCTCCACCCATCCTCTCTAATCCTGTAGGTGTTAATTGAAAGTCAGTATAGGGGGCACTCTTGCGGTTTCATTATTAATTTAACACTCAGGGTAACTTAAAGTGCAATTTTCACCCACATGTGAAACAGGAAAATCAATGGGCACAACAGCAGTGAGCATCAAGGTTGATTACAGATGCAAGGGGAGAGACAGTGAAAATTCAGCCCACTGCAAACTACCTTCTGTGCGTCTCTGTTGTCTGGTTTTGCTCTACTCATTGCTTTTAATTTGGTGACGGAATTATCAGATACTTTTTCCTAAACACTTCACCTTACTTTCAAAAAACAAGAAGAGACACCAAGATACATTTTCTGTGATGTTCTCTTAAATATAAAACATTTCATTGTAACAGAAAAGGAAAGTAAAGACATTTTTAAATAAAAATGAAGCACCCTGTAGCGAAATTAATCAATTGTAGTCATCAGTATCTTTCTGTTTGTACAAAACTCTCTTTTGATTTAAATATTCACTTTAAAACATTTGCTTAACTCAACCACAGAAAACGTTTGTTTTTCTCAAGATTAAATCTTGTTTACCATAACCACACCCACTTTGCTGTAATTGGTCAAGCATCCAGGTTTTGTTTGCGGCATATCATCGACCACAGAGGTCTCCACATAACTTTAAAATCATCATCATGATAAGGGTCCTATTGCATCTTGGAGAAGAAGCCTTCAACATTTGAAAGATGAGTAAGTCAGGTGAGTTTTCATATAATTTACCTGTTAAAGATACACACCTTACTGTACAATGTACACTGATCAACCCTACGCTGAGGATTAAATAATGGGAAATATAAGCTCAGTAATGCAATCTGTTCTAGGAGTTGAGATATGAATGCTTTGCCCTTTACGTCGCGGAGACGTGATTTAGAGCAAGCAGATGGAAAATGTGAATAGCTTAGCTGTGGTAAGGAGCCAATTTGCTTGAAATTGTTTTGAAAAAATGCAATTCATTTTTGATCATAATAAACAGGGATCCGTATATATTACTACGCCAGAAAGGTCGTTCACCTTGACCCAAAGTCAACACATTTTATTTTTTTCAAGCCTTTGGGTCACCTTGACCCAGAGATTGATGTACACCAATTAACTTTCAACAAAAAGTTAATAATTGGACAGGTAATTGGTGATTAGATTTGTCGGGGTAGTCAACTGTGTAGAGTTCTAGGAAACCTTTATGTCTAGGTTTCAAAGGTTTCATTACTTATTTGAATGGCTTTTTTAGGGTGCCACATACATGCTCAGATCAGATATGAAACAAAGCTGACTTCAGAGCAAACAGGAATCCCTTAAATAAATGCATGTGATAGTTGTTAAACAATTTGTTTTTATTTTTCATTTGCCAACATGTTTTGAATCTTGCTGTATTGTGTTTCTGGAACTGTGTCACTTTGATGACCTGGACATCGCTTTGCAAGTCGTCGTCTATTGTGTCAACAATCTTTTTTTTTCACGCAGCTATGATATATGGCTCCACTTTATTTAAGGCAATTTCAAGTGCTTTGCTGTTAATTTGGTTAGTATAATCTATGGCCAGGTCATTATGCAGTTGATACTGTATAATTTCTTAAATAAGCAGCAAAGGCCACCCTGTCCTCCTTATTCACGCTGATATTGAAATCCTGCATCAAGACAAAACCAAGTTTACTTTTGGCACCCATACATAATTACTAACTTACATTGAATGACAGAAAGGCACAAACATAAGTCTGTCTCCTCCCACTCATTTGCCCAATGAGGCCTTTCACTGTGATTCCCCCTAAGTGGACGTGTCTGTCTTGATAAACACTTTATGCATATTACCCTCCACTTGTTTTGCCTTTCTTTTAGTGAGAACAAGGGAGAGAAAGAGTGAAATAATATCTCTCTAATTGACCCATTTGGCTGCTTCTCTACTCACAGAAGGGGGCCTTGGCTTTTAATGTTTGATCGGCCTAATTTTCCCAACACATCATTAGTGGCCATTTCCAGGCCTGGCTCTTAATAACCCCTTTATGAGGCGAATGGATGCAGTTAAAAGTCTTTGTCTCTCTCATCTCTCTCATCCCTCTCCCTCGGTCCAGGGCCTTTTTTTCGTCCTCCTAATTAAGTCAGATGTTTTCGAATATGGTAATTGGCCCTGAACCGCTTGGAATTGAATAGGCAAGCATCTCCTGGACTCCTCGGCCATTTCCATAATTTGATTATCAAGTAAAACACACTAATTGTTAAGTGTGTGTGTTTGTGTGGGTGAATACATACTGAGGGTGAGCCAGCAGGTTCTTTGGCAGAAATGCAGCACTAATTACAAAGTGAGTGGCCACGATCCAGAGTCAGGGTGTGTAAAAGCAACAAGCCATTTACACAGAGGCTAATAGATTCTGGAGCGCCGATAGGGCCATTTTCTGCATTGTAGGGCAACATTCTCAGTGTTTTATCAGACATTGTATCCTAATAACAGGTCAGTGCTTATAAGTGCTAATGCTCATTTATTTATAAAAGGCAGATGCTTATTTCAGCTTGAAGCACTCTGAATGAGTTTAATAAACAGCTACAAAGAAACATTTATACCATAAATATTAATCACTTGTTTTCTCTGTTGTCTTTATTTTTCTTTATTACCGTTTCTTCATCAACATGTAAAACTCTCGAATGATCATTTCATAAAACTTTTTTCCCGTTTTGATTTCTCGCATTGACAAGGGTCTGTACGTTTTTGTATTCCAAAGTCATGAACTCATTTAGCTTTTGAGCAATAATTGTTCTCCACCGGCTTCCCACTTTATCCAGCGAGTGGCAGTCACGTGGGAAAAAACACTTTGATGTTGTTGAGGACAATGGGTCACAGGGTGTTTTGAGAAGAGAGAAAGGCAACACACTTGAAGTGTTGCAGAATAGAAAAGCATGTTAAATGCTGAATCAGACAGACTACACTAACACAAACCGGAAACGGAGACCGAAGTTCCCCACGTTCAAAACAAAGTAATCTTGTGCATGAAGCTAATGATATGCTATGCAGGAAACAGCTGTGTCAGATGATGCCTTTGTTTCCAGTTAAGAACAATAACTTTTTCTTTTCTTTTTGCACAAACCCAAAACAGTGTTATTTTAATCAGACTCACGGATGTGGACTTTATTTGGTTAATGTACTTGTCAGGTATTATTCCCAGAAAGCTGTAAAGAGTCAAATGGATTGAAGAATATATGGGATATTCTTGGATTGTGCAGCATTACGACATCTGCTTACTACCTTCTTTCAGTCTAAAATCATAGACAATGGCCTCTGTAACTTGGCATCCATAAGTAGCCCGTCGGACAGGCTCCTTGTACATACATGTGCGATTACCGTTTGCCACCATACAAGGTGAGGCAATTTTTTTTTGCAAATTAGTGGATAAATAGATACTCCCCCACCATTTCTCTCACAACCCCCTTTCACCCATCTACCCTATGCCTAATGACAGAGGCAGGGGAGCAGTAATGAAAAACTATACATCACAATCAGTGGGACAGTCCTATTCATGGCTATGCATTATGCTCACCAGTCATAATCATTGTTGCCCAGACAGAGTGAGATGTGAACCAGGAAGAGGAAAGAGGGAAAGACAGCAGTGTGGTGAAAATATAAAGAAATGGTGGGAAATTATCTAGGGAGTGAAAGAAAGGATTGGATTGCTTGTATAACACAGCAGAATAAAGGGATGGCGAAAGAAAGTGAGATGACATCTACTAAACTTGTGAGAATTAAAGTCATTCACGTTTGAAGAAAAGCTTTCAAATACTTTATTTCTTACTGTCCGATTGGACTGTAAAAAATAAAGTATGATTAACTTCATTTTTCTACACAGTTCCATTTTCGAGAAGAGAACACTTACCATACTGGTAGATGTCCTTCTCGATGGCTAGTCCTTGATAATTATTTTCACCCTTTTTTATTATACCTAAAATTATTATATTTACCCATTAATTCAAAATCAGAATACGTGAAACATATATATGTTTTTTTTACAAGAAAAGTCAAACTATATTAGAAAAAAACCTTAATGAAAAAGACACTTAAGTCATAAGACTTTCTTATACATGTAGGCTTTTCCCTGATTTTCTGGGATGCCTGTGTTTTTCTCGGCGTTATCTTGATCTTTTTAGTATATATTTTTTGAGCATTCTTTTTGATTGTTTAATTGCTTTGTGATCCTGGTCTAGAAAAGCGCTATATAAATACAAATTACTTACTTACTTACTTATTGAGTTTAATGTTATGGACTTTTTTGGAAGATTTTTTATTTAAAAAAGATTATAATTAATAAGAACTATTTAATATCAGCTTGGGTTTGAAGGTAGATAAAATATTGTTAGATCTACAAAGACGGTTTTACCAGTGACTATTTGTCTAAAAAACATTTTAATACAATTTGGGATTATTCAATATTGGTGGCCTTGACAGCAATACTATTGTCTTGCCTTGTTATAACTTTCTTGCTTGGTTTCAGGTTTATGCGGGTGAGTTCCCAAACACCCATTGTTAAAATGATATCATAAATATTTCAAATGTTAAACACATATACAAAATAAATATAAGAGACATTGAGAAGAGGAGCTGCTTGGTCTGTATTGAACTCGATTTTTCTTACATGTACTCTTCTTCTTTTCCTTTCGACTGCTCCCTTCAGGGGTCGCCACAGTGGATCAACCTTCTCTATCTAATCCTGTTCTCTGTATCCCCCTCTCTCACACCAACCAACTTCATGACCTCTTTCACTACATCCATAAACCTTCTCTTTGGTCTTCCTCTAGACCTCCTGTCTGGCAGTTCCAACTCCAGCATCCTTCTACCAATATACTCAGTATCCCTCCTCTGTAAATGAGCAACCCATCTCATTCTGGCCTCTCTGACCTTATCTCCAAAACATCCAACATGTGCTGTTCCTCTGATTGACTCATTCCTGATTCTATCCGTCTCCGTCACTCCCAAAGAGAACCTCAACATCTTCATCTCTGCTTCCTCCAGCTCTGCTTTCTGCGTTTTCCTCAGTGCCACTGTCTCTAGACCATAACAGCATCGCTGGTCCCACCACGGTCTTGTATATCTTTATCTCTTAAGCATTATACATATTACATATACATTTATACAAAAGTAATAATAATTTTAATGTACCTACTTGATTATAAGCATGTGCATGTTCTTGTTTATCACTTACCATAATGATGAAAAAGGAACTTAATAACATGAGTCAGATCTCATAAGCAAGACCATAAGAAGTGAGGAAAAATGTTTATTACTGAGCCAGAGTTGCAGGAACACCTTTTGTCATTGTCTACTTTTATGGACTTGAGCTTACAAGCCGCCAAATGCCACTGCTGTTGTTAATCCTTCCGATCTAATGAGACCACGTTTCCCACTCTCCTTTGCCTTGAGCGTATTTGTTAACATCTCTGTGAGCGGAGCATGTCTAAAGTGTTCTACGTGTGTCTTTTTGTCACCCCTGACCCTGTCCTCACCCACATCTCATTTCATCTCATAAAATATGTATATCTTATTACATAACCTTCTCAGATGGCTTCTTCAAATCACACACAAGTACAAGGGCTTATTTGCATGTTGTAAATTAAATAGTCATATGGAGACAAGGTTGAAGTAAGTAAAAGAGGGGATGAGCTTTCTAGTATATAGTATCTGGATAGTAATGTAATGATACATTGTAACATAGACAGTGGCTATGAGAAGGTGGCTTTGTTTTTATCCTGTCTTCCATCTATCTCAATATGTCTTTGTGTGTATTTGATCTTGATCGAATCCGACCTAATGAGAATGATGTGTTAGAGTGATATAACACGGCACTGGGCTCCTGTAAAACAGTGAGCATCACCGACTTTAATTATTGAGTGCGCTACGGTTCAGCTAGAGGGGTTTACAAAAGAAGAATAAATTACTGACCGCTAGCATTGTTAATCATCACTGGAAACCAAATAGTGCCCCAAAGAAGTAAATAAAATTAACAATAAAATATTTCTATTAAAAAAATGTTTTTGTTGATTGGCTACATTTGTATCTTTTGCGCTAGTCTATAATTTGAAACCTAATCTTTTGAAGCATATAAAGTCAGGAGCACTATTGGTGAAGAAAGACAAGGTTACTCACCGTTGTCCGATTCAACATTGTTGGAAAACAAATACCATCCCTTCCTAAAAAACAGTTAAGAGCTTTGGAAAGTTATTTGACAGCAGCCGCAAGGACTACATAGATGCAGATGGTTAAGGGCAGTGGATAAATCTGGCCTACCAGGCAAGTTTAAGGCATGGATATACCAACATGGTTTTCTGCCAAGGATACTATGGCCGCCTTTGGATTATGAGGTCCCCATGTCCACTGTGGAAACATTGGAGATATAAGGTCACTAGCTGCCTGAGGAGATGGTTAGGTTTATCCAGAAGTCTCCGCAGCATCGCCCTTCATGGGAACAGGCAGGAGTGCAGCCAACGTTAGGACTCAGGTCAGTGTCAACCGGGATCCTGGCATCAGCCCAGGATTGGCAGCATAATGGGCATCACGGGTGGAGCCAGGACCAGAGAAATTAAAAGCATCACTGAAGCAGAAGAAAAGGCTTCAAGATGGTTTTGGAACCTGCGGGAAAGTCCATGGGGACAAGTTATTCCCACCTGAACACACTGCGGTCTTATCAGCCTTGGTGGGGTCGTCTGGAAGAGGGTGTATGATTGTTTAAAGACCCGAAACACTCAATGACTCCAGGTAACATTAATGATGATGTGTTCAGAAGCATCAGAGGATGTATTCAATAATGAATTAAGTATGGTAAATGGCAGATGAAGTTACTTGGACACTTAAATAATGGATGGATGGATGGATGGATGAATGGACCGACGGACTTTATTTATCCCTCTGGGTCTCCTTCAGGAAATTGTTTTCAGCAACACAGACAATAGATTCAGAACTATCTCCATCTCGTTGCCTCTGATGGATACTGGACATGGCTTTGTCCTGGACCTCCCAAAGTCCAAGACCATGTTCTTGGTCCATGAGCTGTTCAGCTGCAAGTGGTTCCTCTCACTCCAGTTGACAAAGTCACGTATCAGACTCCTGTACTCGTCCTCGCTGTTGTCCTTGATGCATCCAACAATGGCAGTGTCGTCAGCATACTTCTGGACGAGACTCAGCTCGGAGATGTAGCAGAGGTATATATATGGTGAAGAGGAGAGGGGCCACTACTGTCCCCTGAGGTGCTCCTGTACTGCACACCACAGTGTCAGACAAGGTTTCCTTCAGCCTGACATACTGTGGTCAATCAGTGAAATTGTCCGAGATCCAGGAGACCAGACCAGGGTCCACATACATCTTTGTCAGTTTGTCCTGGAGCAGAGTGGGCTGGATGGTGTTAAAGGCACTAGAAAAGTCCAGGAACAGGATCCTTACTGAGCCGCTTCCTTTATCCAGGTGGGAGTAGGTCAGATACAGGAGGTGAAGGATGGTATCTATTACACCAACTGCAGGCCGGTAGGCAAACTGCAGGAGGTCTTGTGGGTGCTGGACTTGTGGCCTGAGACGTTTGAGGACCAGCCAAGTCAGTTCCACCGGTCTGTAATCGTTCAGCTCGCTCGGCTGGATGTTTTTCGGGACAGGAACGATACAGGAAGTCCTCCACAGAGGAGGCCATCATTCAGAGCAACATACCAGACACACTGGACCCCCTACAGTATGCCTACCGGTCCAACAGATCCACCTCAGATGCCATTGCTGCTGCCCTCTATTATCTATTATTATTATTATTGGACTTCATGACAGGCCAACCCCAGTCGCTCAGGATTGGAGACAAGACCTCACTGAGCATCACCATAAACACCGGTGTGCCACAGGGATGTGTCCTCAGCCCCATTCTCTACACCTTGTTCACCCATGACGGTGTTCGGGATGTCAACAAAGATCCTCAGGAACTTCAATATCTGCATCGTTGAAAGCATCTTGACCAGCTGCATCACTGTGTGGTATGGCAGCAGTACTGTGGCGGACCGCAAACGCCTGCAGAGAGTGGTGAAGACAGCTGAGAGGATCACCAGAACTTCTCTGCCCTCCCTGCAGAGCATATACCACCGCAGGGTCCACAGTAGAGCTGCCTCCATCCTCAAGGATCCCACGCACCCCCAGCACGGATTGTTCACACTCCTGCTCTCAGGCCGCAGGTACAGGATTGTGAAGTGCGGAACAACGAGACCTAAAAACTGTTTCTTTCCAACTGCCATAAGACTCCTCAACAGTTAAACCACATATACCTTGTGCACTATTTGTAGTTTTGTTGCTCTATTTTTAAATGTTATTCTTTCAAATGTATATATATTTATTTATATATGTATGTATGTACGTAGTACCTATGACAATAAACGCTTTGAATCTTGAATCTTGAACCTTGTCAGGACCAGTAAATCCTGACACCACAAGACTTTCTTCACAGTAACTACTGTCCCGTGCTACACCAGCGTTTATTCACGTACATAATGAGCCCTCCTCCTCGGCGCTTCCCGCAAGCATGTGTGTCTCTGTTCACTCTTATATGGTGAAGCCTGGCAGTTCCACGTTAGCGTCCGGAATCAGCTGAGTGAAGTGAAGAACAACAAGCTGCACTCTCGGTAGATCCGCTGGTTGTTGAGGACAGACAGCTCGTCGATCTTGTTTTTCAATGAATTGACATTCCCCATCGCGATAGTAGGGATCAATCGTCTGTGACGTCTCTGATAGTCCGTTAGCTTAGCCTTTATTCTCTTGCCGCCTCTACATCCACGATAGCGTGGCTGAATGTCCATCGGGATATTATGAGGATCTCCAGCACATGCCATTGACTTCAGTGACAGTAGATCCTCTCTTGAGTTGACAAGAGAATTCTCTCCATGTTCAAATGTATCCATCGAAATAAATTATAATAAAAATGATTAATAAAAACCAAGTTATTGATCATTGCTGCGGAGATACTGGAGATGAATAGAAAAACGCTTACACGACAGACAATTACGTAAGAATTGCCAGGCACCATAAGAGGCAAATTTGAAGTATTAGAAACCTAATTGAGATCATCCAGTAACTCTGAAACACATTAACATGAATAGATGTCACAACACATTTATTTACATCATACAACTTCAAAGTATGATTAATAATGTTGTTTTTAAAAAATTAATTCAAAGAACAATCTTCCTTTCCCTCTGCGTTTGATGGAGTCTACTGACTCCATCAAGAAACATCTTCATTTGTAGGCTTTTCCCTGATTTTCTGGGACTCCTGTGTTTGTCTAACGTTGTCTTGGCCTTTTATAGTATATATTTTAACTGTGAATTGTTCGAATTGTTGTTGAACGATCAAAACACGGAGTCCGTTCCGGTCGCTCCAACACAACGTCACTTCCACATCTGGTTCTTATGCTTCGCTTCGTGGAGAAAGATGGAAAATCAGAGTGTGTCACGGGTCGTTTATTCGCCGCTCCAAGTTTAACAAAATACAAGCTTTACCATCGGGACCGGACACACTTTCTCCCAGTGACTGTACAGGTCAATAGCCCAGGGAGAAAAGGTTCAATCTGTAGAAACATCGCTATATTTAAGGCAAATTTCCCTTTCCGGCCAAATGGTTCTTTCAAGTTCCCTGTGTCCCAATCGTAGGGAGAAAATCCTAATTTGATTTCTTGTAATCTAATCATTCAAATGTTCTCGGGTGGGGGTTTCCGTCTTTTAGCCCCCCTTTCCCGGATGTGTCTTGTGACCCTTGTCTAGAAAGGCACAAATAACCATTACTTACTTGCTTACTTTATTATTACTGTCCTAGATCGAAAATGTATTTACATAACATTTCAGTGAGATCACCAAATGCACAAATAAAGTCAAAATAAGTGGAAAATGAGAGATCTGTGAATAATCAGTGAGTCTGTGCACCCAAAGTGCATGTGAGAAGACAAAGTCAAAAGAGTGGCCATCCAATTGAAACTGACTTCTACTTGTATCTTTGGCCCCGGCTTGCGACAATAGATTGGAAGGAAATCCAATGGCAGGTGAAAGACAAGTAGAGGGGGGTTTGCGGCACAACAGACTTGCAGCTCTTCGTTATATATAGATGATGTTATTATGCTTTTTAGCTTTCTGTAAATTGTTTTGGATATTAATTACAATGTTTTTTTTATCTTTGTGTGTTGACGTGTGTGGGTGTTTGTGTGGGTTTAAGGTTGTTTATGTGTGGTGGATGACCTGGCCCATTTTAATCTGTAGCAGAGGGAAGATTTGGTGAAAACCATTATCACCATCTTCCTGTCGCTGATAAGAGCCTGCTAATCTGTTTGCTGGAGGTATTGAACAAATGCATTTGCGCAATAGACGGTCGGCGAGAGACAAGAGAGAGGGATGAACAGAGGGGTAAAGGGGAGGGTGCAATGGGGGTAAGGCACATGTTCTGAAAATGCTGATGAAAAATGAGAGGATGAGGAGGTTGGGGAAACTTCCACGACAGCAGGGCCTTTCTCATGACGACAAAGACGCAGAAGGAGATGGAGTAAGTGTACGACAGAGAGCTAACGATAACCTGCAGAGAGAAAGGACATGAAGGGATGTAATGGCAGAGATAGATGAAAATAAATGAAAAAAGTGGGACTGATTAAAAAAAAGGAAAACACAAGGGCATGGCTGAGGACAGAACACAAAATCAATATATTTGTGAAAAGAAATTACTGAAGAAGATGTGAGAATAGGTTTGTATAGCTTGCAGACACATACAAAACACATCTTCATTATTTCTTATATTAATATAATATAGTAATAAAATATTGTTTGTATATTTTTTCCCCCAAAGACTGAACCTCATGGACATTACAAACTTTCCCCCCTGCTATTGCAATGTGACATAATGTCAATTGATTGGAAGTTGATCTCTGCCAGAGAAGTACAATGCAGCTGCATATTTTAGATATGCTGGGAAGATTCCTTGTGTCACACACATACTATAATATAATATAATAATATAACTATAATAACATGCACATCTGGCATCTCTTGATCAACTATGCATATATTTTAGAATGGTTTGCCACACACATATTAGTAAGCCGAAACCATTAGTAAATCAACCAACGAAAGTCAATTATTGTCTGTGCCCTCACTGCAGAAAGTATTATTAAACAATCAATAGTATCTCATATTTAATCAAGTTTCTAAACCCCTCATTTATATGGAGCAAAAGAGTGAGGTTGGCTGATTATATTATAAAACAGTTAATCAGAGAGAAACTTCATATGAAGAAAAAATAGGAAGCCGACCATTGGTCGAGGTTGACAGATGTAAAGGGGACATCAAAAGAAGTAAAAAGGGAAAATGATCAAGCTAGCTCTTAGATGTTTTCGTCTGCTAGCTATTATGTATCTTCAGGGCATTAGCTCAAACAAGGAAATGAATCGATTTTTGTTACAAATTATTTCACCTTACTTTGAGACATTAGGCAGAGGCTTCTGCAATAACCCACTATTAATAGGATAATAATTTAAAAGCAACTTCACTATTAAAAGTTGTTGAGTTGTGGCTTTTAACTTAAATTTTTCCTGGGAGCCAAGTAAGTTCCACAAAGTAAGTTCCAATTCAATGAATTTTATTGAACTGGAACTTACTGTGTGGACAAATTAGGGTACATACTTGTTTAGACTAGGCCACATGCTGGGGTGTTAAAAGTTTGTGGAGGAGCACTAAGTTGTTCTTTAATTCTTATATATTTACATTTGATTTAACTTTTACAGTGTAATATTTTGTAATTTTTGTGTTGCAACATTTATAATTAATTATTATGCATCACACAATAGACCATTTTGACCATTTTTAAACACTTTCTTTTGAAAGCTGTACCATCTTAGGTATAATATCAAAGCTATAAAATTGAGAAAATTTGAGGAAGTGGTAATCTTAATTTTTGAACAATCTGCCACGATATCCTATCACATTCCACAAATAGCAATGTGGTCAGAAACCGAGGCCGCTGGTTTATACTGTAGCTTAAGCATCTTACAATATGCATTCAACATTTGATTACACACATTGATGACATACAAGGTTCCTAGTTGCTCGTCTGGAATGAGAGCTTTAGTATGTTAGTCAAGGACACTTAGCTGTCTAAGGGGCGGCCTGGATCGCAACTGTACCCTTCCAATTACTGCATGGCCAACGAGCCTGCTGAATGGCCACCAGTGACTAATTTCACTCTAGCATTAACTGGGTTGTTCTCCTGGAGGCTGGTGATTGGGGGTGGTGGTGTAGCGGCAGAGCCAGAGGCTAGCAGTTAACCTGCTGAGCTCAGGGACTCCCCCACTCCCCCCGTGTAACATTGATGAGTGTGGCAGCGTAAAGAAAGAGGTAGCCGGGGGTGATGTTGTTACATCCTGAACAGTGTGTCAAACAGTGGAAATGACACAAAGGGTGACATGTTCTCTGTGCTATTGTTTCTTAGAACATGTAATGACTCTGTTGTCTTTCACATTACTTTCTTTGCCAACTCGTCATATTTCTCAGAAGGTTACGAGATGTATCACCCTGTATCGCAGTCCCTGTCCCCCCTCTTTTCACCTGACCTTACTGTACTGAGGCCCTCGGGCCACCTAACCCTTGTATACATTTTCCAATTCCAATTCTTGCTGGATTATGGCATGGTGTTGACAAGCAGACGTTTCCTGTCTGATTATATATTTGATTGAATGGTTTGATTATTGGAGATGTGTGTGTGTGTGCATGTGTGTGTGACGCACAAAGGTTGTGTAGAGATGGAGTGAGATGGTGTTGAGTGGGGACAGAGACCTTGACCTCACCCAGGGGACATTGGACACTGCAATGTACTCCAATAGCACCCAGCCTTGCTTGCAGATTCACACACACAAAAAACACACACACACAACCAATAGGGCTAAGAATCAACTCTTGCAAATTCCGTGATTGCAAATTGCCCAGCACTCACACACATACACACACAAAGGTCTCTCCACCCCCTAGCCTGGAGGTTATGGGCTTTAGATGGTGGACATGGAGATTGGTTTTTAGTTAAATGTCAGTGGAGGTGAAAGTACTGCCCAAAGGCACCTGCCTCTGTGTGTATGTGTCTCAATATTTGCCAGTACTTTTTCTTTGTGCACTGTTCTGCAATACTTTCATCTTCCTCTCTATCACCGCTTAAAGGCACACTGGTTATGAAGAGCACCAATTGATTTTGATGGATATTGAACCCTCATTTTGTGAAATGAAGAAGTACTATTTGGCGATGACATTCTCTTTTGAACATTAAGTATGACTTAAATAAAAGTAAGTAATTTTTATATTACATGTGTCTCAAACAATAAATAAATTTAACTTTTCTTCTCTTGCCACTTTTTAATTCAAAAGTTTAGAATTCTACAATATTATTTGTATGATGTACAATTTACATGATATACAATAAACTTGTTTTTTGCTTGTGTGTTTCCTTTCTAATTACCATGACATCTTTAGTTTTCCCTCTGTCCATCGTCTCATGTTTGTCCTAATTGTATCAACTCAAGTGGGAAAATCAACTTTTAAAATTATGTAAACAAATGGAATCAAAAAATATTTAGTTTAATAGAATACTGTATCACTGGCCATGAACATGACCCAATTTAATTATTCAAATATTAAGGTTATCATTCTTAGTCAACTTAAATTACATGATTATCAAATTAATTGTCATTCTAAATATTGTTCGGACTTCAACAGGCCTAACAAAACCCATTGAACAAATTCAGTATATAATCTGGTATCACATCTGTCATGTTCCAGACCAAATAAAACATGGCTCAAGTCAGACGTGAAAATATGTTGCAGTTTATCTCTTCTGACCAGCAGAACTGCATATCAAAACGAGCACCATGTTGCTGGCATGTCATCACCGGTTTGTTCGATCAGTGCTGATATGACAGCTTGATCATGCCAGAGACTCCACACGGAACAACTTGAGAATGCAGGCATCCGGTCTGTTCTGAAAATTTGAATACTTGTAGATATCTGTTTAAGGGGATGTATGGGGGAAAAGGAATCTGTCAATCAGCTAAGGCTGGTGACGGCCAAACTGGTATTTGCCAGGGTTTGCTAGAGGGTGACTCTCTTTCAAGCACATGCACACACAGATCATATCCTCAAGGATTGGTATTGTACTGACACGAGACATACGTTGCCTGTCCGCCAATCTGATCACACAGCTCACTACACTTCAACCCTGCCCCGATCCTTCTCTGTATGTCTGCATTCTTGCATAGTTGCTGAGTGACAGCTGTCACAATGCCTGAACAGCAATGAAGCATGTGCGGCACACTTTTCTGAAGCCAGTGACTTGTATCACATGATGGATATGTTTATGCATATGTCTGCCGGGTATTTAAAAAAGGTCAATTGTCTGCTACCTGCTCGTCTTTAAGCAACACAGGTCAGATATATTCAGGACACATGACTGAGAAACATTTGATTAAATTATGAATCCAAACATAACCAGTGAAACAAGTCACACATTCATCAGGGAACCTCACATTTGGAATACAATTTTACTTTTTGTAAAACATGTGTGCCTCATACTGTTCTCAACACTACACTGAGTTCATGTGGTGGCCTCATTAGTGTTTCCAGCTTTTATTTTCACTTGTCCCACTCAAAGAGCAATGCCATCTAAAGTAAAGCACCATGGGAGTAGATGGCAGCAGCATTGATGGCAAATAAGCTAATTTGGAGACACAAATGGCTTGACATTATACTTTCTCATTGTTAATCTCCAGAACAATCCACATAAGCAGAGTAAAATGTGACATTAGTGGTTTGGAGCATCTCTGATGGCCAATATGCAGTCTTTCTACAGATGTAGTGTGTTTGTGTGTAGTGAATGAGCAGGTCAGCCTCAAATAGTGATCAGAAAATGACAATAACTATTACCAAACCTGAAAAGAGTATACCAACAAGTTATATTACAAATGTTCAGAGGTAAAGGTATTACACATGTGTATATTATCAAGTTAATAATGTTGTATTTATTGTGTTAATATTAAATATATAAGGGATCATAACAACACTGTTGACTCTTGTCAAAGCTCCTCTAAATTTGTTGCCATACCAATTGTTCCCTTTTTTTGCTAATTTCCAAAATCAACAATAAGTTGAAACAATAAGTATTAAATTTTATTGAGTATTGTTTTTATTGTTTAAGCACTTTGTTACCCTGATCTGGAAAAGCGCTATATAAATACAAATGACTTACTTACTTACTTATTAACAAATCCCTAATGATAATAAAAATAGTCTTTCTAAGTTTGGTAGTTATTGCCTGGAACTCTTTTATCCTCTTATTGACTTGAATTACTCATAGAAACATGTATTCTACTACTAATTTTTTTTTTAAAACAGCCAAAAGGGGATCATACTGACTAGCCTAGCTCTAGACATAAGCGATTCATTATTTAGCTGGTTGCTTTATGAATGGCTTACAGGTAAATGCTGACCCAGCAATTGATCAAAGCAGCTCCTACATAACTACAGGCGTTAAAACTCGTTTTGGCTCTCGTGCTTTTTGCACATAGTCACATGGACAGCTTACAAATTGGTATATATATATGTGTGTGTGTTTTGTGTGTGTGTGTCTAGTATAACCAATAGAATGATCTCAGTGTGTTGCATTTGTCAACATGACACATTCTCCTATATTAAGTTACACTTCAGGGCTTTTGTTTGTCTTCTGTTTCTCCACATTAAGTTGTCTTTAAATTCACCTCTTCTCTTTCTCTCCTTCTTATGAGCATCTGCAGTTGTGCATGGCTTCTCCTCACAAATCATGAAACACAGACCACCAGCACAAAGCACTGGCCTGGTCAAGATGTAGACAAGCCCTTCACCCTCATAAACTGTGATGGATGACAAGATTAACTGCTCTGTCTGTCTTTCTCAACCGCAATGCATTTGTGATTTTCATCCCCAGGTAGCTTCTGTGCATGTTTTATTTTACTGTTCGGAAACTAAATGTGAATACATTCGATGCAGCAGGAATCTTAATTTCTCCGCAGGGATCAACAACATTTCATCATAAGTTGGTTTACACAACAAGCACATAAATTTCACTGAGCTGTTCACAGAGTGGAATGTCTTGAAGCAAACATTTATAATAAGCTTTTATCTTACTGGTTACAATTTGTATTTAAACCAAGTTAAAACATTTTATAAGTTAAAAATTTAATTTTGATAAGGAAAAAAGAATGTCAAAAATTTAAATTATTCTGCAGCATTTGGATTAAAGGTAGACTGCCATACATTTCCAGTCTAGTGTCCTGTATTATGTTACATCCATGTGTCCTACTTTTCTCCCTCTCTCTCTCTCTCTCTCTGTTCGAAAGACAGTATCAAACTGAAGAAATAATTGTTAAGTGAAAAGGAGAATGAATAAAATATGTTTTCCCCTTTTTCTTCTTTTTCATCCCAAACTCTTATCTATATATGCAACGTTGCAATCCTGTAGTTAATGCCCATTCATTTCTGATGACAACAAGACATCAAAACTTCTCTGCTTGTATGTAGGCACACAGAAAAGTCAAAACCAAGGAGATTGTTCTTCTCCAAGTGGATTAAAGGGTGACATGACACTAAGTACTTGCCGTGTGTCTATGTGTGTGTGAGGAGTGTTGGTCCAATAAAGCAAGAATATTTTATGACAAGAGAAACAAGCCCAGAGAGGAATCTCTCAGTTCAATACTTCATCTCACACACAAACACACCCATAACACAATCAAAGTACAAAAAGAAAAACTCATGTGCAGAAAATCATTCATTGTGTGGCAAATTATATTTATTCCGAAGTGGGCCACATTAAAGACCACCCACAACTGCCACTGAAATACATTCAAAAATAAAAAAGAGAAATTTTGTGTTTGTGATTTAATTATTTTATGGGTGTAACAGAGCTTGTTGACATAATAGGCTTGGAAAGTATGTTTATTAACCCTTTAAATGGTGCCATGCATTAAAGGATTTAGCAGCAGAGCTAAATATGTTGGAGGTATCCATATAAAACCTGCCAGATGTTCTAGGCTAATGTGAACAGCTTATTCTACTCTTCCTATTGAGCGTTTTTTATGCATCCACTGTCACAAAGTATCCAAGCCAAAGCTGTACCAAAGTGAACAACACAATAAGACCATTTTTTTAACACAACAGATTTGCAGTTGTGATTTGAAGTATATGGAAGATGTGTTTTTGCAGAGGGTATGGGCTGCAGGCTATGCTATGGAATCCTTTTTCAAAGCACAAGAGACTTTGGAGAGACAAGAGGGAAGAAACTATAAGACAAACTATAGCGACGACAAGAAATAGCTAATGATTGAACTTGACATTATCTCCAGCATTACATTTTAATGACATTTTTACAGTATTTTCACTACCTTCAATATATATCACTTTTGTTTCAATCTGTTAAAATAGAAGGAAGACATCATTCTCATTGATTATAAAAGTATAGATTTCTCACACAGCAGACTCAGACCCTGGTTAAAGTATGAGATGTGAACGCACACAAATCAGGCTTTAGTCCCAGACGGAATTCTGTTATATGGATTTTGTATCTGTATTTCTTAACTCATTCGTTTTTTTGAGAAGTATAAACATAATAGTAGGTCACTTCAGCCCTATTAGCTCCCAAACTGAGTCTCAACCAACCAACTATCCTATTGCACAAGATGCTGGATGGATGTCAGAGAAACATGGACACGGCTGAAATGATTGTCTGGTGGCAAATCATAGATTGTGAAAGTTGAAGAAATGCACAAATGAAAGGAGATGACATATATTGACATTTTGTTAATGTACATTTAAGTTATAATCTGTGTTTGTACAATCTGAGTGTTCCTTTTTTTTTTTTTTTTTATAAACTAAGAGACCCTTAATTGACACATTTCCAATGTTTATAGTGGATTCAAAATTAATGTCTAATGTCTGCTTGTACAAACCCTACACAAATAAAAACAATGCCAGATCCACACACAACATTCTCACCAGTTTTAGGACCAGCTTGTTTAGATTTAAAAGCACTTACCAATCAAACCCACACTGAGATACATTTTTAAAATACAAAATAACGTGCACACACAAAAATTTGAAACACACACACGCAAACGACTTGCTCCAATTAACACCTCCTTAATTGCTGCTCGGTGGACCCCCCACACCTCCAGCCAAACCTTCACAACCCAGGAAGCCTTTGGAATTGGTGTATCAAAGAGCAGAAATGTCTCAGCAAGAAGGTAATTGGGCTAACCCTGTGACCTCTCGTGCCTCACAAATGGCACGCATCAACATCAGCGTCTAGAAGACACACCCACGCTGCTAACTAGCACCTTAAAACATATTTAATGTACAGGGGCAAAACCCGGACAAAGATGTGTCATTAGCAGCTGTGTCGTGCTTGTCTCTCATTAGACACAAGCTATGCAGACATGTTCAGTTGATGATAAAGAGGCAGAGTGGCTTTCACTGGACACATACACAGGAGTGCTAACAAGACATTCTCACTGGAAGTAAAAGTGAAATTTGCATCTCTCTGCAAGATTGTTGTGACTGGGTTAACTGTTGGTCTGATAGCACCATCAGTATGGAAGTAAATGTGTGCCATCAGACTTTGAATATGAATTTCTAACACTGAATTTTAACAGCATAAAAGTGTAAAATGTAATGTAAAAAACATTTTTAAATTAAACAAAAAATTCAGTGTAAAAAAATTAAATGTTAACATCATGAAAACAAGCCATTGATCCCTGACGCCAGGTAGGATTGAACCATGTCAACAACACAAGTGATGGAGCTCCGGTAAGTCTGTTTACTTCAGGACAAATGAAGATCTCTTGAGTCTGAAGAGATTTGTCGAAAGACTGGGCGTCTCTGGAAGTCCACTAAAATTTAGGTGCAAAGACCTTACCTCAGGGAACTGATGTCCTCATACAATGATTACATTAATAAACTGGTAACAGGGAATAAGTATATGTCCTTCTTTTCAAATCAGCCCTGTCTTCTGTGAAGCTGTCAGCAATGCATTATTGAGATTTTTCATTGACAAAATTAAGGTTATCAAAGAGAACATTCCTCCCCTTTTGTGTGGAACCCCTGCTGTCACTGAGCCTGTCTCCACATTGTGGTACTTATTTAACACTGTGACTTTATCGGCAGTGGTGAGCGAGATCAAACCCTCCTCTTGCTCGTTAAGGTTCTGTTTTAGGTCCTTAATTATGTTTTCTATACTTTATTCCCCCGGGTAAAATCATTCAGAGATCATCCTGATGTTTGAACATTTTATTTTTTTCTGATGACATCCAGCTCTACTGCTCCTTTGATCCAACTGAGCCCCAGAGGCTGAACAGCTTAGTCAATTGTTAGAAATCAAAAACTGGCTAAGTTAAAACACTTTGCAGCTAAATGTGGACAAAACTGAAACTCTAGTTATTGCGCCTAATGATAAGGTTACAGGATCAAGTCAGTACTTGGGTGACTTAAGCCAGTCTGTCAAACTGAGCCTGAGAAACCCGTGTGTTGTATTTCACAAGGACATGTCTCTAGAACAACACTGCAGAAAACTGACCAGAAACAGTTTCCTTCAACTGAGAAAAATCTCTCAATTTAGGAAAATGATGTCGCAAAACCATCTGGGATTTATAATCCATGCCGTCATTTCTTCTTGTTTAGACTACTGTAATAGTTTATTTTCTTGTTTAAACAAGAAGGACCTCTGGTAGAAGAACTCACATTTCTCCGATCCTTAAAACTCTTCACTGGCTGCTAGTTTCTTTCAGGATCAACTTGAAAATGTCTGGTTCTTACTTTCAGAGCTATTCATGGTCAGGCTCCACCTTAGATCAGTGATCTGATCCAGCCTTACACCCCTGCTTGGGCTCTTATGTCTGTGGATCATCTGCTGATGGTTTCGCTCAAACGCTTCCGGACCAGAGGAGAGAAATCCTTCCAGGCAGTTGCTGGAACGATTTTCCGCTCCCTCTGCGTTTGGTGGAGTCTACTGACTCCTTCACAATACATCTTAAGACATTTTTATTTGTTCAGGCTTTCCCCTGATTTTCTGGGACTCCTGTGTTTGTCTTATGTGTCTTGGCCTTTTATAGTATAAATTTCAACTTTGTACTGTTTTTGGTTGTTAAAGAGCTTTTTGACCCTGTTCTTGAAAGGTGCTTTTCAAATAACCATTACTTACTTGCTTACTTACTTACTTACTTATGTGGCTTCTGATTGGTTCATTTGTGGCTTCAATGATTGGCTGGAGTTATGCAAAATCCGTTTAGACCAATATACTGTATATTGTATTCGTTTGCATTAGGTTAGATTTCAGCCATAGTTAGATTTAAGTCTGTCTCTATTTGTGTCCATTCATCTTGAGATATATATATATATATACTTTTTTGTTGTATAACTTATATAATGTTGTTTTTGCTTAATCCATACTTTAAGTCTTCTATTTTGTAAGTCACATTATGGTCATACTAACTATAGGCCAGTATCATTAAGCTGTTTAAGACATTATATTTGTGGTGCTGGTGTATATTATAACCCTATAACCCTACTTTTCTGTTTTGTTTTTGATGACAGGGGAATCCTGGCGATAATATTCTGCAATTGTCCGTCAGTTGATACAACTGATCCTCAGTTCACCCTCTCAACAGGACACAGCCAGTAGTATCATCATAAATCAAGATACAAGGTTTACTATCAACTTAAATGTATATACATATGGCTTATTATACCAATATATTGTAGATGTGGTGATGATTGTTAAATATTCTTGATACCATCCTACAGAGAAAGAGATTTTGTCATATTTCCGCTCTAAAAGTTTTATTTTGATAGTGTCCTTCCGTCTTGTTATTTGCTTTGTCTTGACAGACGCTAGCAGGCGCGCGGCTAGGGATGATTGAACGGTGGGTTCTTCCCATTGATAAGGAGCGCCTCTACCCGGAAGTACTTGCCAGAGTATTGTATCTCCAGACCAGTTGCCGTTGAGACCCCAATCTACAGCCATGCCCTGCCTCCGTCCCGAGTGCCTGTTCTTGTTTTGTTCTCCTTTTACCTTGTTTTTTAACTTTGCCTCAAGCTTCCTTGGTCCCTCAAGGTCCACCCTATATTCCATGTCTCACTTCTGAAGCCTGTCACCTCCAGTCCTCTTAGTTCTCCAGCCGAGCCTCCACCCCCTCTACTCATTGACGATCACCCCGCCTACAGAGTTTGCAAGATCTTTGATGTTCATCGCAGAGGTCAGGGTTACCAGTACCTTGTCGACTGGGAGGGTTGAGGTCCAGAAGAACGGTCTTGGATATCCCGCTCTCTCACCCTCAACCTCTCCCTCCACAGAGACATCCACCGGGAGCACCCGGAAAGACTGGGTAGAATGCAGGTGCTACCTAGAGGGGGGGTACGTGTAGATATCAGTTGGGTCTAATCTTGGCTTTTTGAGTTGAGGTTTCACAACAGCTTAAAACAACTGTAGAAAGGGAGATGTTCACCATTCCAAAGGTTTGACCAAGTGGGGTTAATTATATCACTATATAGCCTAGATGGAAGGATGTTGGATGAGCAAGAAGAGGGTTTCATCTTGGTCACCAGTGTCAACATAGTAGCCACAGGGTTCAAAGAGGACCACAGGCAGGAGACAGGCTAAATGACAGCAGGGTTTCCACACAAAAGGGGAGGGATTTTCTCTTTGACCAATTTCATTTTGTCAGTGGAAAATATCAACAATGCATTGCTGTCAGCTTCACAGAAGACAGGGGTGATTTGAGCAGCAGGACACATGAGATAATTTATCTTGTCAAACAACACTATGGGGTTTTTATTATTTACTGTTACAAGTTTGCGAATGTAGTCAGATTCTCCATCATCTCATTGTATGATGATAGTAGTATTTTATTTGCCTTTTTCTTGTTTGTTTCTTTAAGTGTTCTGTTTCTGTCGCTGTTAAATGTTTTCTTCTGCACAGGTGAATTTCCCTGCTGTGGGATCAATAAAGTACAATCTAATCTAATCTAATTTCCACAGACGCTCAGTCTTTTGACAAAGTCTTTCGGGGATTTTCATTTGTCCAAAGTTTAACTTAACAGTTGCCACCTGATCCAGTATTTCATCTTTTGTAAAAAAGAGAATAAAATTGTCCACGTTAAGACAATCATTGAAGTAAAGAGGGTCAAAAATAGCAGAAAAACTGTTTGCAGTATAATATAGACATTGAATTTATGCAGTACTGTATCCAAAGAAAGAGACAGACCACACAAGGTGAACGGCAATGCATAGAGGGAACATTATATAATATATTTCATTATTTCTAAGCCTAAAACAGAAGCTCACAGACCGGAGAAGACAGTCAAAGTGTTTTTAGGGCAAATAACGCGAAAACCCAACTCTCCTCACTTACTCACATATTTCTAAGTCTGCCTCTCCAAGATGCAGTAAGTTCCTCATCATGACAATGCTTTTCAAGTTACCTTATAAAGTTCTCCCCAGTTCACAAGTTCATGAATATATAATAATGGGCTTCGCTCCTCCAGTAAGGTTAACATTGTTTTTACTAATTAAAGAAAAGTTTTGTGCAAACAGACACATACTGATGAGTGCAATATAGGTCCAAAATTGATTTAAGAAACACTTAAATCAACACATTAGTTACCTTTAAATGGATTTCAATCATTATTTATCATATTCAAAACATATGCATTACTGATATGAATATAGCAAGTTTTCAGCCATGCAGAACTTTTTTTGAAAATATCTACTGCTCAAACAAGCATTATGCTGTGACGCAGTAACTGGCATTTGAATATTTTTCTTTACCTTGGCTCATTTCCGCACGTCTCACAATTGTAAATATACCATAATGACAATGTTTTTGAGTAATATGTGGTTATATAAGACAGATTTTGCATACAAAAGGTCCCAATTTTATTTACAACACAAGTGCGGCTCACAAATGATTGCCCAAGTGGTTTAAAATATCAGCCTAATGTGATTATGCTTCAGGGGTTATCTATAATAGATGTGTTTTGCTTCACATTGATGACTTAATTCTACATCATGGTTCGTTTTATGGCGCCTGTTTGCCACAATAGCACTTGTCCATAAAGATGACAACATAGAACAAACCCACATGTCTAATGACTGTAATATATATACTCAAGGCCTGAATCTTCTTTATAAAAAGTAAACAAATGTAAGTGTAATGCAGTCATTTATATCAAACCCTGAAGAAAGTCACGCTCCTAGTTAATTACAATGCTGGATAGAGAGTCACCACAGGCTATGCGAATGTCTTTATTAATGCATCAGTGGCTTCTTAAAAATATATTTATTGCTTCATTACTTGTTAATTTCTGTCATTCTTAGAACGCTCCCTGTCCTATTTCACCCCTTGATGATAAGAGCTTGAAAAAGAATGTATCACAAGTGCTTTCTTTTTTCTGATGAAATTATATATTGAATGCATGCACCTTTCCTGACATGCAGAAATGACGTCTTTGCTCAAGGTCTATTGGTGAGTGTTGTTGTCAGAGATTGTTGGAATATACTTAAACTTAGGCAAATATGATGATCATAGGGTCAAAAAAGAGTCAAAATTAAATCTTGATTACTTGCATAAAGTTAAAGGATGAGGAATCAATCCTTGTTGGTTACCATGTGTTTCTTTACTGAATTTAAGTATGTCAGCTGTGGTTGCATATTTGTTCTTATGTACCAGGCATTGAGAATGCATGTTATTATTTTTGTACACTAAAGAGGGCATTGTCTTGGAAGATCATAATTTTAGGTCATGTAAGTTTAATCAGTGTAATTTGTTCAAACATTGGTTTAAGTTAAACCTGTGTTGCATTTTTCAGTTATGGTTTAACAAGCTGAACCACACCGACACTACACATCCGTGTGACCACAAGCAATGAAAAAAGTTATTATCTATACTTTCTTCAGCGTCTAACATAAATAGTGTATTGATTCTCCATCCTGTTTTTTTTATCTTTAATTATATCCTACTTATTGTAATTAGATTGTAGTTCCAAAAATGGGAAGCCTTTTAAATTCAGCATAACTTTGCCACATTTTATTATTAGGTGTAGGCCATTCTTGACTCATTATGTGAGTCACGTGAAACACGTCTCTTAACATAACATAAATGAGAGGACCTCTCAACATTTATAACGCTTGATCTGTGAAAAAGAGGCACTTTTTTTTTAAAGTGGCAGGTTCGAACCCCGGAGCCTCATGTACTATGAGAGCGTGTGCGTGTACTCGCTGTTAATAAAGTATAAATGTTAATGTCCATATGTAAAATATAAACATATACACTGGAGCTCGTCTGAATTCCTTTACAACAGTGTGAATGTTTAAAATGAACGACTATAAACTGGTAATACAGTTTAAATTGATGTTTTCATTGGGTTTTTTCTGATCACAAAAAGAAAATCATGGGATTCATTTAGCCGAAAGTGCCTTTTTTTTCACTGACCACACGTTATAAAGAGAGTCTGTCTCACCAGATATTAGCTAATTCTGAAACGTGACATCACTTGACAAAAGTTTGAGAGCAGGTTTTGAACCCAAAAGACAAACGTGACGACACATTAACTCACTGAGCTAAACAGACGTTGTGGAGGGAGCTTTAACAAACTTTAACAAACTTTCTTATAGAGAAGGATGTAACCGTCACAGTAAAACATTGGTCCTGCCTAAATCCTTCGACATCAGAATCTACTGATTGATCCTGAGATGTAGTGTAAGATATTTTTAAACGCCAGACGTTAAACAAAAGTTGATTCTCTGTCATAAAAATATGTAAACTGATGCGGCAGTGCTTCGATGTCGTCACCTGGTCATTTATGCGTGCAAGTATGATCAAGAAGCTTAGTACTCATTTTGGTTTGTCTGTTGACACTGTTATGCTGAATTTAAAAGCCTTTGAATTGTGTTTTATATTTAATCAAATACAAATTCAACTATTCAATATGCTGATAGCACTGATATACTTCCATATCCCTCCAAGAGACAAGAGAACTCCTAAATGTGTCAAGTATCGGAAGTTGATTAAGACTGAGGGTATCACTCCACTACCTACCACTGGTTAAAGGGCCCTTCCCCTCTATCTGATGAGTTCCAAGAAGCTCTCTCTCCAACACTCCAGAAACAGTCGACTGGCACACAGTGCACCAAGCCATGCACAGACACAGATGAATGTAGAGTAGAGGAATAAATTGCCACTTCACACTGCAAGTAAATAGTGATGGAGTGTTGAGCAGAGTGTAGAGAGACCTTTTGCTTGCCTGCCCTCTTGAACAGCTCTCTCCTCCAGGCTTACCAGCTCTTGAAGGCCCCTCTCTTCCCGTTCTCAAGCCCCTGCAGCCCCCAAGGGTTAAAACTAAACCTGCACCCCTACTTGAAGATTTGGTAACTGCACCTGGATGAACTCTTCACAGTGCTTAAATGCCTCTTCTGTCCAGTGTCCTATGGCCTCCTAAACTCAAGTGAACATCAGCAACTGTAAATATCATCTGTGTCTTGTTCTTATGTTGTGATGCGGTTGGTTTCAAAGTTGGCTGGTGGTTGATCTTACATAACAATCTTTCTCTTTTCAAAGTAATTTAAATTCAGGAAATATCCAGGATAAGCACCAAACATCAAAGTATATATTTTTAACCAAATTTTCATAAATTTCCTTTCTAATGTGTGTGTTGATGAGGCTTAAAAATATAGTATAGTAAAAGTAATTTCTTCTATATAGATCCAGATTTATGTTCCAGTTTTACATAACAACCCCTAGTGCTTACATAGTGACTAACATAATCATTAATTGACTCAGAGCCTTGCATGAGTCAAGGTGAAAGCAGGTTTGAACCCCACACAAATTATAGTTATACTTATACTTATACTTTTTGGTAGTTATCTAGAGTTGTTATGAGGTCCAATTTACCACCCGTTACAATTTTGTATCAGTGTATATTTTAAAGAAGAAGAATCACCAATGCAATTTTTGTCTTCACGTGTGTTGCTTTATTGTGTTTCGCGATTCCATTTGTGGAATTGTAGCTATTGTCTGCTTTTGTTTTCCAGTCTCTTGCATCTGCAGAGCTACAGCCACAATCTCTATCTTTGTTTGGCTGCTCTTCTGCTTTCCTCTGTCTTGTTTGCCTCTGATGGCATGTCATGGTGGAGGGTGCAGGGTTAAACTCTAGCACTCTCACTCCACATGACAATTAGAGGAGCAGCCATTTAGCAGCTACAGTGATTGCTTTACGCAGTCGTGGGAGGTAATTCGCACATTTTATGTAAATGTGACCAGTGGAGAAAAAGTCCACGCTGTTTCTTTCATCTGACTTCCCCGATCTGCTACACCCCCCCCCCCCCCCCCCCCCCCTCTTTGTGCTCTCACCTTTTTGTTTGCCAGCGATCATTTTATCTATCTTTCTCCCAGTTTCCACAATGTCAACAAGCCTTGCGCAGCCCCATCCCCCCCATTCGATCTGACTTCCCCTTCATCTCTCCTTCCATGCCGTTGTCCACAAACTGCAATCTCTCCCTACACTGTACAAATATCCCTCTCTCACCGCACGCCTGTGCTCCTAGTCAGGTGACACCAGCCAGACCACTAATTAGAATTCTGTCACTAAGTAAATGCATTGTGACCGGCTGCTGACAGCTGTGTCTGTGTGTGTGGCCATTCGTGTACAAATGTGTGACAGTTTGGGCAGCTTGTTGGCGGTGACGATGGCAGCCGTCTGGCATTTTTCACGTGGCAAGGTGCTGCTCTCGCCACTGACCTGACAGTCATTTAAATTACAGAGAAAGATTGCTGTATATATGTGTGCTGTGTGTGTTTGCAAGGCAATGATGAGCGATAGATTGAGGTAAGACCATTAGCGACCGTGGGATAATTCACTGTTTGCTGTTGACTGCTGAGAAACAAGCATATAAGCAAGCCTTCTTTACCTTGTCAGAGATAGAAGTCAACACAAAACTCGCTCTTTTTTACATCAAATAATCTGAAACAAATATTGGTCTTGATATTATTTGTTGCTTTGCACTCAAAAAAGTCAGAAAAGATAGTGTAGAGGAGGAAGAGAACCATACACCCTCACTACAGTTTATACCCTCTATTCCACTACAGGTTCTCCTTACACGTATAAGTCATCATAAAGCAGAGGTGCTGTCAAACATGTGCTCTTTGACAAAATATTTAAATCATTTACCATCACTAATCAGATGAGTCTGTGGGTCTTTTATTCCTACTGCTAGGAGAATTTAGAATCATCCTCTGTAACACCAAAGGCAGAAACATGTATTAATAAAGGGCAACTGGTGTGTTGATTTAAGTGACCTTTTTTGTAATCATCAGTATGAGTCTGTTTTTACAAAAATATTTTTTAATTGGAATATTTTCCTTAGAAAATGTGCTTAAGCCCCGCACACTTAAAACACTGTTTTTCTGGAGATTGTGTATAACCACACCCACTCTTCTGTGATTGATCAAGCATCAAGGCTTTGTCAATGTGCGTCATTAATCCCAGAAGTATCCACCTTCAAGGGACTCGTTGTATAAACAAAGCGGGTGTGATTATAGCTGGCTAGAAGAGCAGTGAAGACCATCATTTTTTCATCATGGGCTACGCTCTTTTAACTTCTCGTTTGCTGAGATTTCAGACAGGGGAGAACTTTATATTAAAAGTAATTACTGCAAATGATGGTCATGATGAGTGACTTACTGCATCTTGGAGAGGAACACTTCAACATTTGAAACATGTGAGTAAGTCAGAAGAGTTGGGACTGTTGTAAGGGGAATTTGAGAAAACTGAAGGAAGAAAATGATTCTGAAGAGGAAAACCTCAAAACTTTCAATTTTAATGTTGTCATTCAATTTTATTTTCAGTTTATGCTAACATTTTCAATTGAAATCATAACATAACCATTGGATTTGATATTAAGGCACTTTGTCCCAGAAAAGTAAAAAGAAGAAGAAAATATTTTTAAAAAGTCATAAAACAAGGAACTTTAACAAGCTACATTTAGAGTGGAGTTCAATTAATAATAACAAAAATTTACAGTTGTGCTTTGAATCCATTCTATATTTGGTTGTTATTGGTATATACCTATATATGTACGTAGTATAGATGACCAGTTATTCGAGATAATAAACTTATTTTGTATATTTATTATATAATTAATTCTATAGTGGTTCAATGTATTCATAAAAAATAAAATGTTTGATCCCTGCTAGATTCACTGTATTGTATATGTCAGACAATCCAATCTTTGAGTTACTACAGAGCCTTGCGGTTTGGGTTTTTTGAAAGGAAAAAAAACAGCAGTGTCCCTCAGCAGACAAGCCACAATGACAGCAGCATGGTAAAACACCTCTAATGCACCACCATGGGTTTTTATTGCTTCTCATATAGCAGCCCACAGACACATACACAAGCCAACCCGACATGGATACTTAAGATTCATTTTTTTTCCCACCACGGCAACATGCTTCACCACAAACTGGAGCGCACAATGTGGATATTTATTATTCACGCTTTTGTTTTGCACACAGTCTACATACTTGGGTGGGGAAGAGCGGGGTGTGACGAGAGATAAATAACAGAGATAAGTCTTGCCTTGTCAGGGAAGAGGAGACGCGCTGAGTGACATATGATTGGGCTCAGGGTCGTGAAATATGCATGGCTTTTTCAGCAGCCAAAGGAGAGGAGTTAATTTAGGCCTTTTGCAATGCTTGGGGTAATTAAAAGAGATGATCGATAGTTTTCCCCCTCGTGACTGATAACAAACACCAAATACACACACCTTCGGACACACACTCACATGCACACACTCTGTCATAGGAACAAACAAACTTGAAAAACACACGTATGACACACAGAAGTACTGGATGGAGCAATGTATCAAGAATATGTAAATGTACTGATCAATCTAGCAAAAAGCAATAAAAGGCATTTTATAGTATAGGTCTGTCAGAATAAATTAAAAAGTAAACAGAAAATGTTATAAAGCTGCAACAACCACCACAGTAGTATCGTCAGGATAGATGCTCAATACATTAAGCCTCTTTAGCTCGAAAAAATACAATGTAAATCTTGAATATTTTGCTTAAAAAGGCAGAGAAGGAGAAAGCTAAACAGGCACTCTGTCATCAATATTGTAGTGGAATCCATACGGCAGGACAAGAAGACTAATTAGAGGCCGCTCTAAATTATTTAACTCCCTCTAATTTTATTGATTCGTCAGTTCAGAGCTGCGAATCAGAGCTGTAAAATTGACTCTGCTGAAAGAGACATGTTCGTTCACTGGTTTATGGCTGTCAGCAGACAGGCCGTAATGTACTTGTGCAGCGATCACGTACTTAGAACCAAACAAAGAGAGAGAGCCGAATCATACATGTGGCCACGAGGGTTGCTAATGAAGAGGCCTTGTTGGATGACACAGACACGCTATCAAGTGGCTGCATTAAACCGTTAATTAACAGCAATGCAATTATACACTTTCATGTACTCAACACACACAGGTACACACACACAAACTAGGAAAGCAATTATGCATCTCTCTCAATTAACACAGAACTCTGTGTGGAGTGAAAGGAACCCGAGGGATCCAGTTAGCCACCTGTTACTAATATTTTAACTCAAGTGTGATGACATCAGAGCTCGTAGATGTAAACACTCCTTTCTAAATGGCCTGTAATCAAACGCACAAATAGCAATATCCCTCAGCCTCGATGCAGCCGGTGCGGTTCTTTGGATCAGCTAATTACTTAATTGCCAACAGATTATGTTCACAAGACTGAGAATCAATTGACCAGGCCCACACATTAGATCATGATTGACAGAGAAGGCAGAACATGATCTCATAGAATATGAAGGAAATCTGCAGCTGCGATTAACCAATCACGACTGATGTCGATTGATCTCCGAGGCCTGGAGGTGAGATGGAGCTTATGACAGTAATCACCATGTAAATGTTATTATTGGAAGACCTTGATTTTAACACACATTGATATAGAATAGTTTCATGTTTTCATTTATTCCATTGATTTTTTTTCCTTCCACTGGGGCAAAAATATCAGTTCAGAGCGGCGATTATCTGATTGTATATTTGAATTGTAATAGTCGACATGCAAGATGCCCATTTTTACTTCTAAAAGCTGCTAAAAATTGTGTTTTCTGTTGCTACTATAGTGTGTTTCTTTTATAATTATCTGTTAATAATTATGGTAAGTAAGTAAGTAATGGTTATTTTCTGAAGCGACTTTCTAGACCAGGGTCACAAAGTGCTTTAACAATCAAAAACAACACACAATTAAAATTAATACTTTAAAAGGTCAAGACACATAAGCCAAACACAGGAGTCCCAGAAAATCAGGGAAAAGCCTGCACGAATAAGAATGTCTTAAGATGTTTTGTATATTGAGTGTTTTTTGTGTTTAATTCACTGTTCTAAATATAGTATACATAGGTTGGTACATAAAGTTGAGGAACATTAGGGAAAGAGTGCTGGAAAACAATGTATGTTTAATAATAATTGCCCCAGAGCTTAATAGGAATAAAGTTAAGATGAAGAAACTATACAAAGTACCCATGCATGGAATGGAGGATTTGTCAAATTTGTTATCAAAGTTGTATGCATCTGTTAAGTTTTCCTTTAATTTGGTATATGTGGATGAAGCAGGATTCAACCTAGCAAAAGAACAAAGAAGAAATGAAATTTGCAACGTGCAATAGTTAATGTACCAGGGCAGAGAGGGGCAGATGTAACCAATAATATCTGTGCACTTTTCTAGAACCCCACTGATAAAACAATCTCTAAACACAAAACCAGCTCTCCTCGCTGGATGCAATGAAGGCTGAATGTGAAGATATTTCTCCTGAGGCCTGCCAGGGATGGATCAGACACTCAAGAACATTCTACCGTAGAGTTGCAGATTACATTTGAGCTATATACTGAACTGCTGCTCACTTCAACATTAGGCTTTTGTTTACATTAGTTGATTTGTTCTGATATACTTTAAAAATATTTGTACATTTGTGAGTTCAAGTTAATTGTTTTAATTTTGTTGGAGCTTGTTTATTATAAGTTAAGACATTTGGTAAATGTGTTCACTGTCTGCAGTTTGTGTCAAACAAATCTTTTCAGTTAACACTTGATTTTGTAGGAGATCAAATATACTCACCAAGCGTTTGATTGTTCACCCACTTAAAAAGAACATGATCTGGGTTTAGACTGTGGCAAGACAGGTTTTTTTTTTCCCTACTGATAAGATGTTGTTGCCAGAGTAATCCTTCAAATCTAAAAACCTTTCCTTACACTTAAACATTTTTATTGAATTTTAGAGGGTGTCCAATAGTATTGAAGCCTAAAGCAAACAAAGTTAACAGGAGGCTGGTTCACCAATAACCACACACAACCATATATGGGTGGTTATAGGATCCAGAGAAATGATCAGAAAATAAAAATAATACATTTTGGGTCAAATTATAATCTTCTTCATCTTTGTCCAAAACGCCGCCTTCAAAAAAATCCAATTAATTGATCTTAAAAGTCTATTTAAAAAGGGAAAACATTTTTTTTGTCAGTATGTGTCTGTTGGCAAAAAAATGTCTTTTAATTAAAATAATTTAGAATTTTTTCTCATGTAGATGAATGCTTGTTTACCATAAATAAACCCACTCAGCTGTGATTTGTCAAACAGAAAGGTTTGGCAACGCATGTCAGATATAGTAAAATGTGAATTTTGAGTGAACTATCACTTTAATTTTTATGCCAGCATGTTTAACAGAAGAAAAAAAGAAATGCCATGTGTCCTGGCTTGCATCAGTCACTTTGACTGGTGATGGAATAACAGGGCGGAGGCTCACTGTTGGCAAACTAACTGTTGAATACATGCAGTTCATGTGCTTGCATGTTATTTATTTGTGTGCTTATTTTCTCCTGAGTGGGCTGTACACAGACAAGAATCAAACCAGTAGCAGCACATGATGACATTTGTGTCCATGCTGCAGATTCTCTGATACAAGCTGGTGATCACCAGGAGATCCGGAACAGCTGCTCATCACATCTGACTCTGTTACGTTGCTCTCATTGTTTCATCCAGAAGGTGGACCAACTATTCCGGTTTTTCTTTTGAATTTAGTTTCTTTGGAAAAAATGTGATGTCACTCATGTCAAATTTCTGCGTGTATATAGAAGGACTTTAGCTTTGTTGGTTACTCGTTTTATCTTTCTGAATTGTCAAAACTTGCCCAAGTACATAGGGCGGGTCGTTAAAATAAAAGTTGTTTTCTACTGCATAAGTCATAATTGTTCAAAATAAAAACCAATAATTTCAGTAAGTATGAAATAATGCTGTTAAAGTGTTACGTATTATTGCTTTAACTCACAAACAACCCACCATTACTTATAGCAATATGGTAAACGATGTATATCTTGAGAAAAATGTGAATAATAATTGTTTCAACAACTGTTTCAGTGAAAAAAACAAATCTAAGGCCTGATGTAGCATCTAGATTGTAAACAAAACAATGCAGAAGTGGTATGTAAAGCTGTTATAGTCACCTGACTGGATCCAGTGCCATGTTCAGTGACACATTAAGTCACCAACACTGCAGCAGCTGTTTTAGATGTGAGGGGAGAGCAGTCTATCCATCACTTCCAAATCATTTATTAAACTCTCCCACTCTTTCTATCGCTCACTTTTCACTTCTTCATCTATCACACATTCAGAACCAAAAGAGAATCGGTGAACCTTTGGGATCATCTGCCCCCTGTGACAGCAGACATCAGAAATGTGAAACACTCACACATGACAAAATGTCTCAACAACAAAAGGAATTCATTTCTGACCCTATGTCAAACTGCAGCAGAGATGTGTGACAATTTCTCATGCAGCACCTCCGTCGTGGAGGCTGGTATGTGAGTGTGTGTCAGGGCTGACTGGACACAGATTAGAAGTGGCATTACAGGCCACTCCCTCATTGAGCAACTGCCAGAGTGTGACCACTGTCCCTCTCTATTACTCTGAGCGTGGCCTAGTGCCAGAGCCCTTACATTTTTTCTTGCCCATTAGTTCCTGTTACATTCCTTCTTTTTTTTTGCCAATTTTTTTTATTCCTTTTTTATTTCATTCATTTATCAGTTTTTTTTTACCAATCTCCTGTTCAACTTCCACCTAGTTTAAGTGGTTCCCGGTCAAATGTTATGTGTTTAAACTGCACATAAATGAACAAACGAATAATAATAATAATAACCAACATTTTTTTCAACACTCAGAACTGTGGTGGCAATGCAAGTAAGTTTGAAAACGTATTTCATAATAAACATGGTATGTAAACAAGGTGTTTTTTTGTAGGTTTGTGTCGTGTGTGTCTCAGCACAAGACACTTGCTTGCTCAGATTGCTTCTGATGGTTAAGCTGGCATGCATATTGTCAATTATGACCAGGAACAAGGTGTCATTTTAAGTTTGCAGTTGGATGGTGCCACAAGGCCTAGTGGCAATCAGAATAAATACAAATTATTAATGAATGTTTTTAGCCATATATCGGTCAAAACATGACAGGAAGAAAAACGTTTTTTTTCAGACCTTAGTGTCATGTTGGTTCAAATGAATCTGTTCAAAATGTAGGCCAAAAAAAGAAAAAAAAAGAACAATAGGCATGTTTCAAATCATATACAACAGTGTCAAAGTCAGAACATTTTATGTCACCCCAAGGATGGTTCGCTCGACATTAAAGCATTCATTTTCATGTTGATATTGGATCTATTAACATATCAGTGTTTGAAAAAAGTAGCCAAGAAACACGTTATCGTAATAATTATACAGAGATTTGGTTTAAAAAAAAAATTGGCACGACATTTTGGCGTGGTTGATTTGAACATCTGTAATCTCGAAATATGCCAATCAGAAGGCTAATAGTAGCACGAGTATTGGGATTTTATTCTGTACTGACACCAAAACTAATTCCTAAATTGTGTTAACAACACTGGTAATACAAGTTTCTGATTCTGATAATCTCACCATTATTTGAGTGATTTATAATCATTGCTTTAATGTTCAATTACAACCAACCTAGATGTATGTTTTCTGTCAATGTTCTATACCTTCTATAGTTCTATAGTGTTATGCCTGAGCGAGTTCATTGAACGAAGTTCATATACTAGTTCATATTTTCAACGACAGTGAATAATGTATTTTGCCTGATAAACACTACTGTGAACGTGTTCATTCTGGTGTCCGTGAACACCACACTCTGTTCATCTTCGTCTCATTCTATTTATATTTATTTTAAGCAGCATTTCTGCTATTTCTGTATTCTACAACACCTCATAAAATTCCTGTGTTTTCTTACAATACTGACAACAAATCTTAAATCTGTAGGGAAGTTTGCTGTCGACCTGAATGAGGCCCACGACTATTGTGTCATCAGTATATTTCAGGATTTGGTTGGTATTGTACCTGGGACGACAGTCGTGGGTCATCAGGGTGAACAGCACGTTGGTGTTCTTGTCATCCAAGTGCTCCAGATAGAGAGAGCAGTGGAGATGGCATCCGAAGTGGAGATGGCATCCTCAGTTAAGCGGTTAGGCTTGTACGCAAACTGGAACGGGTCGAAAGATTTGGGCAGTACAGAGAAGTCCTTAACCACCCGCTCGAAGTACTTCATGATGATCGTTGTTAGTGCAATCGGACGAAAGTCATTAACTTGATTATGATAATAATGACTGTTAACTGTTAATGTTCAAACAGATACATAATTTATCTTTGTGGTCATATATGGGCTGTGGCAATGGTTTTGAAAAAGAATAGCACATGGAAACATAGAAAAAGGGAACTATGTACTAGGTCATTTTTTGAAGGATTGACTTTTTTCCAATTAACTGTGTGAAGTTAACTAGTTATTTTTAAAATTGGTGAACTGACCTGAACATAGAACATTAATATACCGAGGAACAGTTTCTCTCTTCATTCAGTACTTTCAGTTAACCCAGACACTGCTAGGTGTGCGGGTGTTGGTACAGAGAGTGATACATCTAGACTAACACTTTAGTTTGGATGGATCTAACGATCGCCTCCTTATGTCAATAAATGTGTGTGTGAGGCAGATGTATCCAGTGGCAGTCCTGTGAAGAATGAAGTCACCTGGCTTTCCCCTTTCTTTGAAGGTCAAGGAGACCTACTTGCATATTCATGGCCATCATATGTGTCTATTTGCTTGTGTGCGTCGTCCATGCGCATCTCAGTCTTTGTCTATTGATATGCATCCACGTGTGAGTGTGTGCGCTCGGATCGATGTCTTTTAATTGTTTTTTCCTGAGCTGTGGAAGGAAGTGCCAGCAGGTATTGATTGGCTAGAGGAATAGGAGCGAGCAAGAGTAGATAGGAAGACAGAGAGAGTATAAAAGAGGACGAGAAAGCGTGCTGAAGAAGAAGAGTGAGAGACAGTGTGGCAGACAAGGAGGAAATGTGACAAGACAGGGTGGCGACATGGAACATAGTATCACTGTCTACTGGGAGAACGAGGGGGAGGTGTGTGTTTAAGATAGGAGGGTACTATGTGTTCATATATATGTGTTTGCATGGTTGTGTTTAACATGGATACTTTATGGGTGTTACACATACACCTAAAAAGGTAGAAAGGTGTTTAAACAATGCAGAAATTAGAATTAAAGTGTCATAAATTCATATTTATCTACTCATATACCGTTAAATACAATTCAGAAATTACACTTATCTGCCGTTATCTCTAATACTTGAAATTAGCAGCAAATGCAGTTACCTTCTAGTGTCACAATGGGCCTCGAGGTGAAAGAGAACAAGTAGACCCACATTTTAGCTACAGGGCAAGGTGGAATTGGAGTCAATGGTGTTGGACAACCTTGAAATGGAGTTTGCTACAGCTTGTTCGGCTTGAAGCACATGAACATGTACACTGTGTGTGTTTTGTATGAGTTTGTGAGTTCAAGTGTGTGTCTGGAGTAAAAGTAACAAGCTTCATTCGCCAAATTGTGTTGGTTAAAGTGGCACTCGGGCAGTCTAGACAGAGTCTGTAAGTGTGTGTGCATGTTTTCGTATGTGTGAGCCCTTGTACCTCTCAAGGAAAAGGTGTGTAGCAAAACAACAATATATGTTGCTGGTTCCATACTGTTAAAGGGCACCTAATGTGAAAACCCAACTCTCCTGACTTATGGAACTTGTGGGTAGCTCTGGTGAATACCAAATTAAAAAGAGGAAATAAAAACTCTGACCACCACTCTAGCACTGTGTCTGCTCCAGGATGTCCGTTGAGGTCCAGGCAATCGACAGCGCTGACGTGCTGTCACACAATTCAAAGAGGGCAATGTAGATCAGACAGCGAGCATGTCCGATGATGTCAGAGTCCGAGCTGCAGCTAAGGCAAGTGTTCTCTTGACTTGTACACCAGAACAGGAGCTTTTCCTTTTCGATTTCTTTTGGAACTGGCCTTGCATTAGAAGCGGAGGAGGAAATGCTCGATCATAACTGTCCCGTGTCTTAAAGTCCTACATCGACTTTCTGATGCTAAACATAGAGTCACGTTCATAGATCCGTAAGGCTTGATGCATAACCTTAGAGCGATGAGCATTATTTTAGCATAAATAGTTATGAAAACAACATTTTAACACTCAATAGCAGGAGCTGATCACAGGCAACGCTAGAAGCGGAAGATGCCAGGTTAAATATAATTAATGGGTCAGAGCCTAAGATTATAAATCAGAGAGTGCCATTTAGGGGCCTTTTAAAGTATCATGATGAATCCGTTGTGTATCATGAGGCCTCATCAACCCATCCTTACTCAGAACTAAAAATAACAGATCAGATATTTTGGAACAATATACTGTGAAAGACTGACTTACAATTAATGAGACAGTAGTAACTATCCACGGCACACTGAAACAACTTTCCTTGTTTTTCTCCACATCTCTCTTCCTCACATCTGCCTCATACAAGCCTTGATAATAAGTGTCAACTTGAGCATGAAACAACATTCATACAAGATATGAAAGTTGTGTGGTGTTGCCGCAATCCTTAGTGAAACACACAAACACACACACAGGCAAACACATACACACATTCCCTTATTCGTAACAGTTCCGTCTTCGCACACAAACACAATACAAAAAAATCTCTGTAATAGATTTTCATCTTGACACTCAATTCTGTAGCCAGACGATCCCGCTTTATCCCTCCCTGCATCAAATATTTAAACACTTGGATAAGCGGCTGTGACGTTGCCTCAAACACCCACAGCTTAGGGCCTCAATCTCCTTTCCTCTCTTTCTCTGTCTGCTTCACCTTATTTGTTTTCTGTTTCTCCTTTAGCCTGCTCGCCCTCTCATTCCTCTTCTTCCACAATTCCGCCCCTAATATCCACAATGTTATCACCCACTACCGCCCATCATTTGATATTTTCAATACTTCATTCAATTTTTTTTCTTATGTGTGTGATAGAAGGGACGTTGCAGGTCTTCTTTTTGCTGTTCTCGTCATGGTTTTTTGTTACAGTCCAAAAGCCTTTTTCAATTTTAGGAGGAGAAGCTCTAAAGATTGCCACAAGGAGAGATGGCGATGGATTTGGAAAAAGGAGAATAAAAGATGGAAAGGAAAGGAGAAAGTGGAAGGGGGAGAAGGAAAAGATGGGAGGGAGTGGTAGCTTCAGCACGCTTGAATGATGTCTTTCAAGGGAACCAGTCTAGCTTGTCAAATCGGTGGCTGCAAAATGAATTGGCATATATGTTGTGCTCGGCAGCGAGATGTCACACCATAGAGTTTTATATTACTCGATAAGGCCAAATAACGCAATTGTCAGAGAGACAGAGAGCGTGTGACTGAGGATCGACAAGTGGAGCCTGTTAGTAGAGTGCAGCTTTCAACAATGGCATGTGGCAGGTTAATGCTAAACGTTTAGAACCACTCAAAACTTGAATCAGAGGCTGAAACCTTTGCGCGCGCCTTTAAAACGTATAACAAGAAATACTATTGATTTTCCACAAGCCACAACCATGGAAAAAAACTCAAACTAAAAGTTACATTAATATGCTAATGTTTTGGGCGGGTCGATAATGAAAATAAGAAATTAACAGTATGAATGCTTTTTGAGACAAGCTTCAAAAACTTTTGGTTCTATGCTTACTTTGATTAATTAACTCAGTCATTTGTCATCCCTTATGGTTTCGATTCTCTGTTCTTAAGTTATTACTTTTTAAAGTTTAAATAATGAATCTGACGTCATCGGACATTCCTCCCTGTGATGTGTATGACAGCGCATCAGCGCTGCTGTTTTCCTGGACCTCAACGGATCCTACAAAGGGCAGGAGTGGTGGTTAGATGTTTTCATTACCTCTTTTTACTTTGGTGTTTACTCCGGAACTGCCCACAAGTTCACCACGTGACCACTGGAGTAGCCTTCGATAGGTCCCTCTATGCTCCGCTGTCAGAGCCTCTGTGAAAATCATCAGCGCTGCATATCGGCCTGTGGAATGCCCGCTCCATTGAAAATATATAAATAAATAAATAAAAAGAAAAGATGGATTGAGTGTGTCTTTCAGAGAGATGAAGAGTTTATTCATCTTAATGAACTCTGTCCTGGTGGCTGCGTTGTTGCAGGAAAGCCCTGTCCCTGTCGTCATGGGGGTGGTTTGGCTGTTGTTTATAGAGATAGTTGTTCATGCAAAGTGATTCAGACACAGGCATTCACTTCTTTTTAGTCCCAAACTTCAAGATGATCTTGGTTAGTTCTAAAAGACCTTTCTATTGTGTTTCAATCTAACGCCTGGTCCTACGGCAGTGTTCTTGACGGACTTTAGTGACTTCCATTATTCAAATGGGATATGTTCTTATTATTGGAGACTTTAATTTTCACGTTGATGACATCACATATTGCTCTGCTAAACAACTTTTAACTTTAAATAAAGCCTTAAACTTTGCGCAACATGTTTCTGAACCCACTCGCTAAAAAGGCCACATTTTCTTAGTTTTTACTGTTGGCCTGGACATTTCTAATGTATCTTTGGATGATGTCCATCTGAGTGATCATTCTTATGTTTTGTTTAACCTGGACTTCATCCCTGAACCCAAGCCCTTGAAAGTTAGGTCTCAGAGGCGTGTTATCTCAGATGATACAGCAAACACTTTTTCTGCTATGTTTGACCCTCTTTTCTTCAATGATTGCCTTGACATTGACAGTTTGATTCACTGTTTCACTAATCATTGAGTTTAAATACTGGATCAACTGGCACCTGTTAAATTGAACTTGACAATTCAGAAAAAATGGTGCACTTGGACAAATGAAGATCTCCTGAGTCTGAAGAGACTTTGTCAAAAAAACTGAGAATCTCTGGAAGTCCACTAAACTTGAGGTGCACAGACTTCACCTCAGGGAACTGATGTACTCATACAATAAGATATGGAAACACCAGATTTGATTACATATGGAAACTGGAAACAGTGAAAAAAAAAAAAAAAGTGTTGTTTGACACAATCAATTATCTCGTGTGTCTTGCTGCTCCAATCACCCCTGTCTTCTGTGAAGCTGAAAGAAGAAAGAAATGTATTGTTTAGATTTTTCACTGAAAAAATTGAGTTTATCAAAGAGAAAATCCCTCCCCCTTTTGAGTGGAACCCCTGCTGTCACTGAGCCTGTCTCAAGTTTGTGGTCGTCATTGAACAATGCGAATCTATATTTCGAGCACTGGTAAACAAAATGAAACCCTCCTCTTGCTCGTCCTTCCATGTAGGCTACATATTAAAGTGTATGATGTAATTGGCCCCTGAGTTAACAAAATGGTAAACCTCTCCCTTTCCATAGGGCTTCCATTCTTGGCCAAGATCTTAGAGAAGGTGGTGTCTGAGCAGTTGTCATTGTTCCTGGATCAGAGCGACATCCATGAGAAGTTTCAGTCTAGCTTCCGCAAACATCACTCTACGGAGACAGCGTACAGTGAGATCATGATGTCTGCTGATTTGGGTAAATACACTCTTCTGGTTCTCTTTGATCTGTCACCAGCCTTTGGCACAGTTGATCACCAGATCCTGCTGAGATGACTGAAGGATGAAGTGGGACTTTACTGGGTCTGACTTACAGTGGTTCTCGTCATACCTTTCTGCGCGCAGAAATCAAATAAGGTCTGAATCAGCGGCTCTGTTTTGTGGAGTCCCTGATTGTGCTGTTTTGGGTCCTTATTATTTTTGCTGTACTTGATTCCACTGGGTAAAATCATTCAGATATTTCCTGATGTTTCTTACCACATTTTTGCTGTTGACATCCAGCTCTACTGCTCATTCGATCCAACTGAGCTCCTGAAGCTGAACAGCTTAGTCAATTGTTTGCTAGAAATCAAACAATGGCTGAGTGAAAACACTTAGCAGCTAAATGTGGACAAAACTGTAACTCTGGTTACTGCGCCTAATGATGAGGTTCCAGGGTTGAGTCAGTACTCTGTGATGAGCATAATATCAGCATAAGTAGTTGGAAATGTGATGTAACTGTGTATTGTTTTTGATTGTAAAAGTAATGTAAAATTGTTGAAAGCGCTTTGTAACCCTGGTCTAGAAAGGCGCTTTACAAATAACCATTACTTACTTACTTACTTACTTACTTACTTACTTACTTACTTACTTACTTCTCCTCCAGCCAGCTGTAATCACACCCCACTTTTTTTACACAATGATTTCCTTGGAGTTGGAGACTTCTGGGTTTGATAATGCGCAACCTCAAGTTGACCAATAACAGCAGATTGTGTGTTGTAATGGTAAACAAGATTTAATCTCCCCCTCAAAAAAATATTTTTTTGGGGTGCGACCCATTTTCTAATGTAAATATTTCAATTAAAAGATTTTTTTTCTCAAACAGACACATACTGATAAGTACAATAGAGGTCCAAGTTCAATTTTGGAAACAGTAAAATCAACACATGAGTTCCAATTTAAGTTCAGCTCTATCAGTTAAGTTGAGAGCCAAATTAAAAAAAAATCGACAGTTTAACAGCAGAGAAAGGTTGCTTAAGCAAGTACGTAAGTAATAGTAATTTGTTCTTTGTAAGACACCAAATGACTCAACTGTGGAATTTAAGATAGTTCATCCTGCTAACAATTTTGTATAAAAGAAAACTGTCTGTTGACATTATTCGGATGGATTCCCTTCCAGGTTGTTTAGAATTTCCTCCTCTTTGCCCCAAGTAAATAAACCAATTATATTCTATTGAATTATTTCTCCTCCACTATTGTAGTATTTAACTTGACAGAAGGCATATTATTAGCTGATTGAGGTATTATTTACTTGTATAAACTCAGCAAAAAAAAACATCAAATTAATATATAAATCCTATATTTCTTGTTATTATTTATGTTATATATTTCTAGTGTTAGTGATTAAAATGTGACAAATGTACTGTATATATAAACATATGAAACACTGCAATCTCTAGTATTTGTTAAGCAATCGAGTAGACTGAGAATGTGGATTGTGACACTAGTTGGACCACGGTCCAAGAGCAGTCTTCTTTTGGTCTGACAAACTCAGACCTGTTAGTTCCACCAACTTGGAAAGTGGAAAGTAGTGGAGTATTGTTAAGGGCGACCACTGTCTCAGGGGTTGGGGATGAGGAGTGATCTCTGAGACACTCACACACTTTACAGTTCTGATGTAGCCACAGTAAGTGACACAGTCAGAGACTCTTAAATTTGAAGTCTGTGGCGGAGGATGCAGTGCACTTGTCTCATTGAAAATGCCGTCTGCATGTTTTTGTATGCATCTGTGACTTTGTGTTTTGCAGACCACTAAGGGGATGGCAGCTAGCAGTGCTCGTATCCGCGGCTTGCATGCAAATTAAGAATTGCTGCCAAGCCCTGACATTTTTTATGTATTTTCTCAAGACCACAACCATACGTACACACTTGCTGTGTACTAGATTTAATACTTGCGTACTTCAGTTATCTTTGTCCAGTAATTGTTTTATTTACGTTAGCCTACCAAGAATTAATAAAAATGTTTTTGTTTTTGTTTTTTAAAAGTATTTTCCTCACCAGAGAGGTGGTCATTTTATTTATTATGAGTTATTCCATTAAAACAACCATCTCATTTTATATTTTTAGCATTTTTGAAAGTACATTATAAGCCATTAGCTATTGTGCTCCTAGACCATATGTTGCAACTCACTCTTTTGTATCTGTTTTCTGATCGGCCCATTAGTTGGGTGACCAGTAGAGTATGACAGGGTGGACAGGTCATGGCAACACACAGCTGTAACATGGATGGAGCCTTTCACATTAGTGTGGTGAACAAGGGAAACAGGAGCAGGAGATTTTCCATTAGCACCTCCTACGATCTGCCAACATCCTGACAGAGCAAGAGGGAGGGAAGAAGAAAGAGTTTGACGGGCAGCTAAGCCACAATTCAGCCTCAAGCACCGTTTTTATTATTAGCAGGGACTATACACATTCAAAGAAATAATATGTTAAAAAGGTAGATACAGTTTTAAATTGTTATTATCTAATTATATATTAGTTTATTCATTTACACATTTGTTGCTTTTAGCTGGAAATGTGAATAATTTAAGGAAAAATGTATGAAAAAACTGTAGAATCAGCATGTGAAAATGTAAAACAGTGAAATTCACTTTGCTTTGTGTGACTAATCATTACAAACACTTATTTGAAATCAATTTAAAATAAAAAATACATTAGCATTCATTAATATTTAAAAGAGATATTTGTGTAGTCTTCAAATAAGAAACATTGGTGTTTTTTAAAAAAAAGTTTACAAGATCAAAACGTTCCACGTTGCTGTGACATTATGACTAATAAACAAGACATTGAGACTTCAATACCAAAGACCCTGAATTCAATCACACCTGTCTTCAACATCTGTTGAAATGGATTTTCAACATCTGTTGAAATGGATTGCCTGGAGTTTCATCAATGATGGCTTTTATGCCATTTTTATAAAAAAGTTAAAGTTTAAAGGCATCCCTGCCCACACAACCGTGGCCCCCCTGTGACCCGGGGGACTCTCACCTGAAGACCTGAGCCGGTACTTGGCCATTGTTCCCCTGGGCTCATGCGGTGGCGCTCGACCCAGCTACTGGCTGTGTTCACAGGGTATTGGGGGGGGGGCTACGCTGCCGCTGTCTGAAAGTCTGAAAATAAAATATTCAGTTTCATAGTCAGTTAGATTATATAGCCATTAAAATTGTAGGATTTGGGCTGTTGTGCATGGCTGGGGTTTGAATAATTTCCTGAAATTACATCTAATCTAATCTAATCTTCACTTTACTATTATCAATCTATTAAGTACAATTTTCATAAATGAAAAAAGGAAACAACATTAATGACAGGCAACATGCAAACACTGTTGCAAACCTCGCAAAACATCCAAGGCAAATTAAATATTCATTGGAATCCCTATGGATGGATGTGTTATTGCTGCTTGACAACATAATTTACTTTATTGATCTGGGGGATCAATAAGTAAGTAAGTGATAGGTATTTGTAAAGCGCTTGAAAAATCAAAAGCAATATACAGTTTAAAATACATACAAATTAAAAAACTTTTAAAAGCTGAGATGGCATAGAGACAAACACAGCAGCTCCAAAAAATAAGGAAAACGCCTGCACAAATAAAAAGGCCTTAAGATGTTTCTTGAAGGAGTCAGTGGACTCCATCAAACAGAGGGAGAAGAAGATTGTTTCAAAGCTTAGATGCAACAGCCTGGAAGGATTTCTTTCCTCTGGTCCGGATTTAGCACACTTTCCAATCAAAGCAACCTTTTTTTAATTGAGGTAAATATTAAGCAAGTAATGAAATTTGAAAAGTATGTTTAAAAAAAAGGGTCAAGCCTAAAATATTAAACCCTATTGACTTAGCATTAAGGTGGTTGACTAAAAGTTAGTGCATTTTCACCTATTTTAGTTATCAGAATCAGAAAATCATTATTGCCAGAACAAAACAGGATTTTTTTCGCTGTGAAGTAGAAAAAGCGTAAAATTCATAATTTTCCTAACTTTTATTACAGGGAAATCAACAATGCATGAATCCATATTATTAAAGAAAAGTATTTATATGGAGAATTATACAAAAACATCAGTTTTACAAATAAAACGTACTAAACGTACATGTTATGGCTTAAATGACAAGCAGTATTTGGTTTTTAATCACATCGCTTACAATATAATACCCCGCTTATTATAATCTGTGATTGTGTGACTGTATAACAAAGAAATCACAGCGTTAACAGTTTTTCTTGACCCTTTGACTCTGTTTTAAGTGTTTCTTTCTGTAATGCACTTTCTAATGGTGGCTATCCAAGTGCCTTTCTAATAACTCTACCGACACCGACAGGATGTAGCCTGACATGGCGATGGTGGCCAAATGATGAAGAGTACACAAAGGCAGACGGAAATGGAACGGACAGGACACCACAGCCACATAATGGTACAAGACCCTCATTACATAGGACATGACGCTGCAGAGGACAGGACATAAAGTGATGAACCCTCTCAAGTCAGATAATAGAGATGAGAATGACATAGCTAAGCATGGCAGACGTGAGAGTTAGACAGGGCAGAGTGGAATAAGCCAAGTAGAGATAAAATAGGAGGACATCTCCACTCTGGAGATCCAATTTCTCAAAGTAATGACAATGTCTTAGTTGGTTAAATAGCATGTGTTAGATATTGGACATGTTTGTATCAATGAGACTTGGTTCACTGAGATGGATGGTTTCTTAAGTAACACTACTTTGATGGATGCCTTGGCACAAATGCCAAATGTGATTTGGGCTGTTAAAAGAAGATGGATGCTGATTGGTTGAGGAGATGGATTGGAGTTTAACTTTTGATCTAATTTTAAAAAGAATCAATCTTTGTGATACTTTGATTTGCTGTGAATTCAGGCAAGGGAATTTGTAACCCAATAAAGTTTTTTGTTTTTTTTAGCATCTATACCACTCCTGTACAAGCGTGAAACATGACCTACATGTATTATACTCCCATGTTAGTTTAAAGGTTAGGGTTGCTGGTTCCCTTTTCTAAGAACATTTGTATCCCAATGTTGCTTAACATTTTGTGACTGACTTTAACCTGGTTTTAGTGGGAATGTCGTCTCATGCTGAAGTTGTTGTACTCTTAGTAAAAGATCAGCACCATGTAAACGCACTTGCCACTTTATCAGAGAGATTCATGACTATGTCTGCTGCTATGGTCAACTGGGGATAAAGTGAGGCCGTGTGTTTGAATGGATGGCGGGACGGCCCCCCGGTTTTACGCCAAAACCTCAAGTGGAAGAACGACGGTTTTAAATACCTGGGTGTGTTTTTTGGAAATGAAGACTTTGAGAAAAAAAACTGGGACTGTGCATTAGAAAAGGTGGAAGGAAAAAAACGGAAATGGATACAAAAAGAAACATATTTTAGAGGGAAAACACTTAAATGTAAATAACGTTTTAGCGTGCTGTGGCACCAACTCGCTGTTGTAAACTCTCCCACTGGCCTGCTCGATCAAATACAGGCAAAAACAATCAATTTCTTTTGGGATGGGTTTCATTGGGTGCCACTGTCTTGTTTTTATCTTGTCAAGAAGGGGGGCAGGGCCTAATCCACCTGGCCAGTAGAACTGCCACTTTTAGACTACAGTTTGTACAGAAGTATTTGACCAGTCCCTCAGGCTTGGTGTAGAGGGATGTGACCAGCTGTATTTTAAAGCGTGTAAACGATCTGGGGCTAAACACACCTTTGTTTACTACAGATTTTAATCTTTTAAATCTTAACAATTTACCTTTTTTTATCTGAGTGTTTTTAAGGTCTGTGCACATTTTAAATGGAGTCAAAATCATGTTGCTAATTCTCTGAACTGTTTTTTTAAACAGCCTCTGATCAACGGAGCAAGGTTGCACATCAGCAACAGCTCTTTACCTGGGCGCTGGTCAGAAGCAAGACCATATCCCTGCAGGAACTTGTGGACTCTCGGACGAAAAAAATAACTTATACATCGACGGCGATCCCAGTTTTTAAAGGGGGGAGTCAGATACACCAAGAAGCACAAGGAGAGAAATCAGACTCTGAAATACTTGGTGGGGGAAGCAAAAATGGCGGTTCAGAATGGACACTCACTGGATGTGGTGGCTCTGTGGAAACACAACATCAAATCCAGACTGAGGCTGGTGTTCTGCTTCCATAGAATCACCAGTAACACTAAGATGTTTTTTTCTATATGGGGGGAAAGGGACAAATTTGCACAATGCCAGTAAATAACCTAATATTTGCACACTGGCTTGATTAAAAATGCACAAGTCACTTTGTACAAAAGACCATTAAGTATTAAATAACGTATTTTAAAAGTTAAAAAAAAAAAAAGGTCTCTCTCTCTCATGAGGCTACAAAGGGGGAATAAACAGACTTTCAACACAAACAAGATTGATTTTTATGAAGCATTAATACAAAGAAGAAAGAAATAATTAACCAGACACAAATTTTGTTTTGTTTAGTTTTGAATTTATAGTCTGCGTGAAAGATTGGGGGTAAAAGAAAAGTGCCAAAAAAGAAAGTTGGGAAAAGACATATCAAAAATGGATGAAAAAGGATCAAATAAAACAGTTTTGAGGAAGATATTACTCTAGACCCTCCGCCTGCGGAGAAGAGAGTCTCTCTAAGCTGGATGATCCTCAACTATGAGGGAAGAAGAAGGTGGCTCACTGGGATTGCCCTGTGCGGGCTGGTGGTGACCATATTAAGAATGAAGGTGAATCGGATGTAGTGACCTGTCACTACCTGTGCAGTTTAAGTCTGATTCATAGCAGGTAGATAGATAGAGAGACAGACAGACAGACAGACAGACAGACAGACAGACAGACAGACAGACAGACAGACAGACAGACAGACAGACAGACAGACAGACAGACAGACAGACAGACAGACAATATTATAGCACAAGGAATTGATGAGTCCGTGAGTCTATCAGTGTTGCATTTTGAAAGGAGCATTTTGTGCCCCCCATCTGCTTCTATGCTCACTGATGACAGTGTTCAGAGGATGACTGTCATCATCCATGATTGACAGTAGTTTCTCCAGAAATCTCAACCACAGAGCCAACCCTCCTGATCAACCTGTTGACACTCCTCTTGGACACATTCCCACCCCAACACATCACATCATAAAACAGGACACTGGCCACCACAGGCTGATAGAACATGCAGAGGAGTGAACCTGCTGATGTGAAATAACTAGAGGCTCCTCATAAAGTACAGCCTACTCTCAACTTTCTTATACACATGGTCTGTGTTGCAGGACCAGTCCAGTTTACTGTCCAGCCACACACCGAGGTACTTATAGTTGTGAACCATCTCCATCTCGTCCGCCTCTGATGGACACTGGACATGGCTTTGTTGAATAGTTCTTTCTGCTCATTTGTGTCTTTAAGCCATGCGATTACTGACATCGCTCACGATCTGTGGCTGGTATTAATCAATCACGTAATTCAATCAATTAAATATATAATAATAATTATAAAACAACACACACATATATAAATATAAATAGATAGATATACACACATCTACAACAGATAAAGGAATACATATTTTAAAGATATAAATAAAATATAAATAGAAAAAAATAAATATATCTGCACACATCACATGAATATAATTATAACAATAATATAACACTGAGTAACAGATGAATGATTATGGTAAAATGTTTTAAGATAAAGGAATAAATAAAATATACATAACAAACAAAAAAATATAAATATAACATGGAACAACAGATAAAGGAATATATATTATTAAGATGATGAATAGAATAGTATAGCTGGACACATTGCACAATGCTCCAGCTACAGGAACCAAATACTCCTCGCTCTTTTCTGACATTTGGTAAAAAGCACGGCTGGATGAAAGGTTTTCAGTTGTCAAATTTGATAGATTACCATCGGGTCTCATTTTAAATTATCTTTTTAATCTACGGTATATGCTCTAGTTTAGCTGCAAATGCTTTCATAAAAAGTTTGAGATTTAATTGGTGAAACTAAAAAAATAAATGAACTAGATGACTCAAAGAAAGACTTTGGGAACAAGACTCAATGAACTAGGTCACTAAAATGAACTGTTTCTCCCATCACTACTGTAATAGTGGCCAGCAATTTATAATGGTACATTTCCACTAAAGTCGGATCCCATTTAATATTCAACTTCTGCCAATGTTTTGGGGATATGTCAACATTTTTTTCTCCAATGGACACAATTAAAAAATATGATATGACAAATGCATTAATTTATCATCACCTTCAGACTGCTTTTAGCCTCCAAGGGTTATTTCGTCTGATGGGAGTAAGGCGGCCCAGCTCCTCCAATGAGTGTTTTTCAATTACTGCTGTCAGGTGGTAATCATCTTGTGATGAATAGTCTGATATCCAGCCTTTATATTCATCTGCTGGCTTTGTAAGATGATTTAAGCAGGAGAGTGTGTGAGTTAGTGTGGAGCTGGGTTTGAGCCAGTAATATATATTTTGCAAAGTATGGAAGATAAAATAAAATCAATTAGTTGGTTAATTATTTTTGCTTTATTCGATTTTTGTTTTCCTTCAAGAAGAAAAGCGAGATCATGTTCAATTGATATACATAAGTCATTGTATCACATTTAAAAGATTCAAGGAATTTTATTGTTATTGTTAATCATATATAAATGGAGCGAAATTATTTTCTAAAGTCTCATAATGACAGCAGTACAACAGCACATTCGTCTATACAACATTTGTGAATACAAGCAAAATCATGGAGCAGGATGGCAGTAGTCCTGGAAGTAGGCTTCAGTCTTCACAGAAGAGCTGTAGACTATTGTTTTTAAGGGCTTGTATTTAGTTACAGGAGCTTATCTTTTTGAGAGCACAGATGTTAGCCAGGAAGTGTTCTGTTCTCTGCTACCATTTAATTTTACCAGCTTGTCTCTGAATGCAATGCATTCTTTTTTGCCTTTAATGTGCCTTTGATCTTGTCTTTAATCTCTATTCTGAAAAAAAAACGGATAACTTGTGTTTCTAAATTAAATATACAAATAAGAAGATTCATATTGACAACATAATGTTGAATAGACAAGACAACCACACAACATCCATACCTTTGATACTCCTGATCTTTTACAGCAATAAACCTTTTATTCATTCAAAAATCTTAGATCAGATTCATCATCACATAAATGGTCATACATCCCAATGTTGTTTGAAACTATGGATTACAGACATTGTGTCTGGGGCTGGATCAAGTCTAGATAAAGAGATGGCAGCTCCTCTTCGCCAAACTGAAGCTAACAGGTGTAGGAAAGTAAGTGGATTCATCATGTGTTTGGTTTGTTCAGACAGAAAAGCAGTTGAAGCTACTTCATTTTACACTATTTTTTTCTTTAAAGTTGTCATCAGACATACAGCGAAGACAAAAATCAGTTTTTGTAGAATTCTAGGTCTAGGACTTGGATGAACTACTCTGACATATAAATATTACGTTGTCATTTTCAGAAAACAATAAAATAAAACACAACTGCAGGCACAGCAAGGATTCCCTTCCTTCCTCCCTTCTTCCCCTCACTTTCCTGCTATCCATCTATCACACGCAGCAGGTAGCACAGACCACTGACCAAGCTTGTCCTCCCGTCATTAGCCCTGCGCTCTCCCTACGCGATCCATGTGGCTACCCCTGTCTTCCTTCTCCAGCCCGACACCCCATAATAATATCTCTTTCAACCTTCACACCATGATAAATAGGAGTATGTGAACAAAAGGGGAGGTGGGTGAGGAAGGGGGGGGGGGAGTTGGGGTTGGATAGTCAAAGAATTAGGAGTAAAGAAGAATAAGGGGACAAACATTCTCTTTGTGTGCAGATTTTTATCAGAGGTTTATGGAATGAACATTAAACGTATAACGTATAACACATTTTTCTCCTGTAGTTGACACACAGACTCTCTCCTAATGCAAACTGCTAACCCGATCAGACTTTAACACAAACCAAAAAAACATACAAACTTTGTTAAAGTTAGATTCTTGCTGTTGTTGGTTTGAACCCCCATCATGGCTAATGCACTTTTCTAAGTTGTATGTTGTTTTTTGTAAATGTCTCCTAAAGACCTGAAATGTGATGTGGTTCACTTATTGTTTTAGATTTGTTTAAGGTTAAATCAGGACAGTGGAAGTAAAGGTGATCTTTAATGACAAATGACTTGCATCTTTTGATTATGATTTTGATTATGGTGTTACTTTTATTAAGCCTTTGTGTGCGCAATCTTGTTGTTTGGTTCACTACCCACCGGTCATAACCATAGGTGAGGGGTAGGGACTTAGAGCTGTTACACAGAGAGCTTTGCAGCTTGGCTTAGCTCTCCACAGATCAATGTAGCGTATGAACTGCAGAGGTTTAAAAGTAAAAAAACACATTTAGTACAAATATTATTTTTGGAGTGCACATGGATTCTGAAAATTTAAATTTAAAAAACCAAAAATGTCACACTTTAGAGAAAATATATTTTTTTCAGCAGGTAAATAAGCCAGAGACCTGTAATAATGTAGTTATTTGTAAATCATAATATAGCTCTGGAAAAATAAATAAAATCAGCATGTCTACATGTATGACATATCTTCCACACACACACCTCTTTACCCTTCTGCTTAACCCTTGTGTTTTTCTGTTCTGCAAAAATCTCTTAATGACATGGATTATTTGGGAGAAATGTTTTCATTCAGTAGTTGAATGAAACGAATAATAGTTTTACTCAAACACATACCTATAAGTACTACAATCAGATAAACTGATAATTATGCAAAGTTTATATATTTATATATACATATATATATACTGTATATATAAAATATAAATACAACACACAGCTATATATATATGAAAGTGACACTGCTCAAACAACAGGCTGCCCTAATCATAATTGGAATGCTGTCTTTCCTAAGACTTGGTGTTTAATATCTAATTAAAATGTCATTCATCAGCTAAAGTTAAACTGAAATTTATGAGCCATGTGTGGGTGTGTCTGTAAGTGAGTTTTCACGATGGCTTTTATCAGGACCCTGCTGTGTTAATGTCCAATGAAGAGCCGGCGCAGCAGAACAGACAGATGACATCTCTACCACCACCTGCTGAAGTAAATCAATGGCGAATCGGCAAACACATAGTGTGAGTCAGAGTATGGAACACAGAGGTAGGGAAAAACATTTGTTTGATGTGTAAGACTGTTAACGACATTTTTTTTTATCACCCCTTATAAGTGTTTCATTTTTAAAATCAAAGTTGTTAAATTCCCTTAACAAATCCCAAGCTTTCACAAACCCTCTCTACTCCATCTATGCTTACCTCCCAATCCGTTAACCGTTCTCCATTCTTTACCCCGTTCACCCATCTATCCACCCTTGTCTCCCTCCGTTTCCCCAGAACTTGATTTAAGAGTTGCACTCGTGGCTTTGACACATCAGTATTTCTATCAGGGGAGATTAGAACTCTGTGTGCACGTGTGTGTGCACGTGTGTGCATGCGCGCACGTGAGTGTGTGTCCGTGTGAGGAAAATGGAGGTTCCATTCCAATATGAAAGTATTTTTCTCTACTTTCTATCCAAAGAGATTCATTTGTGTGTGTGTGTGTGTGTGTGCTGGTGCTCCTAGAATTGAGTGGCTACACATTAGAGCCGGACAGTAATATCAACCATGCATACATTATCCAGCCCTCCCATTATCCTGCAGTCACACGCAACAAAGATTAAACTGCAACTCCTCTCAGTCTTGTTGGTGTCTTGAGTAGACTGGACGAAAACCCCCTCCCTCCACTCTGAGCAGTCAGAGGTTAGGATAGCAATCAAGACTGCAGCGCAGATGGATGAAGACATTTTAATATTATTTTAATATCCACTGCAGCTGGTAATTGTGAAAGGACAGTCTAGTCGCCTCCGCTCTTTCTCAAAGTCCTGATAATTGCAGCCAAGGCCAGGAAGCATTTGATTATAAAGGCAAGAGGGGAAGATAGATGCTAAAAAAAAAGTCAGTTTTGCAAGTATTTTACCATTTGCATGCTTTTTAAAAAGATTCTTAGCCTTCATAAAATGGTATAACACATTGCTTACAGATTTTGTATTGGAAAATAAATTTAATTTTGTTATCCTTGTCATGTTCCCATTACAGCATCCAAGTACGTCGACTAGGTGAGTTAACTGCAATCCTTTCTAATGTAAACTACTTAAAATCAATGTAAGTAAGTAAGTAATTTTTATTTGTATAGCGCTTTTCAGGACCAGGGTCTCAAAGTGCTTAAACAATCAAAACAATATTCAATAAAGTATATATTTTAAAGATCAAGATAAAACTAATAACACAACAGGAGTTTCAGAAAATCAAGTAAAAGCCTGAACAAATAGAAACGTCTTAAGTGGTTTCTTAAAGGAGTCAGTAGATCCATCAAGCGCAAAGAGAGGGGAAGATTGTTCCAAAGCTTAGGAGCAACAGCCTGAAAAGATTTATCTCCTCTAGTCCTGAACCGTGTGCGAGGAACCATAAGTAGATTCTGATCCACAGACCTCAGAGCCCGAGCTGGGGTGTAAGGCTGGATCAGATCAGTGATGTAAGGAGGAGCCTGACCATGAATAGATCTGAAAGTAAGAACCAGAATTTTAAAGTTGATCCTGAAAGAAACTGGAAGCCAGTGAAGAGTTTTAAGGATTGGAGAAATGTGAGTTCTTCTACTTGAGCGGGTTAGAATTCTCGCTGCAATGTAACTCAGTCCCTCTGTGTGGGACCAGTGTGATCCCGGGGAACATGCCGTTTACGCAGACAAAGTGTCACGTCCCTGTGAGGGGGACGTGACACTTTATTGGTGTTTCCGGTCCCTGCCCTTAACTCTCTCACTCTTGACAGTTCCCAGGGCTGCGCTCAGCGAGATCGAGAGCTGCTGACGAAAGATGCCATCAGAGACTGCTTTGACACCACAGACTGGGTTGCGCTGCTGAACTAGCTGAGACGCTTCAGCATGTCTTCAACTTCAGTCTACAGCTGGGCAAAGTGCCAACCCTGTGGAAGACTTCCTGTATCGTTCCAGTCCCGAAAAAATCCGGCCGAGCGAAGTGAACGATTACAGACCGGTTGGACTGACTTCGATGGAGAAACTGGAGTGGCAGGTCCTCAAACATCTCAGGCCTCAAGTTCAGTACGCACAAGACCCCCTAAAGTTTGCCTACCGGCCCGCGGTTGGTGTAGAAGATACCATCCTTTACCTCCTGCATCGGACCTACTCCCACCTGGATATAGGAAGGGCCTCAGTGAGGATCCTGTTCCTGGGCTTTTCTAGTGCCTTTAACACCATCCAGCCCACTCCAGGACAAACTGACACGGATGCAGGTGGACCCTGGTCTGGTCTATCAATCCATCTAGCCATCCATCCACCCACCTCAAGGAACTATTCCCCATGGCACCGATCCTCACCCATCTGGAATTGTCCCTACAATTCATCAAGGAGGTTGACGCCTCGGACACAGGGCTCGGTTCACCCCTGCACCTTTTTCACCCGGAGGCTCACCGATGTCAAAAGAAACTACCACGTGGAGAACAAGGAGCTCCTGGCCATGTTGGCGGCGCTGCAGAAGTGGAGACATTGGTTGGAGAGTTTTGAGGTACCTGGATACGCATGCACTTTGGCACCCCAAAAACAGCGTTTTGGTGGCCAAATATGCACCAGGAGTTCAAGGAGTTTGTGGCTTCCCGTACTGTGTACTCCCTGAGCAAGGCTTCACACCGTCCTTCAACCTCTCCTATTTCCTAGCTGCACTTGTCACTTCAATAGGAAAGCAAACCCTCAAGAAACAGTGACGAAACGAAAGGCAGAATGGGACAGAAACAATGATGAAAACAAAAGTCTGCTGAAAAGTAAGATGAGGAAGCACAAAGCATAATGTGTAGCGCTTCACTGTGAGAACAGTGGTAGACAAGGAAAGACACGTGTCTAGAAACGCTGGCAGCAGCTGCTGCTGCACTGAAGACCAAGTACAGGTCCAGCTAAACAGACAAAACAGTTACATTTAGTTCGTTAAAAATTGTTTATAGTTTGAATGATTTTATGATTCACTTTATATGAAGGATTTCTAATTTATATTTTTTCAGGCAAATTAATCCACTTAAAATCTTTTATGTTACAGACTAAAAACAATTTTAATGAAGTGAATTTTTGTTGTAAGATTATCCGTGTTACATTTTCTTTAATCTTAATAAGCCTAAAATGTTAAGCGGAGGTGTACTTATGACATTTTTACTGACAAATTATACTGTTTATATAAACAGAGTAGTTAGGGGAAAGCAGGGAATATTTTCTGAATCCTAGGGGTGCAAAACAGGAAATACATTTAAAAAACACAGATCTAAGTACATGTGCATTGCATAGTATTCTTCTTCAATCAAAATGTAATACATTTTATACGACCTACCAAAGTTACTCTAGAAACATGAACACGATACCTGCACTGCCAAAAGTCCAAACAATTAGTACAGTTTTTGTTTTAAGTAAATATATCATCCCACTCCATTACTTTAATGGTCTTAAACCACTGACTAAAATTTGTAACCAAAAAACATAATAGTAAGTAGTTTAAGTCTAGCAAAATACACCTTTTATTTGTTCTTTTCTTTTAGAATTAGTGCCAGACTCAGCATGAATAATCAGAAATGTAAGGCAAATGTCACAATAAATCAATACACTTTTGAAAAAGACACATAGAACAGGACTTTGATTTGGATCTCAAAGCCCGGTATCAGATCTACAACATCTGAAGTGGCTGGACAAAGGAAGGGCCAGACGTAAACTAAAGAGAGTTGACAATGCAATGGTCCACATGTTCTGCATGTTTCTTGGAGTTATTCATCAATCTATCAGCCAACCTTATTACTATTCAGATTACACACAGCCCCCACGCACTATTTAGATGTGAGGCTGAGGTGTATGTGGGGTCCACGGGTGCAGCAGAGACATAAGTGACCTTTTCAATCATTGCTGGACACATTGAGACGGCAGTGAATCCATCTATGTGAGCTAGCATGATCGGTGAATGCTTGAACCCATCCAATGTTTTTCTCCCGGCTATTCAGCCGGCTTTTTATGCATACACATTTCATTTGTTCTTCATCCTGGACATGCTGCCTTACAATGAGTTGGTTCCTTTCATGCCAGTAGTCATCCAGAACTGTTCTAGTTGATCCAGCTCAAAGTTGAAGAATGCTGTTCCTTTTTTTACTCAAAGGACAACTAATGTGAAAACCCAGCTCTCCTGACTCACTTACATATTTTAAATGTTGAAGTCTTCCTCTCCAAGATGCAGTGAGTCCCTCATCATATTGATGTTTTGAATCTATTATAACTAACTAATCTATTATGACTTTATAAAATTCTTCCCCTTCTGAAATCTCGGCAAACAAGATATTACGAGAACAGAGTCCATTATGATGTAATAATAGTCTTCACTTCTCCTACAGCAAGATTTTATCAGGCCCCGCTTTATTTATACAACGAGTTCTGTGGAAGTGGAGATTTCCAGGATTGATAACAAACCTTGTGCTTTACCAATCACAGCAGAGTAGTTGTTGTTGGAGTATACAAGATTCAATCTCCATAAAAAGTGTTTTCAGTGGCTGCAGCACATTTTCCAATGTAAATATTTAATTAAAAGAGAGTTTTACAAACAGACACTCACTGAGGAGTACACATTATTGATATGAGAGGTGACTTTTTCTGAAATCAAATCATGTAACGCAAATAGTTAGAAGTATAAATGGGGTGCTCATGGGCTTGCTATCAAGATCTTTTTTTTTCCATAGGTCACTCAAAATGTATATTTCTTTTGTTACTTTTAACTCTTCTGGTGAGAGGAATGTCTGCTTCTCCCACGAAAAAAGACCTTGGCTTTGCGGTACAAGATGGATGAAATGATGGATGGAGGAATATATGCATTCATCACCTTTACCTAGACCTAGAAAAAGTGTAGCACAGGGGCACATGAATGCCCTTTGGTTTTGATCAGGCAGCACTCATGAGATCGGCGTAATATTATAAACTATTTTTTATTTTTTTGTCTTCTTTGTTAGAATTTATTAATTGTTGTTTAATAAAAATGTACTTTTTAAGGCAAAGTCCCAGCAATCACATTACATAATTAGGCTCCTTAGGAAAAGTAATTGTCCACCAATGCCATTAAACTTCACTTTCGGAAGAGGTTTGTCTGAGGATGTTGTAAGGAATTGGTAATGTGGGAAGAAGGATACTAGAGATGAGGAAACAAGTAAAATAAAAGGAGAGAACCAAGGATGATGCACAAGACATATTGAGGAGGACACGTGGAGTGGAGCAGGCTGACTTGAGATGAGGTGAAATGAGAAGAAACTTTCAATGTACTAGTGTTCCAGAATCAACTTTCTACAAACATGTTTTGACCACTTATCATTGAAATGGCTGCTGCCATGTTATTTTGAGGCTGACCTTATCTTTTCAAGAGTCAAACCCAGTAACAGATCAAACCTGAGAGTCGAATTTGATAAAGAGTGTCACACTTAAGGCCTAATCCTGCCCACCAAGTTACTTGAAATAAAACGCCAGGTAGTTTGTGCAAAATTGAAGTACTTTATTTGTCATGTTGATGCCCTATAGAGATTCCAAACCAACATCGCATTCACCTGCAGACTCAATATTAATACTTAATTATGCTTAATAAAAGTAGTTTAAGGTAAACTTAATTACATATTATTATGTGTGCGATTATAATACATATTTAGATTTTAAAATCGTACATGTTCTTTTATAGCCCTATTATGTTTAGTCGTGACTCCATTAGATAAGGTGAGAGGTTTGTGCCGCACTGTTAGCTGCTGTCTGAGCAATCTCTTCATAAAACAGAAATATGTAGTGGCTCGGGCCAAAGCCCTGACCAAATAAAAACCAGTCAAGTGTCTTGCAGTGAACCCATTCCTTCGCAACATAAAAAACAGCTTTTTATTTGTGTTCACTTCGTCAATCTGTTGTTGGCTTTTTGGCCTTTTGGCAAGCACTGGCTTGTCTGCCATGTCTATAAATCACGTGCTCATCTCTCTCAACATTTTCTCTCTTTAAGTGTCTCTTGTTTGCAGTGCATCTTTTAAGATTTATTTCCTATTCTATGCTATCATAAAATGCATTGTGTGTCTTGTTTTTTGAGGGATTTGCTCTGTGTTAAGAAGAGTTATACATAGACAAGCCTTTCACACTCACTATTTGTGACAAGCTGTCTACAAATATATTTCACCTAAACGCATACAACAAATCAAATCCACAGCCAGCAAGTGAAACACATTTACAGGAACAAAATGTGGTATAAAACATGTTAAAAGTTGTTTGTTTTACAGAGTTTTTCATGATTATTTGTTTGTAATGTTTCATGTTTTTTATGAACAGGCCATTTCCAACAGACCAGAAAACCGTTTTTGATCTGATGCTATAGATAAGAAAGAGATCCATTTATTTTTGGTTGTAGTTTGATGGAATTGTGCATGATCTTACTTTGTTAGTGAATTTCATTACATTTTTTGAATTTATATTTTTGAGACACCAAATCACACAGCCAAACAGAAAGGTTTTGATATTTTCCAATTTCCATCTTCATTTTTCAAGATTTTATTTAAATGAGTCAATACCTGTTGTAGCATTTGAAATTGTGCCGAGTGCAATGATATTAATGGGACAGCTAATGGCTGTAGCATTCTTGCATCACCTCATCAGGAATCAAATGTTTCATTATTTCTGTTATTCTGTTTTTGTTGTTTTGTTATTCACCATCACTAATTTAAAATACTACTTCACTCCTCCTCTAGCCAGCTGTAATCACACCCTGCTTTGTTTATATAAGGAGTCCCTGGAGGTAGACAGTTTTGTGCAAACAGACAATACTGATGAGTACAATATAGGTCCAAGAAAACTATTATAACTAAATATATATCTACTCTCCTACATGATTTCATTCTAACCATACAGAATCAGCTATATGAAAATTGATATTTACATGTTAAAGTTGTGACCCTATCTTTTTGTCGGGGCACCGCAATCACTTCTTTGTAGTTGCTGCTTCTACATTTCTCTTCCCTCACTCATTTCCTCTCTCCCTCTGGCTGTGTATCAGACCTCTATGTTAATGACAGTTGACAGATAGTTGAAGGGCACAGACTGCTCGCTGTCAGCCTTGTTTTGGACTCATAATTATTTCACCAGTGTCACGTCACTGTCACCCTCGCCTGCTTAACACTGTCGCATCAACACACACTCCCTGGATCTCCTCAAGGCGTGTGTGTGTGTGTGCATCAGACTGTCAGACGACCTCAGCATTGGCCGCTTCCCTGCCAAAACGAGCTAAGCAGCCGTGTGGTAACTGTTGCTCTGAGTGGCTGTCTTCTTAGTCACAAACCAAAACCACAACCTAGTGGGGGCATAAAGGCCTGGTTGAAGAGGGGACATTTTACGTATAAGCAATAATATTTGGCTACAAATACACCTTTTTTTATACAATATGGTTGCATTATTCATTAAATGTTTAACAAAATAAAATGTCAATACAAGGATAACTTCAACATATTCATCTTAAACAACTGTAATGAGAAAACAGACAACCTGAATTTATTTATTCTTTAAAACACTAAAAGAAAGACTCTTGGGACCAAATGTGATATCTTTATGGTTATGTTACCTTAACTTAAGTTTCTTGTTACTGGACAGCACAATATGTGTACTACTTCATTTTTAATTTCTAATGATAATAATCACCACAGATCATCTTCGTTTTATCCTGTATCTGACATCACATTTTTTTTGTTGTTGTTGTTTTTTTCAAAATGTTCTTTTTAAATTATTTTTAAAGGAAATAAAAAATAAATACCATCACCTGAAATCCTCCAGTCTATCTGTCAAGAAGAAGAAAGATGAAAAGTAACACTGGTTGCGTGACTATCACAGAACATCATAGATGAAGAAGAAAGACTGATAGATTGATAAGAGAGAGAGACGATAGAATGAGCAGGTCAAATCGAGTAAGAGATGGGCTGCAATCAATGATTTAAACAATAATGCAGCCTTCTGTATTCACTGTCACACTTCCACTCTCCACTGCCATCAGGATTGTGTCAGAAACTAGTGGACACTGTCCATTGGATGCGTGCTTTGTCTTAATGTTGACTGAAAGGTTTCTTCAACGTCCTCATCCTCTTTGTCTCTTTGTGTCAATCTCTCCATTTTTTAATGCTTTCTTTTACGCTTTGTTGCTAACAATTTTGTGTAAATCTGCAGCACTTTGTTCCATCTTGTAAATACACGTTTAACATGTAAGCAGAAAAGAACATTTTCAGGTTAACTGTTTAGCTGTTATTAAACATACTGTCAAATGATTGTTGAGGCTGGAAATGTAGTGCATTTTTGACAAAGAACCCCGTAAAAGTAAATTAAGAAGACCCACTGCCACATAATGAGATGGGGAAGTCTTTCTGGGTCACTTTTTACAAACACAGCTGTTGCCTTGCTTTTACCTCCAGCCTTTGCTTGAAATTAAGGTGAGCCAACAAACAAATTAAATCTGTCACATCAGGTTTGACTTCCTGCCACTGGACAGGAAGTCAATAGGCGTTGCCATGTTTGTTAGCCAGAGTTCTAATCACACTTCAATACCATGGCAACACAGAGGAGAGGGGGATGAGGGGGACTATGAGGGCAGATTCATTCATTTGGCATAATTTGAAGTGATGAATTTTCAGATTGTACAGTTTCTTTGCAAACTATGTAAACAAGTACTTTTTTGTGCTGACTATTTATTTCTACTTAACTTTACTACTTGCCATTTAAAACGTATATTATACTTTAAATAATATACTTTATATTGAAGCTAGCCTCTTGTAATTCTTTCTACACAATATGCTCTGTGCACTTTTAATCAGTGTTTCTAAACCTTTTTGAATCATGGCACATATTTTCAGATGGCACTTTGCATGTGCCTAGTTTCCTTCCAACTCAAACATCATTTAATTTTTTTATTTTAAGCTGTAGATAACCATTATTCGTTCTTAAACATCCATACATTCATTCATGATCACTGTTCTGTAACAAGCATGTTTTAAAATAAACAGACGACAAGAGGGTGTTTAAATTAAATATTCTCCACCAATACCTCCATTATCAAAATATGGAAGCTCTGTTGCATTAGACATAACTGGCGGAGACGCTAAACATTCCTACTTTAGAAGCCGGTATCGAAAGTTACTGGTTTCAGTTGGTGCTGGTATCTGTGGCAAACAAAGATATCATGGATACAGTATGATGTGACAACAGGCTCTTAGTGTACCAATCAGGGGAAATGTGACCACAATGGTGGGAATCACTCCCTTAAAACAGTGGTCCAAAACCTTTTTTGCAACACGGACCGGTTTAATGACATTATTTTTATTGTTTTTTTCCACTTTGGCCAGGTAATAAATGCCACACAGACCTGTACCTGTCCTCAGTCTGGGGTTGAGGAAAATTGCCTTAAAAGACTTGGTTAAGTTAGTCAAGACATAATACAGACAGACAGACAGACAGACCTTGGTCTTTGAGGCGTATCAGACTCCTGTACTCGTCCTCAATGTTGTCCCTAATGCATCCAACAATGGCAGTGATGCAGCATACTTCTGAACAACATTTAGCTCAGAGTTGTAGCAGAAGTCTGAAGTGTAGATGGTGAAGAGTACAGGGGCCAGTACTGTCCCATGAGGTGCTCCTGTACTGTACACCACAGTGTCAGACGTGATTCAGCCTGACATACTGTGGGCGGTCAGTAAGATAGTCACAGATCCAGGAGACCAGACCAGGGTCCACATGCATCTGTGTCCATTTGTCCTGCAGCACAGTGGGCTGGATGGTGTTAAAGGTGCTAGAAATGTCCAGGAACAGGGTCCTCACTGAGCCTCTTCCTACAGTATATATATGTGGGAGTAGGTCCCGATGCAGGAGGTGAAGCATGGCATCTTCTACACCAACTGCGGGCCGTTAGGCAAACTGCAGGGGTCTTGTGTGTGCTGGACTTGTGGCCTGAGACGTTTGAGGACCTGCTGCTCCAGTGTCTTCATCAGGTGCGAAGTTCGTGCAACCGGTCTGTAACTGATATAGGAGGATAAAAATAATAAATAATCATTGAAAAATGGGCAATTGTTCATTTCTTCCCAATCAGTAAAAGATCACCCTTGGTTGGCAAAGTTCAACTTGTCCTGCTTGTACTCTTTTCTCCTCTCAATTAGTTCTCTGAAGAGCTCTGCCTCCCAGAATAATGCAAAAGTACCACAATTGTGTCTATGTAACTGTGTGACTAAAGACTGAACTCAAGTACATGCTTAGTCAAGCAGAATCTGAATCATCACAGGATTTTTCCCAACACCAGAAAACATAAGGCAGAACATGCTTACAAATACATTTCACTGATAAACTTAAGGTTCATGGCGCTGGTGACTAGATGCTGATTGTGGGATGTGTTGAGGTGTGTTACGATCTCGAAAAAAAGAAAATTAAAAAGGTGACAGTTATACCATTGGTTGTGTTAATTTAAAAAAAAACCTCTTGGCTCTGTCTGAAGGGCAAGCTCATCATAAACCTAAAAAAGCCCTTATAGTAAGGGTTTTACCGGGATCAACCTCTGACTCAGGGGTGCCCACACTTTTTCAGTCTGCAAGCTACTTTTAAAATGATCAAGTCCAAAATATCTACCTTCATCAAATGTGCTCAACATAAGTAAGTACGTACCTTTTTGACAGTGGCTGTCCCCTAGACTCAAGGCCAACCTAGAAAGGGGGGCTCTGGCAAAACACCTCACACCCTCTGCACAAGACTGTTGGGGCCTTAAAAAGCTCCTTCAGTCAGACACTGATGCAGTGCAGGACTGAGTGGCTCCGCAGGTCCTTCATCCCATCTGCTGTCCGTCTTTACAACATTGTCATAAACAAATAATATTACTGTCACCGTTGTAGAGGCTGTTGTGGATTGCACCTTATATATGCAACTTATTTATTCACTCTTATATTATCGCTTGTATGAACAGTTTTATAATATTTTGTAATTTAATGTGTATAATTTTTATCTTGTATACAACTTTTATTTTTTATGTGTAAATTGAGCTGCTGTAATTATGTTCTCTCCCCATTATGGGATAAATTACACTTTAGAGACTTCGGGAAATTGTTTTCCAATTAGCACACAGCAATACAGACGATAAGTACAAAGTTTCTATAAAAAGAAAGTACAAGATGACACAATCTAAGTCTAAGTCTGAAGATAAAGAACATAGATCAAAAACAAATAACAAAGACAAAGGAAACATAGATTAACATAGAATAAAATGTCATGATACTTTATAATTTCGAGTCTATTAGTGTTGCATCTGGAAAGGAGCATTCGTGCCCTCCATCTTCTTCTCTGCTCACTGATGTCAGTGTTCAGATCATTCATTCAATCATTCATTTATCAACCGCTTTATCCCAGGGTCGGGGTCGCGGGGAGACTGTAGCCTATCCCAGAGTCATGGCGCGAGAGGCAGGGGACACCCTGGAGAGGTCGCCTGTCTGTCGCAGGTCACACAAAGACAGACAATCATTCACACACACTCTCATAACTATGGACAATTTCCCAAAGTTCTCAATTAACCTCTGTATATCATTTTATTTTTATAATTGTATTGTCATTGCACAGAAAAACACAGTAGTGAAACTGGCAACGAAATTTCGTTGCTTGGCAACCGTTAAAAAACACAGCATAGAGTTATATAAAAAAGTATAAATATCAATAGTAATAATTAAAAAATTAAAAATAAAACTATCTTATCTTATCTTATCAGATGACTTTTACTGAATGGACTGATAATCAGTCATGATGGATGGATGTGTAGATTTAATCATTTTTATAGAAAAATAACTTAAAAAAAACACTCTTTATGCCTCTTTCGGCTTTTCCATATTTTTATGGGACTCCTGTGTTTGTCTTGTATGTCTTGGCATTTTAAAGCATGTATTTTAGATGTATATTGTTTTTGATTGATAATGCGCTTTGTGACCCTGGTCTGGAAAGGTGCTTTACAAATAACCTTTACTTACTTACTTACTTACTTACTTCCTTACTAACTTACTTACTCAAACCCAGGAAATAATGCACAAAAATATTCAGATGCATGAATCTGTGCATTACACGAATCCAAGAACATTGTTCATTCAAATCAACCTAGAATTTAAACGAGTTCATCCCTTTTTCACGCCATCATTTGAATATGTCAGTCATATTTAAATGAACCACAAGACCCAAGATTTTTCTCTCCTTGATCATGAAAAAATCAAATGAAAACATGAATTCAAACTGGATTAACAGTTTATATCTGTTAGTTTCTAAAATGAATCGCACTGTTGTAAATGAGTTCAGAGGTTCTCTGGTGTAAATGTTACATGCACGGTTACTATCAAGAACACTGTCTTTACAGAGGTGACAAGTGGCTTATTTAAAACATTAATCAGAAACAACTGAGCGCTTTGTCTGATCATCTCTGAGCTTTGTTAGAATTTATGGCTCAGCTGCGCAACACACCTGTATTATTATTATATGTATAGAAAGATATTTGTTTTACAAATAGTCATCATGTGATGGTGTATTATTACAAGTGTGTTTTAAGAATATAGCTCAAATCACATGATCACATGAGGAAAACCGGCTTTTGTTGCACTTTCATTTGAACCTGCAGCTTCACTTTGGTAGATCTGACGTAAATCTGCAACTCTGGCTAAGATTTAAAGGGTTTTCATATCATTATATTATGGAAAGAAACATATAATTCTGTATCGTTTTTCTGAATTTTGTGAAATGCCTGTACGGAAGTCTTTTTGAGTAATATGAACTTTGCCGTGCGCACACTGGAGCTCAGATTGGCTGCAGTGCATGTCTCTCAAATCGTCAACCAATCGGTGCAATAACCATTTGATTGACATGCAGAGTTGCAAATCTGAACTCTCTTCCTTACTTTCTTATATCATGTTTTATTATGTCACGCGATCTACTTTCATCAGCTTCGCAATCGACATAACTCAAATTACCAGGAAAGCTATGTTATAATTTCAGATACTTGAAGTTGTTTTTTGAATTGTGAGAAACTGTAAACTTTAATCTGAAATGTGCTGCATTTTTGTTCACTCATTGCTTTTTAAACAGATTTCAAATTTACTGTAATAAAGTTGATATAATCAAATATTTGACATCCAGTACTCAACAAGTGTTCAAAGACTCTCTCACAGGTGTAGAGGTCATTATACTCGCTCGACTTGAGCCACAATTTGTCGAATCAATGCAGGCCTCTTTGCTTCTCCTTCACAAGCTGTCACACAAAGACACACTTCTGAGTTCCCTCTAGTGTTTCCTGCAAAAGCCCAAGTTCAGAGATTATGCCACCTGAAGAGCTGCATTGACTCTTCCACCTAATGTGTAACACATAATGTCATAGGGCCTCTTCAGACAAATGTGTGTCATTATTTTATGAGAAGATTAAAGCAGCCAATCTTAAAGGGATGTAAAAATTAAGTTGGAGAAAATTAAAAAAAATAGTTGAATTAGGGCAACGCCCATCTTTCCTTTCTACCCCCATTCTTCCTGCCCTCAGGTCAGGTCCTGTTTACTCATTTGACCCCATTGCTCTTCTGCTTAAAAATGCATGAACAATAAATAAGGATTCTCTCCCTTCCTGCATTCAAACGGACTCTTTCTCTATCTATCAATCTGTCCATCCCTCTGATCATGTTTGTGCAGAGCTCATTCAAACTCTCAAACGGAAATGGAAATCCTCCAAACTGACCCCACACTTTTTGAGGGGACAAGCTGATATCCTTCTGGTCAACATGTACAATTTCCTGACTGCTTCATTGTAACCCTGGTGTTCAAGGTTTTTAATTCAGATTTTTAATGGTCGCATTTGAATAATGAGGCCATAAACCAATTTCCACCATGTTATAGGCATCAGTTAAAAAGTTACAAAGTAATAATCATAACATTGTACCAATCATATCAAAACAATTAAGCTCCACCATTTTCTTTGGAAACAAATAATATACCTATTAATGTAATAATTATACACGCATTAGGTAAATATGAGTTTGAGCACCACTTCAACGTGGATCAAAACTGTAAATATTGAAAATGTAATAAAGCATACATTTGGTCAAGTTCATGTTTCTCAGCAAATATGGTATGCTTTTTTATTTATTTATGTAAATATAATTGATTATAATCTTAAGATTGTAACTTAAGTTGTCTCGCATCTTAACATTTCAAAAATCTTGTTAGACCCCAATTCATTTGATCTCCAAACCAAAAAGAGGTCATTGGATTCAAATCCAATGTGAATACAATCTAGAAAACTGTCAAGTACAGTGTTAGTAGTTTCTTATACTTTAATTAAGGGTTTTCTTTAGTTGAGCAAAGGTTAAAATATGTTATCAGCCATGACCCAAGGACAGTTATCCATCTCCCATTAAATTCAACACCACAGTTTGTGCGAATTAAGAAATAAAAAACAATAATGTTCATTTAAAGGGCAACTAATGTTTTGATTTAAGTGAGTTAAATTTTGGACCTCAATTGTACTCATCAGTATGTTATTTTACTTGAAAAATGAACTTAAATCAACACATAAGTTGAATTTAAATAATGCCCAAATATTTTTTTTAATTGATTATATCTTTGCAATCCCCTCTGGAGTACCCTCTTCATTTTATTTGTGGGCTAAACCACACAGAAAACCGCAAACGCAATATTGTCATTCAAGACACATGTCAGTGCTGTATGTAAATATTAGGAGTGTGTATTGGCAAGAATATGGCAATATATATTGTAATATATTGCGATAATGTAGGGACAACGATTTATTTGTATTAGTACCTGACTCTGGTTCTAAAGAATTTACATTAGCATGGCTCTTGATGAGGTCGTAAATGGATTAATTTGTGCCCTCACTGTATCCTCTTGTCCTTAGTCATTCCGGAATTTTTGCAAGATTTCATTGTTCATTTAGCTAAGTAGGACTTAATGAATGCTGCTGAAGTGTTGTGACACAAATTTAACAAACGCTGTGATTAGTTGCACATTAATTATAAAAATATAAAATGAAATTATTTTATCGTTAACACTTTGTTGAACTAAAGTATAAACCCGAAAGTAACTTTTGTTTTTAGAAAATGATTGGAAATAGAAATCAGTCCAGTGCTGTCAAATATCGATGCAGTAACGGCAGAAAAAATATTAATATAATATAAATAAAATATATTTTGCTGTATCGATCATTTCTATTGCCCCTATAAAAATAATTGTATAATAAAATGTATTTTTTAATCCATGTGTGAAGGGAGCAGTGTTGAAAAGTTTTTCTAAATATTTTTGATGATAATGAACTGAATCCGTCTTGAAATCAGATACCGGAGTCAATGATTACTCTCAATGCGGCGGAGCAGCAGCTCTACGCTGACCCTCTTCCTGATGACCACGCTAAATTTACAAAATAATGAAATCACTTTTTTTCCTTAATACGCATTCCTATTGATCACAGAGAGAACAATCCAAAAAAACTTAAAATGTCAATTTCCCAGGAAATGAAAGAGAAAAAGGACATTCATTATGAAGTCACACATTTCAATTTTTTTGGAATGTCACATTCACGGTTTTAATTAAAGACCTACCTGACTGATCTGCTTCAAGGAACAAAGACTTTAAAATAACAGATCTTCAAGGACAAACCTTTTAAAACAGAAGCAATGCCATCAATCTTTCCCTGGATCAATTTCCTAAAGGCCATGAGATCCAAAATACGCCTGAATGGGGTTAATATGTGGAAATGATTTTGTTATTAATAATAATTTCTCACATATCGTACAGCTGGAAAAGACGGACTGTTGCACTAATGAAAGCTGATGGGAGAGTTTGTCGTCGGAAAATGTCCTCCTCTTGATTGGTTTTACTCCTTAAAGATTGAACTCTCTCTGTATTCATGAATTGATTAATCATTAAGTCACATTTCAAATGCGTAGTTTAAGTTTTTCTTTTAAGCTTTAGTTCATCCTCAGTTGAGTAGTGTTTATATTATATTGAGCAAGTACTGGTCAGGTGGCATGTGCTTAAATTGCAGGCATTTAGGGTTAAAAGCACTCTAAAAAGCATTCCAACTAATGAACTTTTTGTACAAAGTATGTCTTTGGTCATTTCGTTAATTTTCAGGCCTCTCATCATTAAACCTTCTTCATATTTCGTTGTTAGTCCATATACATTTTTAATGATAAAAGCAGATTAGTTGAAAACTGCTTATCTTAAAACTTGCTCCCATTTAATATTTTTTTTATCATGTTTCCCTTACTTTAATTATTTTATATATTAGGTAATAAAGGATTACAATTCCATGCAATTGTTACAATTGAACCATTTAATGCATTACATGTTTTTATAGACACATTATAATACACTTTATAACATATCTGTATAATTTAACATATTGTATGATTATATATATAGTGATTATATTATTTTGACTGCTTATGTCCGACAAATAAAGCTCCAGTTATTGATACACACACAAACACACGTAGAGAATATTCATGTTTCTCCATTCCCCTTCGCAAACACTTAGTAGCTAATTGTTGTTATTAACATCATGGGTGAGATCCCTCCACAAGGACATGTCAACATACTTCAACATCTGCACACTTCTCTACTTTCATCAAAACAAATGAAAGAAAGGGGGGTAGGGGGAGGGGACGGGGGGGACACGCAAAGATGTCCTGAGATCACCTTGAAAATAATCAAAATGTTACTTCCAAGTGCCTTTCTTTTCTCCGCATTTGACGATGGCAGTAATCGGCGGCCTCAAAATATTGCCTTATATATAAATGAATATTGATTAAATCACAAGCAGCGCCATTTCCAATTTAGTGTTCTCTGATTTCAATATTATTTCAGTCACCAGGCTTTCCTTTTGCAGCAATATGTTAAATCTAAAATTAAAACCCATCTTGGACTTGATTTGTGTTAGGAATGAAAGTAATAATCATGAGTGAAGGTCAATAAATGAATTATTAACATGTACATCAATAGAGTAAGTGAAGTGTATGAGCTCCAGCTCATTCTGTACTGTACTACACTGCGTCATAGCAAATTAAAAGAGCACTCATCACTCGTGACGTAAAATTCAATCTTCAATACATCATTGCAATCCATCCATCAACTGTAAAGGGAAGCATTTTTTAATTTAGGTGTGAAACTATTGAGTGGAAAACTGGAGTTACTCTTGGACAGATTTGTTTTGTAGGCAGTTTTGTTCGTAGTCCACTAAAGTGATATTAAAAGTTAAAAATGGTCTGAGCTGATCAATGTGTTTTAGTTAAGTAAATGCTTCATACATTTGTTTTTTTAATCTCCTCAAAGGCCCAATGAATGTGTTAGTGAATCAAATAAATATCATATATTTACCAATTGTCCAACATCAAGCAGCCTCTTAAATGATTAAAGTTGTGATCGCTGTTTATTGCTTTTATTGAAAGATGGAAGGGTTATTTTCAGTCTTCAAATATCTGCTTTACCTCAGAATATTACCATGTATTTATTTGACATTTTATCTTTATCAAGAGAAAGGAGTCATTGGAGAGAAGAGGAGGGGCTGCTCTACAGTATGATGAGAGAATAGCGAGCAAATATAAGGGAAGCTTTACAGAATAGTAGTAAGATGATACTTTTACCGACTATCACTATACTCTTGTACAGACGAGGCTGCACAAGCCAAAATTCATATATATATATATATACTTAATACAATAAATTGTAGGCTAGGATACTGAAGGGTTTACAGAATAAATAATACATGTTATGAATTACAGTGTCTTACACAACTGGGATGCATACATTACTTTTAACCAGTCACCCAACCTATGCTGACCAGCAACACAATACCTGGCTGACCCATCTGCGGCTGACGTGGCAGAAAACGACACATCTGCTCACAGACACACATAATTAACTGTCCTGTTCTTGTCACTAATGCATCTGTCAAACCCGAAGTAAACCCTTTTGATCTCTCTCCTCGCGGTCTGACAACCTGCTTGCTGCTCACTGGTCCTCAATGAATTGATATTTCTTCTGGCCACTTGAATTTGTCACTTGACTTCTTTGTGTAACCTTCACTACTTAGCAACTGTGCTGCTGTTGGTGTGTGTGCTCACAACCCTGTAAAACACAGTTTGGTTTTGGATGAAAACACATGATTAATAGAGTCAGTGAGTGTCTCATGACCAGACTAGACAATGGACTTGTCAAAGGTTGCCTCTTTTAAAACATTTGTGAAGTTACAGAAGGTTATTTAGAAGTTTCATTGATATAAAAATATTGAAACTGATTAATATTCTGTTTATATTCATGTTCTTCCAGTCAAAATGTTAAAAACAGTGCCAGGGTTGTTCTTCCCATCCGGTCCCCAGGCTTATCTGTTCCAATATTTCGGGAAATACTGATCTTCTTTTAAGCATTATTTTGAAAATACCCTGAAATGGCTAAATGTGTAGGCTTTCTTGTACAACATTCAATATTGGTTCTTAAACACAACTCTAACATACAAATACAAAAAATAATACTTTAGCACTAACGACAATAATGTTTCTCTTACAAAAAATTTGGATGTACATTTAAACACTGTTGATGTGTTATTGTGTATCAATGACAGCGGTGCTTATAGTGACAAGGGGACATGCATATGACAATAGGAGTACTACAGTATTTGATTGACACAGTGGCCTAATACCACTTACCTAAGTAGCTAATACTAAAGTTATTTAGTTACTTTTTTGAGCATCTAACCAGAGACTCTAGTTACTTAAACCATGACAGTATAGGATTGGAGCTATATTTCCATTGGAACTGCCTTGATTATACTTGACATAGATTCAAAAAGGTTTTTGAAACATTCCTCAGAGATTTGGGATTTTGGTTGATCATAGCATGATGACATGATCGGACCCTCCGTGCAGATTTGTTAGCCACAATCATGATATAAATCTCCAACTTCACCAAATCCCAAAGGTGCTCTACTGAACTGTGATCTGGAAACACTGGTGGAAATTAAAGTTAAGTGTTAAGAAATCAGTCTGAGATTATTTAAACATGGTGCATCCTAGAGCTGTCTGATAATTATACTGTACCTATAAAGGGATGGACAAGGTGAACTCGATACTTGAGTGGGCCGTGGCATTTCAGCAATGCTCAAATGGAACTAATTGGTTAAGAGTGCAAAGAAACCAAGAACTATGCCGCCATCAAAGTTACCTAATTTCTCGATCTCCAAATTTTTACAACCTATTTGTATTACCTACCAAATGAAAAACAGCTGATGTTGATGGTGCGTGTGGATAATTGTGTGTGTATTTCAACATTGCCTTAACCAAGACACTACTTTGTCTTTGTTATTTTTCTTTGATCTATGTTCTTTATCTTTATCTTTAGACTTAGATTGTATTATCTTCTCTTTATTTCTCTTTGTTCTTGTTCTTATTTTATTTTGATTTATTTTTTATGAAAAATTGCTGTATTTTCTGTGGCTATTGGAAAAAAAAATCAATTTCCCGAAGGAAACCTCCTGAGGGATCAATAAAGTTTTACCTTACCTTACCTTACCAAAACCAAGGCCAAGATAAGACCGAAACCAGCGGGTTTGTGTCGCGTGTGTCATTAAAGGAGCGGGAAATTAAACATGGCCGACTTTATTTATTATTTTCTACATGTCTCCCATAATACATGAGGTTAGCCTGAGACCTCAGACAGGTATGTCAATCATGTGTGGGGGTGCGCAGGCAGTCATCGGCAACAGCATATCTGTCAGTCTCTGGTGTGTGTAATGAAGCCTTTGAACTGTCTGTGTGAAAGATGTGAAAGCTTGGATGTAGGAATGGCTGACTTCTGTCATTTTCACCAGACAATCCTAAACACTCAGAATCGTCCAAACATCCAGGCAGTTGTCCCTAATCCTGACCTAGTGAAGTTACACCACTGTAGAGCAGAGACTGTGTTTGTAGTTGTTGAATAATCTGTGCAGTTCTTCATGCAAAAAGAATTTTGAAAAAAACATGAAACATCTAATCACTGGTTTAAATTGGTGTTTTTTGATTATATTGCATTGTTTTAAATTCTACCTGGTCCTGAACCGTGTGCGAGGAACCGTTAGTAGATTCTGATCCAAAGACCTCAAAGCCTGAGCTGGGGTGTAAGGCTGGCTCAGATCAGTGATGTAAGGAGGAGCTTGACATGAATAGCTCTGAAAGTAAGAACCAGAGTTTTAAAGTTGAACCTGAAAGAAACTGGCAGCCAGTGAAGAGATTTAAGGAAATGTGAGTTCTTCTACTAGAGCTGGTCAGAATTCTTGATGAAGAGTTCTGAATCAACTGCAGGCGAGACAAATCCTTCTTGTTAAGACAAACTGTGGCAATAGTCCAGACGAGAAGACAAAAACGCATGGATTACAAGCTCCAGATCATGTTGTGACAATAATGTGTGTTCATTCATCCTCAAAATGTGTTTTTCTCTCCACCTACACAACGTGAGCTTTAAATATGTTCAAATAACTTCTATAATTAATGTTATATGTTATATTGAGCCCTCCTTCATATTTTCCTTTATGTGCGTCTGACTGCAATCACTCCTAAGCGCTCTCGGGGAATATGGCACAATAATATTCATCATAAAATCAATGGCTTGTTTAATTTAAACAGGGAGGAAGTGGGTTGCTGGGTAATTGCAGAGAAAGACCCACAAATCAGCCGTCCTTGTTATCCCATTTGACGGACCATTAAACGTCTTCAGGAATAAACATTATTTTTATCCCAACTACCGGCTTCATCGGTCTTTAGACTGAATGAGCTATTTATTCCAACGAAAATATCTTCTGTTTTCTGGGGTTGTTTGTTTGTTTGGTTATTTTTTTCTTTATAATTTAACATCAGACTTGTCAAACATAGAAGAAAAAAGTAAACTATTTTGGAACGATTTTCTTTAGTAATACAATGCACAAATAAATTAAAAAATAGATTTATTATTAGCTGGTTTCTTGATTGACACAATTTTCGACTTTTTAATAATAAACTGTCATTGTAAAATCTGACGTTACTAAAAGTTGTTGGTGCAGCAGGATTTCAGAATAAGTCTGCATTCATGAAATTCCTTGTTTGAAGCATGTTTCTCTTTATTTTAGAAAAAGAGGGCATTCCATTTTTGTCAGTGTTTTTGTTAGTAAACTGAACTGTTCATAATGTTTAACCTGACCAGGTGGGATTCAGTGAGTGTTTACCATTTTCAGTCAAGATTGGACTTACTATGTGAAGTGTTTGTCCAAAAATTGAGGACGTTGCAGTTTCCCTGGGATACATAAGTCATCAATTTACATGTCAGTGAAACAAGACACAAATTTTTTCATAGTCCAAGGAGGGGACTTTATCAAAGCTTCATCTGGCAGGGTTCTATAGGACTAAATAATCTGATTCAAGTAGAACAATAGAGGTGAAAGTTAAAATAAAAGATAAAAAATAGGTTTAACTAGACAGGTATAACACTTTACCCTCCAATGTAACCTCCATCTTCTCTCAGTCCCTCTTTCTGACACGGCAATCCAATTTTAGTTCTTTTGAGCACAAAGCAGTTGTGTTCATGTAACCCTCCTGACGCTTTTACCACACTTTTGTATGCTGCCCTTGATAAATGTTCCCCCAGGAGGCATCAGAAATTAACTTTATCTGGTCCTTAATTATGGTACATGTGCTCTGATGCATCGCTCATGCCACCACATCACCCCCAGCCCACCCCCGATACTGTCATTTTCAAAGCTATTTTAAGACAATGTGTGATTATCTGTGACATTGCTTGACATGTGCCTCAAGGCTGTCTTCACTATCTGCGTTCTCTCGTCTCGCTCTCTTCTTGTCTCTCTCTAATCAAAAAGCAAAACCATGCAGACAGCACAGAGCGCATAACAAGTCACTCCCTGAGGATGTTTGAAGATGACGGAGCGACCGAAGCAACGAGGGAGGAAATGCTCTGTGATCCTTTCCAGTCTTGAAACATGCTCCCATCTCCAAATTGTATTGCCAAATCCCTTTTTTATGTTTTATTTCTTTGTTTTTAGCTATATGGATAATGTCAGAATTTACTGTTTCAATGGTTGTGTATCATTTATCTAGTGCGTTTAAGGTGAACAACTCATAATTATTAAATATGTATCTTAAATACATGATGTATATATTATTACAAATATGATAAATGTAATGTACTTCGGCACCACCATTTTTCCTGGTTGACCTTTTCCCTATTTATTTGAAAAAGAAAGTTTGAAACTAATGATCAGCACAGGTTTCAGAGCTGTTCTAACACACTTGCAACTAATGTAGAAGCTAGAGTATACAAAGTGAGATGTCGTTTTGGTCTGACGACCATTTAATGTCACACTAGAGTATTGATTGAAGATATGAGAGAAGGAAGGTGGAGTTGGTGTTTTTTTACATCTGCAGTTACCACTTAAAACTCCATTGACAGTGGAGTAACATGTAGGACATGAAATATCATTTAAGTTTTTGTTGGATTCTGTTTTGAAAGAATAGACTTTGGATTGAAATAGTAAACTTGTGATTGACTTCTCTGTTGATTGTTTGCTTACAACTGTGCCCTTTGGTGATCTCCTTGTGAAAACACACAATTGCTGAAAATTAAATTGAAAGAGGTGCTCACGATTGTGTCCATTTTTAAAAAAAAAAAAAGCTTCGCAGCTGTTACAGAATGTGCACCACAGAAAAAAAGAAGTTGTGGAAGTCCTAAATATAAATATACTGCTTCCTGTGTTTTTCAGCTACACTGTTTTCAAACGGTTTGGATACAGTTTTCAGTCATGCCATATGCAGTTAGACAAATAGCCTATCTAACTTGTTCAGTTGTGTCTCTGTGTGGACGAGCCTCTAGTTTCAATTCCTTTGATGTAGGCTCTGTGCACACAGTCATTTGCCCTAGAAAAAAGGGGTGCCCAAAAGTGGCAGCTTGGTCGTTTTGACGAAAACGCCATTTCAAATCTTTCTACCAGTTTCAAAAGGTTGCTGAAAATGCTTGTTTCCTGCTATCTTGAATGTATTATAAAGGAAAAGTAAGTTTACAAAATATTTTATCAGAACAAACTTCACATTATAGTTTGACAGAAGATCAGTACTGATTATAGCCAGCATTTGTATTCAATTAAAACCATCATCCTCAAGACATGTTTTGATGTGCAAATGGTCAGATATCAATCATGTGAACATTTTTTCAAGCTTATTCACCCTTTGAACAAAACCATTTCCTCTTTGTTTAGATGAGTTCTTTCTCCTTTACTGACAGCAGCTTTTATAGCACCAACTCAATAGCTGTATTGTTCATTTCATCCTTTAAACTGTATATAAACTCATTCCTCAAACCCCTGTTATTATCTTAGTCTATGTTTAAATGAAGAAAAATAAATCTAATATTGTAGTAGACAGAGATCGTTATTGTAGGTCTCCTATATTTTTATATCATCCAAGTGCTTTTCCAGAAACACCAAAGAAAATCCATCAATCTTTTGACCACTTGTGGTTGTATGCAAACATCACGTTTGGTTTTCAACTAAAATAATTCTGTGCGAGTGTTTTATACATCAATACATTTTTGGTTTAAGCTGGCTGATTGAAAAAAAAGAAAAAGGTATTCGTAGAATTCGCTGAAGGTAGATGAGTGACATACAACTTAAAAGTTCTCATATCACATCTTTGATTTATACACATAGTTTTGCTTTTGTGTTAACTATACACCCTTTATCCTATCATTTTCAACTACAGTCAAATAAAAAACAAAAATGATCTGTAATACATTTTTCAGCAATTCTGCTCTTTGAACCACGCATATTTTATATTTATATACATCAAAGTACAAACAATCAAAAATAAATGTACACTGATTCAGAGCTACAAATATTCCTACAGTTGATAATTATAATCCCAAATATATGACATACTTATATCGTGTTTATTTACACATGTGTAGTCAAACATGACAGAATTACTGACTAAATATTTCCCTTATCTATTCTTGGACATGAAGGTTGGCATTGTTTAATGTTTAGGTGCTGAAAATAAACAGTTAAAACACATGTCACACCTTTTACTTACAAACATCACTAAATCATAATTAAATGTCACATTTAGTAATATCCTTATATTGTATGTAATCAAATATGTTATTATGTAATTGTGTATTGAAGTTAAAATTCTAACCCTAACCGCTGGGAATGAAAACTGCTGGGAAAAAAAAGTTCTTTATTACGGCTTGGCTGAGTTGGGTTAAAGCGTTTGTGTTTCTAATTGTACAAACACAGTCTTTTTTATAAAATTAATTTCATTCAAATTGTAAAGTAAGTAAAGTTAGTAAAGTAATGGTTATTTGTAAATCGCCTTTCTAGACCAGGGTCATAAAGCGCTTTAACAATCAAAAACAATACACGGTACAAAAAATATATACTATAAAAGGCCAAGACACATATGACAATTACAGGAGTCCCAGAAAATCAGAGAAAAACCTGAACAAATAAGAATGTCTTAAGATGTTTCTTGAAGGAGTCAGTAGATCCATCAAACGCAGAGGGAGAGGAAGATTGTTCCAAAGCTTAGGAGCAACAGCCTGGAAGGATTTCTCTCCTCTGGTCCTGAACCGTGTGCTCGGAACCATCAGTAGATTCTGATCCACAGACCTCGAAGCCTGAGCTGGGGTGTAAGGCTGGATCAGATCAGTGGTGTAAGGAGAAGCCTGACCATGAATATATCTGAAAGTAAGAACCAACATTTTCAAATTGATCCTGAAACAAACTGGCAGCCAGTGAAGAGGTTTAATGATCAGAGAAATGTGAGTTCTTCTACAAGAGCAGGTCAGAATTCTGGCTGCACAGTGTTGTATTAACTGCAGGTGAGACAGCTCCTTCTTGTTTAGACAAAAAAACTGTAACAATAGTCTATATGTCTAAATGAAAAGACACAAAAGCATGGATTGTAAACTGCAGATCGTGTTGTGACATAATTTTAAGTTTAGGTTTAGAGATTCTCAGTGGAATGAAACAGTTTCTGGTCAGTTTTCTGCAGTGTTGTACTATTGTATTTGTTTTGTTGTTGTTGTTTTAAACCAAAACAGAAAACACAGATGAATAAAATTAATTTTTGAGGACTAATTCAATAAGAAATAAACAGCTATTTTGCATATCTTTTTATGAGTTCTTAATTTTAATCTTGAGGTCTGTATGAATTTGTGGCATTTACCCAAGTCTTTTGACTGCCAACTGTGGACACTAGGGATGGGTTGATTAGTAGTGATGGGCCGATAAAAGCAGTGTCATTTTTTTTGGAGGACAGTAGGGGGCGCCCTCAGCTTGAAAATGATGTGAGGTTTCAATAGAATAGCATAAGATTATAGACGAAAGAGTGGCATCTAGTGGAGTTAGGAAATAATGACACTGCTTCATGAAGCTTCATCAGCTCCTCACTATTGATTAGGGGCTCATAATACAGCACCAGCTGTATCATGATACAGTGTCTTCATTTTGAAAGGCCACTAGATGGCACTCACTGCTTTATAATATTTCCCTCTGACCTACTAACTAAATAAAACCTGAAATCATTTTCTCTGAGAGTGCCATCTAGTGGGCTTTCAAACTGTATCATGATACAGCATCGACTCATCAACCAATCACTAGTGGACACCATCATAGGGTGTTTATCATATCTATAAGAAGTTCTATGTCTTTTCTCAAGCTGTTTTCAGTAGAAGGCAATAGAATACTAATGAAATTATCCGTCCACAAATGTTGCTCATGCATCATAGCCAGAACAAATACCACGTAATGACATAATTAATCAGATCATGTATGTTTGCTATCCGTTTCTTTCATTATTTTTCCGTTCCTGCATACAAGAGTCAAACGCTTGTAATCACAGATTCTCTAATGTAATCTGATCAGGGCCATGTAATTCTTCATTTTCCAACAGCTCCCTGGAGCAATGGATCTGAGCGCGAGATGAATGTAGCTTAGTGCGTGTCCCTGTCTGCTTTCGCTTCGTCCTCTAAATGTGCCTCCTTCAGTGTGTTTAACTGATCGGCTGGGTTGCTACTGGCAGCTGCGTCTCTTGCCACAAGACAATCTCTCCACTCCTCTCCAATTCATCCACACACCCTTCCCTCTTCCCCTGCTCTCTTCCTTTCCCATCTCAGCCAACGAACGATCCCTCTTCTCCCTCATTTCATCCTCTTTTCTCCCTCTCAATTCCTTTCCCCTCGCCCCTTCTTCCAGTGGCGACACCAACCATCAGGTCCCATCTATCTGTGTGTACGTCAGCAATTAGAGCGCAGAGGCAGCCAAATGCCAGCCATGTCCCCAAGCTACACACACACATTCAGGGGCTTTGCCCTGACAAAAAAGCAAGAGAACAAATCACACCATAATTTACAATCTTGCTGTGCTAAAATCTCATTATATCATAGACATATGGATTTGGCGGCATGCACGGCTGGGAAGCAGGGGCAATAAATTCCACCAATCGTAAATTATTAAAGGAAAGATAGACATGAGCGTCGCCAGTCTAGATTAGCTGTAAATCAAACTCCAACATGGTTTGTTTAAAGAATTAAGTCCCACGTGTTGGAAAGCACCTTTTGCTTAAGTCAGGGGTCAAATATAACCTACCCTTGAATATCAGGCTAGATCCGGTTGGAGTCATAAAGCTGACACAGGTGGCCTTACAGGAAATCTGCTCTTTATCTGTTTATATAGCAACTAGAGATAGTTGAACAATTGAGGCCAAAGCCACTTGTGAAAATCTTTAAGGTCAAGAAAAGCTTTAGGAGGACAGGCCGATTTTTTCAGGTTTGTCTTTTTTCTTTTGCCAAATTGGATTGAATTTGATTTAAAGGCAAATTAAGCTTTACCATGCCTTTGTTATCTTGCATACAAAAACATCAGAGCTGCTGAAACAAATGAAACAAAATTAGGATTTTGAAGAAGCCTGTCGGCCGATAAAAGACACATTATTGGTTTTAAAATGAAGGCAAACCTGCACACTAATTAACAAACATGAACCACCAACTATGTCATTAATTACAGAGCATTTAATTGGTTATGAGAGGTATATAGAACTGAACTGTGACTTGCAAATTTTTGTGTGTATTGCCAAATTCAAGGAGGATTGTTAGTTATAAACCTTTCTTTAAACTCATATTAAATTGACTCTTGTTGCAATCCTGATACTCACTTGATAAAACATGTCTGTACAGCTCTTTACAGCGAAAACAGTCAGCTTCCTCCCAGCCGGTCAAAGCAGGAGGCCGTCAACAATGAGTCAGGTTCCGCTCGAGGTTTCTGCCTTCTAAAAGGAAGCTTTTCCTCGCCATAGCTCACTGTACAGTGTTTCACTTATTGCTCATTGTTGAATTGCTGGAATCAGTTTTTCCTTAATCAACTATAGTCTTACTTCAACTGTAAAGTGTCTTATAACTTTGTTATGATAAGACACTTTAAATAAAATTTAATTTAATTGAATTGAACTTATTTGAGACAGATCAGGCATCATAAGTTTTTTTTCTTGTGTGTGGGTCAGGGGTACAGATACGTTCACAGTGAAACAGGTGCTTTCAAAGTGCTCCCTAGTCACTACACAGATAGGCAACATTTTAAAACAGCATGGGGGTCGGAGTAAAGAGTCGCATTAGACTTTGAATGGAGAGGAATCTAATACATGGATGGTCCTCTTCCTCACTCAGACCATTGACTTCAAACTGAGCCTATTAGCAAGACAACACAACAGTAATGGCACTGCTTTGGCAGCGCCTGCCCCTCATGTGTGTGTGGACCACCCAGCACTCACACACTCTTCACTTTTCCCACGCTATTGTTACCAAAAACATCAGTGTATTATAGCGTGAAACCAGATCAAAGGTGGGTTTAGTTGGACAGAGAAACACCCGTTTAGCTTGAAATTGACTTAAGAGTCAAGTGGACCGCAGGAGGAGGCAGTTCTCAACACACAGGAAACAAGAGACAGTGAGTAGTGATGGTTTTAGTTTTTTGGCGGGGCTTTCCTACGATGCTTGGTGTTCAACAATCCTGACTGGTCCAAATTCATTTTGCAGTATCAGTTTGGGTTTGCTATGAGACATATTTTATATTTATATTTATCAATACAGTATATATTTAGTTCAGCGCAAAAATTACAGTATATCCCCCTTTAAATCTCTTATATCTCTTAAAAATATGTACAAGGTGGTGTCCAACTTTTAACATATAACATATATTTAATTTGACGTATATTTAAACCCTTTAAAGTTTTGCGGTAACCACATTGAACAGGAAAAGTTTAAACCATTTGAGTAGTTATGCTGAATATTGGCTGAGTGTATTTAGGTGCTCTCCTTGGCTGCCTTTTCTACTCTGCAGAAGCTACTGCCTAGAAAATTTAATCCAAAGATGTTTTGGGCTGGTTATCATATGTAGCATGTCCTAAAATAATTTTCAGGAGGTCTTAGTTTAAATCCCATATCTTTTCAAAGTTAAACAATCAGACACATCTTAAGTAATTTTTGAGAAACGATTATCATGGGTATAATATTTTTGAAATATTTAATTTACTATCAACCATGTCGTGTTTTGTGAAAAGTGTTCTGCAATTTCAGGACTTTAGGGTCAGTTATACTAGTGACCAGCAGGGGGTGTATCAGAGAAGTAAACTGGAACACCAGTTTGACTGATTCTTTCTTTACTCCTGTAGTCTGACGCAAATGGACCGGGGTGTCCCTGGGTGTCATTTGTTGTTGTTGTATTTGTGACGCGAGTTATCGAATAATAAGCACAATTTTAAAGTCGGACATTTGGGATGGACACATGGCTGCGGCTGCTCCTAGACCCTCTCGCAGTAGGACCAACTTCACACTCGGGTACGAACTGAAGGCAGGGCTGACTTGGGACTCTTCACAGAACTGGACTCAACTGGCTTTGAGAGAGTGTGAGAGTAAGAGAGAGGAGAACGGAGGGGGCAGCCATTCACTTTGCGCACAAAGCGCACTGGACTCCACTAAGTGGAGCGAAACACCAGACCAGAGTGGTGTGTGTGAGCAAGAGCGCGCGTGTATTGGAGATGTGTGACGCCCGTCCGTGGTGGGCGAGCTTCAGGAAAAGTGATTTTCGCTCTAAGTTAAACACACTTTTAAGCAGAATAAAAGTCTCGCTCGCACTTATTGGTTGAGAACGACTCCAAAAGTTGACTAAATCAAATGTGTTGTGGTTTTACTTGTGAGGCGTCTCGGGGGTCCTTCGTGTCGTTGAGAGTCGCGAGCAGTGCGCGGCAGCAGCGCTCTGAACCCTGGACACCCCTCCCTCCCCTTCTCGTCTGTCCCTCCACCACCAAGCACCCCCCTCACACTCCCGTCTCAGCCTCAAGCCTCACACACGTTGTTGTTGAGCACCGTGAGACCCCCACTCACCCACCCCTTCCAGGACCACCGCCTGACACTGTCTCCGCGACCGTGCGCTCCCTCGCCTCAGCTGCTCTTCAATGGTCGGTGTCTGGAGGGTCTTCCACTCAACCTTGTGTGTTCGTGGAAAGTCCTGTCTGCCTGCTCCTCCTGCCACTCTCTCTCCCCCTGTTTTTCGCTAACAGGGAGGTGTTAACTACTTTGCTTCCCCTGAAGCGCCTCCCGTCCTCGCCGGTGCCGCTGCGCACAACTCACAAGCGCCAACGCTGCTACTTCCATCGCGCACAAAAAAGTTTTGGGTTTGTTGTGACGGATAAAATACAGAAGCTGGGATTCGTTTCCAGCAAGATCCAGCGAGGTGAGTCCGTTTGTTATTCGGTTTGAAACTTTTACTTTGGGCTCTGTTCAAATTGAGCGTCTATTTCCAAGCAAACTTCATCAGAGATTCGTGCGCTTTTGTCTCAGTGGAGTTTCTCAACTCCGCGTCGCGTCGGAACCGTTTGGAATCTCTCGCGTGCCCAAACTTTTTTTTTTACACCTCTTCAGGTGTGTTTGTAGGTGTGCGTGCACGTGTTTAACCATGTACGCGCACGCTATGAGAGTGTCCTCCAGGAGACGACTATTATCTATGAATGCGGAACCATGCATGTGTCATTACGCATTCATTAGCAACACAATTACACACACATCCACGTATCACGCACGAACTGATGGTGACGACCCTGTAGCTATTTATTTCACTTTAATAGAAAGGAATTTATTTTCAGCAAAACATAAATTAAAATGGAACGTTATCAAAACAATAACGGTGTTAATTATTAGCTCGTAAAATATTCAAACGTGAGTTACAATAAAAAAAGGGATCTTTCATACTTTTCTTTATTTGGAATTAAAGCGGAATATTTTTGAATGTAAAACTTTTGTTCCTTACCATAGTCTTTTAATAGACCTTCACTGATTTAATTTTTTTTTAAATATATAGGTTGCTTAATTCTGATTTATTAATTAAAAGACTTCCTCCATTAATAACGCTTTGTTTTAATGTCCAACGTTTGCCATTTAACGTCGTTTGAACTAATCCGTTCATTGCGGTTACAAAAAATAAAAAGAGCAACTGACCGTAAGATCACTTCGGGCCTCCTCACAACAACCTACTTTATAACAAATTTGAAACTATTAAATATTCGCTGTCAATTTAAATTGAGCGTGCGCGTCAGTATTCGTTTTCGCATGATTAACCTCAGTCGGGGAAAACACCTGTTAACTAGTAGGAAGCCATTATAATTTATATTCTCTCCCGAATACGCAACAAGAGAAAGCCCCGAGAGGCCTTCCAGAAGTGTGGCCGCTCAAAGTCCGCCTAAATCGGCTTTTTTTTAGTTCTGACACCGGTGCCGCTGCCGTGTCCAAACATCAAACGTTAGATATCATTTTTAATATAATTTTTTTTAAAGAAAATGCTTCGGGTATAATTGACCAATTGATCTCGGTGTTTTTAATCAACGCTTTAGCCATTATATGAAGGCTAAAGAGATCAAATAAATTTGATTTGATGTGTAAACTGATTAATTTTTTGCCGGTGAACGATTATTTCGTTTCGTTCTTCATAAAGTCACACCTTGATATTATGTTCAACATTTGAACGCTTCAACGGAAACAAATATGCTGTTTTAATCCTCGTAATAAAAAAAAGGATTGGACGAAAATTTGTGAATTAAACTAGACTTGCAGTCTCAAAGTTTAGCATTTATGTCCGGCGGCACATGGCACTCATCATCACAAACCATGGCTTTATAAAAGTTTAGAAAAACAACAACAAACACTGTCAATCTTAACATCATTCAATAAATTATGCAGATCAATTTTATCGATTTTTCGACCCAGCAGTCGAGACTTTTAACGACGTGCCAAACCCTTTCCTTTTCCATAGCAAACGCGTTTGTGCGCAACAATGACATTTTAATTGCAAAATAAGCAAAAATTGTTACACTTGCTTTTAGCGAATCTTTATTTATTAACGATTCGATTATGTTAATGTTTTTAATAATGCGCAATAAAATGAGATATAGAAGTTTTGGATCGTATCGTACTGTTTTCAAGTTTAATTAGATGTTTGATCCTCCTAGTATCACTTGACGCAAATGTCATCTCTTGTTTTTTCTTTCTCAAATACTAAATAATTACAAGAAAACATCATCTAAAGCGATTGCATTATCTGTGGGAGAATAACGTTTTTAATTAATTAAAATAACGTTTTTAATTACCGTCCTACTGCAACCCTTTTACCGAGAAGGTCTTATTTTAATATAAATCAAGTTTTCATCAAGTTAAAACATATTTGAGTACAATTCATTGTTTTATTTTTTCCGTGCTATGTTAATTGCCACCCACATCGTTTTTTTATCCTGAGATAAAACATTAAAACCTTTAAATGTATAACTTAAAAAATGTTTTATTTACTTCTGCGTCATTATATATGTTATCGCGAACAAGCGCTATGGTCAGATTAAGATGGCTTTAGTATCCTTTCCATCTTCCACCCCTCGGACCAGCCATTTATTTAAGCTCTGATCTCACCTCGTCTTTGTGTGCGACAAGTTATCGTCAAAATGTTTAAAAAATGTTTGATCAAACCCATCAATTTAAATCTAATCATGAACAAGGCAAAAAAATAATTAACATTACTTCGAAACAATTCTTGAAACTTTAAAATCAAAGTGAGGGAAATAAAGGAAACATTTCAATTGTATCCTTTCGCCCAATTATTTGATGCGCAAAGAAGCACAAGGGGAACAAGTGCGGATGGTGACGATCCCCGCGCTACATCACTTCTTATCAACATGCAATAATTCCACTCGCCACTCCTTAATCCCTCTTAAATCGTTTCATCGTTATATCTTTTGCAGTTAATAAATTGGACGTGCAGTGTGGAAGTTTAGGGAAAAGCAAATAACACTGTCTCTCGGGAAATGCACACCTTTTATTATTATTATAATTTGTATTATACTAATTATTATTAGTAGTATTATTAGTTATGCATATATCAAGACACTTTGACATTTAGTCATTTTCTACGTGCAAATATTTTCTATATTTTAAAAGAAAATGTTTTTAAAAATACCACTCAAAAGTATCTGTTATCGAAAAAATAAAACAATTTGGTGTAATTTAAAACAAATTGTTTCTGTTCAAATTGTGCAATTATTTCTAATGCTATTGTTTGTAGTATTTTTAAGAGTTTTGAGTTGATTCACCTTAATGTTTAAGCGGTAGAGCCACACAATCAGCGTCTGTCACCCAGCGGCTGAACTTTATCCTACCCTAAAAATATGTGTCTAGACCAAACTATTCCCTTTATTGATGACAGGAAAGGAGAGTAGCTTGTGTCCCGTCATATTCTATTAGAAGGAAATCAGTCAATGGAGCCGCTACTCAGTGTTTAATGGTTTGATTGCATTGGAGAAGGCAGCGACTGGTAATGGCGTTCTAGAGGAAGAGTGGAATATCAGTTCTATCAGCAACAAGAGAAAGTCAAAGAATTAGCCTAATGGGTGGGGTTGTGTCAGATGTCAGCCCCCACCACCTTTCCTTCTTTTCCAGAAGACACTGTTTGTGCATTTATATCTATCGATTGCAGCCAGTCGGTGTTGGTTCAGCACATTTATCATTTTTCTCAGCAACATCCTTTACCTACATCACATTGTAATGTAAAGATTTGGTTTCTGGTGTCTCCCCGTGACTTTTGACCTCAACGTAGAGGAGCACAGAGATCACCCCCTCACAGGTATTAATGAACTTTCACACTGTTCTTATTAACTTTGCTATGAAGGAGTAGTTTCCCCTCTTTTTCCTTGTTAACTAATTGGCCTGTGTGTGCGAGCCGGCCAAGCCAGCTGCCTGTCTGTCTGCCTGCCAGCCAGATAGATTAGTGGCTGCTGTTGAACACGGCGGCACAGCATAGCAATAAAGAGTCATAGGCGGGCAACTGTTGCCACACATTTACAGTCGGTCACAGACAGACTAGGTTTACGGAAGCTTTCCTGCCAATCAGTAAGATGGTGTTATCTGGACTATTTTGTTGCTTTAAATTGTAAAACTTACTTAGATACTTTTGTGTGCATCACTTTTTCTTACTTACACCATGGTTCTGTTTTTCACAAACAGACCCAGACATGCAGGATGAAATGCAACCTATGCAAGTTAACAAACTGTTCAGCTCTGAAGTCACTAGTAAGAACCGGAGCATTTGTAATTCACTTACACCAGCTGTAGAATCCATAATGATCACTTACAGCTATTAAAACCACATTAAATAATAATAAATGTATGAGGTGCTCATAATAGTAATGATAACAATTATAGTTGAAATTATAATAACAAGAAACACAATTAAACTAATAATTATAAGGTCAAAATCAAAATCTGAAACTTTAGAGAACAAAAATATGAAAAACCTTTTGAAAAAGGAAGCGCGAAAAATGTGATAGGTATGATCAGAATCCAAAACTCTTTCAAAGCAGTGTCATAATTTATAATTATAACAGCGTTAGTCGCAAGAGAAGTAACACAAATAGAAATTGCAGCTGTAGGAAAGACAAGGACAAATAACACTTTAGAGAAGGAGAATCGAGAGATAAATGGCTGTGATTCTTATTCACAAGGACATTTGCGCTTCGCCTCATGGCCATAAATGAATGAGTAGATTTCAATAGTATCGACTCTTTGCTTCGGACATCAGCAAACTCACACGCAGACACACACTCCCACAGCGGTTGCAGTCTGTCTAGAATACAGAATGTGAATCTGTTTGGTCCTGAAATGAAGAGACAAGAAAAGTTACCCTGAAACGACGGAATAATATTATTATTATTACGTTTATTAAAGTAAATGATGTAATCAGATGAGATTTTTAGAAACGTTTCTCCTATATATATCAATTAGATCATTTTTACATTTATCCAAGAGTCACAACCACGATCAAATAAACTTGTCAGTCCTTGTTGTAAAACCTCAACCCATCCGTGCAGCCAAATAAGCTAATAACATCCCATCATTGTTTTGAAAGAACATCTATCATGTTTATGACCTCGACTTGCAATTATCTCCCTCAAAATCTGTGGCCCTTCTTGTGGAGGGGAAATTTCTCCTGTTAAATGTCTCCTGTTGATGTCAGAGCACATTGTTGTTGACACGGCAATTTCTGCAGCCAGTATAACATTGTCACCTCAAGTGCACATTTGACATGAAAAGCCCTGCTCGCTATTTTGTGTTTAATATCGCCATGACAGCTGTATGATTCTTGCACGCTGTAATCAAATTATGCTCACCGGTAAATGTTCCCCTGTGACATTTTCTATTACAAAATGCATAAACCCCCCGTCAAACCCTGTGGTGATATTCCTCACAGGGAAATGGGATTGTAAGTGGCATTGAGTGACATTCTATGTTTGTGTAGGATGTAATTGTGTTTGTATACTGATGATATCCATGGGCATGTGCCATGTAAAGTCTGATTATTGTTTTTAGGAGCAACTGTAAAAAAGAGTGATAGGTTGATCGCACTTCATATGAACAGCTATGAATAATATTGCAGGTATATCTCTATATATCTATCTCAAATACTTGGGGGGGGGGTGTTAATGGGCTTGGGCTCTCAGTGTTTGTAGGCCTAGTTACTAGCTTAGTTGAGGCCACATCAAGGCAGCCTTAGTATCCGCCCGGTCCTTTACTGCAATGGAATATCCAGTGTCCTCTTATTGGATTGGCTGCTTCATGTTGGCCCTTCACTCTTCTTCCCCTCTGCCTTCTCAGTAATGATAATAAAATTGAAATAGCCCGGTACTTATCAGTGTATAACCGCCCTATAAACACCTCAGATACTTTTTGAAGTTAAGCAGGAGAAAGTCTGACACACAGTTCCAGCCGAGAGAGACAAAGACAGGAAGGTAGAGAGCAAGTAAACCGACAAAGGAAAGAAGCGGAGTTGTTGTGGCTACATTTAGCTATTTTGAGAATGGATTGCGGTAGGTAGGGATGAGTGGGTGAATAGAGGAGGAGGTGTGAAATGTGACTCTATGGCAGTAGTCCAGACCAGAGCCGTGTTAACAATGAGCCATACTCAACACTACACAGAAGTCCTCCTTTACATTTGCGGTGATATTGCGGTGCAGCATCTTCCTCAATCTCTTGGCTCTAGCCTTCTAGCAGGAATTGACTGTAGTAACTGGATTTTACCAGCCAAACCCCGGATCGAGTTTTGGGATTTTATTTGAATGACTACTGCTGCCAACTGACAGCAGTTTTATATTATACTGCTGATGGCAAGGCTTTCAAGCATCGTAACAGAATCCCCCTAATATGTGACAGAATTGTCACACAACTATTTCAATGACACAAGCAATCATATGGAAGTTTTTGGACAGACCGTCTGTACTGCACTGGTTCTGAAATAATCAGTGATAATGAGATTGAAAAAGCAGTTTATTTTGTGAACTGTCACAGTTTTTGGTTGAACTTTTCACAGTAATCTAATATTTAGAAATATTTACAACTTTTACCCGTGCACATCTTTTGAAAACACAATTTAGCACCAAAACAAGTAATCCTTTAATCAAAAATAATCATAACTGAACGGTGAAGGATAAAGTCTAAATATATATAAAATATTGAAAAGGAAGGCCATGTTTCTTTGACTTATCCTCCGTCATACCTATAAAAAACATTTTTCCATGTTACCCAGTGCAGTATATATTTTCGTATAACCAGGTGAAATGCAGATTTAGATTTAGTTTAGTAAGGCAGAACACGTTTTGTGCTGACTTTATCATTCCAGGAAATTTCCCTTGATGGAATTAAATCCCCTTAAATCTGTCTTGATAACCTGTTCTCATCTAGATGTTGGTGTTCACAGTGCACAAAATCTGCTTCTGTCACTCATGTAAAACACATTTCCTCCAGCTTTAAATCTTGCTTAACGCTCCAAGTATCCCATCTTCCACTTTACCTGTAAGGATAAACATCTTTAAAATCTTATTTTATCTCTTTTCATTAGTTTCCTTGAGGCATTTTATAGCCAAAACAATGGCACACTCAAATGTACCTGCAGAGGAAAGAAGCTAATCTGTTGCTACTTGCCACTGTGTCTCAGGGTCAAGTACGGCTAATTTATTCACTCAGTCAGATTTCCTCTGGCTCATGCATGGCAGATGGAGAGGTCTGATATGATATCACCCCACCGAGACATCCAAGGGAGGAAGGTAGAAATAGAGGGTAGGAGAAGCAGAACATATCAGAAGATATTTTCAAGACAGTAGAACATTTGAAATGAAATAAATAAGTTAAATGTTCTGTTTGATGGACAAAAGTAGGTGTGTTAAGTGTTTCAGTGAAACTGAATGTATTGTTAGCATAACCACTCTTGCCTGGGCTTGCATATGTGCGTGCGTGCAGTGCGTGTGTATATGTGCCGTTATCTTTAGACAAGTGGTTCTGGTCCAATAACATCCTCGGAGATGGTAGGAATAAGCCGCTTAGAAGAAGATCTTAGATGGAAGGCAGAGAAATAGTGCAAGGGGGATGAGATGTGAGTGGAGGGGGGTAGATTAAGAGGATGGAGGACAAGAAAGGGACATTTGAAATACAATAAGATTTGGACAGAGGCAAAGTCAGAAGGCAAAAATTCGAAGTGTATTCTTGAAAACAAACTACTGAAAGAGGTCATGAATTTTTTTTAGTTTTTCTTTCAAAAGATTTGGGGATCTGGGGATTTTGGGAATACGATCAACAGTTTCAATTTGAGGACACCTAATTCCCATTGGGTTTCTGCTATAGCTTTAACATGGTGCCTTTTAAGAAGACTATCCCTGAAGGATCTGACTTCAAGCATGGGATACCAGAAGCTTCTGAAAGAACAATAAATTACATTCTGCCTTTCTCTTTTTTGGGCTGCATTCTTGTTTGGCATTGATTGAACAGTGGCTTGTCTTATTTCTGTAAGAACGTATCATTACAAAAAGATGTGTAACCCTTAAATCCTCCCCACGTCAACATTTTCTTTTTTTCTTTCATTTCAGATTCAAATCCACCAAAGCATGACACTACGGCTTCTGTGTCATCTCCAAAAGACTCAACAAGAGGGTGACAGTTTGGACTTCAGCTGATCATTGAAGAATTATTTGGGACTGAACAACACATCACTATCCTGGCTTGTGAAAAGCTCCTAATTTCCAGTTATATCCGGTTTGAATCTCTATTGATACGTCATAGAGAAATGAACTAAATACCTTTATCGTATCATCTCGTTTGATCTTTTAACCGTTGATTCAAGGGTCTGAAGACTCTAAAAAGCAAATTCGCTCTAAAGAGCGAAAGGACTTGTTTAGTCTTAACTAGGAGGATTTACCTCCCCATTATTCTCCAAAAATCCCTTAACTTCAAGCATATACCATGGACCTCCACAGAGCAGCATTTAAGATGGAGAGTTCCTCTTACCTACCAAATCCCCTTGCTTCCCCAGCCCTGATGGTCCTGGCGTCCACTGCAGAAGCTTCCCGAGATGCTTCGATCCCCTGTCAGCAGCCTCGTCCCTTTGGCGTCCCAGTATCTGTTGAAAAAGACGTCCACTTGCCATTCAACAATGGCTCATACACTTTTGCTTCAATGTATCATCGGCAAGGTGCTGTACCACCCGGATTCCCTAACAGAGACTTTCCTCCATCGCTTCTCCACCTCCATCATCAGTTTGCTCCACCTAACCTGGACTGCTCACCAATCAGCATGTTGAATCACAGTGGTGTTGGTGCCTTCAGGCCATTTGCTTCACCTGAAGATCGGGATGGAGTACCAGGCGGGTACCAATCAGCATTTACCCCGGCCAAGCGCCTCAAAGGTTGCCTTGAAGCTGAGGCTTCACCACACCTGCGTTACACTGATGCGGATGGGAAAGAGTATGACTTTGGTGGGACTCAGATTCCAACGGGTGGCTCACCAAGCAGCGCCTTAAAGGCAGTAGAGGACAGCGGGAAAAAGATATTCGCCGTGTCAGGGCTCCTGTCTGATCGTGAAACCTCCTCTAGCCCAGAAGACCGCATTGAACGCTGTAAGTAAATTGTTCTGTCAAAATAAAGAGTAACTTAAAGCAGCACTGCATAATATTGAATACAATTGTTTCTAGTTTTCCCCTAGTGTTAGAACTGTGTTATTGCATTTTTACTAACAACGACATGATTTATTTATTCTTTTTAAATTTTTGGTTTCAAATTACTACACTGCTACAACACACTTCAATAAACAATTCCATTATGGTTTCTAGTCATCATCTTGCTTGGCTCCACAAATACTTGTTTAACAAGCATACAAGCTAGTCACATTTGCATTCACCAGTGGAGTGATGCCATTTGGTCCTCATGCATTGGGAATCTGATTAGTGCCTGTGTGTTTGCACCAGTGACTGAGGGACCAGCCGTGTTGCTCGTCGTATGCATTCATCATAGCTTCTTTCTCCAAACCTCAATGCCAAAAGATTTGCCCAAAACTTGGCAGGCCTTGTCTGTTTGAAGTTCCCACTTTCCTTTCTGACAAACACACAGGCAAGCATAAACTCTTCTGTGGAAATGAATTTCTCTTACTTACAGAACTACTTCCACACATAAGAAAAAGCTTCTAATGAGGTGAATGGAAATCTAGGATTGTAAAAGTAACGGTTTTGGTCAATAACCAAGGGAATGTGTTTAGTTTTGGACATTTTGTGTGTGAAACCTCATGTTTCTATTTGGAAAAAACAATTACATGTTTTTGAGAGAAATACAATAAATAAAAGCATGATATGTACCACATATTATTATAATATTATTGACACACATGATTCGTCTCCCATATATTATTCAGAAAACAAGGACATAGCTTCTGTGCTTCTTTTGAAACAGCTGGACTTTTACCCTAATGAATTTTAAGCCTGTAACAAGCTTGCTTCTGCATTCACCATAGGCTTCTAATGGAATTTGTGCACATGCTCTGTATATAGCAAAGAATTATGGTTTCTTCTTGACTGGTTCTGGCGACCCAGCGAAGGCATAAAGAACAAACAACACTTTAGTTCTGTCCCTGGAGAACAGCACTCGGGCAGCTTCACACACACATTAACAATCTCGCAGCTTTTGTGTCGCTTCACAAATACTGCAGCTTCTTGTTGACGGTCTCACAGTATAATGTGATTTATAATGCTTGGGGTCCCACATCTCCACCACAGATCCCGATGTAAAATCGATACCAGAAAAAGTTAGTCATTGAAGATCTATGCAGTCAGTGATCAGTTGAGTTTAGTACAAAACAACACCAGTACTGGCCATTGAATGGCTATTTGCACAAGTCTGTGACTACCTTTGTCTAGTATTCAAAGGTGTGTTTAATTCACTTTTATTCTGGTTTTTACCTTGGCCCTGTAGTAATAATTAAAACTACTCAAGAAGTAGAGCCACACAAAAACATTGATTCCCACCAAGTGCAGTATGTTTTAGGATGCCTTTTATTGTGAGGTGTAATAGCCAAATAGATAGATAGATAAACTTTATTAATCCCTCTGGAGGTCTCCTTTCCGGAAATATTTTGTAAACGCAACAATTTTGAAAGTATACAGGACATGGTAACCAGTTGCTAGGTATCCTAGGGTTGCCACTTGAAGTTATTTACTTGACCACAATGTGATCACATTTACTGGTTTAGCTCCATTTTCTCAGTGCTGATTCATTATAGTAAATGCTTCCCGCCAATTACTTCGTAATTACAATTAAAATGAGGCATTATGAGGTTGTATTCAAAACTGCATTAATGATGACAGTACATTTTTTTGATAAGAAATCTGATTTCTTTCCATCTGTCACAGCTTAGAATGTTGGGCAGTCAGGTGGGGATGGGTCTTATGTCAGTCGAGAGTATGAATGGTGGATTGAAATGAAAGTTATGTAGCTCTAATTTGGATGCATGAAAGAAAAATGGGGAAAAACTCTTTTGGGTTCATCAAATCCTTCAGACGAGATGTCAGTTGGATGATGTGAATGAAGTGAATATTATTTTTGCTTGTGTTCTTGTTGCCGTGTAAATTCCACTGTAAAAGCTAGGCTCTGAGTGCAACTTGTTGCCATAGTTGAGTTTTTTCAGCTTGCACATTTGCTACTACAGATGTGGATAAAAAATAGAAAATTAAACTCTATTTTATGTATGACAGGATGACAACAAATCTGACTCTTGAAAAACTGACTCCCTCATGAAAAAAAGGGAAAATACAGTATTTCCATGCAATTTAAGGACTATCTAATATTGTTGGTTTTTTTTAATTGGTTATTTCAAATCAATAAACAAGAAAAATAAATATGAAAACACTGATTTACAGCCTGCCAAAAAAGAACATTTAAATGTAATTCCATTACTCTAAAGTAAGATTGCATTAAAAAGTGTACGTTTTCAATGGACAAGCAGCTAACTTATAATTTAGTAGGTCTGATCCTGGGTTTGAAAAGATCACGTCCAAGACGATCAAACTCTTGATGAGTATCTGACTGATCTCATTATTATGACAATGGTTTCATTCACATTCAGAAGTCGTTTTATTTTTTGGCTTGCCGAAAAAGGTTAAGCTCCATGTGCAAGTGTTCATCTTCTTAACTGTAAACTAAATTTACATTCAAACAAGTGAAAAAAAAATGTCCCTTCTCACTTGCACAAAGCACCTCAAGGAGGCAGACTCTTCGGCTAAGCCCTCTTAAATCCCTCTTCTGCTCCAACTGGCACGCTGGCTATTAACTAAACCTGCTAACCTGTCATCCACTAAACCTGCACATAAAGGCTCGGTCATGCCTTAAGAAAAGTGAACATGTTGTATTATTGTCAAAAATGAGAAATATTACCATTTACTTTATCCAGATTTAAAGAGAATTCAAAAAGAAGTCTTTTACTAGCATCAATCAAAATGCGATTCATATCTTCGGACATGAGCGTGACAGCTGTAGCCGTCTGTTGGGGTTGACTCCACATCCACAAGGTTTCACACAAAGCTTGACCCCGAGTGCCAAACGCAGCTACCATATATTTCTGTCGTCCTTTGCTTCGTTTGCAGACTTTGACGACACACTAGGAAAGTAAATGAGTGTACTTGAGTCTTTGATATGAGGAATTCTGCTTTGAGAGGATCTCTGAAGTAGTTGCACAAGTCTTGGCAGAGAAAGAAAGAATGACAAACATGTTCTACCACACAGTGAGACATGAAATATGGGAAGGAAAATATGAGGCAGGAAGTAAAGATAAAACACAAGATGAAACTATTGAAATTGTGAACACAAAAACACTATATGTAGTATATATGTTGCTAAATTGAAACTTGAATAACATATCTCCTTTACTGCTAGTTCAGCTTAATTGCCCTAGACTGATGTTGCTTTTATTATTAATTTAAATGATTCCAGATATAAATTTGTTTCGCCTGAAGAAACTGTGATAGGCTCTCATTTATTTATTAACCATTAACAATTAGAACATCTGAGGTTTTATACTTTTTGCTAACCAGTAAAGAGAAATGTTATTTTCGAAATTTTAATTTATGAAAATTCTGATGACTCACACAGTTGGATATAAAATTATATTTAGTAAAATCACAAATCAAGTTATTTTGGTGGAAAAGAAAGTGAAACACGAAAACAATTTCACTCTTTTTCTTTTCATCCATTCGTCTGAATGTTGATCCAAGTTCAACACACACAGCTGGGGACGCAGCGAGACGTCCTGTCTGTATTTTTCACTTCTCCTTTCATCATGTATCTTTTTTGTTGATCTTTATCCATCTTTTTTTTTCCAAAAACCTCAATGGAATTTTCCATTAGTTTTTCAAAGATAAACTAAAGGGGTATCGTGGGAGAGAAAAACAACAATGTCCCTCACTCTGCTTCCTTTTGATATTTTTATTTCACGTGTCAAACTCAAGACCTGGAGGCCGAAACTCATCCATCCTTTTTTATATATACATTTATCAAAAATGTAATTTTAATAGTGTGACCCATGAAGACATGATCTTTGTCTAAATGTTTATATATATACAAGACGGGCAAATGGCGGTTAAAACCAGTCAAGGAGACCGAGCGGCTCATCCTTCTTGTCCTCAGAAAATCTGCCGCCCCCCTCCTCCCTCGCTATCTCTGCTTGTCACGGTCTAGTGACAGGGTTAAGTTAAGTAAGAGTGTTCTAATAATTAGGACTGGGACCCGCCTGCCTACTCGTGTACGTGTGTGTGAACGCGTGTGTGTCCTCCTGTCAGTGCTTAGCCAGATGTTAAAAGGCTTGTCCCTCATGTTGCCTCCCTGTCAGTCTCACTGAGAGCCCCACCACCACTTCCAGCCCCTCACACATATCATGTGAGGTCTCGTCCGTGTGGTTACCTTCAGGTTCGCCTCTCTGCCTTCCTGTCACTGTGTGGTATCATTTGTACTGGTGCATGTCCTGGTGTGCATGTGGGTCACAGGTCCTAAAGTCATTGTTGTGATCAAGGACACTTTTTGGTGACACATTCTATTGATGTGCGCGACACATGAACACAATACAGATCACTTTGTTATTGGAAAGCTCCGAAAAATATTTTTTCTAAATTAGGAAACGACTTGTCTTGGGCTTTAAGAGATTCATCTTAAAGATCGGACACACACAAAGACACACGCAGCTCTGTCCGGGGTGTACAGAATTCCAGCTTGTTCCCCTGGTGATGACGGCCTACGCCAGTAGCTCGCCTGTGTTAAAACTTGACTGAGCCTCATACAAGATCTGCACACCTGGCAACAGAGCACACACAAGATCGTCCCGCTCACACATACTCACCAAGTTAAGATCACGCAAGGCCGTATCCCTAAGATTACCCTTGGACTCATAGCAACCCAGTCACTCATCTTAAAAGTATCCACAATTGTTTCTTTTTTGTTTTTGCTTTGTGATCAAATTACAGACAATATTTGGGATCATAGATGAAGACAAAACAAATTAGAGGTTCCCAACATTTTTAACAACAATTCCATTGTTGCATTTTGTGACATGTTTGGATGTTTAAGTGTCTGTGACCATTGCTGACAGTCACAATGGAATAATATCAGAAAATCATAAAAACAAAAAAAACTCTGTAGCAAGCTCACTAAAACGATTTAAAATGTTTAAATAAAGCGAAACAACTTGGCTTAATAGTACCTAGTGTCAGTCTGGAGGAGGGATTAAAGAGAGGTGCAAGATGAAAGAAATATAAATGAAAATATGAATGAAATTATATCATTGTCAAAAGAACATTTTTTCCAAAAGTGGCTTGAAAGTGACATGTTAAGATTTTTATGAGAGTTTGAGCAGTGTTTGCATGTATTTTATTCTTGAATTGAAAATGATGGCAATACAGCCACTGCTGATTGGATTTTTTTTTAAAGATCATAATCTATTTAAAATTGCATTCTAGCAGGTGTTAGCCAAGTCATGTTATACAATTTCTTTTCATTTAATTTTTACTTTTATACTGGTGCAGAGGTGGTGAACAAAGTTCTTCCCATCCCATCCACCCTTCTCTACTTTTCCAGCTTTTTTTTTTCGCATCCCTTCCCTTCATTCTCATATCCTTTCCTCCCCCATTTCCCACCTCCTCTTCTCTCTTTAGTAATCTAATCTGCAGCCGGTTTGTGGATTCAGTCTAGTGTGACAGACTCCCACCTTCTTGCCCATTTCTATCACTTTCACACAAACACACGCGCGCACACCTACACACACACACACACACACACACCCACAAACGCACACATAAATGATTTGTAAAAGGCCCACTAGCTTGGCAGAGTGGGCCGTAACCCCTCCCTGGCTTGGTCACACCCTTTTTAATATTGAATTATTCATCAAATCTGATTGGTTCCTGCTGATGGCATCCATGATCCCAACAAGAAGTTGGTCTCCGTGAGGGTGCTGAGGCTGGGCTTGTTAATACACGAAGCTGAACCAGGCCATTACTTCACACAAACCCATTTTATCCCAGAATTCCACCTGCAATTTGATCTGAGGAAATATTTAAAAGATGAAGGAAGGCTGTGTCAATCTTGTATTTAGCCCCTCGTTATTAAAAGTTGACAGCATTGAGGGTAAAACTCAGCATCTGCTGCGAAAAAAAGGCCCCAGAAGTCTCTTTGAAAAGGTGAAACGAATCAATAATGGATGTTTTATATGCACACCGGAAAGTGTGTAAAGCTGTGTGCTTACCCATATCATTTGCATCCACCCTGCATCCTTACTATTCAATAGTTGAAGATTAGGACTCGAAGACATTTTATTGAAAAAAATGTAATAACTTGTAAATACATTTTTTAATGCAAGATATTTATATATATATATTATTATATATTTTTTGATTACAAATCATGATGGCAAAGTTATAAAACTTCAAAAAGGCTTTGACTGAATCTTGCATGTCTCTCTCTGTGAGATCACCTACGTGACAAATTGTATCCACACGGCAGACTTTGTTAAAGGCATAAACAGTCGTTGATCACGCGTTTCACCGCACTTGAGAAAATTGCGTGGACAAAGAAAAGATGAGTGTGTCAGCATTTATGCACGCCTATGTTTGTCTTTAGTGTTTTCCAACGTGCATGAAGACACTTGACAGCGACATTGATGTGTTTCTGAATATATTTCAAAGGTGTTCTGAACGAACATGTGTTCTCCTCCTATCACAGGGTTTGATTGCAGGTCAGTGTTGCTCCTCACACACCAGCCGTGTTCATTAAAAAAATAGAATCCGCACCAGTTCATCCCCCATCAGGGGTGTGTGCAGAAACCCTGCCCACTGTTCAGCAGATGAATAATTTAGCGGTGTGTGTATCATCTGTTTACCGTGCTAATCCATCTGTCAGCAGGCACCTATTGATTTGCGCCTGCTTGGTAATCGTGCATCTGTGACACACACTCACACGCGCACACTGCTCCAGCAGTCATAGATGGATCTCCTGTGCGGACCTGCTCATGTTCTGATCCTGCATTTGTCGTGACAACACTTAATTTTCACTGAACGCAGAGTCAAGGGCACAAAGCTAACAAACATTGTGCTGGAGAGGTGTAATAACGTTATGGTTATTATAAATTATTAGCTTTTACAGAAACAAAATCTATTTTTAAGAGAGAATAAATAGGAATCGCTTGCATGCATCTACATGTTTGCTTCTTACTGTTGGGAAACTGTTGATCAGGAATCAAACCCTAAATCATGAATCCTTAGTAGAAGGTTTATATAAGTGTTTTTCTATGTTAGAACAGAAACTTTCTGTTATGAGGAAAAATGTGTTTATTCGTCCCAATTAATTCATCTTTTAATATTAATTTAAAATCATTTTTAGTTCAACAGATACTTTTGACAAGTTACCAAGGTCATGAAATTAGGGATATTCGAGTATTTGGTTTCAATGATTCCACCTTAAAGGAACTCACAGTCATTTAGCCAATAGAGCTTTAGAAGTCTGGAATTTAAAAATTGGTTGGTTTGGTAAATTCTACTTAGTAATACCATCAATACCAAATAATTGGACATTAAATGTTATATTTGAAACATCAAATATTAATCGTTTGGTCTGTCTAGAAGGCTATTTGGTTTAAAAGTTGAATTATATTTTTCATAATAAGGTTTTATAGCACGTTGCTCATGGCAAACTAACTTAATTATTGCGGAAATAAAAAACATTTCTAACCAGAGGAACTGAGAAACAATGTATGTGTGTGTTTAAATTGTCTGAAAGTCCATCGTCAAGCATGTTAACTTGCTTAAATTGTAATCACTGGTTGTGTAAACACCTTATTAGATATTAGAGGGAAATAAAAGAGAACCCGGAGAGTGCTGCGCGGTAATGAATCTGTGGGTGACTATTGATGGCTGTAATTATTAAATGGCTGCCTTTAAAAGCTCATTGATTGATGTCATTAGCTACATGAGTGATTACTAATTGCTGCCTTTGCATGTTAACACATACACACAGAGACACACATACATAAATCATACTCATGTGACTAGATGAGTTAATACACTGGTCTGTCTTTTTTCTCTTTAATTGTTATAAGAGCAAGCATCTGCAAAATGGATTGGACTGGAAACAGGAACATTCGCCAGAGAATAAACTTTAAACGGATTTGTCTAAGTCTCAATCTATAGTGTTGTTTTCATTCATTTACAGGATTCAAACTTATCTTCAGAGGTATTTATTGTCACGAGATACCGACACTAGTCTGCTCCGTAGTCCGAGGAAGCGTCTGTGCCTTTTTGGGAAAGCGATCTCCTTCATTACTCTTGATCAGGGCATCATTGGAGATCTTTGAACCTTCACCGTCATTTGTAAACCTCAAGTTAGAAGTCATTTCTCCTCCAAAACATACACTGAGCCAGGAGCACAGCAGGGCTCGTTTTGATGCTGAACATCTAATATCACAACCCTCTGACAAAATGCGCGGAATTCTGACCCTGTGAACAAGGTCTGTGTGCGTGTGTGTGAGTGTGTGTGCCTCCATCTATATGTTTATGCATCTCTGTTTGTGTGTCAGGGGGTGTTAGAAGCAGGCAGGGGCTTAGCAGAGCAAAAGAGAGCAAATCTGTCAGCTCTCCCTGGGCAGACAACCCTTCTGACCCTCATTCAAAGACATATTGATTCTCCTCTACACCCAACAGGGGAGGGTGAGTGTGTGTGTGTGTGTGTGTGTGTGTGTGCCAGTGTTTAACACAGTCGGATGTCTCCTGCTTCCTTCCCTCATTTACCCAGTATTCTTTCCTGCAGTGTACGTTAAAGAAAACATATCTAACGATTGAGATACCAAACAAGAAGGCACACAGACTTTGAAATACTTACTGAAATACGTCTTGCTCTATTTCCTTTATGTTTTAGTTCTGAAGGGGACGAATCAGTAGAGAAACCAAAGAGCGTCATAGCCTTTCATTGTAGAGCGTGACAGTGTTTCTCCCCTCGCTCACTAAGGCCAAATAAAACCTGGTCTTGGAAGAAACCTTATAAGTTTTCAGATGTAAGGCTTTGGCGAAAGTTTTGTAGCTAAAAGACTGATCCTGAATGAAAACATGTATTCTATTTAATGAAAGGGTTATCACACATAATAACCTTTTTTTTATGTAAGTGTGTGGTCAAGAAATGTCATCTAATGTATTCAACTAATATTCAATCACATCTGCATCTGAGGTACTGAAAAATGTTAGGTCAGAGGTCAGGTTAGATAAGGCACACATAAACATGAGTGCATGAAAAATGCAACTCACCAAAATGCTGAATTTGTGACCTCAGATTGTGTCAATGCAAAGAACTTGGTCCCATCTAGGCTCATATCATGTGACCAAAGCAAGTGTTTCAGGAGTCAGGTGAATTGATCATCCATACTTTGAAACAAAAATAGAGCCCTCATAGGATCTCATAAAGTCTATCTTTTATATTTAAACTGACGGGCCACAAAATAATTACACAGCGGGTACAACACCTGGGCCTTAAATTTGACACTTGGGCTCTAAAATATCAAAAGATAATCTAAAAACATTGTCTGATGGTGAACTTCGTAGCAATGACTTTGGTTCAATGTCAGAAATACGTGAAAAAGCGGCTGAGCAGAGGTCGCATCTTTCCGACCCGGCACATTAGACCGAGTGAAAGGTGTCTCGTAATGGCTGATCGCCAGGGGCAAACACTCATCGCGGTTTGTGTGTCGTCGGAGGGCGCGGGGTGGACTTTGACACGGAGAGGTTGTTGTCCTCGGAGCATAAAGGACGTGGAATAATGTCGACAGCCTGCAGACGGACGCTGCCTACAAACACACACGTGGTGAGACACAGTCAGTGGTATAAGCTGAAAAGTGGCTGCTGTGATAATGAAAAGCAGGTGCACCACATAGTAACAGGAAGAGAGAATAGGTGAGAACAAAAAGAACATGTGAAAGTCAGAGAAGGTGGACACAGACATGACATGTTTTTTTTGTTAGTTTAGGTTCAGGCACCTGTTTAAACCACAGTCCTTATTTCAGATTCAGCATCCACACACAAAAGTGTGATGCATGAAACACATAAACTCAAACTTTTTATTCATAAATATTTATCTTAAGTGTTTTAAGACTATTCACTATAGTTCCTGCAATCGTTGCTCTGATAAACACTGAAGAGAAAACGGGAGCACAATATCTATACCTTGTCTCTGTTCCTCACAAAGCATCAGTGTTTTCTCTGTGACATGTACACACACACACACACACACACACACACACACACACACACACACACACCCACACACACACACACACACACACACACACACACAGAGCCAGTGTGGGCCACAGATGGCATGGTGGTGTCAGGGTGAGAGGGGTTTGTTAGGATCAAAGAGCTCCAGTGTGTGGCCTCTCCACCCTTCACTTGCTTTCTTCTTCTCTTTCTGTTTGTCATTTTATTCCTCCCCTTCCCCTGCTTTCAATCTCGCTTCCTCTTACCCCCCTTCCTTTTACTCTCTCGCTCCGTCTCTCTTCATTTTTTCCCCTAATCTGTCCATCAGAAGTGTGGATGAATTATTCATGCTTCTGTCTGTCCCCAAAGCCTTGTCACCTCTCCTCACCAGTTCCTGCGCTTCTTCTCCTCTGCTGCTTTCATCTGTTTTTACTCCTCCTCATTCGCTCTCGTCTTCTTCACTCTCGCTGTCTGGCCAGTCTTGCAGAGAGCTGGACCACACACCGTCCGAGAGCAATACAAGTTTATAAAACAAATGCAGCTTCTTTTAATGAACAATGGGTCACACGAAAAAATCTGATATATGACTAGAAGTCGGTTTTCCTCAAACATTAACTTCTTTCAAAGAATCTCTTTCATTAAAACAAGATTCAAGTTCAGCTTCAGAATAGCTTTCGGCATGAGCTGGGTCAGCCGGGACATCATGAAGATGTCACCTGCTCTCCTTATCAAGGAAATTATATCCAGGTATTTCTAGCTGGTAGGAGGCCACGTAAAATATCTAGTCCCCTCAAGAGACACTAGCCTCAAACATCATATTGTCTTTTTTTAAGAATTGTGAAGGATGCCTACTTTCCAATGAATTTTTGATGATTATCTTCATTCCCTTATCAGATTTTCCCTTTAATGGTTTTCCTCAGTATTCGTCTCCTTTCCTCTAAATTGTATACGTTTTTATAATTACTTTATATTTTAGAAATCAGACATTTTAAAATATATTTAATTTATTATTATTATTTTATTTACCTTGAATAACAATCAATATATATTTGGCAGTAATGTTTTTTATATTTAAGTCAGATCAGAACTCAAAGATTAAAAGCAAAAGAGGATCGTTTTTAATGATTAAATACATAATTTTATATTCTATTATATAACCCTTCAACACACACACTTAAATAATATTACTTTATAAAGAGTTTATTCCTCATTAAGTAACTTAATTGTTGTGTGCATTCAAAGAAGCCACAATAAGTATCTTAAATAATTTAAAAGAAAATTCCCTTTACAATTGAACCTTGGTTTATGTGCGATCATAACATCAAAAAGCACACACAGAGAAACTTGTTTTGCTGTGGAAATCTATTAATCATTGGACATCCAGGTGAATACAAAGTAACGGAGTAGAGTGATTACTGAAAAATCGCTTTGGATTTCCCCAAAGATGGTGTGTGAAGAGGATTGTAACTTGGTTTTCTATGTGTGCATGTTTATGTCTCTGTGTGTGATGGCTGAGTGAACCCTCTGGATATTAGAACGAAACTGTGTGTGTCACATATGGTCTCAAAAGATGGGCCTGTCTTAACCACTTTCATTCCCTGTTACTAGGGCGATTAATACATTTAAAAAAATGTCCCCTCCACTTTCTCCTGGTGCCGGTCACATGCACAAACACACACACACCTACACACACACACACACACACACATGCAGATACTGCTCACTATTCAGCGGAGGTTACTGCTACATCAGCAGCACACACAGCACTGCCTTTAGAGGCTGATCAATCTGAACTGCTGCTCACACTGATGAATTACAAAAGTCAAGACGAGGAAGAAAGAGAAGGAAGACAAGGGGGAGGAGGGGACCGGACAGGTGGGGGAGAAGAAGACAAAAAAAATGGGCTAGCTTGTGTAAGCCAGGAAATAAACACTGTAAGCATGAGAAAAGATGGGGGACAAGAGTGAGTGAAATCAGCACAATGTGGATCATTTAGAGGACGGAGAAGGATGTAAAATAAAGAGTTCTCAGGGGGGACACCATCGCAGGGATGTGGGATCATGCTCCAGTCAAGTCCATGTTCACTGACAGACAGACGGAGGCGCATGGATGATGTCGTCTTCAGCTGTTTCATTTTGACTGACGGGAGAGAGTTTACGGCCGGGATGAGCCATAGACATGTTAAGCTTGAACAGACGTCTTTGTTTGGCAGGATGGAAATTGTTTTTTATGGAACAGAGACTTTTTGACATTGTGTTATTTTAAAAGACATCAGGGTTTCAGATTTGATGATTCATGGAGCATCATACATGTCCAATATTGGGAATTTACAGTTGTCAGTTAGTTTTGCATTCAAATTTTTCATCAACTTGTTTCGTTTATCGAAGAAAATTTTAAATTCTTAAAAAAAGAAAACTAATGATGGCAATTTTTACATCTGAGACTTATCCATGTGTTTGAACTTCACATTGAAGCTTTAGATCATTCATTTATTTTAGATATTCTTATTTTAGTGATCTTCAGGATATAATATTTCTAAAGATATTTGTATGTATTAATAATATTTTATTAATAATACCACTATTATTTTGTCGAATATATGGCGAGCAAGCAATTAGCAGTGGCTCTTGACATATTTTCTCTGATCAAGATAACCTTCGGTCTTATGTTCTTGTAAGTCAAATCTATCCTTTTTCGAGAAAAAGTTGATTCTAAATCAGCGATGCCAAAGTGTTTTTCGCTATGATGATCAGAATGGTGGGCCGCATTTAATCTGAACAAGGGCCGAAAATGGCCCCGCACCAGACTATGGACATATCGGGTCTAATTGTCCAAGGAGATATTACAATTCTTCTTAACTTCTTATCACGTTTTAAATCGAGACATTGATTAAATCAATTGAAGAAGTTGAAGAGTTGCTGCTTTTCTCTCCTCAGTGTCTGACACAATATGTGAACATTTGTTTTCCCTCCTTCCCTCTCGCCTCATCCCCGCTGGCGATAAATCCAACACTATCTATGACAGTTTTGTTGCCACCCGGAGGCCCCTCCTGCCTTGTTTAGCTGTGATTCCAGTCGACAGCTTTAGGAGCATGTCTTTATTTAAGGGCTGCTGTAATTACGCCGGCTTTAGCATATGTAGACAGCTAGATATGATTCAAACCTGCACGGCTGGGAGATGGGAGCTCAATGGGTGAACGGGAAGGGAGATAAAACACAAAAGGAGCAGAAAAGAGGGGGAAATGGAGAGAGACGGAGAGGGAGCGATATGGAGAGCAGACTGATGGAGCAATTGAGAGACGAGGAGAGGGCAGTTGGGAGCCAGAGGAAGAGATATGGTTTGCCAAATAAAAGACAGCGCTGCGCTCCTGCAAACTGTTCTCCTTATGATGCCTCATTAGGGCGTAGGGCTGCAGATAGCGGCTGTTACGGAGATCTATGGCCTCGATGTTGCGACACAGAGAGTGGGGAAAGCAGGACTGAGGGAAAGCGTGTTCAGGAACTCATTTCCCAAGAAAACTAAGAGCTTTTAACAAATTTTGTACATAAAATATACTTTCATCAGTTACAGGCGTCCATCTGGCAAATCAACCGTTGAACAGTTTTAAAGTTAATTGTTCCATCATCACTGTTTTTCTTGGTTTCTCTTGAAGTAAAAGTAGCTAATCTGGGAGGACTATTTTTCCAGCTATGAAGTTCTCAACTTTTCTATTATCTAATAAATGTTGCATTTGTTGTCATTCCATCGTTTACTCTTATACAGCCATGACAAAAAACAGGCTTCTTTAATGTCTTGTTGATTTATTGGCTGGCATTTGGAACTAATATAAAAATAAAAATTAAATGACAAGAACAAAAATAGCACTGAACAGTTTAATTTAAAATCTGATCTAGACATTTTCCATGGTTTTCTTTATAATAACCAGATAAATCAAGAGCTATTAAATTGCACTGTTAAAACACAGATTTTAGGCCTTCCATGTTTTCTCTTTTTCTATTTGTCGTGCTTCTTTGTTGAGGTTAACGTTTCATTTCCTATTACGTTATGCACATTTATTTCCAAAAGTATTTTCATCCTAGAGAATGTAGATTGATTGCTAATTATGTAATGGCAAAAAAACAACAACATCTGTACTGATAACAGAAAGGAGCGAATTTGCTCATTGAAGCACAGAAGACAGAAGTATAGTACGAGATAAGGGATTGAACACCATCGAACATGTTCAGCACAGGAGAATTGAACGAAATGTCTCCTTTTCTTCTCGCTGTGTAACAAAGATAGCAGATAGTATATCACTCCACTAATTAGGAGCAGCATTTTAACAAGTGAAGGAGGGAAAGGAGGGAGCGAGGTGGAGACAGTCGAGAAGACTGAAGGCTGGACCATCAATTTGACTGCCATTGTCAGTGTGTACAGCGAGAATTGAGCGAGACAGTTGTAAATCTATGAGGGAACGTTTACAGCACAACAGAATAAGCATCAGGACAGATGCAGCTCTACGTGACACAAGTGTTTCCACCCGACAACCCGTTTGCATTGCTGAGGCCACACAAATCAACCAGCACAGAATGATCAGTGGTCATTTTGCTTCGGTTATCCAAAGTTATAAATCAGAATCTGTTGTTTCTGTAATGAAAGGGCCACGCTTATCTGTGAGCTACAGGTGTGTGTGTGTGTGTGTGTGTGTGTGTGTGTGTGTGTGTGTGTGTGTGTGTGTGTGTGTCGCTTATCTGGTGGCCACAGTGGCTCCCTTGTTGCTGATTAGCCGTCAGAACACATGCCCCGTTGTAAATCTGCCAATGTGAACCTGCATTAGCGCTAATGAGGCAAGAGGCGAAGCCAAGTGTGCAAGTTCATATTTGTAATAATTCCAAAGCAGCTTCCATCTGGGCCTCGTCCAGGCTTCTCGGGCAATTTGTAATGTTGATCTACAGGAGCTGGATACCTGCTGGCTGAGAGGGCCTCGGAGACCCCACCGGACACATTGTGACAACTTAAACATATGCATTAGGCACACTGGCGCTCTGACCTCTCCTAATAATACCATATATATCGAAACAGCATCTGTGCGGCAGGACAGTTCATCGCACCTGCATGCACAAACACCTCCTACTGTTGCCCCCCTGCACTTTTAACATGCATGTCCACCCTAATCACCGTCATTTCCCTAAGTGATGCCTGCGACTACAGAGGTTTCCCCCGTGCAGTTACCATGAACAACAAACTGTTGCTTGAGCTCCGGCCTCTGCAGCAGATTCAGAATTTCGATTGACATTAAATGAATAAATTACCAACAAGTCATATATTTAATACAATATCCTTAAAATGTATCAATAAAATTGATATTTTGTACTTGTCAAATGAGTTAAATAAGAAAAAATATGAAAAATGTCTCTTGCAGGGCAAAAAGGGCTGTAGGTCTGTATCCGTGCATGTGTCTGCTAATCAGACGTACTGACTTGCTTTGAAATCTTTAAAACTATACAGTAGATTAGAGTCCAGTACCGCCCAACTCACCCTCTCCTGTTTATCTCCTCCTGTATTTATGCTTCCAACTCACTTTCCCGTGTTACTCACTATCAAATGCACATCTCCGATTTAACCATGTTGACTAAGTGCTTTGCAATACATAATGATCACAACAACACAAAGAGATGATTAAGGTATAATGGCGTGATTTATGTTGCCTTTGTCTCTCGCCACTGCGTTTCCCTCCTCCACATCAGCAGGTAAACAGACTTGTAGCGTGTTGTGGTTGCGGTGATTTAGTAGCGTAACACGCTTCCTGATGGTAATTTGCAGAAATGAAAACTTAATCAAGCATGCTGCAGAAGTGCTCCTGAATAATTTAGCAGGGAGAGGGATGGAGAGTGCGGAGAAACTGATTTTTTATCTTCTCTTTCTCATAGTTTGAAATACAAATCAGTTTCTCGGAAAAACAGTTTCTCGAATGATATACTTTTAACTGATAAATCCCATGATTATATAATACCTGATAATGAATCAATAATAAAATAAACAAAAAATAAAATATCCAGACTTTCAATAAACAACATATTATTAAAATAGTAAAAGTTGACTGGCGTTACAATTGGCAAATTATTTCATGAAACTTTTAAAAAGTAATGTATTCCAGTAAACATTATTATTATATTGCTGTAATTGTTATGACAAATGGATATATATGAATTTAAGTGTTAAAGTTATTGCAGTGCTCAAAACTTCACCTGATATCACACTTAAAGGTCGGAGGCATCTTTGAAGGTGACCTCAATAATTGAATATACTCACTACCAAAACAAAAGGTAAAGATTAATCTACATGTGTTCTCATAATCCTTCTGACAACATTTTCAAGAAGGTTCAGAAAGGTTATCATGATTGACCTAATAATTATTCTACTTATGACATCAATAGCCTTAGTCTTAATACTTCCCCCCTCCAGTCTTTGCACTATTACTCTCACTTCTGTACTTCTTCATATCTTTTGCAATGCAGTTCCTCTGACAGTGTATAAGCAGAAAGCAATCTTAATTTGAAGGAGTTTATCTCTGTCAAACGCCTTCCTGGTGGGTAATTAATTACTTAGCCCCAGTTAAACTTTTAATATCTTCCTTCTCTCTCTATCCTTGATTAATTTCTCATCCAAAGAGTTTCATTAATGTTAAAGCCATTAGTCTTCCAGGAGTAGAAGCTGTCTCTTGTTTTCCAATGAACGTTCTTCCCCGAAGGACTGTGAGGTATAAAATAAACCCTTTTTTTTATTCTGGATAGTTGAAATTGTGTTGAAGTCAATAAATACATGGGTATACAAGTGTTTTTTTTAATGATAACTATTATAGATGGACAAAATATTAGAACCACCAAAAGGATCAAACTATTAAATAACTCAGTAAGTGTGACAAAACAAGGTTGAACATTTCAATAGTCTTACTATCAAAAAAAGGGCCTGACAACATGAATGCTGTTAGGGACAAGAATAATGTGACTTAGAAGGATGTGCAATTTAGATTGTGGAAACTCAAATGTAGCAAGTTTTAATAAATGCAGATTATCCATATTTCTCAATATTTCTTAATGAGCACAACTGCTGAGCAGTGTGCGTAAATAATTATTGTACATCTCTGAAGGTTAGAAAACAAACGTCCAAAGACGATACCCCATGCTGCAGTATGTATAGGGTTTTGAATCACCGCTCTGTTGCTCTACAGTAATTGTCCATATACTTTATGAACATGCAACCTTGAACAAAACAACAGGCTCAGTTTACAGTAAGAACTTTGACGAAACTTTGCCCCTTGCCTGTCAACTCCGCTCTGCATTAGCCAATTAATTTGCCGTGCCTTCTCAGGAGACCCTGTGATTTATTTTCGAAATGTTGAACAAAAAAAAATCCTTTATCCCTTATCCTAGTCACAGTTTGGTGTTAATTGTATGGCTTTATTTTTATATTACTTATCTATTTTTACATCACATTATCATTATATCTGTATTTTAACCACGACACTCTGATGGAAATCTTAGCATGAATTAATTTACTTACAAACACCTATTAAAGGAGTCTTGGAAGCTGGAACCTGGATCCCAGCTACCCAGGACGAGAGGCAGAAGACACCCTAAACAGATTGTCAGCCTGTGACAGGGTACAAAGAACCCAGAAACTATTCATGCCACCCTCCAAAATACTGGAAATGTTCAGGTCTCAGTCAATCTCTGTACGTTTTGGGAGGAAACCAGAGTGCAAAAAAACTCCATGCATGTTGCCTGAAGATAAAACCAGCATCCTACTTGCTTTGGGGATGTGAGGAGCAGACCATACTTAGTAGAGGCAGAAGATTCCTGCACTGCATTGTTAGAGTTGCGTGTGATGAAGCATAGCAGGCTTTTGTAAAAATGATTTTTCATTCCAGATTGTTTTGGGCAATATCTCCAACGAAACAAGCAACCTTTAAGAAAAACATTACAGATGTGTTTGCATGACAACTTGTTCGCTGTCTCGGTCACGAACCGAGTGAAAGATGAATCCATAACTGGAGGAGGAAGAGGACGAAAGCAAGTGTTGCCACACAAGAACACACACACAGACTGCCTCACTGAGTGACGGCTGGTGTGCGGGTGGCTGTCTTGTTGGCAACGGTTTCTGATTTCACGGCTTACTGGGTGGTGGGATACAGCTTCCAATAGGCACCTCTTTTCCACACACTAACAACAACACACACATGCTCTTTCTACCCCGACCAAGTTTTGCTACTTAACTAAGCAGCACAAATCTGAAAATGTAAAGAAAAAAATAATAATAATTTGGGGGGGTCACATACAAAACAAACCAGGAACTTCTTTTATCTATTTTTCTTGTTAGCCTGTGCAACCTCAAGTATCTTATAAAGAAAGTAGCTGGGCAAAAATTCGGAGTGAGTTTTCCAAAGGTTAAAGCAGATGATGCATGCTCAATCTGGATTAATGATAATTGATAGTGAAGGGAAGAGGGGGCGAGATGGGTGGGGGGTCCTGTCAAGCTCGTGTCTGAGTGGGTCAGCCTGGGGACCAGTGGGGTTTAAGAGGTCAAGAAACAAGAGGTTCCACACACACTCTCACACTACTTGGCAGTTTCTTTCTTAGCCACTCAGGCTTTGTTACGTGAGAAAATTTAGTGCTCAGTCAAGCAACTCCGGTCAGTCCAGGCTGATTTTGATTTGACTCCAGAGAACACTAACACGCCTCAGCCCAATTTTGCCTCATTAAATTCAGCAGATTTCTGCGCCAATGAGCTGATAAATGATGGATGTGAATCACAACTCCACGATTTATGACTTTCTTTGACTGGATTAACATACACAGGAGTTTCTTTGACAGATTTATTTGATTTTTTTTGTTAAATATCTGCAGAAGTCACACATTTTTTAAAATAATATTACATCTGTTTATATAACATTTTTATTTTGGTTTATTATGAAAACAAACCTTTGACAAATAAATTGTTCAGTATTATATATTCAAATTTTTCGAAATATAAATATCAAAAATATATCAAATAGATAGTTTTTTGCATCCAAAAAATATATTTAAAGAAATGGTGAAATAATAACAAAATATTCAGAACCATTGTGTGTAAACATTTCCATCATTTGGCAATGTCATTTATTTTCATAATGTAAACTTATAATGCAAAAAAAAAGATAATTTAAAAAAATGTTTCCAGTAGTTTGGTAGCAATTGAAATTTTAATTTTTAATATTTTCTGTTATCACAAACATTTTATTAACATGATATGCTGCAGGACCTACGTACTAGCTATTTATCATTATCAAATATCACGTTTTTGCAAGGGATAGCTGATAATTTTTGCATACATTTCAAATGACCACTAGTATTTCTTGTTTTAATATTGGCATATCCTCCTTCAAATCTATATCCTACATATAATATCTATTTATAATGTAAAATACCAATTTAACCTTGCTCCATAATTGCTCTGTGGATACAGCAGCACAGTGTAATTAATATATCCTTCATATTGACTTATTGGTTTGAAGTAATATGTTACCTTTCTAAAATATTCCCTTAAGAGGTAATTGATTTCTTTATGAGTGAGTTCTCTTTGAGACTGTACTTACAGTGTGTGTGTGCGTGAGTGTGTGTGTGTATTAGTGTGAAAGTCCAATCCATCCTCCTCACTTACTTTTAGCAGAAACACTAAATGAAACTCTGTCTCCTTCAGACGACATCCCTCCCTGTGATTTAAGGCCGCTTCAGACCTGTTGAAAAATCACTTTACCCGATTTACTTTTGTACAATAAAACACTGCCGACTATAATTAAAATACTTGCCTGGATCCCCCCCCCCCCAACCTTCAAGTCATTAACCTCTTTTGATACCTTTGGGTGTATTGGCCAGAGTTTTTAATGAGAACAAATCAAATATGGTCCTGCACATTAATTTAATTAAGGCCAGAAACGTCCAGCCTCGGTCCAAATATTTGAGAAGAGCAATACTTTTACCCCTCCTGCTCCAAGTTGATTAAAATATGTGCTATTTCACATTAGTTTAGTTTTTATGGCCAGTGAGGTAATTCATTGTCAGTAAATGGCTTGTCAGAGTGCTCTGTGAGTGATGTAATGCTATGAAGTCTATCGTTTGAATTGCCCCGATGCCTATTAGAGAAAATCGACTTCTGGGCCCATTATTTGATTATCTTGCAGGAAGTTTGTGGAAGACCACGGGAATTATATTGTATGATTGGATGTCCTTTTCAAGTTTAACAAGTATTTTCAATACGTTTGCATTTAGAGGATAAATATCCTTTTATGCTTTTGTGGAAATGTGATTCAGTAGCTATTGATTTTACTCGTCACTTTAATATCCATTATTGCAAGCATTGTAAAATGAACCGAACGGGCAAAACTCTGCGATGACCGTGCATATACATCTGCTGCAGCTGCTAGGAAAATGCTCAAATAAAAACCTGCATGATTTTTATCCCATAAGGTTTTTGGAATAACAATCTGAGGAAGTGCCATTATGGGTCTTGTAGCCAGCACTGAACTCGAACAAAAAAAATTCCTTCTGATGCAGAATTTGTCAAAGTACTAGACGGATTTTAACAGTCTTATTTGAGTTGTGAGGGTGATTATTCTCAATAATAGATAGATAGAATAATGCCCACATTTGTCCGTGAAGGTTCTCATTCATCCTGGTCATGGTTATCCAAGTGGTTCAAAAGCGAGTCAAACTGACTGTGTAGATTTCTTGGAAGACGTTTGGTCTCTCATCCGAGAGCCTTTTTTTCTGGACGTCTTCCTAGATTTCTACAAAGTCCAGTTGCCCTGCTTTTGAACCACTTGGAATGGCCATATTGTACACTTCAAAGCAAGTATGAATTATATTTAGGGTTAATCACTTCAGTTGAAAAAATAAAATAGAATGACCGACAAATAAGGAATATTAAGTGTATAAAAAATACATTTCACCACAACCCTGTACCAGCGGTTGTTACAAAATAAAACACCTTTCAGACAGTAATAATCCATACAACAGAAGTTATACAAACACATTCTTCTGTCAGTGCAGCCCAGTAATAAATTCCTACCAGCCTGCTACTAGGCCCTAAATTTGTGGTTAATGGTTCTCTGCTCAAACAATGTCCACAAGGTGCAAGGTAGTTTATTCAGAAAGCTTTTTATTTTATCTAAATGCTGGACTGAACTAGTTAAGAAGAAATAGGTCCAATGTCATTTTTAAACTTTACAACACTTACATTAAAAGGTGTTTTACAACGTTGTCTTCCAAAGTGTATTTTCATGTTCTTTTTATAACTTTATCATATTTCTTGTTTTAATTCTTTTAAACCAGTTGTTGTGTGTCTGATAAATGTTTTGGGTGTTTTAAATCAAGATAGGGCAAGAAATTGCATGGGCAAAGTGGTACAATTAGATGTTTAGGATGTTATGTATATACATGAACACACATTACATGTAGGACTCTTTTCCACCACAGATTTCACAGCCTTATTGTGAAAGTAATTAAATAATCTTAACCTTTCTTTTTTTTTAAAAATAGAACAATAGTTTAATTTAAAATGTACAGCTTCTGTACTGCCAACCCATTGTACCACTTTTGGTTAATGCCGTCTTTATTATATCACCAAACTTTCCCTATGGTGTATTTATCCCCTTAGATATACATAAAAAGGACAATGCACTTATTGAATATTCAGACAGTCGCAATGCTTTTAATTAAAACCCATCAGTGATCCGTAGCAGAAAAAGAAGCACTTGAACACGTTCGTGGGGTCCAAGGTGGCCCTGAATACCTGAGCTTAATTAACACGCATCTAAATATACTCAGGATGAAAATTACAATCAGCAACAGAACAGGGGGTAAATGACAGGACAAGATAATTCAACTAATGCATATTTATCTCATGCTTTGGTGAACATGGCCAAAAGAAAAGTGTGCACTTAATAAATTGATATCGTGGAGTGTGTGTGTGTGTGTGTGTGTGTGTGTGTGTGTGTGTGTGTGTGTGTGTGTGTGTGTGTGTGTGTGTGTGTGTGTGTGTGTGTGTGTGTGTGTGTGTGTGTGTGTGTGTGTGTGTGTGTGTGTGTGTGTGTGTGTGTGTGTGTGTGTGTGTGTGTGTGCGTGTGTGTGTGTGTGTGTGTGTGTGTGCGTGCGTGAGTGCGTGCGTGGCTGTGTGTGTGAGTGTGTGTCGAGGGTTGTTTCAAGAGAGTTTAGTAATAGATGATTGCATTTTCCAACCGTTCCCTTTTTTGACCTACATTTCTTCTTTATTTTGTATTTTGTATTCTATTTAATTTTTGTACTCAATTAAGTTATGATTTTAAAATATATAGTCAGAATAATTTCACGTAAAAGTGCTTCCCAGATTAATGCAGTATTAAAAGCACTGGCTGTGTATTTTTCTCACAAGTGGGACACGGTGGATTTCCTAAACTAGCCCTAAATGTCTGTCCCGGTTAGTCACTGTGTGCATCCCTAATGTCAGATTTCAAAGTGGTTTTGTTTCCAAAATAGCTGTGTCTGTCCAGCTCGCCCCGTGTAATTTGACTTGTGTAGCCCTGTGTTGTAAAGACCCTCATACACACATGCAAACACACGCACACACTCAAGTCACAATCCAATTAATTTGTGCTTTTTTTTTTTTTTTTTTTTTTTAAGAATGCCTTTCTTTCCTGCTTGCCTCCCCACACCACGCCACCCGTTAAGAAGAATTAAAACAGAAACGTTTTAAAAAACACACTTTTTACAGACATTCATTTCAAGCCACAGATGGTCCTTTCAATGGTGGGGGGTGGGGGGTTCCCTTTTCTGTGCGTGCATGTGTGAGCGGGTTTGTGAATGTGGGAGTTACCCCCACTCTAAGCCCATTCCCCCTGACCACAACCTCCTTCTGCCCCTCCCCTTGTGTCCATGCAGCCGTTTTGCTCAATCGTATTCTTTCACTTATTGTGTTCCCAACTTTTTCTTTTAGAAAACCTCTTTTGTTTGGCAGCCCACGGATGCTGACTGACTGACTCTGCCTTCTGCTCATCTGCCCCCATTTTCACCTCCATGTTTACCGCTCTGCTTCTGTGTCATTCATCACATTTGTTTATCCAGACCTCCTCACTTTTATGTAAAGATGTCAGTAGATTGAGAAAATTTAATGTTAAACATTTGAAAAGCAAGTTGTTCTTAGGGCTCAAATTTAATTCTCTATCCAAATCTTAATTATGTAGAAGAAATTATTTCTGTGCGGAAACTTTATTGAAACTACAAAATTGCATTCTTCTCAGAATTCCAAACACGGTTGAATTATATTGAAATTATATATAATTTTTTTAAATACATTTAAAAAAATATATTAAATTATAATAATGTTTATTAAAAAGAAATTCAATTTTGCAATCTCAAAAATGTTTATAATAATACTAAACATTTCTGTTTCAATGATTTATCCTTAGTAGTAAAGGTTCTGAGTTTTATCTTGGTATTGTTTTGCGATGTTTTTAAAAGGTGCACAATTATGGTCAAATCAGACCATCTCGTATTAGTCAGGCCCCGATTGAATGAAATCTTAATTTTACAACCTCCCACCTGTTCTTCTGTCACACACCACGTCCTATCACAGCATGTGGTATTTGGGCATTAATTGTGTTTGTGCTACTGATGCAAACAGCTGCCACAGTTGGTGGTCCTAGATATGAGCTGATGTGACTGTGATTGTAAGTCAAATGAAACCTGATGCTATCCGGCATGCGCCCCTCCCATGTACTGCTTTTACAGGATTTGTTTCTGGACGATGAGGTGAGGGGGAAAGGTTCCCACTCTCCTCTCCTTAGGAGGCTCGGTAATAAACACACTAGCTGTCTGTCTGTCTTGCGGTCTTGGCAGGTGAAGACCTACTTAACCAGGCACGACCGCTGCTCTTTTCTAAGTCGTCTTTGAATGCTTTCCTTTGTCAGTGACATGTTACCATGTTAATGTCATGTACCGTAGAAATTGCTGCGGCTATGCCTATTAGACTCGCCGGAAAGTACAGAGAGTCACGGAGAGTGAGAAAACCCCACCAGCTTCAAATGCAGAACATAATTGCATTGCTGTGAAGAGACCCCCCCCCCTCCTTACCCGATCTTCGGTATCTTTTCCTTGCCACCCCCACTACAACCATAGTAACCGCCTCTGTTTTGCCTGCCTCTTTTTCTCTCTTATTGTCTGAGCGATTTGTCCTTTAAGCCGGCGTAACGTATCGGCCGAGGCCGCAGAATGTAGAAAGCAAATTGGAGGCAGAGCATGAACAATGAAACATGCATCACTTCAGGGGTATTCTTCTTCACTGGGAACTGTGGGATTTTTTTTTCATAGGGTAGGGAAATCATTTTGTGCAGAAACTGCTGCCATGACATTCAGATGAAGATTTTGAGAGTGGTCACACAGGCGAGGTGTGGAATTGATCATTTCATACACCAAATACACAAAATGATAAAATAGGCTCAATTCTTTTTTTGGGGGGTAAAAAAAAAAACGAAAATGGTTAATATCACAGAGGGGCTCACATGCAAGTGAACTATAAGTAGTAATGGCAACAACAGTTCAAAGTTAAGACATCATTATTTTTACATCATTCTGAGTTGCTGACATATTTTTGTCCTAAGTTGGATACAGACTATGATATAAAGACATTTGTGTTTTCACATCACGTCTTTGTTCATCTGTCGTTTGAAGCGGCACCACTGGAGATGTGACGAGACCTCGCCACAAAAACACAAATGTACAATGAAGAAACCAGGGGAAAACAAACAGCTGGAAACCAAAACGGCGTGCCACTGTAAAGAAAAAGTGTTTCTGCATGGAGTAAATTGATGTCCACAAAGTTCAACAAAGGAAAAGTTTCACATGAGAGGAGAAGCCAGATGCGTGCAAGGGTTGTAGGAAAAAGCACCAGCAGCTTGTTCTGCTGGTGAATAGAGGGATCTTTTGAGTCAACAGATTAGCAACCATGAAAGCAGTAGTAGGTATTCTAGCTCGTCTCTTTTTAATGTTTCGGGAAATCACAATTTTTGCCTCCCATTGTTTAAGGAATCTTCTTTTTTAATCCACTTTGAAAGGCCTTTCATTCTTGTGTCTTTCAGGGCGTCCTGCAAGGCACCTCGCCTTTGGACGCTAAAAAAAGGGAAATTATTTGGTTTCTTGGTGTACAATAGTCAATGAGCATAGAAGCAAAAACTTTTCCTAACTGTATACCCAAGTAACATATCGATTGTCACAATTATGTGATGGACATCATTTGGAACAAAGTTAAAACAGTAACAGAGGCTCCCAGCTTAAACACTTTTAGGATGATTTTTGGAGACGATGGACTCAGGTTGTGTGTCTTGAAAGTTTTTAATCCATAAAATTAAAACTCACTGTAAATTTTTTCTGTTTAGGTCTACAACTAAATGCCAGAAACAAGGTCACATTCCCCAACAAAAGCAGTTAAATATATATAATTTAGTTGAGCCAGAAGTCCACATAATTGTATAACAATTCAATCTAAAATGGATTATTTGATGCAGAATAGATATCCAGCATGAAGCGTTAAGGAATATTCAAGTCAGTGCATTTCTTTTTTCTATCTCAAGACAATTAAGATAAATGACTTTCTACCTCTTGTCCAACCGAGCCTTACTTTCTGTACTGGAGTTGAAGTGCACCAGCAGTTCTTGTTGGTAATGTAAGCCTTTCAGTATTGAAGGAGTTTAGTTCGACCTTAAGCGCACCCCTTCAACCAGGCCACCACATCCCAGCCCCTGTGCTGAAAGCTGTATTAAGCCCGAAGAAAAGAGATGCACAAGAATGGTCAGAGAAAAGAGAAGGTGGAAATTGTCACCAGAGAGCGAGTCACCCCCTCTTTGTTGCCCCCACTTTCCACATACACACACCTTCCCCTCTTTCAACAAAATGACCAGCCCCTTGGCTCTGTGACTGCGCTCAGCTTGCTATAAGGGAGCTTAATGCCTCTCACTAGCTATCACATTGTCCCCCCCACACCCAGACCCCAGACCACCAATGACAAAAATAGGGCTAGTTAGCCCCCCTTACACACACACACAAATTACCATTTTCCACACACCCCACAGAACTTGAAAAGAGCTACACACATGATCCTTTTGTGTTGGCTTCTTCTGCCCCAATCCATTGACTGGCCGATTTGCTCAATTGCTGTACATTTGGCCTTTCTTTAGACTTTTGCCTTCTTGACCTTAGTCCACTCGTCAATGCTGCGGCAATGTATGTAGGGAAAAATGTAATGGTGTTACTTTCCAACTAAGAAACTCATTGCTATTATTTATAGATCTCATAAAACGGGACTTTGCCCTGAAGTATAAGTGTGAAGTAAAAATCCTCTTTTGATCAGAAATAGATCACAAAGTAAATAAAGGGTTACTGACGACTTGAAGTCCACAAAATGAGAGTAAAACAGTTGCAAGAGTGTTGTCTCTTACTTAGCTTGTCACCTTGCTAGCTAGTATGATCTAGAAACCAATGGAAAGACTTAAGATGTAATACGTTTTGTGTCCGAAAAAGTAACAATAACATTTCTTAATAAGCATCTACAAAAAGCAGATATAGGCTTTACATACACAATTATGAAATAGCAAAAATGACACATTAAGCATGCTAACTTTCCCTAAGAATTTTTCTTGGATCATTAATTCTGCTTACAGTGCAAGCACTGGAAAAGAAAAATCACTTTTGTGAAGTAGCACTGAGTAGATCTTGGGTTTTCTACCTTAGTTGTCAAGCAGATGTTCAAGCCAAATGGCAGAAAACCAAATATTCTCATTTGTTTGGATCTGTCTTTACAGATATATATATGTTTCTCTGTGTAACATAAAATAAACTGTTGTGTTTACATAATGTAAGATTGAACTCAATTAACATGGTTTGTTAGATCAGTTACTGAAGTGTGTTTGTGTGTGTGAATGTGTGTGAGCGTGAGATGGATTAGCTCTGTAAGGGGCTCAGCGGTGCACTGATATCTTTGCTCAGTGCTCACAGCATGATACACCAGATACTGGCACGTGCTCTCATTCTGACACACGCACACAAAAACACACTCACACACAAGAAAGGATTTTGTGTCCAGCAGTGTGTGGACAACCCGTGGCGAGCTGTCACAGTGTGTATATGTGAATCCTTGTTCTTCTAACAGTCTTCTAATCCTTCTAGAGTGGCCCTGATCGGCCTAATAATACACATTGGGACACTATGGGGCGCTGCACCTGTGTATTTCTGTGTGTGTGTTCAACTTATTGCTCCTCAGTGGTGCACTTAAATACAATACATTATGTTCTTTGTCATTACAAACTGTAGAATAATTTGTTGTTGTTTTGGTTTGGAAAAGCAAGCTTTAGCAATGAATTTGTGAAATCTCAAGTTCACCAAGACGTAGAATCTGTCACAGTCAAACTTAAGTGAGTGACAGTGTTGCAGGATAACACAATGATTGCATTGTTATTGCCTGCGACAGTGACATCATCTCACAGACATACATGATGTTGTTATTATCCACTTAACGTTCACATGAAACCCTACACAGAACAAGGAGAGAAAATAAACATTGTAATTTTTTTACTTTTATCAATTATGTGACACAGAAAACCTATGGGCTCAGTTTTATGCTGACATGATTTTTTTTTTTTTACTGTGGACTTTGTATACAAGTAACAGTATTTAATCTGTTTGTGGTAACTGCTAACAGGTGGACAATTTGAAAATCTTTTTATCAATCTTTTTTTTTTTTTAATATATATATATTTTATGAAAGTTATTTTCTATACTTTTTTTCTCTTATTGTCTGTATTTAGATGCGGTTAAACAAGGGACAGAAATATTTTACAAAAAACAATTACACAGTCTAAACATGCATGTTGTACCCTTTGAGGGCAGTATTGGAGAATTAACTAACCTTTTTAAAAGCTGCAAACAAGCTATTACACCCATAAACTAAAAGGTACCTGTTAAGTGAAACAGGTGGCTTGACTAGTGTCCCTGGCTTTGGGGCGAATGGCTTCCTGTTGAAACCACACACACACAGACGGTGATACAGCCCACTGCTGTCTAAACACACAGTTTGACCCACAGGAAATGTGCATATCCCCCTCAATGACAGGTTTCAATGCACAGCTTCGGCACTTTCAGCGCTTCCTCATCTGCCTGCGCTCGGCTCGTTAATGGCTATTTCACACACATACGCGCACACACAGCTACACAAGTAAACACAAGTTCTTGGTTGATTTCAATATTATTTAATTTAAGAGGAAACAAAGAAACATATATTTTTGTGTTCACTGTTACTCTTGCAAAACCGATAGAGGTAGAATGATCAACACATCTCTCACACATCTTTGTGTGTGTGTGTGTGTGTGTGTGTGTGTGTGTGTGTGTGTGGGGGGGTGTGTGTGTGTGTGTGTGTGTGTGTGTGTGTGTGTGTGTGTGTGTGTGTGTGTGTGTGTGTGTGTGTGATGGGAGCAAAGTGAGGTTAGATTATAGGGTCTGCTCTCTGAGAGGGAGGCACATAGCGGTGGCGTTGCAGGGACAGCTAGTGACATGATGGGACTCCTAATGGTCATAATTGGAGGTCCCTTTGACAGCAACTATATGATAGCTGCACAATATACACAATCTCTCTGTGTGTTTATTTAAGAGGAAATTTGCACAAAATTGCGTCAAGGTGGTTGAACCGCTTGTTTGCCGACGCTGCCTGTTTCTCTCCATTTTCTTTGTGTGGCTATCAGTGTGTATGTGTGTGTCAGATTTATACACAGTTGAGTGGACGGGTGTAAAAGGTAGCAGTTAAGCTCGCTCCACCTTCTACCTGTTATCTTTTATCCATGCCCGTTTTAATTTCATTTGAACATACACTCAAGGAAAAAGGCGACACACTGACAATTTGAAAAAAGAAGCAGTGGAAGCTGCCTGTTATTCCGTCTTCTTGAAAATGTAAACTGTCTTTTGTGTCTGTTACAAACAGATTTTCTCATACAAAATATATTAGATGCTAAAAAAGGTCTACATATTTTAAAGTGGTAAGGTTTACATGAATAAGAAATAACTTGTTGTCCAAATTATTTAGTTAGTTCTTAGTTTATGTTTAATTTAACTGCCAAGTTGATTCCTTTGAATTTTTAGATAAAAAACTGTATAGACTCAGAATGCATGGGATACATGAGTTCTCTGTTGCACATATGACCATTGCTATTTACTTGAAGTCATTTAAAAGTGAAATCCAGTTCTGAACCAATATTACGATTACGATGATATGTTCTTGTCATAAGTTACCTCACATAGAATGTATTTTGCTAAATTATGTTTTCTAGCATGAGAAAAAACGTTTCTCCGATGGAATTTGTGCAACTCAATAGGAAATGAAAAGAGCAGACAATCTCAGAAGGAGTGTGAGTCGATGCTACATGTGTGCGACTTTGAGCCAAAATGCATTCTCTGATCTACGTTCAAAGGCAGCAGGGAAGAAGCTCAAAGCTTTCTTAGTCTAAAAGAAGATGAGTGAGGGCTAACATAAGTGGGGGGAGGAGGGGGACTGAGGGAAAAAAAGATAAATGCACAAACATTCCAAAGAGATGATCAATCAGAACACAGAGGGACACACAAGTGTCTACCCTCAAGATTTTACTTCCATTAAATGTTGGATACTTGTGGGAACTTATAAAGGGTGATGCTATGAGTACTTTGAATGTGGTAGTGTAAGAAATATTGTGCCACAGTGTAGTGTTTTGAAGTAAGTGGAGAGTAGTTTGAAAAGCACAATATTTAGCTGGAAGGATCAATTAAGGCAACTCAGTAAACTTAAAAGTTTGATCATAAGTTTTATCATACCACACCAATTTAATAAAATAACGACAAGGTTGTTGGATGTTAACAAAATCAGAGAAAAGTCAAGCTAACTGAGGCATGTGAGTTACTGAGTTTATGGAAAGAAAGAATGAGGAACAGTCTGATGGTCTTAACAGTAAAACTAATAGTCGCTGACTGGCTTATCCCGCCGCTTGCCCCACTGTGAAGCCTCCAGCTGCTTTCCAAAGACACACACAGAGATATACAAATTTAAAAACAGATCACTGTTAGATGGTATTTGTTATGAATCAAGAAGGTTTTACAGATGGTCAGGAAAAAGTTTATTCGGTGACTCCATAGAACATCCTCAGCAGTGTCTTTTTGTGTGTTTTTTCACTTGTTCTGATTTGGGTGGGCTGCTGAACTCCAGACCAGCCTCCCCGCAACCCATTTCCACCTTTTCCTGACACATACAGATATTCGTGCGCATTGACACGTCAAGACAGTCTGTTTTTGGGGCGGAAGGTTGTCATGGGTCAAAGGGAAAGGCCAGGGCTGCTTTTTCACTGGTTGACCCCCCAGTTATACTTCCTGTATGACCTGCTACCATCTGGGGAAGTGATTGGCTAAGATAAAAAACGGAGAGAATGTGTCCTCAAGCTATTCCTTAGGGGCCCGTCACTCCAATGACTCGTAGAACCGCCGATGATGATCAAACCAGCCTTTTCACCAGAGCTTTCACCCCAAGAAAAGTATCAACAGAGGGAAAATAATGCAAGGTGTATTATTGGAAAGACAAATATTGCCGCGTTTATTTCCTGAAGATTGCAGTTTATAAGTCTGCGTAGGCAGAAACCTGGTTTTATTTGTCCAAAATTGGTGGCAAATTAATAAGAGGTTTGACAAAAGTACACATTTGAGTGACAGGTAGTGAGCTCTGAGTTGGTCAGCTTCACAGGGGCTTTAAATATTTCTCTTTTCTTTTTTCAATATAATAGCGTGTCTAAAGGTTGACACAGACAAAGCTAGACAACCTTCATCCATTTATTGTGTCCATTTTAAATGCCCTTAAGAAGAAAAAATATATAAGCCATTTGGAGTTTGAAGATTAATTAATTTTGGAATCAAAAGGGATGCTTGGATATTGAACTTGCAAAACTAAACCCACCAAATATTTTTTTAATTAATTTTAAATTAAACTAAATAGATAAATTCAATTTTTTTACACTGTGGAGGAAACAATCTACCCCTCTTTCTTCTCCCCCATCCACTCGTCTTTATCCTTACCCACCGCTCCGTCTCCTTCCTCCGCCCGTCTCTCCTGTTTATGGAGGTAAATTTACAGGTCTACGAGGAGCTGTTAGCTGAAGGTGGCCTCTGCTGCTCAAACCACAACAAGGCTTCACCCTCCACATGGAACAGAAACAGCATACTGGGCTTACTGGGCGATTACTACCACTGGCCATTACACATGATAGTGCACTCACACCTCTCATTATGTTCTAATGAGCATCCATGCTTTTGTCTCGCTCCGATCTCCCGCAATGCTTAATCATATTCCTGATGAGTGCTGCATGTTCAGGGTTATTTCCCCTTTATATTGCTCCATACAGCATTTGTTCTTTATTGGTCTACATGGGGCTGTTAACCACTGGTGGGCTCCACTTTTAAACCAGCACATATGTCGTACTGGTTTACACACACATTGCTGTTGGAGGTCTGCTCCAGAATGTACTTTATTGTGTATCATCTTTGCTACGCTCAGTATAACAACGGTAATTGTATTCACTTGAATTATTGTTTTGAATCTAAGATAGCATAACAAAGACCAAACTATTTATTTTGGTGACATGGACAGGATAATAGATTACTTAGTTTGACATTATGTACATCTCAAGGTCAGCTATGATATGATGATGTGATGGTTGACAATTTGATGAATATAAAGCTCACTTTAGTCTCTGTTTTTCTCCTCCTGACCCTTTGGCTGTCTTCACCTGGGTGTCAACCTCTTCAGGTAAGTTGATCACTCTCATCACACAACCCTTGACTGAACTTGAGTTTAGGACTTGGGGGAAGCAATAGGGTGCACTGTGGGGAACACATGAGTCAAGTGGTAAAGTTGGGGCTTAGTAGAGAGTAGGGGGGTCCTGGACTTTTATGAAGTCACCATGAGAAATGGCCTCGACTTGTGTGGCTGGCTGTTAAAATGCTCCCGGGCCACTTGGCAACCAAGTATCATTTGGTCTAGTCTGAATGGAGATCAGTGAGCCGCACACTCAGCCCTAATTATAATAGCTTGGAGCAGGCACACACTTCACTATCTTATGTGCACGCACACACACACACACGCAAACACGCATACACACACGCGCGCACACACACACACACACACACACACAAACACACAGAAACTCACAGGAACATTTAAAGTTTCCCCAGTGGGACTCAGATAAATATGATATCATGATTGTTGAGCATGTTTTCTGTTTCTCACGTGGTAAAATCCAGGACACATTGAAGATATTTGAGATGTACGGTTGTTTTTATTTCTAAAAATATATATTTTTGGCTTGAAAAAACACAGAGACCAGACCTTGAGAAATATTGCCCTCACTTCATCTATGTATTTTGATACTTGAGTTATGATTATGATAAGCTCTAGTCAGTAAGACTTCAAATAGTTACAGGTAGTAATTTTGAACAATAACAATACTCAAATTTCTACGTTATCAACATTTCCAGAAAGTTTATTTTTAAACTTTCTTTATTTTGCTAAGAAACATGGAGACAGATATAAGTATCATATCGCCTTCATATTTTTCCAAATTCATCTGGACAGAGATTTCTATAACACATTATTTTTATTCAGGATGGTATCACCTTTCACGGTAGACATTTTACTCATCTCTTGTTGCCTGGTGGAACCAAGGTGACATGTCATCCAACAACTGTGCAACACAGTTTTATGTCTTGGTGTTTCATTTTTGGATAATGAGAGGTCTATATGCAGGGCACATTAAATATGTAGCACTTGGTTGTAAATGGATGATCAGGATGCTGTGCAGGCACGAAAACACCAGCCACACTTGTACTCTTTTATTTAAAAACAAGGAATTCAATGTGAAATATGCACATATTTAGTTTTCTATTGTAGTCTTATGACAAAAGTCTACCAGAAACACCAGTGCCTGGCAGCCATCAATTTACCTTTTAATCTATGAATTGTGAAGTTTCATTTCTAGACAGAATTGAAAAATCTCACCTCACCATGAATCAAAGCAGGCCACAGTAAAGGTGATTAGTTATACGAGACACATCTAAATATAAAATAAAATAAAATAGCCCATACAAGGCATTTTATTGGACCAAATCCTTTCGTACTGAAAGAATAGTGTCTGTGTGATTAAATGTGTGAAGCTGAGTAATTATTGATGAGCTTTAGATGAACTAAATAAGAATCACCTTTTACTTTGATTTGTTTAAGATGTGAGATTTCACAATTTATCATGGTACCTTAAGGCTGATACACAGTGAATATAGGCTCCGACCCTCTTTTAGCCTTGTAGATGCCTATCTTAAAGACCCTAATCTGTCTTTATGCCGTTCCCTTTTTTCTTTCTCTATGTTCTCCTATGCCTCAAGCCTTTTATCAGCGATGTCTTTATTCGCTCAATTTCTTTTTTGACTGCCAAGATTGATTTTCTTTCTCCCTATCTCAAATGCTCCCTTCATTATAGTCTGTATCGTAGTAATGGGATAAGATGGGTCTGCTTAATATTGAAGAGATTCTCCTTGCAAGCGATGAATAGGCTGACAATGTTCCCAGATAAGTTTGTGTGTTACTAGTGGTAGGGGGTTCAACTCACAGGATGTGTCGCCTGAAGGCTTTTCGGAACAGACAGACACAATATATGTACTGTATTCAATGAATATATTCACTGATCGTAACCTGTTGCTGGTCCATGATGTGACTGTGTTTGTATACGATCATGCATGTGAACCAAGCTTGTGTGCCAACATGAGTGTCTGACTGTGTGTATCACCTAGCAGATTCTGGGGTTGCTGGCTGAATGGAGGAGAAAATTAGACCTGATGCGATTGTCATGCTTTATCCCCACTGTGTGTGTGTGTTTGACAAGGTCTTTTATTTTCCTCTTTTCTTTTTTATTTAAATCTATAATTGAAACCATTATTTTCAGAGTTAAAGAGTCAAGAAGTCAAAGAAAGTAGCAATGACTAGGTTCAGGAAAATCAAACGTTGAAGAAGAAAGATGGCAAGTTGAACAAATCGAGTTTTAGTAATTTAACTGGTGCAAACAGGAAACACCAGTACACACTCTCTGGTAGTTCATATACAGAGGTAATAAGATGTAGCAATTTCTTCTGTGCATTGCATGCACAACAATCCATGTACTTACCTGCTGTGCCCCCACTGGCACATTAAAACTTCTTTACTAAATTGCAGCAGAAAATAAATGGAAAAAAGTAGTTTCACTTTTTTAACAGACACACTGTGAGGATAAACTGTTTGTGTGTGAAACTGAGAGCCTAACAACCGAGTGAAGAGGGAACAAATCACGATTTATTTTGCTTGTGTGACATTTCAAAATGAGGACAATTCTGAATTTCAAGGGATATGGTTTCATCCTGTTAAGCTTAAACATGTAGCCCTCTGGGGCACGCTTTGACCACTTTGGGAACCACTGTGTTAAGATAACTCTAGAATCTCCATCCATGTATGTAGTTAGTATTTTTGCTTGTTTGGTCACTTTTCCTTTATTCTGTGTGAAACCAACTCCTCTGCTTCATGGCCAAACATTCTGCCCAACTTCTTCAGGTAAAGCTTAATGAAACCGTGAGACCTCTTATGTATTATTTTGTTTGTTGTCAGCCGTGTTGCTGTTCAACAAATATCCTGTATCTTGAGACTCCTAGGTGTGTTTTTTAGTTTGATTGTACATCTACTGACACGCAGAATAAAGAAGTTGAAAAAGGCACAAGATCTCCTCTATAGTCTATCTTTATTTCTCTCACTCAAACTTGATTCAATTGGTGCTGCAGTAAGCGGGCCAATCCCTGGCTGGCATAATGACCCAGTGGCTGTTAAGTCAAGTCGGTCGAATGTTAAAAGAGACAAGGAGAATGGACCACAGCACTCAGTGGTTAGCGGAACGGCTGCAGCATCTAAGCGGCAGAGACAACATGGTGATTGATTCTCCGGTAAGAGGATGGAAAGGAGGAGATTGGAGGATGAATACAGAGAAAGAGGAGGAAAAGGTAAATGAAATCGGTGAGAGTGTCTGAAAGTGTGTGGATTGAGTAGAGATGGAGATCATTGACACCGTAAACAACAACTCAGACCATTCACCAGTGTTTTATACTGAAAGGGTTAAGGTTGTGCATCCCAGTGGTAAGTCAGTGCTGCAACCGTGCTGTCTCAGGGCCTCATTTATTCCTGATGGCCATTATCACGGCAAAGTCTATATCGGCTGGTAACAGACAGGTGTTTGAGCCAATGGTGTGCAGGTGTAAATCCCTCTCCTGGGAATACATTGGTCCTAATCAAGCCCTTGTAATACACTAGTTCTCGTTAGCTCCCAAGGGCTAATTAGCATTGTAATTACTGATTGCTAATGAGAGCTCTGTGGATTGTTTTTGCATCAGTTTGGAGAGGCTCGCGATACACCACACACACATACGCGCATCTTTTTCATGTATGCTCTGAGTGATCATTGATGAGAAGCTTATCATGCTGGTGCTCCTCCGCACGTTTCAGGGTGTCCCACTCATCTACAGGGTCTCATTAGGATCATAATGTAGTGCCTGTGCATAATCATCAGCATGCAAACATAGCAACACACATAGCGATGAACATTAAAGATGGTAATAAAGGAACAAACATAAAACATTATATACTGCCAAAGTGTTGCTGTTCTTGCTACCAATTAACACAGCACTGATTTATTGCCCCTTAGAGAATATCACACACACACACATACACACCTACACACACACACACACAAACACTGGTACTATATATCAAGTATTTTTTGGTAAGCCTTGAGATATAGAAAGACGGTTATTGCTGAAATACCCGGTTTGCTTAAGTGAGGGTCTGAAGAAAAGTAAAAAACAGAAATACCTAAAAAGTAGTGACACGATAGATAGCAGTTGGCCAATGGAGCCGAGATTTTGGAAATCTTGCTTACTTAGTATGTTATACATATTCATTAAACCTCATAAAAATTGAACATTTTTAAATTCTCATGCGGTTCTTGTTCTTCTCTTGTGCCTCATTTCCCTTGATCTTTCGAAGTAGAATTTTGAATGATCCTGACCTTCTTGTTATGCCCTAAAACCTTAATTAAGAGGCAAGTAGTCTACATGCTAATTAAAAAAAAAAAATGTGTCCAGCGATTTAGGAGTCTATAAGACATTAATATCACACACATACACAAGGACACAGAGAGACAGAACATTTCTCTCTAGATATTTTTTGGTTTGCTGATTTGATAGCAGTGTTTTCAGGGAATTGCAGCAACCGACCAATGCTGATCACTATTTTCAGATTTGTAAATTGCAACACTGTGACACAGACAAAGTCAACCAGTCTTCTCTCTAACTGATTTTATTTTGTGCTATATTCTGAAGCAAATTTTGGAAGGAGAGAAAAGAGCGATGGTGAAATTGAAGACTGACTGTGTGTGATTGATGCCAAGTAACTGATGTTTACTCTAGCCGGCCAATTCGAAGCTCTCCGTGTCAGACTGGGAAAGCACAATGAGCAGAGTAGCTAAAGTGGCGCTTTGAGGTGCTGAACACTGACACCGAGACAAATAGATAGAAAGCTGTTAGAGAGGATACAAGGGGAGGGAGGGAGTGAAGGTTAGCATCAGATACAGATGCTGTATGGGGCCCCTGGATTCTTGGATCTAAATCTCCCTTTGCTGTAAAGCGGGTGTGATAAAAATACAAAAAAGTCCAATATCAAAAGGATAGAGGCTAAATGTGACTGATGAAGAAGTTATTTAAGTGCCGGTGGAGCAGACGGAGAGTGACAGATGTTAGAAGACGAGGAGAATGGACAGAGGAGTAGAGATGCTGGTCATCCCTGCCAGCAGACCTTTAAATGAGAGGCGACACGTTGTGTTGGGGAGAAGATTGGAACACATTAAGGTGGTGACATGTCCTGTGACATCCGTCAAAGCAAAGAGAGAAAGTGAATTGAATCCACTGCTTGTGTGTACGCATGAATTTGTGTGTGTGTGTGTGTGTGCATGTGTTTGTGTGCAGTTGTTTTATACTGTCGAGCACAAAGGCTGTGGGGTTAAATGTTTTTTAAGATTAGGGAAGAGATGAAAGAATCAATGTTTAACAGTCCTTTGTTCAACAACCAGAATCTTGACTTATTAGATCCACACACTGGAACTGCCTAACTCCTTTGAAAGATTAGGTCACTTCTTCAGAAAATTAACTGGAGGTCAACTAATGTTACTCTGAGATATCATAGGAGGGATATAGATTGAAAAATCATAAATCAATTAGGGATAAACTTGGGTATAGAAATGTTTGATGAATTGTGATGATCTTTTTAACTGTGAGGTAAAATGTGAGATCAGGTCTAAAGAAGTTGCGAAATGATTTAATGAGGTTAAAACTAAAACCCTTTATGTACATCCAAAATACAGCACTCATAGAAGGTTAGGTAGGTTTGTTGGGGGATGATTAGACTCGTATTGAATGGGGGTATATATAATTTTCAGGCTACATAAAACGACTTGGCTACATCAACTTCGCATGAACGGTGACCAAATAGTTAATATGCGAGAGACAAAAATCTACTAGATGATTTCTTCCTTTTTGTCTCTTCATACCTTATTGTGTGGACGTACCCGTTGATGAGCACTGACATACTGACACATATAATCAAGACATCAGCATATACACATTAGCCAGTGTGGCCCTCACCAGAGCACTTAGCACTGAGATGCTGATTTTCTTGTTTGACCACAATGGAAGCACCTTAATGTGAGTAAGGAAGTGTGTGTGCAGAGAGCATTTGTGAGGGAGGGTATGTGGAGGGTGGAGAGCGCGCTTGTTAATAGAAGGTGGTTAGAGGTGTCCCCCTGCACCGTTTAAATGTGCCCCACAATTACAGCTGTGACAGCTTCTAGAAAGATAGATGTGTCAGGTTGTTTTATTCCTCGTTTCAAAAAAGAATCTTTAGCTGCTTCATCACACAAAGTTGGACATGCTAACACACTAAACTAGTTGAAGAGCAGTTCTCTACTTATGAAAAATGCCTCAACAACTTCAATCCCCCTTGTGTGTGTGTGTGTGTGTGTTTGCAGATTTTCCTGCAGATAAAAAAGCGGCGTATATGTGCATCAGTGAAAGAATGATTATAAGTTAGTTTAGTGTAGATATGCGCTCTCATGGCGAGTGTGTAGTGCTGTGCTTGTGCGTGTACAAGACAATATTTGCTTCGTTGAACGAGCCCCTTGGTGAGAGTTGCAGTGGTTACAACATTCCTTGCGTGGTTTTCGAGCTGCTGTGGTGACGTTAAAAATGCTGTAACAGCTGCTCTTTTTTTAAAGCCGACTATAATAACATGTTTTTATGGACAACAAGTAAACACTGGAAGGGGTAGTGTGTTTGTTTTTTTTATCTCTTTTCCACTTCCGTTCACTGGAAATTTAGATGTAATCAAATCCATTGAATTATTGGAAAGTGTTCAGGTTCTCGTACTTTCTCCTCAAGCACAGTCAATGTGAACAATTATATAAATGTTTGCAAGAAATATTTTGGATTAAATTACTTAATTACTAATAATAAAACTTGAGACGTTAAAATGAAATGAATCCAATTGTATACCTCATAGACAGTTTAATGTTACTGGTCCAGGTGATATCACAGTTCCACAGGTCCCCATGCTTGGTATAAAATGCAACCAATAAATGCAGAGGTACTCTACCTCCTGGTGTCATGCTACCAGTATGTGCAAACACTTAGCTAGCGCTGTTACTGACTAGCTATGCTAGCAAGTATACCATTTAGTTCAAAAGTTTCCTTGGTGCACAGTGGCGCTCTGGTAAGCACGACTGCCTTACAACAAGAAGGTTAAATAGTTATTCTACCTCAAAAATTAAGTAATTACACTTAAATTCAAACACTGTCTTGTCTTTATTTTTACTTTTACCAGTTGCCAAGCAAAGACATTTTGTTGCCAGTTTTTCACTGATATGTGTTTCTGTGCAATGACAATTGAAGAAAGTCCAAGTTATGACATTTCTGTGTTGAGTTGTTCTCCATGTGTTCCATTGGTTTACTCCTGGCACGCCGGTTTTCTCTCACAGTCCAAAAACATACAGAGGTGAATTGGGAACCTGGGTAAATTGTCCATAGATAGGACTGTATGAGTGGTAAGGACTAAAATTTGAACCCCAAACAGACTAAATGATATACTCTTGACGGTTGTTGATCAAGTCAAGCGAATAAAGAGACAAACAAACAAAGAGGCTTATCTAATGTAAAAACATGGATATAATAAAGATAATACAATTAAATTAAGTTATATTAATATTGTAAATAATTAGCCCAAATATATATTTATTTTATTTCATATTATGTATTTTTTAAATCTAAATCATAAAAGAGCTTTGGTTCTACCCATGCACACACATCTTTTGCTGACTAAATTACATAAATACTCAATGTCAAGCTTAGAATAATAACAAGTACTAGTTTATCTCTCGTAAAATGGCCTGTCTCACTTCAGGACTTAACTTAAAAAATACAGAAGTAGGGTTGTAAGATCATATTGCGTTGTGGTGAAGGTGATAAATGATATCACAGACGCACTTGTGCTCACACACAAAATCCCATCCTCTTGAACTGTGTAAAATTAAATCTCAGCAAAGCTCTCTTCGTCTGCCAGGGGTAAAGATGCATACACAGATGATAACCTCTTGATTCACACACATGCACGTATGCAAACACACCCGTAGACTCACACACACAGTTGCACGACATGGAGGGGTAACCCTGTTAGATTTATCAGTGTAGGTCTGCAACACAGTGGCTGCCTTTCTCATTTCATAGGCCACCGGGGCAGAACAGTCACAAGCTTGTTCAAATTCATTCCACCAAGACCAACACACACACACACACACACACACACTCACAATGTGCGTGCATATGAGTTTTCTCTTTAGCAGCTAAACAGATGCCAGCCAAATTCAACGGGGAAGAAAGTGGAAACGAAGGAATCTCGTTGAAGGTGTAATAAGTAGAGAAAAGTAAAAGGACGATAGACACAGGGTGAGATAGGCCCCAAAAAAACCGAGTTAAATCCAGTGATGTCACATTCACGGACAGCTGGATGAGTGCTCCATTCCACTTATTTTCAGACACACACCAAACTCTAACATTTGAAGAGCAGGGGAGATGACTGGTGTGTGTTTGCACATTCTCAATGGAGAAAATCTGCGGTTTCAGAGTGCAGCACTGTAAGACCGAAATTTAATTGGATTCTTTGGAATTGATGCAGGCGTGCTGGTGTAATGGCTTGCTCATGGTGCGGTTGGAGTGACTCCTTGTAACAATACCTACTGCCTTGTTAGCTCAGGAGGCACATGGTAAGGGGTTCACGCTGGCGGATGGAACATGTCTCTCTGTGTCTTGATGAAGGGTCTCATGGGCAATAAACAGCAACCTGATTTGAATTCATGGTCAGTTTTTTATAAGCAATTTATTTTTATTTTTCCTCAATTTTCCTGCTCATGTCAGTTAGGATAGAATTATAAAAACATGATGGAAGATGGAATTACTTAAGTCATATGCTATATATATATATACATATATATATATGACTTCAAATACTTTGGGATGGATCCTTTTATTAGAATTTCCCAATAGTCTGCAGGAATATGAGCAAGTGTACCTCACAAATTGGTTTGGATCAACTTTTTTGAAAATATTTTTGAATGTTTTTGGGATAAATTCTTTACCATCTGCACTCAGAGCCCTCAGATGTTGCCTATGATGAGAAAACACTTGATATCTTCCACCTTCGTATTTTCCTCAACCATGGTGGCTCGTCAGAAAGCATGCACGACTTGCTAGTCTTTGATCAGATGGGCTACAGCTGAGGCAAAATACAAAGGCAGCCAGGGAAAAATATACAGGGCCCAGGATGGAGCCGGGGCTTCACCCCTGAGGGGTCGACCTACCGGAAGAGCTCTGTGTTCGGCTTGAGTGCAGCCCTGCAGGTCCAGAGCAGTTCATGTTATTCTAACATGGTTAGCACATGGTTTAAACTCCCCTGTCATTTATTTAACTCACAGAGCTTGCAGATGCCACAAAGTTAAAGGGATTTGCAATATGAATTAAAATAAGTGTTTCTTTTTTATTTTATTTTGTAAATGTGTGCCAGTTGCATTTTCAAGCTATAAGTCTGATCAGCTAACATTTTCATCGTGCATTCAGGGTTATTTTGGGAAGCTAACTCAAAGCATTTCTGTTTAAGTGTCATCTCAGCAACATGATGTGATGATTTCAACTGAAATTATAACTCTTCAAACTGTCATCTACACCCTAATTTCCTCATGTCTTGATTATTGTAACTTTCTGTTCTCAGTCTGCAGCAGTAAATCTCTTCACTCTCTTCAACTAATCCAGAATGCAGCCGCCAGGATGTTAACAGGTACAGGGAAGCATGCTCATATCATACACCTTTTCCAATGTTACAGAATATATCTGAAGGTTAAAGGATAGTCGGGCGGCAATAAATATGTATTGAAGAAAGGATCTGATGAGTTTTTAAAAATGTTTGTTGACCAAATCAACCAAATTTAGTATTTTGTTCTCCTGCTTTTCTTAATTAAACGAGTTCAAGCTCATCATCATTGATTGTTAGTCAAATAACAGTTTAGACTTTTTTTTTCACCTCCTGCGATCTTCTCATTAACAATGTTGACATGTTTCTGATGCATTTTCAATTTCTTGTTTTTCAAATGTGTAGTTAAATGTTGTACATAAAATAGACATTTTTAGTTAAAACATAAATACTTATGGTTACTTTTAAATGAAAATATGTGATACATTTTCAATCATCTTTATCCAAATTATTTTTTATAGGTTTTATCAGTATTCATAAACACACATACATGAACAAATATTGCGATAAATCATGTCCCAAAATTATAACCTGTTGATTTTTTTTATTTCAAATTTACGAGAACATCAATCGAAGGTGAAAAGTTTCACTTATCGTGATAAAGGAGAAACAAACCTCAAAAATCCAACATACATTGATCTCCGCCTTATTTCATTAAAATGACATTAAATACAGGTGAAGTCTCCGGTCTCAAGACCCCACAGGCCAACTCATGAATTTTCCAGACAAACATGCATTCATTTTCAGAAGCTTAACTATCCCAAAAAGAGAAGACTTTGAGCCTCTTACTCTTCAATGTTTAAGCCAACAAAAACATGGCTTGACAATGTCTACCAAGCTTAATTGAGGCATTCACACACACATACTCATACACTAGCTGGCTCTGAACACCACCGAGATGCCAGTTGGACATCCAAAGTTGTTGTCCATGTGATTTTTTGGCATCCTTGTTCCGCAAACAGACAGTGCACACACTCCCAGTGGGCAGCTCTCTATACCATTTTGTGTGTACATGTGTGTATATTTGTGTGTTTACCCAGAAAGCAGCAGCTGTGTCAGTAATAGCTCTCTAAGCTGCAGGCTAATGACAGAAATCATGGAAGTCTAACATGGATAGATGTTTAACCCTGTTTAGCCTGGACCAGGACACAACTGGGGACACACATGTATGCACACACACAAACACACTTGGTCTGCTGTCCTGATGTCCATTAGCTTCAGCTTTAGATGGTAACATATAGGCAGTAAAGAGAGGGAGGACAACATCATTCACCCAATATTCAATACTAGCTGTGTCCCCGTGGCAACCAGACGCCACACACAACGAGGGGTCTCTAAAACCCCCACACCACACTCAGACAGACATCGTCCTTTGGAGAGGGGGGCAGGTGGTGGCATTGGTGTCTTATATATGGGGGGTTGTTGGCTTTTAGTGGGTAAGCGAGAGAAAAGGAAGAGAGAGTGAGTTGCAGGCTGCTCATTTCTCATCCAGCAGTCTATTGTCCGGTCTGGTGAAGTGACCGAGAGGTCTAATTAGCAAGTTAACAAGTTAAGAGGTGGAGTCTGTCAAACGCTTAGCTCTTTCGACCCAAGGGTCAACCCTCCACCTATTGGCATGTATATATATGCTGGTGACCACCGAACCAGATTTCAGGGTGTGATATCTTTAATGCCATACAATATTGATGTTTTTAGAACTACAACATGGTGGGCAGGTTCATTTATCAAGCAGTGAAAAAAAATACACATTAAATAGTAAATGAAAAAGCACAAAACGGGAAATTTTGAAATGTTCACAGTGAGACTATCCCAAATGTTTAAACATGCCAGAGTATTCTTCAACCATATCATATTGTACATGTTAAACTGATATCAGAGCTAAATGTTTTAGGGTCTCTTCCAGATTATTTCATTGAGAAGTATAAGAAAATTTTACTTCTACAACAAAAAGTACAAAAGAAAACCAGGATCAGTCAAAAATATTTGTACATGATCAATTGTATAAGGGCCGCAGGAATACAGTCAACGGCTTGTATGTGGCCTGGTGATCGCACATTGCTTTGCTTTGTTACTCTCAGAAAGCAAATATTGTGTGTGTTACATAATAAAATATAAATGGAAAGAAAACACATTTGTACACGTTTATTTAAATACAACCCATAAATTAAAAATATTTATGAATAATATTATAAATAGTTTTATAATATTATAAAAATCACTACACAAACAAATAAATAACTTCTATCTGTGATAAATTTAACATAATTTAATTTCTAATTTAAGTGCCATTAATAGTTCAGCAGGGTTTAGGGCTGTCTGTCCTAAAGCAACCTCAGTCGGTAGATTTGACAAGGTATTTATCCAAATTCAAATTCCATTCAAAGTCTTCTTTTTTTCTTCAAAGTCATTGTGTTCCAACCACACAGGGCTCTACTATTAGATTAGATGTAATGAATTCTTACAAACCATAATCTCATTGGCAGTCACCATACTTGTTGTGAATGAAGCAGGAGCTGAGCATCAAGCATTTATGAGTGTGTGCATGATTCTCTAATTACCCGTTGGTGTAATAATCATTGTGGTGAGACTGTGGGACTTTTCTGGGCATCTTTATGAGCTTTTTCGAGACTTGATTGTGACCAAAACTGTTAGAGTAACTGATAAAAAAAACTAAAAAAAAAAAACTTTCATATCTGGTCCCCACTGCCATGTGATTCAGTTCTCCTCAGCCTTAAAAGTCAGCAGTTTTCACTTTGAAACGAGTGTCCAGAGACCAGCATGTGCATGCGTGACTAGAAGTTTTGCCTCGTAGGAAAACAAGGTTTATTGTATCTGTTGTAGCGCTGTAAATAAGAACGGAAGATGCAGTTGGAGCTAAAACAAAAATCAATACAAATCCAAAGCTGGAGAGCAAGCATGTTCTCTGTTTTATTCATAAAACATTTGTCAAGCATTATCATTACATTGGTAATATAGAAACAATAATAATTATTCAGCAGTTTAAATTGTAGAAATGTATTAGTTTCATTTATAGTGACATAAATGTAACAGTTTAATATACCAATAATTTATATTTTTATCTTAGAGTGAGAGTTTAAAACATTTAGATTCATTGTCTTAATTATTGTTTATCAACAATTCAAATGAAATGATAGGTTCATACTTGAGAATGGACCAAAGACAATATGTGTGTTCTTGAAAATATTTTAAAATGCCCTTTTTGTCTAACTTGTGAAAAGCTCACTATTGCTGGCAGTCATTTCTTAATATTGAACATTCTCATGTCAATACTATTCATTGGATCAGCTTTGCATTGATGCAGTGAAGAAATAAATACATTTGAAATTAGTATCCTTAATAATCTGTTACTGGGAATATAATGTAACAATACTGTCATGATGCTCACTTGCTTTTCAGTACTTTAACTCTCTTTCTAAGCTCACTCCTTTCTCTGTCTTATGCACTCAGTGTCTTTCTTCCTGTTAATCTGTCTGTCTCTTTATCACTCTCTCAATGAACTGAGGCTCTCTACCGCCCACAAAGGCACCACCATATTTTTCCTCTTAAACGTTTCAGCCAACTTGCATTGTCTGCTGTGCAATGGAACTCAGCTACAATGGTAGTGAACCGCTCAATGTGTGTGTGTGTGTGTGTGTGTGTGTGTGTTGGTAAAGTCGAGGTTCACCCCACCCACCCTCAACCCCTCTCCCCTTTAGGCAGACAAAGACCCCAATTTGTCACCTCGTGTACAGCTGTTGACCGGGTGGGTTCATTTTGTTTGTGTGCGCATGTTCAAAACTCTGTGTGATTGTATGTGCGTGTGTGTGCGTGTTTGTGCATGTGTGTGCGCCACAGAAGGAGAGGCAGGGAGAAGGAAAGGATGTGGACAAAGTGAGGCGGGATACCCTTTGCTGCCCCAATTCAACCTCTTGGGGGAGAGGGAGGGTGGAGAGTGGAAAAGGGGTAAATGGTTTTCTATCCCTTTTGGTGGGAATGTTTGTGCAATAGGACAAAGCAGCAGCCTCTCTGTTGCTGTGTGGGAGAGTGGCGATGTGTGTGGGGTACTGGTTGAGGGTGGCAAGCAAGGAGAAATATTTTGTCTACTCCCTTCAATTCGTAAGATGATGCTGAGACATCTATTCTAAACAATTTCCCGAAGGAGACCTCCTGAGGGATCAATAAAGTTTTACCTTACCTTACCTTTTACCTATTCTACATGTGAATTGAAAAAATAACTTTCTCTGACGCTGAATCAAATCGCTGTTGACACGTCATAACAGGCGATTCAATTCTAATTGAAGTGGATTCTATTAATGTTTAAACTCATGCAAAAGCTGATTTTTTTTTTGTTTTTGTTAGATTTTTTATTCTGGTATTTAGATTGTAAGTAAGTAAGTAAGTAATTAATTTATATTTATATAGCGCTTTTCTAGAAACAATCAATCAAGAAAATCCTTGAAAAAATTGTCAACATCTGTAGATTCATTAAACAGCAACAATAATGATACAAATGTAATTATTTCTAATCCACCATCTGACCACTCACCCCGATGAGCGGCTTAGTAGCAGATAATATTTCACAGACACTCTTTCTGTCCGCCATTGGGGCTCCTATTGTACAAGCAAGAGTTTGCCTCCACACAGCCCTCTTCAGTCCCTGGCTGGCCCCTCGTGTTGTGACTCCTGACAACTTCTCCAATTTGCTCGGCTGTGTGAAGAGGAAGGGAGCACATTGATGTCTTCCCACCTACACACACACTCTAAACGCACAATCTTTCTTTTGAAGCGGGCGCACACACAGAGGCAAGTGCACATGTACACACTGAAGTCATCAATATCTTCCCATTTATAAATGATCTGGCCCCGGGATAGAGTTGCAGACCTGCTGGGCTCCTCTGCCCCCTGCATGAGGCACACACTCGCACATGACACACTGCTGCTTGTCATTGATCGCTTTCTCAGATTTAACACAGCTTCATCCATTGTTTAAGTAGCAGTGGGAACCTCTGTCTGTGCCCTTGTCCATCTCTTATGAGTGTGCGTGAGTGTTTGTGTGTGTCTGAGCCACCTTAAAGCCAGCATTTTTATTTCCTACAGTCACATCGGCCAGGGCAAAGGTCAGTAATAGAGAACAAACTCTCAGCAGGAAAATACGCACATGAATACATTACTCAGATGATTTCTTTCTACTCTCTGACTATTTTAAATCTTACAGCCACATTTCGCATATGAATTATTGTTTTTTTTGCCGACAATAAATCTTATAATGTAAGTGGATTCTGTTAGAATTTTAAAAGCACAAATTGGGAGAACAAGGCCCTTCTGGTGTTTCCAACCAAAATAAAACTGCAGCATCGATTATGGTAGCATGTATGAATGACTGACACTATGTTTTTTGAAAAAGTGGGCTTGGACTTTTTTAAATCATCTTATGCTGAATGTGAAATATCTGGAAACTGGAAAACGCATCTTACCAGCAAGATCATTAACACTCTTTCCAGCACGTTTAGTGTATAATTTGATATTTTAATTTGATATAAATCAGAGATTGTGCCAATAAAACTAAAAATGGAAAATAAGTTTGAGTCCAATGAGTCAGTACTTTAAAACAGTGGTGCTACCACTGGACCAAATAATAAGCCTGTCAACTAGAGAAAATGAGTAAAACATTAGACTAACACTGATTCAGCGTTCTGTTGAGATGTATTTTACATTCACTTTTTAAACGTTACTGTTTTTATCTAAAGTTTAGTTGGTAACATTAACGCCTCTAATTAACCAGTCCGTGATGCAAAAAAATAAAGGTTGTGAAACCCTGCTATAAAACATATATTTTAAACATGTGGGAGGGAACCAGAAATGTAAAAAGGTTGTCATCTTTATTTATTTTTGGTGAGCCCCTCTACTCATCAACTTTATATTTTGATATGATATATAAAGATGAATGACTTCAATTACTTTGCTTAGAACGTTTTGACATTGGTAAATGTTCAATGGTTAAATCGCACTTACTGAAGTCATCCATTTCCTGCTCACCTTCAGGAGCAATGTCTTGCTCAGAGAAACAACAGGACATTCATATCCAAAGCTTGAATTGAACCAACAACTTGTGAGCCTAAAGCCAACCACCCTACCATCAAAGCTAACTTTTTTATAACGGAGAGCGCCACCTACTGAGCTCTGAAAACAGATCAGTTGTTTCATGATCCGTCATCAACCCATTGCTTGCTGTACCATCAAAGGGTTTTTAACAAACTATCAAATTGCCTGTATGTTGTTGTTGTTTTTATCACATGTGTAAAAACATGCATCGCCATAAACTTGAATTTCTAACTTAAGCTTTCACAAATACACCTCGTCTCCAACTCCTATTCCGGTGGGTGCTGTAAATTCCTTAAAACCTGATCCTATCTAAATTTGCAGGCCTTTCCTCATTGATTTCCCCGGGTGAAAATAAGAGGATAGGAAAGCATGTTAGACGTCTCCGGAATCAGAGCCAATCCATTAGCAACAATCAATACACTGGCAGAGGAACTGGAGAGGGAGAGCCTGGGAGAAAGAGAGAGACCAGAGTGTTGACAAAACCAAATAAATATAGACGCGCAAAGAGAGGAGAAATCAGATTAGTGCTGAGAGAATCTAAGCACAACACTTTTAACCCCTAACCTAACAATCTGTGTTTACACCACAGTAAGGAGAGAGGGGGGAGGAGGGTGTGGGGAGGCGGGTGGCATGGAGGGAGGAGGGAAGTTGTGGTCGCGTGGAGAGACGCTGCCTGTTTCTCGACTCACATTTTAACGAGCCTTTTCTATGATACTGGGTGGCATTAAAAAGTGTACACACACAGAAGCACACACACTTGATGAAATAGGTAAGACATAACTGTAGAGTTGAACAATAATGTTCAAGATGTTTTTTTTAAAAAGATCATTTTGTAGTTTATAAAAGGCTTGACATAGAATTTGTTGTAAAGTTGTTACAATTATTTCCCAACTACAAATGAATAGAAAGCAAAAAGCAGAGAAAATTTTAGATTTAGGAGGTTAATGGTGTCTCAGTCCATACCTTTATTGTGTTACTCCTCTGGAGTATATAACACACTTACCAGAAAAGTAGAGCTAGGGCAAGAGTCTGGATATAGACGGTCATTTTTCCTCTGACAGAAGGATAATCAAATATTAACAATCATTGTACATTACCACAAAGTTCCTGTCAAACCATTGTATTGAAGAGTGAAGAGCTGCTCTTTTCAGCTCTGACATTGATAGATGTTTCTATTTTTACAACAAATTCCTGATGTCATTACATACATTTATGTTCAGCCTTTTGTACACATTTGTAAACACACTCTGAAGAAAGCAGATTCAACGCAATATGGTTTTGGATGACAATATTATATAAAGTTGCATTAGGTGCTCCTTTGTATTTGTTCTACAGTTAAATACAAGATGGCAGATTATGACTCATGACTCAAAGCTCTTCATCGTCTAGACTTGGCTATTATATGATACGTCTAAACTCTCTGTTTCTTTCGTTTTCTCAATATGTCTCCATATAATCATTTTGAACTTTCTTTGTGTGACTAAGGAAAAGATAATCATAGGTCTGACCATGGCACTAAACTCAATCCATCTAGTGGCCTTTCAAAAATTAAGACACTGTATCATGATACAGCTGAATATGTATGAGGCCATCACTGGGTTGATGAATATTAATATTAATATTAATTTCCAATATTACCATTATTAGTATAAAACAGGGTCTGTCTGTCTGTTAGTATTCTCTCACAGTTCAAATACATTAAGAGGTTTATTAGGGTACTCTTAAGAGTAAGATAAGTGTGTGCAAGAATGTTTGTTTGGCCCTGTGAGAGACTGGCCCACCTGTAAAGTGTGTCCTCTTGTTCTAAGCCACTGGGATAGGCTCTAGTCCCTGGAAGAAGTTGTGGAAAATGAAAGACAAAAGTCGTTCCTAAGGTATTGAATTTACCTGCCAGAGGCAGTTTGGGGTTTGGCAACACGACCTCTTGAGCAGAGACAGAAAGGAGGGAAATGAAATCTAAAAAGGGGGGGGAAATCTATTAATGTTAGCTAATGATTGGGCGCAGTAATAGTCATCAGTGTTTTAGGGGCATTATTATGGCCATGTAACGAAGGCCATGATTACTTTACTAGGCTCTTTAAGTCATTCGGCTAACACTTACTAATATGACCCCCAGCCTCTTACCCGCACCCTTCCCCTGAGTTTCCCTTACCTTCTTCTGCAATCACCTTTACCTTCTACTCCCTTCATCTCATCTCCAACCATAATATCAGGCATCTTCCCCTTAGTTCTCGCTGCGCCCTGTGATGATGAAATCAAATTAGGTGGACTAGAGGAGACTAAATCACAGCTTACGTTGCAGACCATGACATAAAGAATAGCCACGGCGAGGTTACACAGAGTTCACAGCAGATAATGAAAGAGACAGCGAGGTAATAGCATGACTGAGTGGTGGGGTTCAGTATACTGGGGGTGCAGAGATGGGGGTTAAAATGAGGGGAGGTTCATTTGGAGGGTACCTGTCTATATGGCCACCCCGTCTTCAGAAAGACACCCATTCGCTTCATATACCATCTCTTCTTTGGTCTACCTTTCAGTAACTCTTCTGGAAGTCCCTCTCTTGTCCTCTCTTTCATCATCCATTGTCTGTGTCTGCTTTGCTGTCTCTCAGCCTCTTACTCTCCTGATAGTGATAAAGGTTTCACACTCAATTAAGAAAAGAATCACCTAAAAGGGAGTGCAGCTTACGTTATCCGGAGACATTACCTAAGTACTTCAGGGATGGTTAGTCACTTCTTTAATGGAATCCCACTTGTGGTCTATTCGTCAGCGCAAACCATCCATGTCCAATTTGTCATTTGTCTTGCTTTAATTGACAACCGACATTGTCTCTATTAAACACTATCTTAGAATAATGAGATGCTCCAAACAATTCCAAACAGTTTTATTGATATTTATACATTCGTTATTGAAATAAAGATAAACAAAAAAACATTGAGACTTTTTTTTCTTACTGCATATATAGATTTTTTCTGCCCAACCACAAAACTAGTTGGAGCTGTTATGTCCATAGTGTTTTTGAGCTAGGTTTAGCTGATAGGTTTGTATGCATGTTTTATGAAGACAAAATAGTAAAAAAAAACTGCTCTTATTTGAATGAATTGATAATGGGGTATCATTCTAACCGTGCATCCCTATGGATTAACTAGTTATCTCATCTTGCTAATTCACAAATAAAAACAACACAAGCATAAGCTATGTAAACATGTTAATTAAATTAATTCAATTCTTGGAAATGGTTGGTGTCACAAATAAACGGTAAAGTGTTTGAACATAATGGAAAGTTTTGAAGTGACACAATGTTCCCCCAGATGGTGTGTGACAGTGTTTTTGCATGTGTAGAATTAAAAAACACACCTGTCGCGGCCTGCATTCTTCCGCCCTATTGTTTGCCCTCTCTCGTGTCAAAATACCAGCACATGTATCTGATTCCTGGACGTTAACAACATGTCTGTAACGCCCTGCTAGTTAGTCTGCTCTGACAAAACAACTTGGACTGACCCTCTGACCCCCTGCTTCCTCCATACTCCTAAATAGAGAAGGTCGGTCACATGAGATAATCAAGGCCAGGCTGCAGGTCAAAGGCATCTGCCAACCTGTGCTGCCAATTAACCAAGCTTTGTTTTGTCTATATACTGTATGTTTGCTATCACAGTGGTGTACGTTTTAGTGCTAGAGCTGCATAGCAAGAAGGTTGCATGTTTGCTTCCAGCTTGTCAATAAGTCAATAAAAATATTAAGCTAATCTGGCTATTATTTGTGTACAAAGGGCAAAGTCAGCTTGTTCTTTCTTAACTAAAACCTTCAATAATTATTGGATTTGATTCATGCTGCTATGTTTGGGGGCAAATAACCTTCTTATTACTCTTTTTTTATTTAAAATAATGCAAAGCATGTGCTTTTTATGTCGCAATCATCCATTTCCTGAACCAGTTTAGCTGGAAATGCAATATTAAGCATATATGTTTAACTAAATTGGATTTGACAGATGTATAGTTTTGTAAATGCCTGAAATCAAAATGATGGCTTCATCTTCCCCACAGCTCTGCCACTAACCTTGATTCTACCTCCCACACCATCCAACAAACTGGACTTTAATTCTGTAAACCGGGGCGACCAAACTGAAATAAAAAGCCCATTATGTGTTGCCTGAGGCAGCAGCTTGTTGACCGGCCTTTATTACATCAGAGGATGTGTGTGTTTGATGCCTTCATTTAGGACCTCAAGCACCGAGCACTGACAGCGCTGACAGTTCAGGCCCCCGTGGCACAGCTAAACAAGGCCATGACAGAGAGAGATGCTTAGTTTAGGTGTCGGGGGTTCTCAGAAGCCCTGGGTGGCATGGCGCATTGTGTCTTGTAAAAGTGACAGCCTTACATATGTACGAATGCCTCATTACATTTTTACTACTAATCACTATGGATGACTAGCCTGGTTGTTCACTTGCGGACGAGACCGACACAAACTCTCCCACAGTAGATGCATATTTTGGCTTAAGGCAAGTACCACTAAAGGATCTGACATGTTCAAAATTAATAGGATTCCTTCGCTAATAATGTGTTTTTTTGTATGTGTGACAAGGTCTTACATCAGGGGTCTTAACCTCAAAGCACAAAGATGGTACAGGTTTTGGATCCAACCGGTCAAGCACGTATATCTGATCCAATCAGGTGTCGGAAGACAGTAATCAGTTCATTGTCAGTCAGGCGGTGCTTGTCTTAGCTGACACCTGATTGGTTAACTCATCTGGGTTGAAAGGTTGCAACAATAACCTGCATCATCTCGGCCCTGGATGGGTTTGAGACCCCTGCCTGACATCAATATATGAACGGCATTAATGTGCTTATGGTTTTGTGATCAGTAAAAATAATTACTTTTCACAGAACTGGAAGGTTATTAATCTAAGGGTATTTAAATGTGCATCATTAGCACATTTGGTGGTTGGAAGCAACAAAGTTCTCTGCTAAGGTTTCAGCTCAGAGCATCATTGACTCACTCACGCTGAGACTCAGTGAAAGTTCATCAAGAGGTTGGCAGACTCATAAAAATCTATGTTGCGTGTCTTAAGAGCCTCATGTGTTGAGTTTCAGAGAGGGTTGTGTTGATGGACACAAAGTTAAGGGTGGATTTTTGAAGAACTTTAGCTGCAGACTGTCTAGGAGTTTGTGAACAAATATATCTGAGTTTACCAGTAGATGTCTTTAATTACACGTCCTTTCTTTTACCTTTGTTCCACCGTTGTCACGGTTAAGGCCATTTAACTGTGTTTGGCTGAAGATCTTATACACAAAAGACAATAGAAGCACATAAACACATACATCCCAGTGACAAAGGTAAAACAATCGATATCCCCAGAGTGAGTGTTTGTCAGCAGGTGTAAGCCCTTTCATCCTCATCTTAACCTGGTTAACCTACTTGTTAGCCATTGCAGGTTGACCTCACACACTCTTTAAGACACACAAAGCTGATAGAAGTAGCCAACAAATGCAGTGTAATGAGAAGAGAGACATAGTAAGCTCCCTTAACAGCTCACATTGGGAATATTTTTGGTGTGTGTTCATAGGGGTGCGCGCGTACGTGCATGCGTGTGTGTGTGGCTGCACTACGTGTGACAAAGTGTCTTAATGTCACCATGGAAGGGGAGTGTGAGGACAGGCTGCTTTATGATGAGCATGTGTATAAGCAGCAGGACACAGTAGGCAACTAGATGGCTACCTATTTTATTATCTTTACAAATGATCATCTAACAATAAATTAATAAAAGTATTTCATCATTCTGTCTTGTTATGAAGTCTGTAACAATTCAGATTAAAACTACAAAATAAGTATAAAATACATGTTTTTATGTTCTCTATGACTTGACTGACATGTCTCGTGGTTTGACACGACAGCAACAAATACAAAAGCTGTTTTTGTGCACCTTGGAGTAAGAGATCTGCTGCTCATGTGGATGTTCATTCATTTGTATTCAACTTGTTATATGCATTGTGAACATCTGAAATGTTAGTGAATACAAAACCAAACTTAAGTAGCAACACTTTACTTTCATGAACACATAGTAGATTTTTTAAAAATCTTCAAAAACAAATAAAGTTTCATTTTTTTACACCAAATAAAGCACAGACAAGCAGATGAAACTTTTTGTTGCGATATTGTCATCTTTATATTCCCAATGGTTAAGCTGCAATCGGTGATCAGTGAAGCCTCCTGATTGGATCACCTACGGCCAGAATTAGCTCGACATGACCGCTCATCCCTTTTGTCCGTCATCCACCGTGAGTCGATAAGGCTCTATCTTAGCACAGATATGATCGGTGTCTTCTGAAGCACTCAGGCCAATTTTACAGAAACGGTTAACTGCTGTTGTTGCCAGTTCCAGGAGGGAAAAAACAAAACCTTTGCTTTTATGCGTGACTACATTCGTCCATCTAGCTGTCGGCATCTATCGATCAGGCCATAGCAGTGTGTTTTTGCCTGAGCGAGGCCGCAGATGCTGCAGGGCTATTAGGTGCTCATTGTTTGTTTTGAATGGCAACAGAAACAAAATTGGTCTCGTTCTGATCTTATTGTGGGTAACCCTACCTCTCTCTGTGGTCTTGGGAGGCAAAAACCAATCCTAATTCACTTACCCCACCCCAACATTGGCTGTTCTAATGCTTTTCGAGTGATGAAAATATGGCAACGTGCAGTAAGTGACGACAGCTCAGAGGTTGTAAAAAGGAAAGGCGGGAGAAAAATAGATTGACATGAATTCAAATGATATAGAAAATTGTTGCTGTTGGTGGAACCTTATTAGTTTCTCTGCCTTCTCCTCACCACATTTGATTCTTCAATTAACCGCATGATATGGTCACACACAATTTCTGTCAGGACTGAAAATATCAACAGCCTAAAATGAAGTATAAATGTCAGGTTGTTACTTGTGCTTCTTCATCTGAGATGAAATTGGATCGACAATAGAGACTAGATGGCTTCCTTGGATATCAAAGTCATTTATAACTTTCAAATTTCAGAACTTTCTACAAGATTTAGAAATGATTTATTGATCCCTCAATAAAGTTTTACCTTACCTTACCTTACAATTAAAAACACCCATAGTAATTGATAATATTATAGTCTATATAATGGTGAGCAAATCATTTCTAAATATATGGATAATGAGTAACAATTACATTTTTTTTACCTGCTAGATTTCTGACACGTGCAAAAAAAAATCAATATATGGAAAAGCAGTTAAATAAATCCCAAACAAACAAAAAGAACGACAAAGGTTGTTAAGTTGTCTAGGTTGCAAAGGTCATTTACTTTAACGCTTTGCTTTTTAGCCCTCAAGGTTCTGTGAACCCTTATTAGGTTAAAACCTCAGCCTCGCATTCAGTCGATCGTCACAGACTAAAACTCTAGAGAGAAAGATGATCTGCCCTCAGCGGCAAACCCTGCCCTCTCATCTGCCCTTGACTCAAACACACACACACACACACACACACACACACCCATGCACCACTTTGCCCTCTCCTCTACCTCCCGCACACTCACTATAATGATGTCTGTTGACCTCTAACACGATGGCTGCCCTGTGAGATTGGTTTACAAGTGGCCTGGGGACTCTGGATCTTAAGCACAAACCCTAACGATATCCAACATTGATTATGAATGTTTTATTGGTATGTACTGCTACGGAAAGTGTAGAAAAAAACAATGCAATGCATAAGTTAGAGCGTTATACCAGACAAAAAAAAGGTAAATACAGATGAAATTTATTCCAATTTCATGAATATTCCCAACTATTCTACAAAGTAAGAAGTGATTATTTCAGAGCCAATCAATTTAAGGCCAAAATGCAAGAAATAACCTGAATAAAAAAATGTGTTCCTCCAAGCAAATCTTTCAAAACTTTAATTGAATTCCTTCACATCCTGTTTTTATTTTTTGATTTCAGGATTAATTTTGAGCATTTAAGTTAATGCTTTACACTGTAAACCCAACATGTATCAATGAGGTTGTGTCATTTTTATGCACTCTAATTTCCTATATCATTAATATCATCAGCCAATTATACGTATTTTACTATCTTGCAGGAAGAAAAAAATAAGCTGGAGGGCTGAATTTGGCCTCTGAGTTGGACGCAGGTGATATTGACATGTGTTATCTGTTAGTTGTTACATTACCATAACGTCAAAGAACTTATAGGTAGTAGTATACGAAAGTATACTAAAGACTGTACTGATAATGGCTTTGATTAATACAGCAAATTACCTTTCACTCATTCACATCTGTTATTGTTTCACCTTAAGTCCACCTTGTCTCACATAGGATAGGTGCTCTAGTCACTGTTATGCACACACATCATATGCATGTAAGAAAACACAGTCACACAGATGTCAGGCAATGATAAGTGGAAGTGAGTAATGGCCATGCTGTCTTGAAGGCAGCTGCTAGGCCAACTGTTTACATGCCAACTGATTATCCTAATTTCAAAGGCATGCATGGCAGCTATGCTGATAAATGATCTCACCTTAGTGCCACTGAGAACTTCCCTATTGTCAGCCAATGCACACCCATCAGACAGCTGGGCCTATAATACCTTTTTGATTATTCAATAAATAACCCATAATTCGACATTGATTGGGGCTGCAAATGGGCTTTGAGGGGTGGGGGATGAAGAGGAAGAGTGGTGTGAGGTGGGAAAAAGAATTGAGAAGGTACAAGGGATATCGACTGATGGTGGTCAGTGCTTTGATGACCAGTGGTCAGTGAGGTCACTGATCTTGCCCAAACACACACTGATGAAGACATGTAGAGGAGGTTAGGAGGAACACGCCTCTAGAGCTCCAGTAATGGAGTTAGGCTGAGAGTCATTGGTTTAACCTGGTTGCTTTTTTCCAAACAATGATTTCCAAAACTCATGAAAGGTATTTATTCTTCCAAAAGGACATTTAAATGTTGGCCGTTAAATTTTAAATGCATCCCTTTTGATCAAGCTTTCGAATCAGGGAGCAAGTGTAGATTCAATAAGGTCGATGACAAGACCAGTAGCCGATCACATTTGTTGGCGCAAGGCCCGTTGGGTTAATCACTTTGATGAACATTGATTGCTTAATTCTACTACCCGTTTTCTGCAATATGACCTCATTTCATTGCTCCAAAAAAGATTTGCCAAGGTATCATGGGCTTCAAATTATCTGCATCGCTTTTCGCCGTTGCTTTTCTATGACATAGTTAGTATGGACTTTATTGAAACCTGTCCCTGAATGGATTATTCGTTTCACCTAAGTAGGATGGATTTTATGGTGCTTGCCTGATCATTATCTGAAACTCACTAATCGTTTGCATGCATGTGTGTGTGTTTTCTAAACCCCACTGCCTTGATGCGCCATTGAAGTGTCCCTGGCGTTGTACTTATTGGAGTTCCCTGATGTTAGGTATTGGAATATTGATCCGTGAGAATGTTTAGCTTTCAGTCTTCTCTGGTTTCATTTATATGCCCACACAGCTGACGCCCGCTTCACACTGGAGTACAAGCTAGAGATGTGACAGTACATGAGGGACCAAGATCAAATCAGATTCTTAAATCAATATCTGGGGAAAGAATTGGGTTTCAGTGGGACTTAAAAATTGCATCTAGCGCATCTGATTGCAGATTGTAGTTTGATCGCGCTAACAGTAATCAATCCTGTTAAAAGATTTGCAAAGGGTGCGATTGAAACACATCAACAGTGTTATGAGCATGGGACTGAGCATTAACTTTCATGAGTCTGCTGCATAGCAATGGTACAGCAATGGTTGACATCACAGCTCAACACTTTAGAAGGGACTCATGTGGCCACTAGCAATTGATAGCTTGAAAAATGAAAGTAAGTACAATTCTACGATACCAGCCAAGCAAGACTCCTTCAACAACAGTTGCAATGTCGGTTTTCTATTAAATACCTTCTCCCAATTACCCATTATTTCCCCCTATAAAACCTCTGCAGACTGCTGTGGAGGGCTGTTTTATCCCCCCGTCACCCAACGTTCCTGGGCTTTGGAAAACATGCTTCAGCTAAATGCAACTAAGAGAGCTTTTCGAGAAAGAAGGGGGTGGGTGAAGGAGAAAAAGTTAATTTAATGAAGTGAAACGTTTGATGTTGTAAATAAAAGGCAGACTAGTCGTGGGTGAGAGGCTACGGCTAATGGACTTTGCTGGATCGTAGGTGTGGAACTGCTGATCTTTAAAAAGTATAAAGGATAAAACGTGAACTCCTCAGAAATGATGCCAAGAAACCTACAGCCCCCTTAGCTGGAGCCTATTGCCTGCAGCATTGACATCACAGGGGCTTTTATGCAATTACTGCAAGGTAGAAGGTAGTGCATTGCACTTCTCTTACTCCCCAATAGTAAGGGTGTGATTTATAATTTATAATTATACATATATATATATATATATATATATATATATATATATAGATTATACCATACCAACTTTGATGGAAGAAAGTAGGAATATGCCTCCGTAGTTAAGCATAAACGGAAAGTTTGTGACCTTTCTATTGTATTTTGGATTCCAAATTATCATTTTTTTAAGCAAGCTGCCACAAAAACATCAAAAGAATCTAATGTCAAGACCTTGTTGACTTTTAATGAAATCTGAAATATCAAATCAACATACAATAAAATCCGCTTATATTCAGACTGATTTGTTTTGGTTTTTATACATAGGGCTAAATAGTCCTCTTCTGGGTACTTAAATGTGATACCAAAAAATTTGAAATTTAAAGAAAATATTACGAGGAAACCAAAAGACAAAGGAAACGTAAAAGGAGTGTCAGGAAACAAAAAGCCATTCTGTGAAGGTTAAACAAAAGCAGTGGTCATTATGGTTCACTTTCAATAAGAGTCAGGAGAGAAAAATCCCCTTCCATTTATAATTCATATCCTCAATTACCGCTAATAAAGTGGCCCAAATGGGGCCATCTCAGGGTAGGTGCCGGCACAATTACACGTATGTAGGCTGGCATTAACATTTTCTATTTGAACATTTTTCAGCCTCAATTTCTCAAGGAGTTAATAAGAGTGATGATCCCTCCTTGACTTTTTCATGAAATTATTGTACGGACGTAATATTCCAATCTATAAGCCTCCATTCTCAGTAATGTATTCTCTCATTTAATAGCCTGACCTGGCTGGTTTAAGGAAAGGGAAGAGAGCAAGAAACAGAAACTGTCATTGATGCGGGGGTAGATTTTTGTCATTTTGACCCCACAGAGGGTGAGACAAAGGTCCGATATAACCCACGTAGCGTTTCAATTGAGGTCTGAGATTGTGTCTATCATCATAACAGCTTTCTCTGAACATTTGAGTGCTGAGTGGGTTTTCAATCTTCCTGTTCCCAGGATACACGTTTGTACAAGTAACACTCAATCATTTGTTAAGACTTCATTCAAACTGCAAATTTTCTTTAAAAAATAAAAATTATCAGCAGGTTTTGTTATTCCAAGCAGAGCCCTTAGTTCTGACTGTTTAAAATGCATGGAAATCTAATACTACAAATATAACCCAAAAAAACGTTATAGCCTCCAAATGAAATGCAGCAGATATGCAAAGCAAAGCAAGCCATTTGAAGTCTGCGTTTCTGTTTTTACAGTAGCTGAAGATTGTTTTGAAAACACAGGACACAAAATCTACTGACAAAGTAGATTTTTTAAATCTCAAAACAAAACAAGGGATTCCACAAACACATTTGTGTTCGGGCCTTCAGGTGACCTTGACCGTCAGGTAACACAAGGGTTAATAATATATGCATACACATTCACAGCAATACGTTTTGCTTTCCTTGTAATTTGTTTGCATAAGTCAAAAACACCACAGCAGATTTTTATTCGGATTAATTCTAATGAGACCAGTATACATGATGAGATGTATGTACTCCTAGGTCCTTGTGAAGGGCCTTGTTTTAAACAAGGTTTTGACCCGAGTGAACATAACTCCAGAATCATTGACGTTGTATTATGCATCTAAGATTACGCTTGATAGAGGTATGCACGCTGCTTTTTAAGTTATTAGGTGTTGATATTTAAACATGTAAGTAAAACGTACTGCATCCCAAATGATCAACCTATTTGATTGCAAAACCCCACAACAAACAAATCACAGACACACACATTCTTATACAGACTTTCCTCTTTGACACATGTACACACACACACAGGAAAAAAATCACACCATGTGGCTAGCTAAGAGCCAGCTGTTTCTTTCCACTTCACATCATGATGGGCTAACCGCTGCTAATCCCCCATGGCTTTTCCCTCAAAGAAACAAAGGCAGCAGCCATGATCTAACTGCTATTGAATTCCAATTACCTTCCACTGGGATTTCATAATAAGGATCCACATCTCACCACCTAATGCCACCCTGTACATCCTATTTAGGGTTACACTGTCAAAACACATACAATTGTTAATGTACATTTGTTCAATAACTAGCTTCCATTGTAAGTCTCATCCTTGACTCGACCCACCCATTTATTTTGTCTTGGCTGAATAGCAACTCTCTGCCAGACATTGGTCCCTATAAAAGTCTGGCTTCAGTGAATACAGTCCCACCAGGGAGCCTGCCATTTTTGCAAGAACTTGCTCACACACAGGTACTGGAGGCGTGCAGTATTACTGGATTTTGCAGCTATTAACTTAATTGGCAAGAATCAAAGGGAAATAAAACCCTATCACTAGCAGCAGACATTTGGATTTGGATCCTATAGCAACGTTAAACTGATAAAAATGAGCCTTACAGCACATTTCCTAAATCAAATCATTAGTGACTGAGGTAGGTGAAGTATTGGTCTTAATCTTTCTAGTACCAGTCATCCTATTGATCTGCCTTCATTTTACCATTGAGGTAAAAAGTACTGCTCTTTCAGAGAGAAACAGAGGCAATAAAACAATGGGTGGTCGAGGGTTTTTGGCAAAAATGATAGGAAAGCTGGTAAAATACAAATCAAATTGCTGCTAAGGCAACAAAGAACAGTTGTCAGTAATAGCGAGGGAATTTAGATCCAGGAATATTTTGGCAGTGGAAAACCTTTAGAATAATAGTCAAACTTTCATGGCCAATTTATGTTATGACAATGTATCCTTAATGGCTTTTTTCCGTATTCAACTTTTCAAAAATCTATAATCTTGTTTTCATTATTATTCGTTATTTTTACCTATATTACCTGGCAATTTCATGAAAAAATGTACAACTGCTCCAATAAGAACGTTTTATCAAGTGGTTTATAACCCTGTGTCAAATGACCTTTATTTTTATGTGAGTTATATAATGATGGTATTTTTGGTTTTGTTATTTCTTTTTTACATCATTGTTAGTTCACTGTAGTGTGGTTTAAATAACATGGCCATCTTTTTTAATATGTGTTAGCCTTTTGTGTTTATTTAAAAAAAAAATGTATTAAACCTAAAACTTCTCCGACAGGCTGATAGTCTGTTACGGGAAGGGATAAAGGGTAAAGGCAAGTTTGTGTGGCGCTCGTAATGCGGTATTGGCACATCGGCATGTTTCCCCTTAAAGGTGCTCATTCCACTGGAGTGTCTCGCTCCACATTTACATGGTTACAGTATAATGGAGAGTCGTTGTCATGGCATGGTTTATTCCGCTCACATAACTAAGCCACAAGAGTGATGCAAATACAAATATAGAGTTTTCCATTATTTCAAAGATTAGAAAGCGTTCAACTTTTGACTCTGTGTTAGACTGGTATCTAAGTAAATATCACAGTGAAATATAATATTTTAAAGACATTATAGTTGCTATTACTATTTAAAGACGATTACCAAAAAATAGAGGTACACTTTGTGCCACAAACCACCAGTTTTTTTATTATTATGTTTCCCTTAGCGATGGATTGAGGGCACAGAAATATGTTATTTGTTATGAAAAGAAGCAGCTTCTTACTTAAGTTTTTTTTTTTTTCAGTCATTTATGAGTTTTGAATATAAACATTTATTTGTTGTACTGAGATTCTGAGAGCTTAGCTGTATTAACTAAATTAATCTACAATGTCTGCAACTTTGTGTGCCACTTTTCCCTTATGAGAAAAAAAAAATACTTTGGGAATATTTTAAATCAGATAAACAGTGCTGGAAGCAGTTAAGGATATATCATATATCTGATTGACCTGTTAGCATATTTCCTGAGCAAACTTCATATTACCTCACAAATAAAGGGCGCCAGATATAAGTTATTGTTCAACTCATTTCAATTGTCGGTACGTGTTGCCGTTCTGTGTGTTTGCATGTACATGTGTATTTGTGTGTACGTGTGTTTTTTTTGTATGTGGGGCTATGGCCATCTATCCTCTCAGACATGTTTAATAGGGCTTTGGCTGCGTTGACCGAGGGTGTAAATGTGTCATACTTTATTAGAAATCCTAAAGAAGAGGGATAACATTAATCACTAGCTTTTGTTTATGAAAGTCATAAATGTTTCACTGAGTGCTTTATTGTCGGCTGCCAGATTTGGAGAGGCATCGGTGTGTTCCACACTGCGTCACAATGACACACTGAACCCTTGAGAAACTCTCTCCCCTTTTTTTTCATCTTTAGCTATGCTCTTGCTTTGTCCATCTCAAAAGCTTTTTGTCGGGTTATCAGAAAGTATGACATCACTCACGCCCTTCGACCCATCCAGCCAGTTGAGCTAGGATTGGATGATTGGCTTATAGAGGACATCCACATCGACTCCAAACTCAATTCTGCTGATGTCAGGAGCTATTACAACTGACGACATTTACCGGAGATGGACAGAGAGTGTGTGCGCTCTTGTTTAAGGGTTTGTGCGTGCGTGTGTTTTCGTGGTCATGTAGAGACATGTTAAGGGCTATATCGGTCAAATGTCTGCAGATAAAACATCTCCCAGCTGAAATATCAGGCAAAATGTCAAAGTCTGCCAGGGTTCTCCAATGGGTCAATAGCTCAATTGGATACAACGGCATTTTTACATCGCAGAGATAATATGGTAGATCATGTGTCTTTTCACTCAGGTTGACTTCCTTTCAGCAATAGAATTTTGATGAGAAACATAAAAAAAAACAAAGGTTTGTTGAATAATACAATTCCTTCTGATTGTTGCATTTGCAACGTAGGTCAATAGGTACATTTTACCTGCATGTCATTTAGAGAAGGTGTCCGCAACCATTTGAAGGTGGAATTTTTAATGACTAAAGGTGTACTTTTTTCCCCCGACAAAGTTGAATGAGTAGACAACTACTCTTGTACTCTTTTAGGTACATGCTTACATCTGGCGATGGTTTGATGAAGTTTCACAAAACAATTGATGAGGCTAAATGAAACAAGGTTTTCATTTTTAGAGCTCAGTAGGTGGCACTGTCCACCCGGTCACAGTCACAGGTTCTAGTACACAGATGGCCATCTAGTGGCCATACACATAAAACTCTATCATGAGGCTCATCAGACTACTCAACTCCTACCACCATTATTTTTTGAACCCACATGTCATTTTATGGTCCTTGTTGGCGCTGTCGTATGCTAATTGTAGGTATAAGCTTGACATGTCCTTCACTCTCGGGCTGTGTGGTGCACATTTAGAAATACTTTTGAATTTGAAACGATTTAACCTATTTATCTTATATCTGATTTTATAGATTTTGGACCTGCTGTACATCGACATTTACAAAATATTTTACTATCAATATTGTAATAGGGCGCACTGTGGCAAACTGGTTAGCAAAGGTTGCCAGTTTGCTTCCAGGTCCGAAGCCAGCTAACTTGTGACCTTTCTGTGTGGAGTTTGTATGGTCTCCCATGTTGCGTGGGTTAATTCTGGGCACTCCGGTTTCATCCCACAGTCCAAAAACATACAGCGACAGACTGGTGTCCTACCGGGGGTAAGCCTCGCCTCTTGCCGGATGAAACTGGGATAGATTCTAGCCCCCTATAATTCATTAAGCAGCACGGAAAAATGAATGAATTATATTATAAAAAACAGAAACAATATATAAACAAATAAGTGCATTGCCTATTTACATTTACAAGTGCCAATACAGTATATTCAAACAAAATCTATTTTAAATTACAAAGTAGAAATATATGATACACTGTAATTACTACACCCCATAATTATCATTTATTGCCACCATGAGGGGTGCTCAGCTGTTCCCTAAACTTCCACGTCATCATAACAATAGATTTAAAACTGAGCTTTGTTCCAAAGTGCTCCTTTACCATCCTAAGACTCTCTCCTCAACCCTGCTCCTAGTTAACTGAGGAATAATGTCATCTTAATGATTATTTTTGTGCGGTATGCCATAACAGCATAATTCAGAGAGGGCGTAATGATTTTTTTTATGCCCCTGACATATTGTTTTGCAGCGGGTGACGTAAAAGCACGTTGACATGTGGCATTTTGGGAAAGGTCAGGCGGTCCGTCTCTGCAGCCCGTCCATCTTCATAACGTCGCCACTTGTCATATGGAAACTGGCATCACCGATCTTTGTCACTCGCTCTCTCTCTTGTCCAGGCACAAACCCTGATACAGCTACTTATGCTGCTTCCACATCGTTCAATTTTTACAGTGGCCATCCTATAGCAGCAAAGTGTTCGACTCGTACCTATTATTTGCGGAAGGAAATAATCAGATCTGGAGTCCACACACATATAGAGCGCTCTCTTTCTCTGTGTTCTTGATGTCACACTCACATACACACATTCACACATCCAGCCGCGGGGTTGCTGCAGGGGTCCAGGGACCGCATGTCAACACCAGCTGTGAGGATCGCGGCGACAGAGAGAAGGACTAATACTAATGTGATAAATGTGTCAGCACTCACTGCAGGCACATTGTGTGTGTCTGTTTTCATTTGATCTTCGTGGAAGTACGCTTGCAGCCAGCAGATTCTGCCAAACCAATGTTTACACAGCATTTTCTCACTTTAGAGCCCTAAAAAGCCAATTTGTGGATGCAATGCCTCTAGGTTATTTGAATTGGTTGAAGCGAAACAAATTAGTAGGTGAAAACTTTTCTTATATATTTTAATTAAACTTAATCCAAAAAAAGGCAAATATTAAACAATATAATTTTAAAATAACTCCATGACGATAACACATGTCTGACAACATCTGATTATGGGACTGTAAACACTATTTTAAAAGCTTTTTTAATTATGATTACTAAAATAGGCCTCTCAAGGATTTACAAAACAATTGTTAACAACACCAAAATTATCTTTTAATTTGTTTCATAATGTATAATTGTTTTCTTAATTCCTTTCATCATTCCTTTGTTCCGCCAGCCTTTTTGTATTTGACCAGTTGTCAAGTGTGGGCGTGGTGAACGGTCACTGTCCATCCTGCCGAAAATGAAATGATTATTTTCTTAAATGTTATATTACTTAACATTTTAATGACTTTTAGAGTTTGTGGTATGTGCTTATTACTTATTTTATTCTTAAGATTTGACGGGGTGACGACAATTTTAATGTAAAATGTGTGTGTGTGTGTTTGCAGCTCACAGTGTGTCACAGTGTGAGACGTTATTTCTCTGCAGTAATACACAAAACTGGTGAATGACAGCTATAATTGTGATGGCCTTATTATAGAGAAGACGGAGGTGTGTGTGTGTTCTTATATTTGAGCCTGTGGTCATTCTAATGGTGCCATATTATAGTCAGTGGGAAATGGCTAAAAACACTATAGACCCAGCTGTATATCCTGATTTATGGTATACTTCATGTGTGTTAATATGCAGATCGATGAGTTTAAAGACACACTACAATAATGAGAAGATGAGTATTGAGTTGTACATGTTTTATGAGAATTTATACATGCGTCAATTCTCTGTACACAATGGCAAACATATTCTTGCGGTGTGCACTTCCTGTAAGAACAAGGAAACACGACTCTGCAGGCCTGCGGTTGGTCTGATTTACAGTCATACACACACTCTTTACACCTCCCCACACTTCTGTATCTCCTATCACCGAATTTCCTTTCAGTCCCTCACTCAGCGCTCTTGTAATTGGTTCCTGTAACACCATACTGCTACAAGACCAGAACCTGCTGCCACCGCTGGAATCATGATCATCCAATAATGATGTGTGTATGTATGGGTGGGAACGCATGCCTGTGGTTTTCAGTGCTATTAACGCTTGTTGAGTGACACAACATTTGCATCACGTCACCATGTTAAGGACTATTACTCTTTCGATTATAACTATGGTAAGTGTTGTGAGTGAGAGGGTAAGTGAGTCCCTGCGACTTGAATACAAAATGAAGTTACGGGAAGGGATAATAGGTAGATGTTAAGATGTTTCAGCTGTTTGACCAGGTTTAACTAATTCACCATCACCTTCCAGCAAAGAAGTCTGAACATCAGTCTTTTTCTTTCCAATGTTCTGGATTGTTCAACTAAAGGTGAAGGTTAGAATCAAGGGTTCAAACATTGTTTACAAACATATGTATTTTCTTCATCCTAATTGTCAATTATTGATAGTTATACATATCAAGAATGACAGACAGCGGGAAAATGTTTTTATTGAAGCCCTTACTTTGTGCTGGTAATAGTCCGTGTTCAACTGCTTTATTGAATGAAACCCCCACAGTTTGCTTAACAGTCCATTTTCATATCCACTCATCCCTCCAGTCTGCTGTTATTTGTGGATTGTTAGATGAAAGCAATCAGCTTGTTATCCCGACTGGCGCTCTTGTAAAGGAAACGAGACACAGTTGAAATTATCCACTAGGAGTTTGTGTGTGTTTGCGTATGACATAAGGTGTGTAGAGATCCGCTTCCTGTCCTGTGTGTGTGTGTGTGTGTGTGTGTGTGTGTGTGTGTGTGTGTGTGTGTGTGTGTGTGTGTGTGTGTGTGTGTGTGTGTGTGTGTGTGTGTGTGTGTGTGTGTGTGTATACACAGCAGGTGATATTTGCTTAATTTCACTTGCCTGCTATCGTCTGAAAATAGAAATATTAACAACAATTATGTAATTTATAGGTGCATGCTTAGGTCATAATTTTTACTCTTGTTTTTTCAAAAGGATTTTGTTGTTTTTTCATTTAGATTTTTCCAATAATATAAGTAAGTAAGTAAGTAATTTATATTTATATAGCGCTTTTCTAGACCAGGGTCACAAATCGTTTAAACAATAAAAAAAATACTCGAAAAATATATACTAAAAAGATCAACACAGGAGTCTCAAGAAAATAGCAAAGAGAGAGAAAGATATACACTTTAAAAAATATGCTTTCAAATTGCACAAACACCCAAAAAGTATTTTTATATTGTTAATTATCTCACATTTTATCATTTTATATATTTATTTATTCATAGTTTATTTAGTCATTTAACTTTTCCACTGCATCTGGGACATTTTGTATTGTAAGTTAATACTAACCCTAAAATAATGACGAAAAAATCATATTTCTATTGGGAACAATTTTAGATTCTTAATTTGTTTCTTATCTCAATTTGATAATGTTTTTAAAGCTAAAAAACGTTTCTTTTTGTATATTTAAGTTTTAACAACGCTGTTTCTTTGTCCTTTTCATTTGATGGTGTGTGAAAAAATATTCCGACTGCTGCCCCCACAACCCTTGGTTTCTTTGGATGGGGCCTCCTGGGAAAACTAATTGCTGTTACTCAGTCTAGATCAAACGTCTTGCCCCTCCGTCCTCTAATCTTGTTTGTCAGAACTAAATGATCTGGCCCAGCGAGGTGTGTTTGCTACTAATGAATTTACAGCCTGATAAGAAGAAGCTGTAACTTACTGCAGTTGTAAAAACACTGCAAAAATAAAACTAGATAATTAACCTTTACTAGCTGTGTACATAGCTGGCTGTGTGTGACGTGGTGTGTCTATGTGTGTGTGCATCTATGTTGGGGTAATAATTAATGCTGGTTTGTATTAATCATGTTCACAGAGATTAGTGTGTCATCCAATAGACTGGTTAAAACAATAAATAGATATAGTCAATAAAGCAGCAAAGCATACTGGGAGCCAGATAGCTTGAGTAGTAGGTGGTGCCAAACTGTTCCTGTCATAGTCCAGACAGTAAAGTTGATAAGCGAAGTATTTTATTTTCTTGAACTTCATATATATTTACTATATTATACTATATTACCACAAAAGTTGTCGCCCTGTCCTGGCCTTCAAGTTTAAAGTTCCCAAAATTCACACAATTCTTGTCCATTCAAGTTTTTAAAGTAAGAACAAACATTTGAGAGATACTTCCTTGAAACCGGATGTTTATACTCTATACAGAAAGTCCCTATATGCATGTTAACCTTTGTCTTTGGTCACCTTTATGACATTCATTCATTTATTTCCAGTAAAAATGTAGAAGTAAGTACTTTATTTCACCTTAGTTTTGAATAAACTGTAAGTAAGTAAGTAAGAAAGATTAATTTGAAAAGCACATTTCACACATACCAGAGTCAGCAGTAAAACAGACACTTGGCGTTCATAAGTTGATATTTACTTCTATAAATATTTACTAGTTTTGACACCAAGAGAATATGATTATTATTATAACTTAGAAGACCTCAGCAATAAGCCTCAGAAGTTGTATGTAAAAATATCCATTTCTTTTTGTTCCAGTTTGTTTTGTTTCTACGGTATTTAAAAATTTGATTGTTTAAACATATTTTTATTTCACCTGTGAACAGTATCGTTACAATGAAGGATCCACAGCTCTCTCTGGACCCTCCACGTGGAAGGAGCCTAAGCGCTGTATTTTTTTTCCGCCTCTTCCTCAAACGAGCCAATTCCTCTATTGTCAGAACGGCTGTCTAATGGGTAACAGATACCGGACTAATGCTTTGGCTCAGGAATAAAGATAGATGAACGTGGAGGGAAAGGGAAGCAGAGAGGGAAGGAATCAAGCAGTGAGTTATGAAGCAGCACCCAGGGGGTTAATTCCTCACCGGCAGTTTTCATACACACAGACGGTGAAGGTGATGCCTCGCCATGCCAAAGCGGTAGCATGCTAGTTAAAAGTGAATAAGTTTATGGCTGCGGTAAACCCTCATATATCAAGGAGCAGTTTGTTTAGGCAGCCATTTGACAGCGTACAGTAAGGTGGGCAGGGCTGCTCGGCAGTTACGGCTGTGATAAATGGGAGCTAGCAGGAAGAATTGTGTCTGCGGGTGAGGTAGGCGGAGAGCGAGGGAAAGAGTCATCAAAGTATGTTTTTAGCTGATAAAGAAATGACTTGTCAGTCTTTGATCTATTTGTTTTTTGTTTGGTTGTTTTTTTTCTGAAAAAGGAATTTGTACCCCAGACACCCTTTCATAGTGGTGTGAGTCTTGGCCTTGTACATAAAATAAATCTTTAAATATACTTAAAAAATGAAATATTAAACTACGCTTTGAGAGAATGTTATTCAGATGAACCCTGCCGATCAATGTTTTTGTTCTTTAGAATGAACATAAAGTTATATTATATATTATATTATATTATAATATATAAGTAAGTAAGTAAGTAAGTAAGTCATTTTTATTTGTATAGCGCTTTTCCAGACCAGGGTCACAAAGCGCTTAAACAATCAAAACAATATTCAATAAAGTATATATTTTAAAGATCAAGATAAAACTGATAACATAACAGGAGTTCCAGAAAATCAAGGAAAAGCCTATAATTATATATTATATTATATATTATATAACTCTATTGCAATGTGTTGGAGCCTTTGCTATATTGTTTTTTTGGTTGGGCAGGGCACATTTTCAACCTACTACCTCGAAGAGAAATTTAAATATCAATATATCATACCGAACTTTTAACATTCTAAATATACATTTTTGTTTCGGTCTTAACATTCTTTGTCGATTCTCTGACTCTCTCAGCCTCATATTTTCATAAAACATTTAAGTCTCAGCAATGAATAAGAATTTACTGCAGCTTCAGCTTACACGTCTCTTGCCTGCCTGGGACCAGCTGTGGATCCAGTGGTACCACCAGCCTGCAACACACAAAAGAACATTCAGTCCAAACAACCAGTCCATTATCTCCTGACCACATACTGATTATTTTTCTGAATTGATGTCCTGAACTGAGTCTTAGCAGTGACCATCATCCACTTCTCTGAAGACTTTCAGGTAGATCCTTCCTCAATTCACCCACTTTTCCCTTCTGAGTGAGGCCAACAAATTGCAAGTGACTGTTCAAATAGTACTATTAAAACTTTAAATCTAGTTAAAGTTTAAAAATCTTGAGTTATGTTAATAATCAGATTTAGAAAAATCCTTATTTAGAGTGGTATCGCTTTTCATTTGAATCAGAGCATGAAGAATTATCCTCAGTCAACTGTAAAATACAAAAACTCAATAATGTGTATTAATTTGTCAGCCTTTATGGGCTGAGTGTTGAATACGTGTCCATCCATACCTGTTGAGGGCTTTCTGTCATTCAACCTGCCACACATGTGATAAATGTCCCTTATCGCCTCTGTCATTGTAATAGCTCCACAACAGGCCCAGAGAGAGCCACGGAGAGGATGGTAAGAGGGATGAGGAGGGGGCTGCTGGGGCGACCGGGTGTCAAGAGAGTCACCGCAACTTAAAAACAGAGAATGGAAAGTGGTGGAGTGGGAGGGATGGAATGAGAGGGATGGAATGGGATAGCCGGAGTTATCAGCCAGGCTCGTGGAGGGGAAGAATACACATCACACTGCCAATCATCCAGCCTGAAAATTGCTCTGAGATTTGAGTCCCCAGACATTGTGTTTGTGTGTGTGTGTGTCTGCAGGTCTGTGTGACTGCTGCTGAAATCTCTGTGCTATTACGGCCACAGATGTCCTGACGCCCAATGCTCAAACTTTAAAAAACACTCCTTTTCTTCTCTACATCTCCCTTTCTGAAAATGAAAGAAAACCTCTTGACGCCTGTTGCCGACTATTAGAACAAAGAAAGAGAAGCCCAGGAGTGACAGAGAATAAAGGTTAATACGTGAACAGGGACTATATCAGTTGCTTTAATTTTTTATTGATCTGTGTTTTAGACCTCAACCTAATGCCAGTATGTGTACGATTTATATTGCGATGGTCACAATAAAGTGACTCAGTATTCAAATGTTAAGTAATTACATTTCTATTAACACATTTAAATTCTTCAAGTGTGAGTATTAGACACTTGGAGTTTTTTTTATAATAATTTCCCAGTATGTATTTAGTTTCTACCTTATCAATACCTGCCTGATCTTGAATACTCTTACTTTTTATTTTCTTGTCATTATTCTATTTTATATGCATAATTATATTTATAAATACATTGTTCGGTTATATATAAAAAATAAAAAAAAACAGATTTAAAAGAAAAACCCAGAAGAAGGCCTTAGCTATAGTAAAATGTTGTAAAACATCTACCTCTGTCGGTCATTGTGATATTGCAGTCATAAATGATAGACGCACATAGCCTCAGGTGTGATAATATAATACTTGTCTGATAGAATATTTCCAAGAGAGAAATTCATCTTTTTTTTCATATAGCAGGAAAATTTAATGAATAAAAATAAATGATTATTTCCTAAGTCAACATCATGAAACAGGAAGTTTGTTCAGTGTCCTTTTGGTTTCTATTCCGGGGGCAGTTGGGGCAGGAGGGGCGATGTAGCCAGACAGCTCGACAGACAGACATAGATGGAAGACCAGGCCGCTCCCCTTGTATGAAGGATTATCCCCGATCCTCTGTTTGTGACAAGAGCAGATAAGAGCCTGAGAAGAGCAGGAGCGGCAGGCTGAGAGGGTATACACACTCTACACACACACTAAGATGAACATATAATCCACAATGACAGAGATATCAATCCATCATTTAGCGCTGGGGATTCAAAAGGAAATAGTTTCTTCTCACACGCTCATAAATGCTCGAACCAAGGAGATGCTGCCATGAGAAAAATGTGAGGTGAGGTTCGAGATGCCATTTTGAATAAGTTCAATTCCATCCTTTATCTGATTTACATTAGAACTATTGTGGCATTCATGGCTGGATATCTTGGAGCATTTAGAACCACTGTCGTGTCAAACAACATCACTTAAAGATGCTGGTTCTGCAGAATCACAATCTAAACTTTGTCACTTTTAGAGACAGGAAGCAGCAGAATATAACCTTTACATTTTCTTATCTAAAAACGGCACTATAATCTTTGATCTATGGTGGAAAATGTGACTAAATGTCACAACATCTATTTCAAGGTGTCTTGGAGTCATTAAAATAGATTTTTTTTAAACATGTAAATGTCTATTGCGTTAACGTAAATGTATTCATTAGAACAGGGAACGTTTATACTTACCAAACTGTGGTAGGAAGTGTGAGTTTAATAGAGATATTGTTTTTTCCAATTTTTTTTTTTTCATTGCCCCACATTATTAAAATCCATTCACACATGTTTACACTTTAGAATATTTACACAAACTAAAACTACTTTTGTTACCACTTGTAGTTGAGGGCAATGTAAAAAAGAAATCCAAGGACACCTGGAGCCAGTCGAACTGAAAGTGAGAAATAAAAGAATAATCCAGTCTAAGTGTGACTAAATGTGCGAGAGAGATAGAGAGTGAGCGCACGTGTTTGGCCCTGAACTGCAAATTGCCAGGTTAGGTGGCAGGGCCATTTGGCGACGTTAGCGGTGCTAGACTTGATGGATGAGACAAACTGCAGGCTCTTTTCTCTTGTAACTTTAAAATCATTAAGCCTTTTACACGGCCATGCAGATTTTTATAGCCACCTCAGACAATCTGTCGTTGTTCGTGGCCCTTCGACAGCGAGATGGCGGAAGTCACTGTGATGAGAGGAAACGTAGTCGCGGCATGAATGCAAATGCGGCCGACTTTTATTATGACGAAAAGAGTTTCTTGTTTCTTTCCAAAGTCAGATTTGTCCTATTTTACGACTTTGGTCGGACATGTTTTAATGCGTGTTGATCAATATGAAGCTATCCATCATTCTCATTGACTTTCTCAGACTGTGTCATATCCTCCTCTTATGGACGGGCATGACTTAAGCCATCAGCGCAGCCAAGCACTGGCTCTGTTTACAACTTGTGTGTAAACATTTAGCACAGAGTCAACATCATGCAGCCCCCATTATGCCCCCTCACATCTCTGCATATATTTCACTTCTCCTCTGTGTGATCATGTCGTCGCGAGGCAGGTGAAAATGAAGTTCAGGTATTCGCAGCAGGTAATTCTCCATCCGCCAGGACGCTGTGACATTGATATAAGATTTTAATCTGCTGCTCCTCTTTGCGTGGCACGTTTTGCAATCACAAATAGCGCTGCACAGAGGTGGCGCTAACCCGTGTGATAGATGAGGAGATGAGGGGTATTAGCGAATCTTTGTTGCATATGACAAACCTTTCCTCGCTGATATTCTGCCAACACAAACGCTGGAAATAATACAAATCCATCCGTCTGAGGGGACAAGAGGCCGCTGATAAAAAAAAAGTGTTAACAGCTGGCTGGGCGTCTGATGACACGCTCTGAATATTATCAATATCAATGTGCTTGTCTATCGCACCATCTACCCTCCAATCCCGGCCTTCCCCGCTGTTAGAATTCAATTACCACAGACCAGGCAGCCATGGCACCCTCATTAAAGCTAATTAGTTAAAACATCAGCCAATCAAGCGTTAATTGGCTTTGGTAATTAATTCAGCCGCTAGACCATGTATGTGTGTGTGTGTGTGTGTGTGTGAGAGCAAGAGCAGCAGGAGAGAGATGATGAGAGGTGGAGACGGCCAACCTAAAAGGAGGAGAGGAAAATGAGGGTAATGAGGGAGATGCAAAGAAATCATGTGGCTTATGTTTTGAGAAGTAAAGAATGTGAATGACGAGCCATATGACCGGTTATTAGGCGCATCGTTACACCGAAAAGAGGCAGTTACCACTACATATAACTGTGATTTTACTTGTGAAAGTGACTATATATAGAAGCCAGTGCAATACAATTTCACCTAGATGAATCCTCCTTATATATATTTTTTTTCTCATTTAATGTTGCATGAACAAACATATTAAAGAAAATGGCAATTTCTTTGCACCAAAAACCATGTTAACAAAGAATAAACATTTTTAAAAGAAAGATTTATCAACATCAATGTGGAACAATATTTTTTTAAACCAGCAAATCTGGAAGGAAAGTGCTAATCACACTGTTTTTTATAGGTCGCCACCAATATCTGTATTTATATTATTTAAAATGAAGAGAGAGGGAAAATTCGGTAGCGGTTAACTCATTAAAAGTTAAATGTAGAACTTCTTCAAGAATCAACTCCAGATTCAAAATTTGAGAAAACCATGCCTCTAACTTGACAAATTGTGTATTTTGTGCATTCCAAAGGAATTACAACGCAACCCAGATAAAAGGTCACTTCTCCTCATAAAACCTGAAAAGATTTTTTAAAAACTAACCCACTTTTCCAATGGTTCAACTCTACAGGTGGCCTAGCTCTACTTGCACCCTTGGTTGTGGCAGACCTCTGTGCGCCTTTCTGTTCTGCAATTGGGTTGACATTTTATAATGAATCAGGATGATAGATTAAACCGTTTTAATTTTAGACTAAAACATCTTCAGTTTAGTTGCTCTTGAAGAGATGACGCTGAAGACAAAACATCGGGTTTCAGATGTTTGATGAGCTCAGACCACTCAGTGTTTTTAGAGTTCAACTTAAAGCAATAGTCTCTAAAATATATATGCGGGGTGGATGACTGGTACCATTACTATTACTATAGCACACACACATACTCACACGGTATGTTCAATAACACGGCATCAGGGCTTCTGCTTTCAACTTGCTGATGTCCTCGTTTGCCTACTGACTTGTTCCAATGGTGATTTTGCCTTTTGAATGTCACTCCCTGAGGTACAATCCTCAGCTGGGGGTTGATAAAAAACAAACAAACTCTGTGAGCCCATAGAGCAGGAGTTAAACTCCCTGATTGTTTTCTTCAGGGGAAAAATTGGCAAAATATTCACTCGACAATTAATCTCTTCAATATTTTATATGATCTTAATTTATTATTAATAATTCATTATGAAAACCAATTAATCATATAATCCAATTGCTTTACCATTTCCACTTGTGTTTAACATCTTCCAAATTCATCTTTCAGTTGTGTGTGTTTTAGGGTGTGACGAGGGTTCAAATTGGGTTTGGCCGGTGTTATGGCTGATTGTGCCTCCGCCCGGTGGGTCACGGCTTGCTTAATGCTCCATTAATTTACTTCTGTCTCTCCTGCGCTCGCTCTCTTTCACTCTCACACACTCAGAGCCACACAGAGACAAGGTGATTGATTGAATAAACAGCTGTCAGTAGTTAGAGATAATGTCAGCAGCATCCCCCTGCTGCCTCTTACACACTCACACACACCAAGGCAGCTCGGTCCCTGGAGTAAAACCCACATCAAACACATGCTGATACACACTTCAACACACACACACACATCATCAGTTCGCCATTCATCAGCAGGTGCTCTAAAGCAGATGACAGATGATTTATGCTGGTTTAATCTGCTCTTGTTTTCCAAATCTGATTTCTGTAAGTACAATTTAGTGAGGGAGAAAAGACTGCTCAGAAGCTTAAAGCAGCGATACGTAACATTGTTTATTTGTTTCGTATTTGATGATTAGTTTCATTCAATGAAGTCATAACTCACACACTAGAAAGGTCTAACTGTTATTGTATTAAATAGGTGAGTTCCAAGAGAAAACCGACAACCAAACTGTGGCAGTGAGTTTACTCAATCATGTAATCTATTGGAGAAAGCTATAAACAATTATGCTTTCGTAGTTAAATTGAAGAGGAATTCAATCATTCATGTCTTGACATTATAATATTAAGCAATTTTAATATTATCTTAAATATAAACATAAATCCTAATATATCAATGGACTGACTTGTAGATATGATTTTAAGTGGTTTTATTTAAAGTGTCTTAACTATATTGTTAGAGGTAAGAGATACACACAAAATGAGCAAATTACATATAAAAGAAGAAAAAATGTTAATTTACAAAAACAACTTAAATTAATGGCAAATTATAGCTACATTTCAATTTGGCGGCACAACAACAGGCAAAGGACAACTTGTTGCCCCCCAGTTGCATTTTGCTCCAGCTCATGAAGCCCACCTCCAAATAGTCTGTAGACTGCGACAATGAAATGTTTTTAAATTTAATTCTGCCTCATGTGTGCTTCTTGGGTTGCCCTGTGGTAAAACACAAGCGCACAACTTTTCTTCCTCTGCGCCTCCATCTGGCCACCCCTTCACCTCCTCCCCTTAGCTGTGCAGACATTTCATTTGCTTTTCTAAAAGTGACAACCCCTGGGAGCAAGGAGGGAGGGATGGTGGAAGAGCCCGGTGATGAGTTTGGAGCAGGGCGTAGACGAGTGCTATTTAAAAGTACCATGCATCACTGTCACAGAGAGGGTGCATGTGAAACCTACAAGCGGCGCACACAGACGCACACACACACACACACACACACGTGGCAGAGTGTGACGCAGCTTGGGTGGCAAACTGAAGTTGACCCCCGTTCCATTTCATCAAATGTCCCCTGAATGAGCAGCATCTATTCTGCACACACACACATATAATGATCAGCATAGTGTCTGCCCTGTTTAAATCACGGCTCATTTCCACACACAGAAAGTGGGACAGTCCAATTTGTGTTAATATTGCTGCTTGTTTTTGGGCTTTAGGGCTCACATTTGCCATTATGGAGATGATAGCTTTACTGAGGCCCCTCACCTAACCTTGCTCCGGTCAGTGAAAGGAGAGGGGGACAGTGGAAATGAATGCTGACAGTGCGGCAGGATTTATTTGATTGCGTATGTGAGGCGGTATCATTCTGGAGAGCAGGAATAAGCACGGTGGAGGGGGATGTGTGACACGATAAGGAGCCCTGAACCCTCCGGCGATGTGTGAAGGAAAAAAGGACTGAGAAGATGGTGGTGTGAAGGAGGAGGAAAGTTGACGGAGAGCAGAAATGGCCCCCTTTTCCTTTTTCTGTGAATCAAATCAAATTCCGCTTATCTCACATTATTTGAAGAGGTTATCGGGCGGGGTAATGTGGTTACACGTCGAGCCCAGGCTGAGAGATTCCCTTGTTTACCGATGTTGGCGGGTGTTATAGCTAACCAGGCTGTGCGGGCGGCAACAGGGGGATGGAGTGGGAGAGGAGAGGAAGAATGGGAAAGAAGGGCAGCAAGCAAAAACACTTGATGCATTTCAGAAATCTAATTTAGGACAACCACAAGGAAGGGGATTGGAATTGTGTCTAAGTTGTGTTTATACAAATACACACACCTGTATTAACACACATTCAAGGACAAATACTGAGTTGTCAGTATAGGAGAGGGCCTGACAGGAAGGACTAGTCTCTAATCATCTTTCTTGTATCACTGAATGACCACTGTGAAGCTTGAGGACTTTTACACCAACGGTCCCCAACCTTTCCAACTCAGGGCCCACTCTTAAGTCTGAAAAACCTTTTGCGGCCCATCTCGACCCCATAAATACGAAGGCATTATAATGCTTTTTTCATTGAAGATTGAACATAAAGGACTGAAATCAATAAAGGAGAAACATATTGGAAGCTCCACAGTCACTAACACAGCATCTGGAACATGTTGCAACCTTCAGTATTAGATTGAAAATGTTTAATATCCTTTTAAACTTAACGAGTTTTAACATTTAAAACATTATCATACAACATGATAGTGTATTTTTATTTTTATATAATTACATCCACCCTCCCACGAAAAATGTTACCATTTTGGAAACGATTTTGCGGCTCACTTGCAATACCTGGTTGGGAATGGCTAGAGTATAATCCTATTATAAGACGTAAGATTCTGCTTTCAAGGGAAGAAACATCCAAGTGGTGGCTGAAAAGAATGACTTATATCATAGTACAGTCATTAAATGGGTTTTGTACATACAGTGTTGCGAGTACAAGGTTAACCTCTCAGTTCATTGAGCCACGAGGACACCCCCAAATAGCTTTTTGTTAATCTCTGCTCGCATTCAGGGCGACTATTGAACCGACAATCGCCCCTCTTTCTGATGGTGGCCTTTTTACCTGCGCTCTTTGTGGTGGGTGACTGGAAGACGACGCTATCTTCCATCTATTGATTTGCACTTCATCTGCACTACAGAGAGGAGAGAAGGAGAAGGTGAGGGAGGAGCGAGAAAGGAGAGAATGAAAAAAATCAGATATTAACTGAGTTAACGTATTACCAGGATTTTGATCTTGGTAAACCTAAAACTCTAGTCACTGTGCAAGAAAGATGTGGAAATAAGGGTAAAAAAAATCAATGAAACCTCACACAGCTTTTAAACTGAGAGAGTCCCTGTTTCATAGAACCTTCACCAAGCCTCATCAACCCATTTACACTATGTTTTTTATTATCTTAAACTCCGAAAAATGTTATAACTTCCCTTTAGAGTTTGAGTTACTCATTCAGTCAGTCTGATATTGAGCTATTTTACAAAAAGTAAGTTAAAATAAACAGATCGTGAAGATTTTTTTTAACTTCTTAACAGTTTTATATAGAGATTATAATATTTAAACAGCCTAGTTGTACATGTAACATATTTCCCAATTATATTGTACTTTTTTCAGGACATCATTTGCTAGTCATGTTGATATTCAAAAACAAGTTCTTTTTTACCATGAATCTCATAACTGGAAATTAAAATCTGATTTATTCAATGATATATATTTAATGATGATATATTTATCTTGTATTAACATGTTTTCTAAGAACATTTTCCCACTGTTTTATTTAGCAATTTGAAATCCATCATATCAATTAAATTGTTGTTCTTATTGTCTGTTTGTTGTGATGGCACCTTACAACAATACATGACGTTTTCCATTTAGAAATGTAAGCGATTACCCCTGGATAAACACTAGTCGGTATCTAGTGAGACCTGAGTGAGTTTCCATAGTTTTGCTGCTAACACAAAAAACAGTCAAGAGCTGTATCTTTCTTAAAGAATGAAATGTGTGTAACAGTAATTGCAGTTAATGGAATAATAAGATTCAAATAAGGTAACTGGACATGTGGATGATAACTTTTGTTTTTATGTCCAATTGATAAGTTGTGGGATTCAACTCTGGTGGATTCCTGATATCTGAGGAAATGTCGCCTGTCAACTGGCTGACATATTGTTCTGTGATACGAACATAACCAGCGAGTGCTTTTAAGTTGACCATGTGACAGAGGTGAGACGGATGGAAGGCAGCGGCGGAGGATGATAAAGGGAGGTCAGGTTGGATAAAGAAAGAGAAACAAGAGGGGCCTAAATGGGGAAAAGCCAAAGGAGGGGATTCACCCAACACCCAGGTACAAGACGGATGGAGGGATTGAGAGAGAAGAGAAAGGGACAAGAGATGAGACAATCCATCTTTGCACATTAGGCAGGATCAGGCAGACTCTTCATCACTGCTGTCAGAGAGAGGTGCTTCGCCTTTCTCCTCCATCCTCGCTCCACCGGCCGGCATTTCACTGAAGAATCTCAGCATTAAAAAGTCCTGTCAGCCCTATTTCCTTGTTATTGTCCGGCCCTCTCTTTTTCCTCATCCTCATCATTCCTCATCACCCTCTTCCTCCCTCCAACATCCTCATTCCTCCCTTCATCCGTTCCGGGGCCTTCCCTGTGTTCCTGGAGATTAAACTCTACGTGTTCCGCTGCGGGTGTGTTTGTGAGCTTTTGAAGACATACGGGATGCACATAGTTATGTGTGTTGTGCTGTGTGTGTGTGTGTGTGTGTGTCCCGACATTAATCATCTTTAAGGCACTGACAAGACTGGTGTGCGACATCACATCACATCAACAGCCCCCTTCTCCCCCTCTCTTCTCCTCCCCTGAATTTATCTGTCTATCTGCCGCCCCCCATCATTCACTTCCCTTAGGGAGCGTTTGACACAGTGAGGAGGAGATGTAAAAAGAGAAACGGAAATAAAGGGAGAAACATGGCATTAATGCAAAGAAAAGAGAAATGATTGGCCCCCAGTTACATTTGAAATGAAAAGAACCTGCTAATCGATGTTCGCTATTTCCCACAATATATTTATACAGCCCTTAATATACCGTTTTTAACAATTAAAAGTTTTTTTTTTTCCAAGATTTGTTTGCTACTGTCAAGTTTCTATTGTATTATCTAAATACTGTTAGTTGTTTCACTTTTTTGTTTGGCTTTTTATTATCTTTTCAGTGGCCACCTTTAAGAAATGAGTAATTGCTTTAGGACCATTGACCACCAGGGTGACTAAAACAATATTATGCCGGATGATAGAAAACGTTCTCCTCTTTTTCTTTTTCACATGCAAATAAACTAAAATCAAGCCATTATTAACATAGGTAAACAGAAAACAGAAAATGAAAATCACTATTGCTGCTTTTACTTTGCTTTCCTGCATTTACATTTTAATATCGGCTATAAAAGAGTTGCAGTAACATTGAAAAAAGTGTGATTTCAAAATGAAATTGCTCCATAAATGCAAACAGCAAGAAATAAATAATCATTTAACACATGATGGTGTTTGCAAGTAAACAGTTGTGTTCACCCAGTCTGTGTGTTTGTCTGAGAAATAGAAAGGCCCCTCCACAGCCCCCCAGCCCTCGCCTTGCTCTCCCCTGCCTTCATCAGCTGCAGACAAGGATTGGATCTTTCTTTGTTTGTTGTGGCGGACAGCGACAGCTTCAGCATGACTCAAATTATCTTGTCAAAGCAATAAAGAGGCAGCGGTGGTGGCTGAGGTGGGAGGGGAGGAAGTGGGGAAGAGGAGGGGAGAGGGATGAATGGAAAAGATGTGCTCGGTAAACAGTTTGAGGCTGAAACAAAGATGGAAAGTGCATTTTTTCTATTGTTCAATTGCGCTATTTTGACGCATGTCCTATCTTCTGTTCATTTTCACTATTGATTTACTTTATGTGTTTTGTAATTATTCTGAAACAAGTTTTGAAAATTAGTATCACAAAATAAGATAGGAACTTAATTGGACATACACTTGATGAGAGTTTATTCACTAAGAATCATAAAAAGAAAATAATGAAACAATTTAATAAAAGAAAATATAATAAGGTAATACATTAAAATGTTAAATTAAAAAAAAAAACAAGTATGAGAAAATATACATTAAGCAATAAATAGCAATTATAATTTTTTCATTTCATTAAAAGAAAAAATTGAAGATAACTAATAGGGTGATCGTCTGCCAGATGTATTGTGAACATGGTGACGTAAAGTCTTCCGGGATATCCTGGCTGGGTCTTATTGTTCTGGGTCTCAAGAAACCAATTTAAGGAAATCAGGAAATGTGTCACAACCTTAAGCAGTGAGCAACATATTCAATGGATTATATTTTTATAACTGAGCTTGCACAGTCTTATGACACTCACGTATATTAAGCAACACTCCTGATCCCGACCTCCTGATCAAGGAGAATGAAGTGAGTAAGTATTGGCAGACTCTTCATTATATTGTCTGGTCGTGATACCACTTAAATCCCTATTCCTGACTCTGACCCCACAAAAACAACACCAGAACCACTCCTGCAGCACAGGATACGTCTGTATGTACTTGAGAATCGTATGGTGTGATGCGAAAACATTTTTATTTTCTAACTACTTTTGTGAAAAATACTGGATCACGTTTCTTATTCTTCCTTCATCCTTTCTTCCTTCGCAGGTAAAAAGAAGATGTCGCTGTACGACAGCCAGGCTCCAATTTGTCCCATCTGCCAGGTTCTCCTTCGGCCCGGAGAACTCCAGGAACACATGGAGACTGAAATAGAGAGGCTCGCCGCCATTTGCCTCAGGTAGGAATATGTTCACAGTTCACCTGACGCGATTAAAGGCATCATAGTTGTACACTGTTTGAATTTTCTTGAAAGTTTCTTACAAACATTAAAGGTAAGATGTTGACAAATTACACAACAATGGGTGACAATTGTTGCCCTTGTTTTATGACATTCTAGTAATTTTGAGGTTATACAAAACAAGATTGTTTCTGTTCATGTGTAGATGTTAAAAACATTGAGTCAACAGAAAAGCATATCTGTCAATCATAGGTTTTACATTTGAGATTCCTCTTTTCTGATTCCCTTTTAATCTTTTAAATGTTAATTGTTAAAATCTTAAAAAGGCAGTTCATTTTTATTAGCTATTGCTGCTATTTTTTCATTCAAGTTTCTAGTGATGAGTTCATTAATTCAATTGTAATATATAATACAAACTAGATGAACAAATTCATCACACATTACATTGCAGTTTTTTTTTCTCTGGACATTTAAGCACCAGTTACCCACAATACATGTGCTATAAACACGTAAATAATGGTCTTTTCATCACTTCTCTTGACAGAAAACGCCTACTTAGAAGATCCCAGACACTGCTAGACTTGCACCTTTTAATCATTCAATTCAATCATATTGACATTAACTGTGCGATAGACAAGAAAAGTACGATTTTCCAGACTGTAAATATGTTCAAAACATCACTTTTATCGTTGACAGAACAAATTTAGTACATGTCGTCATTGACTTCCTGATGATATCATCCGGAAAATATAGTTTCAAGACAAACATTTTATTGCTCATAAATCCTTTATTTTGTATAAAAAGGACGAGTTTTTACCCTGCTTCCATAAATCTACATTAAAGGATGTGGGGTGCCATCAGCTCAATGCTAAGTGTTTCTTTCAGGAATTGGGATTCAAACCTGTGACCTGGAGCTCATGGCTGCCCCTGCTGCTCCGTGACTTCTCAACAAGACAGTTGCACGAGCCATTTTATGGCGGATAAATCAACTGGAAGCCCTTTTAACGATAGGACACCCCCATTAGAATCCATATTTTATCTTGACCACACGCCTGGCAAGCTGTGAGTGTGTGTTTGTGTGTACCTGTGTGTGTGTGTGACTTGTGTGTATATGTTTGTATATGACCTGCTCCCAACCTAAGCAGTCCGCTTTTATGATAGTCCCCATTAACCTGTTGGAGCAGGGCAACAGATAGTGTCACCCCGCGTGGATATAACACTTCATTTAGCTCCTGTTTAATCCCCTTCCTTCTTTTTATTTGGCTGATCTTTTCTTATGAACCTTTAATCTATTTACAAATGCAGACTTTTTTTAAACTCATGCTATTAAAATATTTCTTTAGTTTTAATTTAATGTGGGTTGGATGATAGTTCAGGATCTGCTTGTATCGCACACAGCAATGCCCAGCAAGAAAGAGTCCAGTTGCGATTCTATCAACAACCGGAAACTTTCACAAAACGCCATGTAACGCTCATCATAGGCAGATGTTTTAAATTTGACATTTCTAGAAGGTTTTGTTAAAATGTGTTAAAATGTTTTTGAGTTATTTTTCGACCTAATTGATAAATGTTTTCAGAGAATTAAAATGTTATAATAAGTGGGAAAAAAGTGATTTTCCATGAAGAAAGATTTGTGAAACATGAATTCTCAAATCGGAAAAATATCTTAAATCTATAGTGTACAAACTATGATGTTAAATTCAAGAATTGTCATCATTTACTATGGCAATAAAATATATTGAATATTATAATTAATAACATACAATATAATATTAAATTACATTGCTAGATTTAAGTAATTATTACAACAAGAAAAAACTATACAAAAGAAAATTCATGGATAATTGTTACTAAGCCAAGTGTCCATTTTGTTCTCAAACTCGGCTGCCTGTCTATCCTTCAAATCCGACAATTCCTGCCATTGCCGATAAATCTGTTAATGGGTTGCGGTAGAACATTAACATATTTTTAGATCGTGGCAGTCAGGTTACAAAGCAGGACAGGTCTTAATATAGATGATGGATGAGAAGTCAGTGAGACTGATCAATCCATCATTTACTTATAAAACGAGGTGTATGTGTGTCAATTATTAATAAAGGTTACTCGTGTGCCCTTCCCTCTGGGCTCTGGAATACTGTATGAGCCATTTAGAGGCTTATAACCCTCACACACACACACTCGCACACGTGTACACACACACGCTCCGACCGTGGTTATTTAAAGAAATTGCGTCATTTCAGGCTGAGATGGTGTCCAACTTCACTGCTGGCTGATTTAGCTCCTTGCAATTAACCCTCATACACGTGTGCACATAAAAATATTAGAAATGGACAGAAGATAGGACGTGCGTCAAATGTCTTTTTGGCCGTTAAGCCATGTGGCAAAGAATAGAGACGGAAAGTGTGTAATTTATAACAGAACTGATCTCATTCTGTCTCCCTCAAACACATACACAAGCGTCGGGACTCTGCGTGGTGGCGACCATCATTGAAAGTGACAGTGGGAATTTTGTCCAATTTGTAGTAGATCTCGCTTTAATGACGAGCAGCGGTTCCTGAATGAAAGAGCTGTGGGTGTGGAGGCATAGGTGTCCGTGAATTGCAGACTTTGTTTTGGGCAAATCTTTCTGGGCTCCTGGCTGATTCCCTTCTCCTTCCATCTCGTCTGGTCCGTCTCGTCGCATGTGTTTGATTGCAACTGCCAGCGTGTTCTCTCCGGTGACGACCTGCTCTTTGGCTTCTTCACGGTTTGCAGCGTCTTATGTGCGGACATGGAAATCGCACACAGTTGAGCAAATGAAAATCTATCACAGCCTGTAACTCAGACGACTGGTGAGGCTAAATCATCTACATATTTCCCCCCTCCCAACTCTCTTTATACTTCTGTTACTTGGTGGTAAGACCATGGGGAATTATTGAAGGAATGTTTTTAAAAATGATATTTCAGTTATAAACTACAACAATATTATATATATATATATATTTTTGTGTTGTATTGTAAACTGAATCAATTTGCATCACATCAGTGATGCCATTAAGGTGTTACAGTGTGGAGCACAGACATTTACACTCCTTTTAATTATGAAATAAATTACAATTTGGTTATTAAATTAAAAAAAATATTCCCTGGCCGAATTGGCCATGTCTTCAAGGAAAAGTAAAGAAAAAAAAATCCATTGAAAGTTTATGGTTTGGAACCCTCTGCTTCATAACATTCTCTGAGCAAACCGACGTTACAATAACGCCACCTCGCGATGCCAGACATGGACGTATGCAAAGAGGAAGTTCTTCCAAACTGTTCTCATCCAACAAGTTTTGATCTCGGGTCATTTTTAAGGGAGTTGCTGTTGATAATATTAAAAGGTTCTTGACGCCCCTTCCCATCATTTGCTGCCGGCAGGCCTTTTGTTTGTTTCACATTGTTGTCCCACTCTTCTGGTTCTGCTCTCTTCTCTCTGGCATGGGTGACTGGAGGAATTCCCTGGCTCTTAATCCCGGCCATCAAAAATTCATGGACCCTGGCAAACGTGGAGCTCTGCTCCCCCCCAATTCTGTAGCTTTTTTTTTTTACTTTACATTCTGCATTTCATCCCTTTCTCGCCTCCATTTATCAATCATAAATCCTATGCATCCCCCTATCTCCCTCTTTTTCCGAGTCATTGTGGCAATTTCCCCCCATCACAGTGCTGTCCCCCTTCTCCCGGCGCCCCGTCTCGTCTCCTCCTGTCGCTGTTTGACACCATCAACAAGGTGGTGGAGGTGGCGGTTATTGTTGATGCCTCTGCTGAGCCTGCCGGTAATGAATGTAGGAGCACATGGCAAGAGAGAGCAATGACAGCGACGGAGAGGGGGGAGGGCGGGGGGGCTACAACATTACACGGCAGCTTGACTGTGTCAGCCGTGTTTATTCTCTTTGTTGGTGGAGGTGAGGACGCCTGTTCAGCCCACAGAACACACAGTAGCGGCAGTTATACACCGATGATACAAAACTAACACCTGAAACAGGATTTTATCATTATTTGTGGGGACAAAACTTTACCAATTATGCAAAAAATTACACATTCTAGAGGCAAAATATTTCTTAGTGTCAGGAAAATGCTTTTTTATTTACTACTTGGCTTTTTAAAGCATGTATTTTAGCCACATATTGTTTTTGATTGTTTAAGCGCTTTTTGACCCTGATCTTGAAAGGTGCTTATTTACTTACTTTAAATCAAGGTTTGTTTCTTCAAAACAAAGGAACACCATGACATCTGAATGACATCAACACTTTCATTTCATTTCATTTCAGTGAAAGTATCATGACGTTCTGTTCTATGTTAGTCTTTGTATCCTTTGTCTTTGTTATTTTTCTATGTCTATGTTCTTTATCTTTATCTTTAGACTTAGATTGTATCATCTTGTTCTTTCTCTTTATTTCTCTTTGTTGTTGTTCTTATTTTATTTTGATTTATTTTTTATGAAAAATTGCTGTAATTGCTGTGGTTAGTTGGAAAAAAAATAATTTCATCAATAAAGTTCTACCTAACCTAACCTAACTTTCACTGAAGACCACGCAAACATTTTTTACATTTTCTCAAGTAAAAAAAAAAAATCTAATCATTCATATTATTTTATTTATTTATTTTTTGCCTGACCCTAGGCTTCATCTAGATTAGACATCCCATTTCAATGCAGTCATTTGTTGACCTCAGCCATATGGAGGATCAAAAGCTCCAAGATTCTTGTGAATGATGGACCACATGATCTTTTAGACATACTCGAAAAGTTTAAAGTTTGGCCCTTTGTTCTCAATTTTTTTCTCACAAGAAACAATGAGAGGTTAGGGTCAAATAAGGAACCTACAAAACATCCGACTCACCTGAATATGTAAAACTAAAAAACAGCCAATACTTCTGCCAAGATGTTAATTACCCATTACTTTTATTATCCTTAAAGGGACTCAAACATGGTCTTTTTTGGTTTAACACTTATGGACTCAACCATTACAACACCATTTGCTAACACTTCAAATTCTTCTTTATTTTTCAGTAAGAACCCGTCACAAAAGGATGGAGCAGCCACCCCAGGAACCCCAAAGGTAGCCTGTTTAATAATTATTGTATTCTGTAGAAAAATAAGCTCATGTTATGTAATGTGTGTTTGTAATGCCTTTAAAAAGTCATCTTGCGTTGTTGTAGTTTTGTGTGTTTTAAGTCATGGAAAATTGAGTAAAATGTACGTGCATGCTTTCCTTAAATAGCATTATCATCAGAATTATTCAAAGGTCTACCTACAGGAAAATGATATAATAACAGGTGATATAGTTACTAAAGCTTAAAACAAAGTTGTGTCCTGGAAGACATCAAAACACACTTACTTTAATGATAAAGAAAACACAGAAAAGGTGTAAAAGTCAGCAGTTAAAAGTGGAATAGGCCATAAAAGTGGCCACAAGTGCAACACAAGTGCCCTGGGAGAAATTAGTAGACCCATTTTCATTCCTCCACACATTTAGGTGCTGACCCAGGCTTAGAGCAGCACTTGTGAAGCCGTGGGTGGGCTTGTACTTTAGAAATTCAGACAGAGAGGGGTTGAGGGGTGAGTGGTGCTTAGGTTTTCTGGCCGTGACTGTGCATCTCGCTGCTGTTGTTTAGTATTCAGCAGTGAGCTGTGGAGAATGGAAAGGCTATTGGGTGGGTGCCATTGCACATTGGTTCCAATTACTACACTAAACTACACTTTAATTGACAATTAGTAAGAATTGGGTTTGAATCCTGAACACTCGGTTTTAGTGTCCTTACCAACACAAGAATTGTCCAATAGTCTAACAAGTCGGTCAAGGCCGTTACAAAATGGAAATGTTTCAAATCATCAAGGTTAATACCAAAACACTTCAGAAGAAGGCCACAACCAAAAATTTGAATGATGTTTTCAGGGAGTCTTGGGGAATAAGGCTAAGTGAATAAAACACTATGTCAGCAAAGTTTCAGTCAGGGGACTGACATGCAGGCCATCGCCTGAGCTGCTGAATTGGTTTCAAAGAGCAACATTTCAGTAAGAGATTCCTAACCTAGTCTAAGGTCTTTGCTAAATGTCATTCTCTAATGATTCAACTGAAGCACCATTCCCGGGACAGCCCCAGGTAAATGATTCCTGACCTTTTTAAACACACACACGAGCAGACATTAAAGCAGCGTGCATAATGTCCAATTTACTGTGGCAGCGCAGGAGGTTGGTCATTTCTCACATATTATTATTAGATTACTGCTGTCGAGCCCTTCAGCCTCCACTCTGGCCCTCTCCTCTTGATTAATAGGAGACAATTGTAAATACAAATATTTTATGGCTTCCTCATTACGAACGCCATCAGCGCAAGTGCAGACGAAATAAGAGGTGTGAGCATCCTTGCCTCTCCTCTTACAAATTATCAGATGGATAGAATTTGTTTTTTGTTGGCATCTTTATCAATCAGGACCGTTATATTTTTAAGAAAACTTGTAAAATGTCTTTGTTTTATCTATTCAACCTAATTTTATTTGTCCTCTTTGTGACTTCATCTTGTCCCTGAAGATACATTGAAAGTGATTTATTTCTAATTTATTTAGGAAGCATCAACAACTGTAGATTTCGTTGTTTTGATCATTGCAGTCGATGCTGCTGTCCGTTCACATCAAGCGTGAAGGAGAGTCCCCGGTGGTTTCGCCGCTGTCGTCTGAAGATGCCCACCACTCCGACAGATACCAGGTCACAATCAAACACACGAGCAGCACATTTTTTATGTTGTCCATCATTATCACAAGTGATGAAATACTAGTCTTAACATCATTATGTTGTAGGTACATTTTTTGTGCCTAATTAGGATCATTTTAAATAATATTTTTGGTTTAAATGTTTATCAACGATAACATATTTTCCTTCAGACTGAACGTGTTTGTTGAATTAATTATTAATCTCACTTGAAATAATTAAACACTATGTTATATTCCTGTAAGATTGGCCGTACAGTAAATCTGCTGGTAGAGTGGGTTATTTAACACCACTCTGACTGCTTTTATCTTCTAAATTCATCAAACTTTGTGTGGGTAATTCCATCCGTCTTGATATATCTGCAGGTTAAGTGGGTTTTCCCCCTGACACCATAAAGAAAGAACTATTAGGTCCATGTCGAGCCTAACAGCCGTATGTTGGGGATGACACAGCTCATAAAGGCCTTGTGTCTTCAAAGTAGATTTTCTCATTAGGTGAAACTGCTGAACTCACCTTATATTATACAAATGATTAAGTCAATGTGGACTCTTATTACCACCCTGAAAATGAAGCTTAATGGCAGGCTTTGCAACCTTCTCAGTGTGTCTCAATGTTCTATTCCTCTTTTGCCCATAGCATTGTTGAGGTGTGACATAAACGCCTCAGTAATAATGACCATATTAGAGGTAGGGACGGGTCGGAAGTACTCGGTCTTAAAACTCAAGTGCCAATGATGGACCATGTGTGAGAGGCTACCCGCCCTCAACTGAAGATGCTTTGGTCAGCAGTTATAGTTTGTGACTTCACACTCCTGAGTTTGAACCCTAATAAAGACCTGACGCCAGCACTCATTTAGCAGTGGACAGGAGTGAAAAGGACAAAGTACTTTCCCTTTATTTCATTCAGTTCATAACGTTTGAAGAAAAGGGCGAATGAAGGGGAAGATATACCAGAGAAAGAAAGCTAGAATGTAATCTTTGCAATAATCTCCCAAATCAGATTCAAAATAAGAAAGTTTTATTTCCAGTGTCGTAAACACTAAAACGTTTGTGGTGGCAGTACAGAATAAAATAATGAAATACCACAACATGTGTGACAAAAATGTGATCCTTATCTATTCATTTGTGAAACGTAAACATGAGTTGCTTTCAAATATACTTGAATACGTTACGTTTTGGTTTGCTAATTTAAAGGTCAAACTTCCTCGCGTTCTAAGTTGGGCCCCATCAGCAAGGTGGCCCGCTGCCTCCCTCTGGTGGTGATTCTTTGGAACTGTGACGTATAGTACTCTCGTTGTCACGTGATCAAAACAATACAACATGGCCGCCGCGCTGGAGTTTATATGTGCACACCGGGCGCCACTTTCAATCCTCTCCCATCCGCATTAAAAGCAGTTTGGAGCACTATGTTTGGAGGTTCGGAGAGATTTAGGAAGCACAGAGGCTCCGTTTATCCGAAAAAACAACAGCCAGTAAGAGGTCGAACCTGATGGTGGGGATGGAAAACAAGAGAGGAGTAGGTTCAAACGTTTTCTTCTGAATACACCGAAGTTTGACCACACTTAGTTCTGTATATTCGCAGTTAAATAAAGTGTGTGTTTTATCGTGTGCCTAATTGATGTTTACTTTACGTTTCAGACATTTTTACGGGTTCGGGCTAACAGGCAAACAAGACTGAATGGTAGGTATCAATAGTGTTTTCACTTGTGATCGTTGTTTAGCCCCGGTGTGTCATTGTCTCTACAAGCTGGAGAATCACAAGGAATCACCCACTCCTGCGCCAAGTTACTACTACACAATCCACAGTACTTTAAATTAACTTACAGGGATTTATATCACATGTAAACAAATGCTGCTAGTACATAAGCTGTCAAATGAAATGCAGTGAAAGGAAAGCAGCTTTGACAAGAGTTTATTTTCAGGTTGTTTATTTTCAATTGCTGATAAATATGTATTTTGTATTCTGCAATCTGAGATTGTAATACATTTATTCTTTTTAAGTAATTTTTTAAAATCTCAAAGGATTAGAATTTCCACAGTTCTTTTGTACTTAATTAATAGGAAAAAACGACGCGATGACTAAATTCCTTCTGCTATGACCCCTTTGGGCACAGAATGTATGTTCTATTACTAATATAGGTCGGGGAGAACCCTATTTTTGCAAACTTTGCATTCCATACCAAAATAATCAATTGAAATGGTACAGTACAGATAAGTCAATTGGTTTGCAAGGTTGCACTTTAGCTTTTATTATGATTTTCATGTTTAGGTTATCCAACACATCCAGGCTTGAGAATTCATAATGTAAATTAAATGGGTACGGTTCCATAAACAAGAATTTGATTTCATTTCTATATTTCGATTGTTTCAATGTTTTTACATTTCAAGGTCAGTGATCGAGTTGTGAATTACAAACAGTGATAACCTATATGACATGAGATGAGGTATCTCATAGTAATAGTAGTAATAGTAATGTAGTAATGTAATTGCACTAGTTAAATCACTACGGGTCTTACCTGGCAACCTTTAGACAATGCTCAACCAATTTTTCATGCTTAAGCTATTTCTTATTGTTAAAAGCGCTTTACAAATAACCATTACTTGCTTGGTTGCTTAAATGAAAGTCCAAAGTAGTCCCTAAATGAACTTATTGAATCCTTTTAAATAGTAACCCATTGATAACCACCATAATACAGTCAATGCATTTGTATCTTTGACCTCCCATTACATCCAGTTGTCATCAAGTAGAAGCACTCTTATGTGAGAAGGGGCATGCAGGCAGGGCAGGGATCTTTTCTGGACCTAGTTAACAGCCTACACTTGCTGTACTTAAGCATGCTGCCCTCAATTATCATCACAGGATAAGACACGAAGGGGAGGTTCTTTTATAGGAGTTCTACCATTATTCACCATGGTCCCTTTTGGCCTCTTCCCAGCCTGCTTAAAATGTCCCTGCGCGCCATTTGCAGTTAAGAAATAACGTAAGACTCTATGTGCAGTGACGGCTGTTCTGCTATGTTAAATTCCTCATTAAATATGTGCTCGTGGAAGTAGTGAGGCTGTGATGGACGAGGTGGATTTCATGGACAGGGAATTGGATCTTATGCCTTGTTGTTGCCACACCTCGGCTTATAATAACTGGGTTAACATGGATGGGCTCAGCTACTTTGTCTAATTGTGTGTCTTGACAATGTTAAAAGACTTAATTTAATGTCCCGTCTCTTTTTGTTACCGCTGCTTCATTTCCAGCCCGTATTGGCAAGATGAAGAGGAGGAAGCCTGAAGACGGGGGCCAGGTATGTCCGCTGTGCAGTGCCCCTTTGTCTGGAAGCGAGGAGGAGATGAGTAGACATGTGGAACAATGCCTGATCCAGGTAGTACAACGTAGGCTCCCGATCCCCGCCTCCTTCCAGTCGGACCCCTTCTTGTAGACGCTGTCTTTCTCACCTTCTGTGACAAGTCTCTGATCCGTGGAGATGATAACTTGTCTTTTGCTGCTACGACTTGCATGTGGCTTCTGTTTACTAAATTTACACTCTTGAAAATAGTTTGAAGAAACAACCTTTCTTTCTGCCTGTCTTATTTCCTTTTCACCAAATATACTAACATTTCCTTTCTTACTATGATACTCTTTTGAAGCTGTGTATAATGGTTTCTGTAGTTTGCAACATAGTACCTCTACACGATAATTTTTTTTAATACTTGATCCACCAGAACAAAAAACTTTATACAAATTTAAAGTGACTAACCTCATATAATGTTTCAACGTAATGGGATATTGTCATCAAAAGACACTTTTGACAACGTCAAAGCGTCTTCATAAAACATTGTTGGATAATAACATTTTTATAGTTAAATCACAATTATAAGGATTACTTTGTACCAAACTATTATTTATGAGTTGGTATTAATTCATTGAGTAATCTGCTTTTAAATGAGAAATAAATAATTTCTTTACGTTTGTATTTACATGTGTTTTTATGTCTATGCTAGCGGGAAGGTGCACTCGCTGATGATGACTCTGTGGATATGGACGCTGAGAATGGCCGGGGCTTTGATGAGTATGAGTGGGCCGGACAGAAGAGGATCAGAGCTACTGCATTGCTGGAGGGAGGCTTCAGAGGTAAACATGTTGGTATTTTTACCATTTGTACACTGATTATTTGTGTGGAAGATTTTACGTCACCTGCCGCAGAACCACTAACACACAGTAAGCACTATATATATATCTATATGGATGGATGGATGGATGAATAGAAATCAGTGTCTGCTTAAATGTACTTTATATCCACGCCATACATTTCAGTTAGTATTCATAAGGACCAGGACAAAAAGCAGTACTGGAGCAGACAACTGCTGATCACAGAATAACATTTTAAAAGCTTTAGTGTTGAAATACTGTTTCAAGATTCAACAGCACTATATCTATTTATTTGGTTGTTTTTTTTATTTTTTAATCTTAGCAAAGGAATGTCTGGCTTACAAATCATATTTTATGTTTTGTAGTTTATATTTAAATAATGTGATAATAAGTCTGTTTGGTCATGCACATAGTATTATAGATATTGTTTATTTATTTTGGTGTTACTGGCTGAAGTCATAAGTTCCTCTGCGGCTAAAGGAACAATTCCCTGAATTCCCTCGAGATCCCAGCTATATCTGAGAACAAGAGGATATATCGCAGTGGACTCAAGCTGTTTTAAAATAATTCTACTTCAAAAGGAGTTAGCTTTCATGAGCTGGACTTCAAAATGTCAACAGTAGAAAAAGACTTGTAGGACATTTTAATTTTTAATTTTTCTTCTCCAGGGGTGTTTTGGCTTCCTTGCTGAGCCCGTTTAAACTCCTGCTCTCACTGTTCAATCTGATGTTAAATGCGCACATGCTAAGCCTCACCTGAGCTTCCCTGACTGACTCTGAAAGCCTGCTTGAGACAAGACAGATCAATGTTGAAATCTCAGCCAAACCACAGTGAAGAGCAGCAGTACGTTAGGAGGCTCCCCCACCTTCTCCCCAGCGCTCCATTCATCCTGTTCTCACACCATTAAATGAGCGAATGTTGGACCCTTCTGCTGTGCTCTAATAAGGCACCTTGTGATGTGACACAGATAACAGAGGTGGCCTGAGGAGACCAACTTGAAACGATAATAAGAGCACACGCTCTACTGACATCTCAGAAGCTGGATTTTGTCTTGAAAGCTGCTTGTGGTTCTTTCAAACAGTGGAATCTAACAGCCAGCCAGATGGCTGGAGATGTTACAGAGGGTGTCCCCAGCTGCCAGGATGAAGAGATGGTATTTTCCTTTGTGAAGTACCACTGTCCTTTTCTCACTTTGAGGGGCTGAGGAAGAAAGGTGGATGGGACACAGGCTTTTCAAGGCAGAGGACAGAGAGGCATTAAAAAATCGAACAAGATCAGTTTGTGATTCAACTCTGTGAGGGGGAAGACTTCCCCAAGTCTTGCAGAAGCTTATCAAGGTTTAAAGGACCATCACTCCCTAGATGGGATTCTTCATCTCCACATTTCCTTTCAATCTAAATCAGTAATTATAATTTTGTGGCCTCAATGTTTGACTTTTGCTAATTTACTATGTCTACTTTTATTTGCAAAACAAGATAAAGACCCCCAGGGGGTTTTAACTTCCTGGAAATTTAAAGGTATAACCATGTATTTCCAACATATTGATATTAAATGTTAACGTCAACATTAGCGACTCTTCAGTTTTTTTACCCATGCATGATTAAGGTTGGTCTGTTCTGCTAAATGATAATTCATAAAAATAAGAACAAGACAAATAACAAAGACAAGGGATACAAAGATTAACATAGAATGTCATGATACTTTACACTTTCTTTACACTCTATTGTACACTCTAATAGCCCGAGGAATGAACGAGTCCCTGAGTCCATTAGTTTTGCATTTGGGGAGGAGCATTCGTGCTCCATCTGGTAGTCTGTTCACTGATGATGGTGTTCAGAGGATGACTGTCATCATCCATGATGGACAGTAGTTTGTCCAGTGATCTCCTCTCAGCAACTGTCACCAGTGAGTCCAGCTTCATGCCAACCACAGATGTATAACCACAGTATAGGTTAGGTAGAACTTTATTGTTTTTTCCAAATTATCCACAGCAAATACAGCAATTTTTCATAAAATAATCAAAATAAAATAAGAACAAGAATAAAGAGAAAGTACAAGATGATACAATCTAAGTCTAAAGATAAAGAACATAGATCAAAGAAAAATAACAAAGACAAAGGATACAAAGATTAACATAAAATAGAATGTCAAGATACTTTCGCTCCACTCCTGCCCCCGAACTCAGAATTGTACAATTTAATAGCCCGAGGAATGACTGAGTCCTTGAGTCTATTTGTTTTGCACCTGGGAAGGAGCATCCGTGCACTCATTCTGCTTTTCTGCTCACTGATGACAGTGCTGAGAGGATGACTGTCATCATCCATGATGGACAGTAGTTTGTTCAGTGATCTCCTCTCAGCAACTGTCACCAGTGAGTCCAGCTTCATGCCAACCACAGAGCCAGCCTTTCTGATCAACCTGTCCAACCTGTTGACACTCCTCTTGGACACATTCCCACCCCAACACACCACAGCATAGAACAGGACACTGACACTACAGACTGTTAGAACATGCAGAGGAGCTTCTTGCAGATATTAAATGATCGAAGCCTCCTCAGAAAGTACAGTCTACTCTGAACTTTCTTATACACATCGTCTGTGTAACAGGACCAGTCCAGTTTACTGTCCAGCCACACACAGAGGTACTCATAGTTATCAACTATCTCCACCTCGTCGCCTCTCTCGACACTGGACGTGGCTTTGTCCTGGACCTCCCGAAGTCCAAGACCAGCTCCTTGGTCTTTGAGGTGTTTGAGCTGCAAGTGGTTCCTCTCACTCCAGTCCACAAAGTCACGTATTAGACTCCTATACTCGTCTTCGCTGTTGTCCCTGATGCATCCAACAATGGCAGTGTCGTTAGCGAACTTCTGGACGAGACTCGGCTCTCTGAGTTGTAGCAGAAGTCTGAAGTATAGATGGTGAAGAGGAGAGGAGCCAGTACTGTCCCCTGAGGTGCTCCTGTACTGCACACCACAGTGTCAGACGTGATGTTCTTCAGCCTGACATACTGTGGTCGATCAGTAAAATAATCCGTAATCCAGGAGACCAGACCAGGGTCCATATGCATCTCTGTCAATTTGTCCTGCAGCAGAGTGGGCTGGATGGTGTTGAAGGCACTAGAAAAGTCAGGAACAGGATCCTCTCTGAACCGCTTCCTTTATCCAGTATAGTGGAACAGTTAAAGTTTTATACCATTTCTATTGTGAAAGGATGCCTGATGGTTTCATACTTGCTAGATATATTTGCCATCAGATTTTGTTGTGTGTTCAGATCACAAAAAGGTCACCATGGATGTCATTTTTTTTAATGGTGAGATTCAGAAACCGAGATGGGAGGGATAATAATTGGTGGTTAGGAAGTCAGCATGGATTTGGAGCCAGCCAAGAAGCAGACTTCAAAATGACCATTCCTAATCTTTTACTCTTTTCTCTGACCTGTAAATGGCAGAAAGATGGCATGTTGGCCTTTGACATCCCTCTTTGCTGCTTTTGAGGGGGTTTGGATAATTGCTAAAGGAGTGGAATGAGGAGGTTGGGGGGAAATAAATCAGTTCAGTCTGTTGCTGAGCTTGCTCATTCTTTTTTTATTTTTTTTATTTATACAACTTTTCAGGTGGGGTAAAACAGTTAAACCTTTACAGAAGTTTCTTGTAAGCTGCGCTGCTGGAGTGAAGATATGATTGTATGTGTGGAGATGAAACAAAAACGATAGAAGATTGAACATCACCAACTTTATTAGGCATCTGAAGACTCATCAAGTGAAAGAATATGAGCAGATCGAAGAAAAGGGATAGACGAAGCAGTGGATGTTGTTCTGTAGAGACGAGAGAAACTTCCAGTCAACTTCAGCGCCATCAATGATGACACAAAAATACATTTGACAATTTGAATTTAGTCATAACAACGTTAAACGCTTTACTAACTCACTGTTAAATCATGTTGATCACATATCAAGTGATAATTGTGGATTGACAGAAAAACTCATCATTCAATAAATCCTACATGACTCTGTGTCTTCCAATACTAATTTGTAATGTAATGTGTAATATAATAATTAAATATCGTGTTTAGAACCACAATCATGAACCAAAGTCCTCCAGACTCCTCTGTGCTCTCAGGTTATTAAGCCATTTTTAAGACAAAGGCAAAATAACAATACATTTAAATAAAGGGAGAAGGTTTATTTAGTTACTTTAATACAGTTGTAAACAAACGTTATATATTCACTGCCAATACTTGGAAAAAAAAACTCCTGCAAAAGCATGCTAAAAGTGTAATGTAAACATTTATATTTATTAGTCAATAATAAATCACACAAACTGTAGTGCAGTTGAAGAAAAGTGCAAACACTGGTCACCCATTCTGCCTTTTCTTACTGCACATTTTTTTTAAATGACAACTTTGTCATTCTATATTTAGTAGTTTTTTTATTAAATGCATCAGCATTGTCATGTCACAACAGGGGAGAACATTCATATTTTAACACTGGTATCGGTTCTTTATTTGGCGATCCTAAGCCCAGGTATGTATCGAGACCATAAAAGTCGGAACGGTGCATCCCTACCTATAACTCTTTAAAATGAAAGGATTACTCTGAAAATAATCTCAACCCTTATTCGACATGAAGATTAGTAGAAATAGGGTGAATTTTGGGTTAATTTAAAGTGGTGATGAGCCTTCAAGTATAATAACAAACTTAAAAATGTGGCTCATTAATTGTGCAAATAAACAACAAACGCTACAAATACTAAACATTCACTTCAAGTATAAAAAAGAGAACATTTTTGTCTAAAAATGTTCAAATAATGTCATGTAAATTATAGATTGAACTTGATCTATGCACAGAAACTCAGAAAATGCACTATTCACCTTTTTACTGTCATATTTTCTTGTGTTTCAAACACTTCTGTGACACTTGGCTGTAACCGTACTGATACTCTAAAGGGAAAAGCACAAATTAAGTTTTATTTAAAATAAAATTAGTTCAGCAACCCTCAGGAGGAATGTCGGTATGTTATATTACAGATGACAATATCATCTCAAGAAAAGTATTCAAGTGAGTTTGTTTTTAGTTTATCGTGACATAAGTTATCTCAAACTGAAATTCACTCACCTTATACTCTTACGTCTTACTTGTGTTTTGCAAGGTTGAAAGTGTTTTCTCCTAAAGTTTCCAAACTTCAGAGACATGTTTGCAGGTTTTTCAGTAAATAATTACTCCACATTCACCCACCTCGAATCTTAAGTATTTCTAAATGCTACTCTGACTGGCAGGTTTATCAATAAGACGAGGTGTCTTATTTTCCATCGAAATGAAAGAAGCCATTGTTATTAACACTGAAAATCATCCCTACGATGTACAGTATGTCATAATATTGCCCATCACTACTCAAAACTTTGAAGTCTGGTTCTTTCATTCAGCTGTGCTGGCATCATCATATTAGACATTTCCATGTTTTATGAACTCACTTCTCGTTATTTCCGTGTGCTATTTTAAGTTGCGGTCATTCGGTTGTGACGGCTGGTACTGCTAACATTTAAGTTGAGACACTGGTAGCATTTTAACCATACAGCTACTATGCTGTCCTGGAATTACTGTAACATGATATCTCTGTTTTGGTCCATCAGAGATGTTTCGCTGAGTTTAACTGTTTTGACAAAAATCCTTTAGCCTGTGTTTACCTGTATTGGTCCATCTATAGCTATTGTGCAAGTTAGAGCAATTTTACAAGACAAGATGAGTTTGGTTGAAAAGCCGGTGAATTCAAGAAAAGCCAATCCAGATGAGATGGTTACTCAACAAAAGACTTAAAAAAAATGAGGCTGAAAGGTGAAGGGGGGAAAAAAGAGGAGATGCATCAGTGCATAATGTGAGTGAAAGGCTGTTAGAGTGGTGCTGACCTTTCCTGGCCAGATTAGATTGGCCTGCCAAGACCGCTTAGAGGGACAGATGGAGGCACAGGGAAGAGTCACCCGGAGCAAACAGAAGACACACTTTATTCAAGTGTGAACACACTGGTGATGTGTGCTGGGAGATTACTCAGAAACTGCCAGTATGCCTTTGCTTAATGAAGCTGCATCGCTGTAAAATGTATTAATACTTAATTCATTTTTTTGTTCTCCTAAATCTTTTTCATGTAGACATTTTCTATTATTTTCTAAAAGACATCACCATCTCCATCACTACAGAAACATACCCTCCACAGACAAGTACACAATCTAATAATAATTCAATAATACAAAATGTAGTAGTGCCTTTATCTTTACTGCCTCACTCTTGATGTTAGCTGTATATACCAAATGTATCTTCTTGTGTCTTATCTAACTTCACTCATCACCAAAATAATACTTTTCAAAACTTTATAATACCTCATTTGCATTTATACTGTCATAACAGAACGTTTTGAGATTTGTTTTTATTTTGTCTCTTAATCGGTGATTTTTAAAAACAACCAAATATTAATATGCAGTGGTTAAGTCTAAAAGTCAGCAAACAGGAAAAGTTAGTGACCATTGTTCTAATGTAAAAAAAAATAAGTTTTGTACAATATAGATCCAACATGTTTTAAAGCGGCACCCAAATCGACATATAGAGCGGCATTTACCCGGTTCTCTATTCGTCTCTGGCCATTTCTATCAGTCCTTTTTGAAAAATGCAGATGATCCCTGTTTCAATTCTAATCTAATGTTAATCTTCATATTGGAATAATTGAAGGTTAAATCTGTTCTGTAAACAGTGTTTCCTGTTATCGTAACCTACACAGACTAGTTTTGTTTTCAGATGGTATCATTTGGATGCATGTCAGGCATGTCACAAGTTAAGACACACACATCCACAGAGCTTCCGCCACACATTTTCCCGCCAACATGCAAACCTGCAAATTCTCGCAAGCACACACACACAAGCATACCTACCACTGCATGGTCTTAAGTGACAAGTGGACTGTCTCTTACACTCAAGCAGTCAGATAGATGGGACTAAAGTGACAGAGAGAGAGATGGTCTCAAACAAACACTGAGGAGAGTCCTCTAAGTGATGGACACACACAGCAGCTCACTGGATAAGTGGGGGTGAAGGAAGCGGTGAGGGTTTGTCTGAACGTTCATCACCGGGTTTATAGAAGTGCCACTCACACGCACACCCTTATGTCACCGTACTCCTGCTTTCTCAGCCACAGATTGATGCTCGACATGTCAGTCAAGGCTAGCTCTCTCTCTTCCCATCTGACCAAAGTCATTACGCACACCACTGAAGTTTTGGGTCTTCCTCAACTGTATTAGGGATGCTCTGATCCAGCCTCCCACAGTTGGATCGAGTATTGGTGAAAGGTCCGACAAAGAGCACATCTAGGCAATGTCTATTTTTGACTTGTGTATATTCTCTGACCTCACACGCTGGTGCCTCCCAATAGTCAGAAAATATGGATGTGTGCGGGGATATATATATATATATATATATATATATATACACATTTGTATGTATAAATAAAAGGTTTGATTTGAACATTTCTGTTCAATAAAGGTGAATCTTTATTGTACATTTTGTCTAATTTTGCCAATTTAAGTGTATTCATTTAGATTTTTCTTTGCAGGAAGCGGTTTTGCCACCTGCAATATAAAGGAAAGCGCAGCCGACAGTGATGCCGATCTTGACGTGGATGGTGACGACACCCTGGAGTATGGTAAAGCCCAGTACACCGAGGCAGATATAATCCCATGCTCTGGAGCCGGAGAGGACCAAGGAGAGGCCAGGGAGAGGGAGGCACTACGGGGAGCTGTGCTCAAGTATGAAGCCACAATATAAAAACCATCATCTATGCCTGTTGCCTAATCATACCATTGACTTCATAGTCAAACAATACATTTCTAAACTTCATGTCTGTTGCAGTGGAGGAGTGCCTTCAAACAGAATAGCATCAGAGTTCTCCAAGTGGGCCAGCGATGGTAAGATCCAGATCTTGTCTTAGTCTTAAGTTGTTTGTAATTCTTTACAACCACAAAAGTCCTTAATGTGAGCCATCTTTATGTTGACAGAGATGCCTTCAACGAGTAACGGCGAGTGCGGCAAGACAGATCCGAGCACACCGTTATTGTCCACTTCCTCTTCCTCCTCCTCTGCCGCCACCACCACCAATTGTGTGCCGCGCACCTGTAAAAACAGTGAGATTGAAAAGTAAGATGCAGTCCATTTTTTTTAATGTATTTATTTACCTATTTAATTGCTATATAAAAATAGCAAAAAAAACTAAAAGAGGTAGAGAAGTACTTTTAAAGCTCGACCATTCATCCTTTACCTTACAAATAATATACTGTAAAATACAATTTTATACTTTTTTTTCCCCAAAATTTCCTTTACTTTTAATACATTTTGTCCAAGTCCTAACACAAGAAGTTTTACCTCACTCAGTCACAAAGACGAAGACACCCTGAGTGAATAATCAAGGTCAACTCATTACAAAAGTGGGAGAGAAATGGCAAAGGTGAACTGTGGAAAGAGGAGGTTTTGGTTGATTGGGTGCGCCTGGCATATTGTCATGATTACATTCTCCCTCACGCTGACACACCGTGAGATGGGTTTGTGCTATCTACTTATTGCTTGCCATTCTTACCCTGAGATTCTTTAACCAATTTAATTTGTGTATTTTGGGGTATTTTGTTCAAGTAAACGTAAATGAAATGGCGCTGGCAAATTAATTATGATAGAAAAAAGCCTGCCACATAGCTAATAGAAGTACATTTTGAGCTCATTTTGATCAATTTATATGAGTTCACTGAGTTTGTAGGTAGCACGTAATGTATGTGAAGTATAATGTCTGAACTCCGCTTTAATAATCACCCAATGTTCATAAAACCTTCTCCGTTCACTAATTGTTTAATTGTTTAATTATTGGTCTTATAATAATATTAGATAAAGTTGTTGGTGGTTTTTATGGTTTATTGGAACACGTTGTATTAAAATTTTATGAGATGTATTTTTCAGCCGCACCCTCTGGTCTGACAGAACAGTAAGTTTGGTTATGTGTGATATAAGGAGAAATAAGCATGAATCTGAGCAATAGTTCACGTCATATGAAATAAACATGATTAAACAAAACGTGATAATGATCAGAGATATTTAGTGCTTAAATGAATGTAACCCTAAATAGATAAAAATCTGACTTACTCTGAAGCAGAAATGTATGACTATATCCTCCAAACTAGTTTTCGTCAGTTTAAATCGTCATAAATAATGGTTATTCACACACTTGGAAGGGTCAAGAAAAATCTAAATCATACTCTAAATCATAGATATAAATATATGCTGATGACAAAAATGTAATCGAAATTACTCACAGTAAGATATGTCATCAAAGTTAATAAGCATACAGCTGACATCCACCGAATACGGTATATAACGGCAAATTAAACAAAAAAACAACGCTATTTCATAATCATCAATAGATACAACAGATGTCATATCCAGCCATCAATTGATTTTTAGCAGTTTATGATCTAGAACGTGCGCTTGAATTGGTGCAAAACAGATGTGGCTGTCCAGATTGTGCTGAGGCCCGATATGCGCTTTGAACAGGAGAAAATCAGTGTTTTGTGAATTATTACTAAAGATTGATGATCATTGCAATTGATTGAAATACACCTCCATGGTGGGAATATTTTACACAATTATTTGGTAAATTCTTTATTTTTACCGTATGATCTTCAGCTTTTATGCATATCTAGACATGTTCGATTTTAATTTCAGGGGTAGATATGTTCATTTGGTCTGTTTATTTTTTGTTTTAATCTGCATTTGCTATTGACCGCTGTATGCTGTTTAATTCCACTGATGAGGCTAATGTTTTATTTATTAAGATTCAATTTTTGTTACCATAGTTCTGTACAATTTAATCATATCGATGAAACATTGAGATTCTTTCTTTCGCTGTGTATTCACTTGTTTCTACGTTGGTCGGTTGTGTTGACATTTTTTGTTACTTGTTTACTTATACTTTGTGATAATATACACACACAAAACATAAGGAAAGAGAATTCAATTAAGAGCAGGCAATTCTGAACGGGTGAGTTTCGAGCAGTGATTTGAAAGTCTGGTGTGTGAGCTCCTGATGGGTTTAGGGAGTGAGTTCCAGTGTTGGGGGTCGGCGGCAGAGAAGGCTTGGTCCCCCAGGATTCTGTGCTTTGTCCTTAGGGGAGTGAGGAGGTTGGCATCGGAGGATCTGAGGCGGTGGGTTGGACAGTGGAGGTAGAGGAGGTCGGTAAGATATGAGGGGGCCAGATTATTGAGGGACTTGTAGATGATGAGGAGAACCTTTTTTGTATGCAAATGTAATGGGAAGCCAGTGGAGTTCTTTGAGGACAGGTGATGTGGTCTCTGGAGCAGGTGTGGGTGAGCAGACAGGAAGCAGAGTTCTGGATATATTGTAGTTTGTGGAGGTAGGAGGAGGGGAGGCCATAGTGGAGGCTAGTGCAGTAATCAAGTCTAGATGTAATGAAGGCGTGGTTGAGGATGATCAGCAGTGGATTGTAAAATGGGAAGTGGGAGGACAGAGACAGGCAATATTGCGGAGGTCAAACAAATAAAGTTTTGGTTATAGGGTTTATGTGGGGTTGATGAGAGTAGAGATTTGGGTCGGGTGAGGAGGAGTTCTGTTTTGTTGTTGTTAAGTTTTAGGAAATTGTGGTCCATCCAGGTTTTTAGATGTATACTGTTTTTTCAGTAGGAGAGTGATGGTGGCTAGTTTAAAAGTGGGGGGAACAGTGATGGAGCTGGGCGACGAGTTTATGATGGAGAGTGGTGTGAGAGTGGGGATGCAGGCTTTCAGGAGGTGGCAGGTTGTTAACTTCATATCTGCAAGAAGTTTAGTGGTGTCTGTGGGAGATGGGGGAGCAAAGAAGGACATAGAATTGTGTGATTTAGATATGAAGGAAGAGAATGAGGAGGGGTTGAGTGATTTGAGGGTATGGAAGGTTATTGTCCAGGTTTGAATGGGAGTTGGAGTGGAGGTGACTATATCCATGACGATGGCTCGGTGGTCAGATTTTGTGAGGTTGTGGACACAGTGGCGCTGAGGAGCAGACAAGGTCAAGGATGTGTTTGTGGGAATGCGTGGGTGATAGGGGTTACAAACAGTTAATAAAATGACTAATAGTTTTTATTTATTTTTTTCTTACTGTCAATTGGTCATGGAACGTGGGAAACGGAAACGTCTGCGGTTTAAATAAAGTTTTGATACTGACGGCAACGACTTACAAGCTTTGATAAATGATTGCTTTAAGATACAAGTTTGGAGGTCAAGTCAACAGAATTAATAGATAAAGGAACACTTTCGGTTTTGAAAAAATGATATAAGTGCGCCTTATAGGCCGAGAAATATAGTCAATTGTGTGCGATTCATTCTGTTGGCTATAATTTAAAGTACATCTACAAGAATAAAGACTTTTGTCTGATTACTACTGGATGCGCTTTGATTTAATGATCAGAAATTGTATGAATGGAGACAGAACGTTCTTGTCGTTATAATGGTAAATGTTGACACCCCTACTTTGTGGCATAAAAAAAAGAAGAGATCTTGGGGATAAGTTGGTCAGAAAAACTACTTGAAAGAGAATTCCCCACCTCACACTTTCCTTGCTTTAACCGCTCACATTTACAGAGCCCCTGAAAATGAGATTTGTCTGCTTTTGTTACATTGATACATTGTTCGTGTGGGGCTTCGGAGACATAAGGCTTTAGTGATCTTTCCCCCTCTCTTTCCCCCTCTGATCCCAGATGGGTAATGATCTGGTTGCCTCCCGTGGGCGTCAACGTTCTGCTTCTCTTTCTCTCACAAGACAAATGAGCTCTCGCACACACGCAAACAGAATGCACATCCACACATGCCTGGTCGGGGATCGTCTTATTCATCCTAGATGTATGGCCCCTTGTTTGCTGTCAGTGCGATTGCCACTTTTGGTGCTCCAGCTGCAACTATGCCGATAGATTTCCATGTAGTTTTCACCAATAATTGATTCTGTTCTCAATTTGTAATCGACGAAGCTAGCTAGATATCTGTCTGTCTGTCTGTCTGTCTGTCTCTGTGTCTCTCTCTGTGTCTCTCTCTGTGTCTCTGTCTCTCTCTCTGTCTCTCTCTATACCCTCCTGCCTCATCTCTGTCCCATTATTTCTTTCTTGCACTTTTTCTATTTTTTCTATAGGCACATTTTCCTCATCCTTATTTTTTCTACAGGCTGCTCACAATTACAGAAATCCTCTCTAGCTCCCAGCGCGCACACATTGATGACTCAAATGTTTGTTTTTTTTGACTGCTTAGTCAACTTAACTTTACTAGTTTATCTCAATATGAAGCTATGTATTTTGAAGGAGGCATTTATCAATCCTCAACGATAAAAAACTTTCTTTCCCATTTTCCCTTTGCTGCCCCATCTTCCACCTGAAAATAACCACAGATGAGAGCCTGCTGCAGACTAAAATTCATTCATTTTGGGGTTCACGTTGCAAATTAACTCGACGTTTAACATAAAATATATTTCAAATGTTTAGGGGAAAACACTGTGGTCCATCATGAATGTCCCACCTCTCAATGATACGTTTGTCTGTATTGATTGATTTGTAGTTAAAGTAATGCTCACAATTAGTCTAATCATTTTCTCCTCCTTCCTTTGCAGAGTAACGGAGGAAGAGTCCACGGCCATGACCATGGAGGCATTGAAGGCTCGAATCAGAGAGCTGGAGAAACAGATATTGAGAGGAGACCGATACAAGTGTCTCATCTGCATGGTAAGCGTTAAAGTTTAAAGATAAACTCTTTTTCCTCGAAGTAGGCACGACCAAGACTCACACAGCTTACATTGTTAACATTACATGTTAGTATTTATTCATTCTAATTAAACTGCAGAATGAAATTAAGAAAACTGCACTAACCAAATTGTTTATTCAAAGTTGTAGGATTTTCGGCAAGTGGCGTTGACTAAAATGTTGCATTCAAACATGCAGTAATAAATTTAAGATAAGATACCTAAGACGTTCACACAAAAAAATAGTTTTATAAGCATAAAGGAATATCTTATCTCATCTTATGGAAATCATATTCAGAAGAAACAAGCATTTTTTTTCAGAGGTTACATGATTTATTTATTTTTTACCTCGAGATACATCCATGTTGTGATACTCGTACCTCATGATATTAGTATCTCATGACATTCACTTCTAGCGTTATTTTGCTGCACCGATTCACGATTCTTGAGTTTAAAAGGAGCAGTGGTATTCTCTAGTAGAGATAGCAAAGCAGTTTTTTATTGACTTAGTTTCTACCAAAATAAAGTTGTTGTTTTTTAAATCATATGGTAAATGTTCATTACTGTAAGTCTTTGGTTTAATAAAGTCATTAATTCTTCCAGCTCAATCTATTTCAGCCTCTGGTCCCTCAGTCACTTGGTCATCAATTAATTAAATAATAGTAAACAAATTAATATTTGTACGTGTAAACACTCAATAAATGGACACAGTAATAATATTTTTTTATTCTGTGCCTTTATCATTGATTTACAACTTGTGCATATCGCTCATACCGCAAAGATTTATAAACAAAATTAGACTTGATCCAGAAGTAACCGAAATAAAACTATTCATTCATTCATTCAAGTTGGCGCTCATGCAACGACCTGTCATAAGAATAAATAGCCATCCTGTTGCTAAACTAAAGAACTACAGTTATGAACATTTCCTACGTGACTCAATAAAAAGACTTGATTATTTTGGTGAAAACACAACTACTTTTCCATCACTACTGGAGAATTTTTCTGGTCCTTTTAAACTTAAGTATCATGAACTGGTGCGTCAAAATAACGCTTGGCGAATGTCTCATCAGATATGAATATCATGACATAATAGTATCTCGAGATGAAAAAAAAGGATCCATGTCACCTCCGGTTCTCCATACCATAGAAAATAAACTTTCATGTAAAACTTGTTATAGTGCTATAATTTGCCCTTAGTATGATTTTGCATGTCGACTTGTTGTTCATCTCATTCTTCTGAATGCTGGGTTTCAAGTGAAATGTTTAACATTGCTGCTTTAATGTGAAGTTCGGGCTCTTGCATAGTTTCATCCCAAAATGTGGAACTATGTTGTTGTTGATCAGATGTGGATGTCAAACATCAGAAGCATCTACTGGGTGTTTATTTTATTGATTTGATTTCAGAATGATTATTTTTGACTATCTTCCTTAGATATTAATTCAATTGATTCAATATCCGCAGTCATCAGATGCTTGACATTCAGCTGCAGCCCCCCCTCAGCTTGCAGATCCCTCACCTGTCCTTCATAGTTTGCGTGCCCTGCCTTGTGTCAAGTTTGTGTTCTGTCATCACTCAACCTTGCGGACAGTGCAGTTTGGACAGCCCCACTGTGTGTCCGTACGTTTGTGTCTGTGCCTGGGTAATTAAAGGCTCCTGCACTTGCTAAAGGTCGCTGGGTGCCTGAGGTGACACGGAGGGCAAAGCACAGCGATCGATCACTCACTGCCACGTGGACACACTGCCGTCCTGCTATCATCCGTCACTGTCCCTTCTCTCTCTCACTCTCAGCCATGGAGGAGGAACACAAATGAGTCTGCAAACATAACTGCTTTCAAAAGCAGCCCTCACTTTTAGCTGCACAGACAACTCTAACACAGACACCTTACATCTTTATTTTAGCATTGTTTTAATACACATTTGCAGCGCTTTTCTTTTTGTCAATTTGCACAACACAATAGGCCTCAATCAAGGACAGGGATGTCTCAGACTTTAGTTCACAAATTCTAAACTAATGAAAAATACAGGTCTACTTGACCGTTTTATTATTAATTACCAGGGTGATAACCCCATTTTAGGAAAGGCTGTGTCTTCTCCTCATGGCTTGGAGCTTGTCATCACTCGCCAGTTTTGTCATTTTTTTTAGTATGAGGTTTGTGTGCCCACGTAGTGACCTGTATGGCATCAGTCCAAGCCCACCTCTGTTATTAGTTGCCACCTTTAGCCAAACACTCTCCTCTCCTACACCCACCTCTCCCTTCCGCAGAGGAAGCCGGCTATCCAATCAGGTACGGAGATCAAGAGGCTAGGGGCGTGGCCGGGCCCCCGGGCACTGGCTAATGAGGCCGGAGAAAGGCCGCCTAAGTCCCTCCCCCTAGGCCTGTACTGCCTGTACAGGGGCCTGGTGATGAGTGGCTACGGCAGCAGCATAAAGAGGCTCTTCCCACAGCCCCTACGGAGGGTAAGGCACTCCCTCCCGCCCTGAATTCCCTTCCATCCTTCTTTCATCTCCGTGTTTATGGAAAGCAAAGAAGCACCAATCCATGGCTTTCTCCATCACCTCCTTCTCCCTGAGCTTTCTTCCCCGGGTCTCTACGTGTTGCCTGCTGGCTTGAGTTCTCGTGTTTGCTTATGTGACCGTGCTGGTCCAGTGCTGCCCTCATGCTGCCTTGCACAGTGGTTCTGTGGCTGCTGCCTGTGTTGTTCACCGGTCGGAGTTCTGAAAGTGCTTCGTCTGTTAGTCAGGAAATGGCCAGTGTTCGTGGTGCAGTTGCTCCAACCTACATTTCTTTTGTCAACTCTGTTCAAGTGGAAATCTTCTCTGTTTCTGCAGGACTCGTACACAATGCCCCTCACATCCATACAGTGCTGGCACGTCCACTGTGAAGAATGCTGGCTCAGGACTTTGGTAAGCACACGTCATGTATATACATGGAAAATTCACCGGCTAATGTTGGCCTGATGGGGTAGGATCTGTTTCCCAAAGATGTTTAACAAAGTTAACATCATTCAGTGTGACATTAATGGCAATTAGCCCTAATGAAATTAGTTTATGTTGTTGGTTTCAAGTATTGGCTACATTTAAAGAATCTTATTTAGAAAGAATTGCGATCTAAATATCTTTTAACTGTTTCTGTGTGCGTAATTGTCATTTTGAGCTAGTGTCAATTCTTTTTTATTTCTCTTTGGATTTGGGATAAGAAGGACCAATAGATGTAATACAGAAAATAGACAACTCAAAGGCAACAATGTTGTATGTTAGTAACTGAAGGTTGTTTGTAAAGTGCCTTTCTAGAACAGGGTCACAAAGCGCTTAAACAATTAAAAACAATACACAGTTAAAATATATAATTTAAACGCATAAGACAAGCACAGGAGTTCCAGAAAATCAGGAAAAAGCCTGTTTTTGGAAGCCAGACTGAAACTTCTCATGGATGTCGCTCTGATCTAGGAACAACAATAACTGCTCAGACACCACCTTCTTTAAGATATTGGACAAGAAGGGATGCTTAGAGATGGGCCTGAAATCAGTGAGGTCAGTCAGGTCTAAACCTGGCTTTTTGAGTAAAGGCTCCACAAGGCATATTTAAATGCATTGGGAAAAAACCCAGTGGAAAGGGAGAAGTTTACCATTTTGTTAACCCAGGGGCCAATTACATCAAACACTATAATAAAGAGCCTACATGGAAGGACGTCTGACGAGCAAGAGGAGGGTTTCATCTTGCTCACCAGTGCCAATATATCAGCCAGAGTCACATTGTTAAATGAGGACCACAAGGTGTAGACAGGCTCAGAGACAGCAGGGGTTCCACACACAAGGGAAGGGAATTTCTCTTTGATCGACTTAATTTTGTCAATGAAAAATCAACAAAGCATTGCTGCTTCACAGAAGACGGGCGTGATTGGAGCAGAAGGAGACACGAGAGAATTTATCGTGTGAAACAACACTTTGGGGTTTTTCTTATGTACTATTACCAGTTTCCGAATGTAATCAGATCTGACAGTTTCTATCATCTCATTGAATGAGGACATCAGATCCCTGATGAAGTCTGCATAGCAGAAAAACGGTATCAGCTGAGATAACATGCCTCTGAGACCTAACCTTTAAGGGCTTAGGTTCAGGGATCAAGTTCAGGTTAAACAAGACAAGAGAAGGATCACTCAGATGGACATCATGTACAGATGCATTAGAAATGTCCAGGCCAAGAGTAAAAACTTAAGTCTAAAATTTTGGTGAGTGGGTTCAGAAACATGTTGCATGAAATTAAAGGCTTCAGCTAAAGATTAAAAGTCTCCAAGATTAAGAACAGATCCCATTTGAATAATGGAAGATGAAAAGTCACTAAAGTACATCAAGAACACTGTTGCAGAACCAAGTGGACGGTAGATTAAAACACAATAGAAATGTCTTGTGGAACCAACCAAGATCATCTGAGATTCAAAAGAAGTGAATTCCTGTGTCTGAGTCACTTTGCAAGAACACCTTTCTCTATTAACTGCAGCCAAACCACCCCCACGACGTCAGGGACGAGGCTTCCCTTCAACAGAGCAGCCAACAGGAAAGAGTTCATTAAGATGAATAAAGTCTTCCTCTCTTTGCCATTTCTCTGAAAGACACTAAAAATCCAACTTTTCTCTTGTGAAGAGATCATTCAGAGAAAATAATTTATTTGCATTGGAGCAAAGCCTTCAGCGGGCCAATGTGCAGCGCTGATGACCGAGGCAGTGACAGTGGAGCACTGCGGGACCTTTTTGTAGGCTACTCCAGCCAGATGTGGAAATGAAAACATCTGACCACTACTCCTGAGCAGTGTCGGCTCCCGTATCTCCATTGAGGTCCAGGCAAACTGCAGCACTGATGCGTTGTCACACACGTCACAGAGATGAATCTAGATGAGACATCGAGCATGTCCGATGACGTCAGAGTCCAGATGAGCTGCAGTGAGTCTTCTCTTGACTAAAACGGGAGCTTTTCCTCCTCGATTCCTTGTGGAACACGCCCGGTATCCGACAGAGCAGCAGATATTCTGGAGATTCCATGTAGATGACAAAAGGGAGGAGAAAACGCCTGATCATATTTGTCCCATGTGTAAAATTCCTCCATTGACTTTCTGATGCTAAAAAGAGTCACAACCATACAACCGTAAGGCTTGAGACATATCCTTCAAGAGAATGCCTGTAATTATTTTCAAATAATGTATTATTTAAAGGGATTCTTTGGGAAGATTTAAAAATTTAATTTGGCGTTATCCGATGTGCAAGCTTTACTTTTCATCAGCAGGGGGCAGTGTTATTTTGTCTAAATAATTGGAAAATGAAAGTTAAAGTAATCGTTTATATATATTTTTCACCTCAACAACTGAAGCACAGGAAAAACAAACCTAATTTTCCAAAAAGACAACTTGCAAATAAAAACAGTTAAGTTATTTTATATTTTTTTATTTTTTTATTTTTTTTGTTAATATGTAATCTCGTCATTTAACACACTTCATACTCTACATAGGTCTGATTTGTTAATTAAATAAACAAGTTTTCAGGTGGACTATCACTAGTATTTATTATGGACGCCATCTAACACAACGTTGTGTCTATTGCAGGGAAATAAGAAGCTGTGTCCGCAGTGCAACACCATCACATCACCAGGAGACCTGAGACGTGTCTACTTGTAAAAAGTCTCCTCTTCTTGATTCCTCCTCACCTTGTATTCCATCAATCATCGCCATGCGCAGAGACTCATGAATCCTCTTGAAGATGGAAAGCCAGCATGAAGTAACGACAGCGCCCTCCATCGTAACTACCCAGACGTCCTCAAAAAACAGACCTGCTGACTGCGCCCTCTTCCTGCTTCACCACAAAGACTTTAGGGTGTCATCTACCAAAGGACTACTGCGTAGAGACGGAGACACCCACAAGAAGCTGCGGCATTTTCACTTCACCTATTATCCATTTCTGAAACTCTTGCCTGAGTCAATAAAACTGAGCTTCACTACCAAAATAAAAACCTGGAACAGGAGTTTGATCGTCCTCATACATCTAACCTTTTTGTGGTGTTCTAGTGAAGTCAACCAAATTCTCCCTTTCAGATACAGTGTAAGCACATGTAAGATAGCTCTATGTTTACAACGTTAAGTGTAAGTGACATGGAAAACATACGCTGGCATACACACAGAAGTATACGATAGCCAAGTCCTGTTTTTAGTTCCAATGGTTGGTGAGGTTTGTTTGGGTAAAAAAAAAATGGCTGAAATAATAGAAGCCTTCAGTATTTTTGACAAAAGATGATTTGAAATTCTCTGTACAGAAATAAATGTTGAAAAAGAACCTGCTTGGAAGTAGTCGGTCAAATTTAGGTGTGATTTGATTTTCATCTTTTCTGATGGTGGAACTGTAAGAACTTCTTGTCTTCTCATCGCTAAGTCATACCCAAGACACTTGGTTCTAGTTTGGCCCATTCCCTTTCCCTTACGCTGCCTTGCTGAGGAGAACCAGCATGGACTGAAGACCGAGGTGTGAAGGGCAGGATCGTCCCAAAAGGCAGAGGCAGATGCTCCTTCCTTTGCTTCCTCCACAGCAGCAGCAGGCACGGTGGTGGTGTGCTTTGTGTTTGTAAAACTATGTGCTTTGTGATGTCTGTATTGTAAGAAATGCCGAAAACAAAAAATCACAAAAAATAAAAGTTATCAAATATCCAGAATGGTCCGGAGGTGATGACGGCAGCTGTTGAAAAAAACTTTTGTTTTTACATTAAGCTTTCACTGTAAAATGGAAATAAAAGAAATCAAGAGATTCAGCCTTTTACAGTAAATGTCAACAACCAAAGCGACATAGTCAGTGATCCATCGTTCTACTTAAGCTTTTATTTTCCTTGTACAGCGCCACCTAACGAGATTAAATAAAAGCAAACGTTGGTGCCCCAAAGATGACAGATTGCACAAGAAGATTGTGTCGCAACTAATTTGTGTCTTGTATATTCTTGGAAATGGTACATGTCTTTCGCGTTTGTAAACTACATTTGACATTAATTAAATGATTGTAAATCTTAAATCTCTTCTGTTTCTCTTGTGTCTTTACACATCGACGGTGCACACCAGCCCAGTTCTCGACCTGAAGATTCAGACTTCTGTTCATTTTGTAATGCATCATCTTTTTGATCACCTCTGAGCTAAGTAGACATGCCATGTACAGACTTATACGAGTCTGAAAGTAACCTTCTTTAGCACACGAGAACATTGACCTCTCTGTTAAATATTATCAATGACATTGATGGGTTTCATTTTGACTTCATCCAAACTGTATGTATACTATAATAACTTAAAAACAGCCACTTCAGATTATTTTCTTTGCTTTTTTTTATCTGTTTGGTTTGTTGTCCTCTTTGCAGTCCATGACAGTTGTCATATTTGAACACACCAAACACAGTACAGCTTGCCAATTCATTTGGTTGAATAAATAGGATGGCCTTGAAATAGAACTTTAAGACATAATGAGATAGGGATGGTTGTTAAGTTATTCTCCTTATTCGACATCCAAAGGACACGAGGACAACTCAAATGTCCGACTCAATCACTGTATTTTATTCGTATCTTGATTGGTGCATTCAGTAAATTAAAAGGTTCCAAATTATTTAAACATGTATAATGCATTTGTATAATTAATTTAAGACATTAAACCAACATTTAACTTCTGACACCTGTGCTGTGTCTCAAATCGCAATCGCATTAAGCTGGTATCAGCACCGAAGACGTGTCATCCTTCTACTGCTGCTGAAAATACACCTGTAAGTATATGCATATATATGCATTTATATATGATGAAACTTCCGTTTAAAACGTCATTAAGATGGCAGCCGTTTAGGGTGGATAGTGTCCATCGAACCATGCTCAGTTTTGTGGGCGTTTCAGTACGCCAATTAAGTGTGCATGGCGCACTAAATTTCGCATACTAAGAATTGAGACGCACTTACGCACTAAAACATTTTTTTTTTCCAATAGCCACAGAAAATACAGCAATTTAAAAAAAAAAAAAAATCAAAATAAAATAAGAACAAGAACAAAGAGAACAAGATAGTATGCGATTTGAGACACAGCACCCGCATAGGTGACTGGCAGCCATTTTGTTGTGGCTGATGTATTCTGGGAGATTAGTTTAAGATCTGTTCTGAGGTTTAACTTCACAATGGTGCTTAAATCCACATAATGTTAAAAGTAGAATACACAAAAGAGCTCATTGGCTGGTCTACTTGGTTAACTCCGGTATTAACCGCTTTCTAAAATAAAAAATTCTCTGCGGTCAATTTGGATTTCTTTTGGGTTTTTTTCATAAACTGATCTTTACATTTTGAGGTACACTTGAAGGCCAAGTTCCAAATTGCAAATTGCATTGAGATAATGAAGTAACTACAGTATACTGGGCAGCCTTCATGGGTGATATAAGTCACTGATATCATCTTTAGCTAATGTGTCAAATTATACAAAAAATCCACCACAGATCAGGGGATTTTTTTCTCCAAGTTTAGCTTAACAAAATAAATATAAATTACTACTAAAGACGATCCCTAAATGACTTACAGGAACACAAAATGAAAGGCAAAAACTTGTACACACCAATATATTTTTTTTACTTTTAAAACAAAGCATTTTCATTTCATTTACATCTTCTTCAACAAATATACATCTCCAATTAAACATGTTGACAAAACATGATACAATTCTGATAAATAAATTTATATATCTAATGAATAACTGATTTCTAAAAGGAAATTAAAACCAACTGTTACACTGAATACTTTCGAGGTTCTTCGGTCTGTGACGTTCTCGCTCCAAGTGCAATTTCACAACGACCAGCAGAGGACAGTGTTTCCACTCAATATGTTAAATCATAATGTACCCCAGACACGCACGAACGCGTTTAACCCTCATGCAATGATGCGTTTGTGTGTTAAAACAGTCTTTCACGAATCAAGTGTGATGAGATAAGAGCAATGTAGGCGTTGTCCATGACTTTTGTCAAACTTTACTGCATACACATATAAAAAGTGTGGAGTAAACAAGAGAGTGAGTGACCTGCTCCAGACTTCGAGGGGGACCCATATATTGTTTCATCCTCCATCAGCAGCACCCCTTTCATGTCAGAATGCCCCCCAGGGGAAAACACTGGTCCCCTGTGTGTTCGTGTGAGTGTGTGTCGCTGGTCCTGAGGGCCTGAGGGTCCTGAGGAATCTTCACATCTAAAAGGAAGATGACAATATAAATGAGTGTAGGACGTGAGTTTGTGTCAAAATGGGGTGCGCTCTCCCCTCCCCCAATGAACTCCCATAAATACCTGTGATATTCGACCTGCTCAACCCCATCTAAAGCACATGCACACACGAATATAAACAAACCTAGATATGAGTCTATCTATATTACACATGGGATTTCAAGAAGTGTGTTAAAGTTAAAAATGATGTTCCTAAACTGGAAGCATTTATCACCACATCAACGTACACTCACTTAATTCTTATTATTATTGTTTTATAATTATTGCTATCGTATTATTATTAACGTGGATGTCGCACTATATGGATCACGTGACGTCATAACTGACAAACTAAACTTCTAAACACACAACATGTGCGATCAAAGTCATACCGGTTTGACGCGGGTTCGATGCCAGCGCGTTCACATCCTGCTCTTGTGGCGTGCGTGTTGTTTTTGGAAATTCCACTCAAATCATGTTGACTTTACAGGTGGAGACCCACACAGCCCACTCTTGTAAATATTTTCACTGCTCTGAGGTCTGCTCTTTCTTAACGTGGACTTCCATGAGTGGAGGGACAGCGCTCCGCGTCTATCAGCCACCAGGGGGCCTCAGAGTGCGCATTAATTGACCGTTTGTTTCCCAGCCCTCTTGGAAAGTTATAATCCTAAATAAACGATGTCCCATGCAAACCTGTCTTTGAAAGACGTTATATAAAGATGATCCTAACATCAACCCTCCACACTGCTGTGGCTGGAGGTGGCAGGTGGAAGACTGGGTTTACAGAAGGGATTGAAGTAACACCTTAAAGGCGTGTCGCGAGCTCAAGTCACTAAATGAGTTTGTTTTATGTAATCACCTCAAGATACACACGAGGTGACAGACTCACACTGACGACCTTATCACTCCAACGGAGGGGATTTCTGACCAGGGCTGCTGAGAAAAGGGGACTTGTGGGAGAGATTTGAGGGGGGGGGGTCTCCAGGTCCTGGTCCGGGTAGGGCTTCTGTTGGTGAATACAACATTGTTCATTGCATAGATGGGCGATGGCTGTTTGCTCAGTGTCTCCTTAAGTGCGGATTATTTTGCAGCCATCGAGTGCTCAGGCGGGATAAACCCACACCATGATCCGACATAGATTGGCAGACGTTTGTCAAAGGAAGATTCCAGCGAGCGTGTTTTTACAGTGGTCTGCATGAACAGTTCGTAAGATGAGTGTGCGCACCGCTTACTTTACATATTCAAACACATTTCCTTGGTTGTGACGAGGACAAATATTTTAATTTAAAAATAATAAAAAGATTTTAAATGTAAAAGTTAAATTGAACAAATTAGATATACGGTGCACATGGCAAAAAAGGTCAAACAAATAATCCTCACTTATTAAAATGTATGTTAAGAAATGTTTAACAACGTAAGACTTAATTTTATAGACACTTCAAAGTATTATATTACGTGTTCACATATTCTTTGTCCTCTTTACATGACCGTAGCTTTTATTTGTGTGTGTTTGGACCTTAAAACGTCTACTTAATACAATTATACATCAAGTTCACTTAACAACAGACACGCTTTCGAATGTTTTACATTTTAATTAAAATCATTTTTAATTATTAATAATTGTTGTTTTTATCTGCAGTGACAAATTGGTGTCATGTAAACATTCGATTGTAAACGGTTTTTATTTTTGCTTGATATAACCACGTTTTTTCTTGTCAGCCATCCTAAACCAAACGTTTGTCAACTTCCTGATAACCTGTGTACTGCCTTGCTTTGAATCTTATTCATATTTTCCATTGCAGTTTTGCCAATGTCTTGTTTTTACAGTCATGCTTTTCCTTTCCATCCACTTAATTTGCTTCTGTTTATAGATTAATTCCTTTTCACGAAACAAATTCCAATTTTCGTGTTAGACTGTAGCCAGCAAACTCGGAGGACAACAAGCATACATATTCTGCGGACTATCTTAGATCCAGAAGGCTTCAAACAAAGCAGCTTTAGAATCAGGTGTGTGGACAAGCGTGTTTTTCAGGAGAGCTGGTGTTTGCCGGCTGAGATGCAGAACAAACTGCTGTAAACTGGTGTTTCCACTAGACGTCTATTTGAAGCTGCAGACTGTTTTGATTAGATCTATTGAGTAAATATGCCTTCCTTCTCAACTGAGATCATTCCATTTGTCCTGCTCCTTCTAAACTGTGTGGTCAACATGGTGATTATGTTACTTCTTCACAAGTGATTCCATGTGTAAACAGCATTTGGTTTGCAACTAAATATTGTGCTGTATTTGCAGCAATTTTAGTTCTTTGAAAAATAAACCAGGAACCCATATTTGGAAAACTGTGTGAACTTCACAACAGGTCTTCTCATAGTTCTGGAGTGTGACGTGCGTGAAAGAGTGTTAACTTATGAAATGGTTAAAGGCCAGAGGTAAGAACGTCTGTCTCTATCAGATGCCTGGCTGAATACATGAGAAGCAGTGTTGCCCGAGGCTCTACCTGACAGACTGCTGGCTCTCAGCCGACCTGTACTTACCTGCTCTAATACATTACCTCCGTTAAAGTAAAATAAAAACACTTATGCAGGTCTGTATCAGACATGTTTTGGTTTAGAAAAAGTAATGTCCAGATTTTTATGGAAAATATAGATTCACAAATAACTAACGGAGCTAACGCAGATATCTGCCAAGCAGCTAATTTACACTTATTTTGCAAACAATTGAAGGAGAATAATAAATGCTACTTTATTTAAGAAGCCCATTTAAACATCATTTATAGTCATATCCAAATTGATACAATGAGACTTTACTTCAACAACCCATTTTAATAGGAAAGTAAGTCCTGTTAGTTTAGAAAACAATTTGGACTCAAAATAAAAATCTATCTAAGATCAAACATGCTCATTAATCTGAAAGGGGAAGAGCTATCTCTGAAGTCAAATGACTCGATATAGATCAGAGATGGGAAGTTAATGTGCGTCGTCGAGGGTTCTAGAATCAAACCTTGACTGTCTCCACTCTAAACAGTCTCAAGCTCTCTTCTTTCTCCTGCATCCCATCCATCTTCTCCCAGCGCCCCTCCCCCTCCACCCTCCATGTCCATGTGAAAGCAGAAGGATTTTGATGTTGTCCCAGACAATGGAAAATTTGGGAGATTTCCTGTGCGCCAGTGTCATATGATTTGTCCCGAGGCAGAGCTGTTCGAGGACCTTTTGTCTGCCTGGCCTGAGCTCTGGAAGTCAGACTTCCCTCTTTCTCTTCTTCTCTTCTCATGTGGTCTGCGTGAAAGAGACGAGTCCTCAACCATTGTGGTGTGATTTCATGATTTATCTGTTGGATCCAGTGACAGAGGGTTTGACGCGCTGTGTGGAGTGTGCATTCGATACCGGCAGGTCTTTCACAGAGATCCTCTCTCCAACGTCAGCATTGTAGGAAGACAAAAGCCTTTGTTGCCTCTGACAAAAGTCCAGCTTTGAGAAACAATTTCCATGGTTCTGTGACGACTTAATGATGTGAAGTAACATTAAACAAAAGTTCTGTATAGAACACCTTTGCTGCACGCTGCAATATTCAGACAGGTGGAAGAAGCAGCATGACAGGAGTGACTTGTCAGGGTGTAACTCAGAGCGACAAGGAATGTGGAAGTGATGTTGATGAAGAAATATCATTATACTTGGGATGCCTTGTCTCGACAAGCTTTACAGCCGACAGAGCAGAATAAGCGTCACACGCTTTCAAAACACCAGGCTCGACAATACTTGAACATTTACAAGATTAGTTGATGAATTTTCAAATGGAAAATGATGTCAACTTCAGTTAGTCAACATGTATAATGGCCACTGTTCCGATTTATGGTAAAGGTACGAAAACAAATACACATTCAGGATCAGACATTTTGCTTGAATACAATGTAATTGTATTTCAAGAACAATCTGGATCCTCAAATAAGTCCTCACTCTCTGTAGTCAAGAAGGAGCTATCCAAGGACCTTGCTTTTTGTGTGTGATGTTCAAGCAAGTGCTTGATAACGATTTGGCAATGTAGATTTTTTTTTCATATTTTCCACATTTAAAAAAAACAACAAAGTAAAGCAATGCTAAGTGTCAATGCTAATTCCTTCCTTTTTTACAGGACCTTTTATTTTTAACTAAGTTAACTACAGCGCTTACTTTTGGTTCAATGTCTTGGTTCGTATTTGATCCCTGCTTATTAACACTTCATCAAAAGTGGCCCTTCTCGAAAAAAAAGGTTTGAACTGTTTTAAAGTGAGAATTAACTTTAATGGCATTAAATTGATCAACTTGTTAATTAAACCACTCTTTGTATATCATTTTTTTTTTTTTACTTGTGTTCCAGAATTAATTATAAAATGAGCTTAACTGTTATTTACATTTCATAATTTACCAATGTGTATTGTACACTTGTCAAGAGACTTCTGATGTTTTTCACGTTATGTATTTACACAATGTACACATCCTTGTTTTCCTTGTTACTATCTCCGGCCCTTGCTCGGGCCTACTACGTGTGTTGGCAAGCGAGTGAGGTAAAACCTACTACCAACAATTTTTTAAATGCTAAAAAAGGGTTGAAATGATAAAGAGAGAAAATGAATTCAGAGATGTATGTATCAAAAGTATTTATGAAAGTATGAAAATGGTGGAACTATTTCTTCAAAGATTTTTTTGTTACTACGATAATGTAGTTTATTTCACAATGTCACGTTTGAATTGCTTAATATAAAAAATAGGATAATTATATATACAGTATATATATATATATATATATATATATATATATACGTATATATATGGTCATTTTGTGCCATGACAGCACACCAGTGTGTCTGTCACCTCTTGCAGCCTCCAGCAAAGAAAGCGCAGGCGGCTTTGATCACACACAAGCCTGTCCTGTTTCAAGATTAACTTCTCGGCTACGTTTGTAACAGAAGACCTGCATGCGTCTGTGTGTTTTAGAAGAGGATATGGTTACAGAGAGTTAAAAGTTATGACCAAACCTGTAGATACCAAAACACTACAGAAGAGGTGACATGTGATGGAAGGGAGACAGAAAACTTCTAATCAAGATAAACCATTCAGGATCCAGAGGATAATACTTTGGTTCTTCTTTATCCTTCTAAACTCACCAGCTTTTCTCCAACATTTTTCTTAATTGAGAATTGACGTCTCCCAACATTATACTATATGTTTATGTATTTAATATACGTTTCATGTTTATTATTTACATTTACAGCACAGGGTCAAATAATCTGTAAGGGTTTATCAACATCTGGCCATGTATGTTTTTGTAGAATTTGACTTTGTGCCAACACATGCAGATGTTCTCAGCATTGGTAGGTTAACTTAAAAATTATGTGAACATTTTGAGCTATTTCTGTTTCTTCCCTAAAGCTACAGTCAGCATTGTTCGCAAAATAGGTTAATGTTATCCCTCAAACAAGCACTAGAGAGCAGTATTTTTCACTATCTCTAGAAACAAGCGTTTTAAAGAGTTTATTATACAGTATATATATTTGTTTTCTCGCTTTAAAGGCTGATTTAATAAATGAGTACTTTTTAGAAGTTGTGTTTCTGTTTAATGAAATTGAATTGAATTAATGAAAACAAAATGTAAAAAAATCGTAACTTTGATAACCAATCCCTCATGTCTTTTATTACTTTTTTTTACTGCTTTTCCCGGCAAGAATAAGATATTTAGATATAAAATTATCAGCCTTATATTGGGTGACTCAGTAGAAAAACTCTTGTGCATATCTGGGGGTACAGAGATGTATTTGTTTGATGTAATTAAGTATATAAAGTTCAGGAGCAAAATGGCAAATCAAGGGAGGGGTAATTCTGCAATAATTCAGTGGGACACATGAAAGCGACTAAAACAACATGACATTGAGATGGATATCAAAAATGTAAGACAAACAAAATGGCTGATGATCTTATCAGTGTTTATGCTGTTTGATGTGGGCAGCTGTGTTGGGTTGCAAACTGCTGTGTGTTTTTCTCACTCAACCATAAGTAGAAGTTTACGATGTCAGACGGAAAAAAACGAGTGCGGTTAGGACGACGGGAAGACGGAGGTGCCACTCCGGCGACAAGATCTAAATAGAACATCTCCACAAGCACATAGGCACCAGTTTGGAGCCTTTGAAGCTACTTGGGTCGGCCGATACACAACTTCCGACCGTTCGGCACCGACCGTTTGTGCTTGTTTTCTCTTGGGAGCCCACAATACGTGCTGGGATTCAAGCATGGACAAGAGTGTGTTTACTGGTACAAATGGCGCACAGAGAACACCAAGCACACACACCTTTTGTCGTCTGTTATTGTGTGTTTCTTCCTTTTAACCCTTGTGTTATCTCACAAATTGAATGTGTATTTATGGGATACTTAATCAGGTTGATATTATGTGATCTGACAAGACAATCAGACACATCTGAAGGTATAAATCATAAAACCTTGGCAGAGAAGATCAAGGCGGAAGTATCAAATTGTGGACTACATTTGATCGCAGATGTCAGATGTCACACACCGATTTTGAGAACATGAATGCAAGTTTTTTCTTAAAACCTAACCTTACGTCACAATTGATTTTCAATCAAATCTTTGAGACAAGTGAAAAGGGTTTCCCCCTGACTTCATTCAAATGTATCTTTATTGAGATTTTCTGAGATGAAGAAAGTTTTCCTCCCGTCTTGTGTGTTGAAACTAAACAAAAGAAACTAAAGCATAAATTCATGCCTGTTTGTTCATGTCATGTCTGCTGCGGTTCATATTCGGATTGTTGATGGTAGAACTCTGTGTTATCTCTTCGACAAACTGTCTGCCAGGGGGAGTAGTGGGTCGCCAGTTCAAATAGAGGCAATTAAAGTTCTGTGTGGGTTTCCTCCGGGTAGAGCCCGAGCAGAAGATAACGAATCCAGTTCTGTGGTCCATGTCCCCTCTGGTGTCCCTGCCTGGTCCCACTGTTGACTTCTCTCTTGCAGTCGAGGAAGTCAACAAGACCTTACAACCAGCACTCAGGGTTGCAGGGTCTGCACTGAGCCTTGTCTTCGTCAGTCATCAGGCTTGGACTATTATGGCGACCAGAGGGGGTAGTTAGTGGTCAGGTTCAACTAGTCTCTGTAGTCCCTCAGCCATTATGGCAGCATAAAAAATGAACTTGTGTCGAGTCATCTGACTCTCTACCTAACATTCATGATGTCATCTTTTTAATACATAATCAACAATAAGGAAGATTTTGATCGGAGTCACGTTCTGACCGACTACTCATCAAATAATGAAGCTGTGAAGGCCACACACATGGGGCTGAGGTTCCATCTGGGCTTCCAGGGGGCTTCCCCACCACTTTCCACCTCCACGGTTGAGGTGACTGGTGGAGACAGGACTACATGGGAAAAGTTCTTTAGACATGTCTTATCATATCCTATGGAGAAAAAACTGGCCAGTTTTTCGTGATGTGCCTCATGTATCAGAGCTGGTCCTATCTCTAACTAGATCAGACAAGGAATAAATGATTCAGTTCCTGTCGGTTCAGTGTTTAGATTATGATTTCCCATCGCTTGGTCCTTCTCTCACGGTGGCTTAGTGGAGCTGTCAGTGTTTGGTGTGACTGAGAACTAAAAGTTAATAATGGTGATAGTGATCTGACCAGTTTGTAAGAAGGCAGCAGCATTTAGGAATGTATGCATATACAATATATTATCTTTTAAATTACATTTCTTTTGAATACCTTTAACCTAAAAAAAAAAAGATCTTACTTTCCTGTCAAATAGCCATTAAATAAGAGGAGCTTTACAAGGGGAATGGTTTGACAGTGATTCTAAGATCAATGGACTCAAACTGGCTTTTGATCAAAGGAATTCCATTGTGTTTACATGAATCAATTTCACTGGTGACACATATTTAAATGTAGTTGGTACCTTAAAAGGTCTACTGAATTGATAACCCCAATTAAAAGTAAGTAAGTAATAGATATTTGTAAAGCACCTTTCTAGACCAGGGTCACAAAGCGCTTGAACAATCAAGGCACTACACAGTTAAATATACAAACAAAAAAACTCTAAAAGGCCAAGACGACATAAGACGAACACAGAAGTCCCAGACCACAGGCTGGAGACAGGCTCAGTGACAGCAATTGTCTGTCCAACAATCTGTTTATGAAACTTACTTTTATTAATAGTTTTATACAACTACAGAAACATCCACCCAAATTATTAACAAAAACCAACAGCAAGACATTTTTCATACTTCAAAAAGTTGAAGTGTATATTTGGTTTTTATCTAAGCACCCAATTGTTTTCTCAACACTAGACTCGAACCAGCAGCCCTCCAATATTAGAATTAGGCTTTCGTCACAACAATGACTCTTCACTTTCTACAAAAAGGAGTTTCGTCAAAAATGAGAATACTAAGGACTTTACTTCTACTTACCCTTTCACAGCATTAAGAAATACAATTTTGTGGAGAAATATGTTCAATACACACAGTAAACACAACTTTGTGTACACTATGATGGAAGCGTCATCCATAATATATACCCTGCAGGCTTTGCAGTGTAATTCATGATGAAAATATACTTTTGAATATATAACGTTCTGAAAGCAGCATGATCGATTCAAAATGAATGATCACAGGAAACCTTGCAATGCAGGAGCCGAAGCGGAAAAAAAAAGGAGATCAGACTGTGGAAAAACACACAACTCCTAATGTTTGGCTGGAGGATCTTCTACTGCCTCACCTCACAGCAGGGGTACAGGGGTACCTGCTCAGCCCTTTACCTGGGACCCTCCTACCATAAAATCACAATCAATCCTGAAAGGCATGAAATGACTGCAGGACTGAGGGGAGCCGACTCGGGTTACCCAGAGGTATTCATGGCAGGAATGTTCACTATATATTTGGAGAGTCAAGTGAACAATGATGGTCAATCCAAGGCTGAGGCACTGTAGGGGCACGGGCTGGGGCGCAGTCAGGTGACCCCATGGGGGTGACACAGTGGGGTAACAGCAGGGGAAGCTATTACCTGGACAACACCTTTTCCCCTGGGCCCTAACATTTGCTAACATCTGTGTCCCGTCCTGGTTCCCTTGTGTACACTAGCATACATGCAAGAGGAAGCCAAACCAGCAGGATATTTGCGGGATTGTTGATCCGGGAGGGAGACGAAAGTCTAAAGAACAGAATTTGCATATACTGACTCAGCTATTTATGCATTTCATTAACTATATATTATTCAGTGATGTAACAACTATTTATTTAATTCATGTAATACACATGTCCACTGGACAATCAACACTGCAAAACAAGTCTAAATAAAATACCTAAAACATCTTCAATTGAAAAATAAAACACAGCTTCATCAGGCAAGAATCATAAAAGATTTAATTTAGAAACAAAATGCAATGCTTTATTTTAAAGAATTATCATCAACCTTCTGCTTTTCTTAAATAAAATGAGCCACAAATATGCCTTTACAGGGTGAGATGGAACTAGTCTTCAATCTTTGAACAAGGCTTTGTGATTTGCAAATCCTTTTTTTTTTCCTGGGAAATGTAACTTCTTGTGTCACTTGATTTACAGTGTTTTGATTGGGAGGAGCTGCCACTGGGCTTCTCAGCAGGGGCTACACTACCAGCCCACCTACTCCCACCATAAAATCACAATCATCATTTATGGATGGCCTACAGCTCAATCAACCGTCTGATGTTGGCCCTAAATACTCTGTGAAATCATTCTGGGACAATGGGCAGGAGATGGCACCATTCTACCCTTGCTGCCAAAGTGTGCTGCACCAACACGACCAGCCTGGAGACCCTGAGGCTTCTGAGACGTTACAGGTCCTTAAAAACAACCCAGAAAATATGCATGTAGAAAGCTTGACAGGGAAATCATTGGAAGAAAAAGGCCCCAAAAATGTGTTTCTACACTTTTATTCATATCTCTTGAATCTGGTCCTAAAGTCATTTGGAACTATTATTTTCAAACTGTTGAGGAGCATGGAAAACACAAAAAAAGCTCTCATATATATACCTATTTGGAGATTGCTTCAGAACTACCTCACTTGTCATTTATTTGCATCCTCTGGAAGCTCTCTGTATACTGTATACTCTTTGGTTGATAACAGAATAGAAACAATTGGAGTCGGGTGATCATTAAGATGTTTACTTTGAACTTTTCCTTGACATAAAGATGTAATTGTGCTTTTGTTGTTAACCAATAATTTTCTGTATGTCACTGTACTTTTCATGACATTAATGATTATTAATTAAACAAAATGTCTACCCAAAGGCCCAAACAATAAAAATAAATATAGAAATAAAATAATGTATTGATAAACTGTTTGAAAATGTAATCTAAAAAAAAAAGGAAGATCAAATACAAAGAAAATATAAACACCAGCAAAAAAAATGTTTATTGCTTTGTCAAATAAATCACTAAATATCAAATTTGGAATGTCCTTTTTAAAAACTGTATATGAGGAACTTAATTTTTATATTTTTCCTATGGATGGAATGAATACAGAAAAAATATCAATGCAATTGCAATGCACTTTCACAAGTTCTCACAAAATAATATTAACTAAGACAGGTAACAAAATATTTCAAAAAGACCAATTTTCTTATGACCCATTTCATCTTACTGACCAATTTTTTAATGAATCATAAAGACCTATGTTAAGAAAATGTATGTTTGGTAGTGTGATATATATTCATTGATAAAATGCCAGAAGTCCATCATGGTTGAGATGTGATGCTATGGCATCCGTTGTAACTGTTGCCATACGTCTCTACGGTCATCCTGACGGTGGTTGGGAAGCTTCCTGACTTGAGGAAACCTGTGTCACCTGGACAGCATTCACACGGGTCAGTGTGTGAACCCTCTGTCAGACCTGCACGATCCATCGCTCACCTGTCGCCCCTGTGGTCCCCTGCAGGGGGAGAGGTCTCACTCTGAGGAATCCCTGTTGCCATTTAAGCTCCATTACTACCTGCTGCTGTCCTATTCTCACTGCCCTCTATTGCCTGGGGTTCATATTGGATAAGGGCCGTAAAGCCTCACGTTTCATGGGGCTGGGCTGAGTGTAATTGGAAGGAGGCAGGCACCCCATTCTTGGCTCTGCGGGGGGCTACAATCACAGGCTAGCCCTAGCCTTTGGGCTGGCCCACCAGGCACTAAAGAGGGTCTAAAGAGGACGCTACAGGGGACAATATCAAACACCCCCGTAGTCCCAGGATAACACCAGGTAGAACTGCAGGAGTAGGAAAACACTCACCGGCAGGTACCGACTGTCACAACTTGTGTATTACCGTCAAATAAACATTGTGAGTAGGAGAAGTTGAAGTTTTTGTGACCCTGGTCTGGAAAAGCACTATATAAATAAAAATTACTTACTTACTTAAATCAACCAGTTCTTCACACAACACAAAAACAACATAAAAACATCAAGTTAAACAGGGACTAGGTGTGGGGGGATTGATTATTTTTACCCTAAACAATAGAAATTATGAAATGGTTACAGCAAGAAGGTTGCTGGTTCAATTCCAGGTCGAGCCAACCTTTCTGTGTGGAGTTTGTATGTTCTTCCCGTGTTGCGTGGGTTTACTCCGGGCACTCTGGTTTCCTCCCGCAGTCCAAAAACATACAGAGGTTTTATTGAGAACTTTCGGAACATTGTCCATAGGTATGAGAGTGTGGCCTTTGAGAGACTGGCGTCCTGTCCAGGGTGTCCGCTGCCTCTCACACTATGATACTGGGATAGGCTCCAGTCTCCCCGCGACCCCGGTAAGAGATAAAGCGGTAGACAATGAATGAATAAAAAATAAATAAATGTAGGATTTAGTTAACATGAGATCGAACCACAAATACTTTTTACAGCAGAATTGGGATAAAATAAAGACCAAACAGACAAAAATAAATAATTAGATACAATTGGAGTAAAATATATACATGTTTAAGACCATGTAAATAATGAGATTAAAAAAAAACCCACAACATGATTACTCATACCTATATTTCCTAAACTGATACACAACTTGACCCAAGGGATGCAAGTCAGCTGTCTCACGACAGGCCCCAGAGATATTTACACAACCAGGTCAACTTGTCATCGGTGCAGAGCAGGGAGAGGAATCAAAAGCGGCCGCTGCAAGAATCTTTCATGGAAGGATCAATGTGTGTGAGGAAGAAGCAAAGACACACCGTTCAGTAATGTCACTGTTTGCTCTGCAAAGCTGCGGGTGCTTGTGTGCGTGTTTGCCCCGTACATGTGTGTGAGTGGAGTCTGGTTTGAGTGTGTTTCTGTTGTGAGGAAGGATGTTAATCCTGTTTCTGTGTGACACAGCAATCATGAACATGGGGGGACACGCAGGTCAAGCTACGTTAAACAGGATTTGACAGCTGAATCTTCATCTATTTCAACTATTTCATTTTCCACCCAGTGAATAGCCAACTAAACATTGTGATTTAAGGTTATTTGTTTGCTATTTTCAAAGTGTTTATGAAGGCAGAACGGTTGCTTCTGTCTGTTTCACAATAACAATTTACAACACAACAGCATGCCAGTATAAAAGACAACCAAATTGTTTATTATCAGTTACAAATACACACACACATAAAGAAAATATAATTCATATTATTACTGTTGTGCTGTTGTTATTAAAAAAAAGAAAGAAGCCTGTAAACAAGTATAAATAGGTGAAAAACCAACTGTATATGGGATTATCGAGAAACTGGCCCAGTGTTCCTGCTTATTGGTTCGCAGAACAAAAAAAGAAGAATCAGATGTTTGTAGAGGATTGTTTATGCTTTTCTTCTTGTTTCTGTGGCTTTTGTGGTTTGGAGGGTTAAAGTGATTGTTCACCAAAAGATCAAACTTCACTCATTTTCGACTCACCCTCATGTCGACTAAGGGTTGGAATTATTTTCATAGTAGTTTTTTCCTTTTTATAGTTATAGGCGAAAATTCATTTTAATGATGCGACTGAAGCTCAGTGGTATCGCTTGTTATACTTTAAACTTCTGCCACAAACAGCAGGCTTGTGTGGGAGAGTAGGTTTAGTGCAAATAATCTACTAGAATAAAATTTCGGGTTGGGCCTACACTCACGTCCTGCTGTGATTGATGGAATTCCAGCCTAACGTTGCCCCGTACCATGTTCCCAGTCCTTCCCGACTCCTTGATCACTTCCGAGCGTGACACTAATGACGGCCTTTACTTTAAATAAGACTTCTTTAGTTAACACCTCTCTGGAATTTAGCCAGAGGGAGGGAGTTTAACGTTGTACCGACATCTGTGTACAAGTCGAAGTGAGCTCACAACAGTGAATGAGTTTACTGCATTAGAATCCTTCACTATTGATTCAATTCATCATTTTTCCACAGCTGTCAACCAATAAAAGACAAGTTTAGATTGAAACAAATTGAAAAGGATGGTTCAGATTGGACTTATTACTGTAACTGCTAACCCATAATATCAAGCCAAATAAAACATATAGTCTGTATCGACAGATATCAAACAAATAATTAAATTTACTTTCTCGTGGGGGTACACAGTAGCGCAGTGGTTAGCGCCAGTTCGCTTTCAGGTCTGGAGGGAGCCAACTTGTGAACCTTCTGTGTGGAGTTTGTATGTTCTCCAATGTTGCGTGGGTTTACTCCGGTGACTCCGGTTACCTACCACATTCTTAAAAACTTACAGTGGTTAATTAGGAAATTGGGGAAATAATCCGTAGGTATGAGTGTGTTTGTGTGTGGATGGATGTCTTTGTGTGCTCCCTGTCCAGGGTGTCCCCCACGCCTCTCACCTGTACGACCCCCATAAGCGATTAAGCTGTAAAGAAAATTAATAAGTGAATAGACTTATGTCAGATTGGTGCTTGGTTTGGTTTTTCTATTGCTTATTTTGTGTGTTATCTTGTTTCGTTATTTTATTTTGTACTCCCACCACATGTCCAATGTTGTGTTTACAACTCTGGCAATAAAGGTTTTTGATTCTGATACTGAAATTGTTTTTCTAATGATTCATTTGACATTGCTTCATGACATCAAGTAGAGCTATTGGGCCTCCAAAATAGTAAGTAAGTAAGTAATTTTTATTTATATAGCGCTTTTCCAGACCAGGTTCACAAAGCGCTTAAACAATCAAAACAATATTCAATAAAGTATGTACTTAAAAGGGCAAGATAAAACTGATAACACAACAGGAGTTCCAGAAAATCAAGGAAAAGCCTGAACAAATAGAAACGTCTTAAGATGTTTCTTAAAGGAGTCAGTAGACTCCATCAAGCGCAAAGAGAGAGGAAGATCGTTCCAAAGCTTAGGAGCAACAGCCTGAAAAGATTTCTCTCCTCTGGTACTGAACCGTGTGCGAGGAACCACAAGTAGATTCTGATCCACAGACCTCAGAGCCCGAGCTGGGGTGTAAGGCTGGATCAGATCAGTGATGTAAGGAGGAGCCTGACCATGAATACCTCTGAAAGTAAGAACCAGAATTTTAAAGTTGATCCTGAAAGAAACTGGAAGCCAGTGAAGAGTTTTAAGGATCGGAGAAATGTGAGTTCTTCTACTTGAGCGGGTTAGAATTCTCGCTGCAAAGTTCTGTATCAACTGCAGGCGAGACAGCTCCTTCTTGTTAAGACATGAAAACAAACTGTTGCAATAGTCCGGACGAGAAGAAATAAACGCATGGATTACAAGCTCCAGATCATGTTCCGACAACATTTTCCTAAGTTTAGAGATTTTTCTCTATGCTGCTGTGTTAAAAATAAAAATAAACCTCGACAAAACGTCTACTAGGTATTGATATTCAATAACATGATCCACATGGTTCAATAGAAAGGATATTGAATTCATAATTTCTTATTGACTAGAGAAAGTGAACATAACAACAAGTCCAAGAAAAACATCTGAATACTATTATCAGCTCTGATATCATCAATGAAGAAAGCTTTGCCTGGTCAAAGAACATAAAGGTTTTAATAAACATATTCAACTTGTTGGTTGATCATTATCGCAGCCTACTGCTCCAAGATGGTGAATAAGTGACCTCTATCCCCTGTTATTTGTTGGTCATAAACAAGTAGAGGGCAAATTGATTCAAGAATTTAAAGGACAAACCTGACAGTCTCCCGTCAACCACAAGCAAACATCCTGCATGTTCTTAGGTGACAGGATACATATGTAGGATGACTAAGCATGCATGAGTTGTATGTCTGTCATTAAAGTGTCTGTTTAAATACACTGAGCTGTAGGTGAGCCGTATGATTCATTAACCCGCTGTTTCAAAATAAAAGTGTCTTGTCATGTCACGTGGCAGCCGGGTTACTCTAATATTTGCTGACTCTTCACTTTGATCTTATATTTCATTCCCGATCTTGGTCGATTTTAAGATTGTGTTTTACAAATATAGACAGCAGGCAAGACCTCAGATACACCTTTACTTATTTTTGAAATACATGAACTATGACAAAGTACTGCATTTTTCTTCAGGTATTATTAACACTTTTTAGCCGTGATGAAATCCAATTAATGTAGTCATTTTAAAAGTTCATTTTTGAAGGAATTAAGTAGAGGAATTTGCAGTAGTTATCTGTAGCATAGTCTCAACTCAGTGATTGAACACACACAGTCAAGCATTAGCATTATTTGGCTAAAGGTTTTTGCAGACATTTTTAAGTATCAACGTCAACTTGCAAGTGATTTAAGCTATTTTAAAAACAATCAATATTTAATGAGCCAAACTGTCAACAAAATGCATTTTTTTGAGCAGGCGTTCACCTGATTTGTGTATGGTTTATTGACCTAATGTAAGCTTATTGGTCCAGGGTTTAGAAGATCTTTGATCCACTGGGGAACTTCCCTGTGTCAGGCTCGAGGATCCTCTCACGGATTCTTCTGTCGTCATTTGCATGTTCCAGTTTTGCTGTGTGCTCAGACATTTGCGCAAACAACATTGACTAAAGAAAAAGATCGATTGTGAAGCTACTGAAAGAGAACAAAGAAAGAAAGAAAGAAAGGATTTCATTGTGTGTAACCATGACAAGAAAGAATTGTCGGTGAAAGTGTGCGACGGAAAAGTGTTGAACAGTAGAATTTGCATGATATGTCCCAATTTGTGAGATAAACGTACTTTAAATAATTTTCCTAAATCGTCTCGTTTAATAACTAACTGACACAAATAAACATCTTAAGATCTTTTTATTTGTTCAGGCCTTTTCCTCATTTTCTGGGACCCCTGTGTTTGTCTCTATGTTGTCTTAACCTTTTAACATTTTTAACTTTGTATTTCTTTTGATTGTTATATAATGTGAGTGGATTTATTTTTCTTATATTGTCTATTTTTATTTTACTTAACTTGACCAGTTGTTTACCTCACATGTTAACAAACTCTTTAAATAATTCTAGTTTATTTAGTTTTGATAACAGGTGCTACAAAATTGGCAATTGAAAAGATTGAAAAATAACTTAAATAATCAAAAACTAGTAGATATGGAGAAAACAAAATAATGTTTCTCTTTTGCAGCCCAAGCCTAGATACAATGGCTTAAGAAATGAAGAATTTAAGAAGGAGATAAACAAATGCTGCAAGGCAAACTGATTTAAAGAAGGGGGGTCGTGTGGACATAGCCTCTGTATGGTTTACAGGGCTAGAACTTTGGCTTGATTGATTTGACATTTGTGGGTATTTGTCTTTGGCCCTTAACTATACCTCAGAACAACAAATGACACTCAGCAGTGAGAGGGAGGGCCAGGAAACATTGGGCACACAGAGCACCGGAAAGATCATAGTGCTGAAAGAGAAAATGAGGGAGGGGGAGATTAAGGAAGTTTTTTACTCCGGAGGGTTTTAGTTACGTGAGAAGAGAATACAAAGTGTCGAGGAAAGAGAGAGGTCAGCTCGACAGCAGACCGGTGTTACACTGTCACAGTGACAGGTGAGGGGGTGGAGAAGCTCAAAGAGAAGAATAACATTTCACTGGGTTGTACATGAAAAGAACAGACCGAAGAAAAACAATGTTAGGTCAGGAGGTTGAATGATAGGAACTACTTGGAAGATTTAAGTGAAAAGAAATACAGCAGATAAGACAAACTGTCTATATAAAAATTGTGATGATGACAAAACATGAAAAACAGATCCATGAAGTCATAAAACTATACAAATAAGTGTGATCAGTTTCATATTCAACATGTTTATTCAGCAGCCTCTCTAAAATCTCCTCTTATCGTTTAGTTCAGAATTATGTCAAGTAACCTAGGAGTGTACCACCACTGGATTCTATAATCGATCAACTAGATAAACTGTATTGATCTCTCCTGATCCCTCTGGAGATCCTTCGTGAAATTGTTTTGGCCATATCTCCGTCATAAAGGGTAGTCCCCAGATCCAAAGCGTTGCAGTATTGGTTTCATTTTACCTGAAGAAGATCATCTAGAATGTGCAATAACTCCAACTTTAAACATGAGCACGAATGCACTTGATTTCACCTACACACACTTTGCCCCCAAAATATGCTGACAGAAAACAACATGGCACAAATCCATTCTCCTGATCCAAATTGTTTTACAGATTGTATTGATCTTACTTTAAAATTAACTCAACAAATGTTATTGCAAAGGCAATCTATACAAGGGTGAAAATGGTGAGTAAAAAATAGTTAAAGACACAAATAAAATAATGCATTTAGTAGATTAGATTAGATTAGATTAGATTAGATTAGATTAGATTAGATTAGATTGGTTTTATTAATTCCTCTGAAGATCTCCTTCGGGAAATGAGGTAAGGTAGGTATAAAGGTAAAAGTAACTTTTAGGTAATACTAATAATAATAGGTGTCATAGTAATAATTACAACGATTATTTATGTTTATCAGTCACAACAATCAAAGGTCAGGTACCACCTCTGTTATATTTGAGCAACTGGTCCAATATACTTACCTTTAATTTAAATACTTTTTGAGACAGCGCTCTAGTGTGACCATTATTAGTTTAGGAAACCATCAGTGGTCGTTGCAGGCGCACATGTGCCCACAAGTTGCATCTGCAGGTTCAGTGGCTCGCTCTCGTTCAAGATCTACAGGTAGCATGGCCACATTTTTGAGGATATATTTACATGCTCATTATTTCACCTCTGAAAATCCCACATCCACCATGTGTTCATCCCTCTGGGCATGATCATGGAGTCAAGAGAGCAAAGGTCAAAATCATTTTTCAGGTAAGGTGAAACACTTTTCCCACTGAACTCGGATACCGATAGGCAGTTGTGATCAATGGCTTGTTCGTACTTCCTTAAATGCTAATATGGTCTGTGGTGGCTTTATAATGAGGATGTATTTTAATTATTCTTTTTTGTGGTAATGTGATTCAACTTTTTTTTGTGTATGTTGCACTTTTTTAAAAACACAAGACACAAAAAAACCCAAATAAAACCCTATCAACATCATGAGTACCAAACATTAAATGTAAGTAAGTAAGTAAATGTGTGCCCCCTTTCTCCCTAAAACAGGGTCGGCAACCTTTCCAACTCAAAGAGCCATTTGGACCCATTTCCTACAGAAAAGAAAACACTGGGAGTCGCAAAACTCTTTTTGACTTTTAAAGTTAGAAATCCTTACATATAAAGACAAAATGAAAAACATCCAAATATAAGTAATTGTTCCCCAAAAAATTAAACAAGTCTTTATTTTAAGCTTGCTGTTAGTGGATGATACCAGGCCTAACGCTCTCATGTGGAGGCTTCAATCCAAGAGGGACGATACAGACAAGAAGCACTGAGGTATTTGGATGATTTTAAGGGTCTTTTTAGACGAAGATGAAGATGAAGACAATTGAGCTCCATTCACTACGTTAAAATGAACATACATTTCTGCCTATAACTCGAAAAACAACAGATTATTCTGAAAATAATCTCAACTCTTAGTCCTCCCTCACTCTTCTCTCCGTCCATCTGTCTTCCCCCCATCCTTCCTCCCAGCCGGTCACAGCAGGAGACTGTCAACAATGAGTCTGGTTCTGCTCAAGGTTTCTGCCTTCTAAAAGCAAGTTTTTCCTCGCCTAGCCACACTGTGCTTTACCCATTATTAAGTGGCTGGGATCTGTTTTTCTTTAACTGTAAAGTGTCTTGAGATAACTTTGTTATGATGTTATGTTAAGACTCTTTAAATAAGTTGAATTGAATTGAATTGAAAATATTCTATGTCGTCTGAAAGAAATTATAGTTCACCAGGTCTTGATTTTTTTTTTTGCTCTGCATAAATCTGATATAAAATCTTTAAACAAACTCAAGTAAAATACTTTAACGCTTGTTGTTGTGCGTGTCAGAGTTCTGCGCGAGTCAATAACACATTTGGAACAGGCAGACACACACAAGCCCACACAGACAGACAAGCTTTTGATATTGTTCTTTGATATTCTTTGATCTTCTTTATATTGTGAACAGTGAGACAAGGTGATGTGAGGTAGATGATTATGTGCCATACTCAAGCACGTCCATTTCCCAGGAGCTAGTAGACCTACTTGACCTGCTCTAACACTAGTGCAGTGAAAGTATCCCACCAAACACAAACAATTTCCCGTGGAAATCCTCTCAAATGGTTCCGTCTCACCTTACCAGCTGTGACGAACTGACAAAACAACAGTAGAAGGTGATCATCTTCTGTTACAGTGATTGTTGCATCAACATAGCAGGTCTGCTGGGAGCATTCAAGGGTTTCCCGGTTCTGCTTGTGTCCTGTAAGAGACCAGTGAGACCAGTTTATGTGCCTCTGAGCCTGAGGCGCTGTGACAGTAAGCAGCCAGAAGACTTGGCTTTTGTTCCAGGTGAGGATAAGTGGCACCAGCTCTGAGCATATAATCCATCTCTCATATCAGATGTTTCCTTCTGACTAAATCTTCCTTTCTTCATTTCATGAGCAAAATATGTCCGAACATAACATCTTAAGAGGTTCTCAACTGTTCCCTTTGCTCATGCTTTTAAGTGGACTTGACTCATTAAATCTGTGTATACGTGTTTGAAAATCAATTGTTGGTCATCAAATAAATTCTAAATTAAATATTGCTTGAAGAACTTGATCCTCGATCACTGCCAAATAACTTACCGTCAGGTTTGTATGAAGGATTCCCTTTTCTGCACGGAACCCTCTTGAGCACTGTGCTCACCTGAGAGGTGACGATCAGTGCACTACACCAATGGTAGATCAACTGGATTCTGTTCATCATGCAGCTGTCGTGAATCTTTCCTTTTCCACGTGAAACAGTTGTCTACACAAAAAATATTGATTATTGAATGATTATATAATATATTATTTCAATAGAACATTAAGTTAATCATTTTCTACATTCGAATGCAAATATTTAAATTAATAGAGAGTTTTTTCATCACCATTACATCTAGTTGAATGTATTCATTTTATTTTGCTGTGTAAACCTCTTCCAAGCATGAAGGCATTCTTAGTGCCGGACCTAACCGGTCTTTACTTTTCTTTCAGCTTTTCACCCCTGGTTGACAATTTTCTCTAACCCTAATTTATCATCATATGCACGTACTGACGTAGCTAAATAAACCCCCACCTTTGACTTTCCATCCCCAAACCCTCAGTCACATTTGGAGGGCTAATGGGTTCCACTTCAGATAACGCTTGTTTGACTAAGTCTGTCTTCGTGCTTTAATTGTCTGTGCCAACAAGCGCAGGTACAAAAACAAGCTCCACAAAAAGCTTCACGTGCTCTGTCTTGTGTAACAGCTGCACAGATTTTCACTGATAATGCTGTGATCACATGAATTTCTTGTGTGGAAGATTTCAACATTGTTATACTAATGAAACGTCTTTATGGGTTTAGTTTTGGCATATGACACTTGATGATTTCCTTTTAGTGCACATGTGAAGATGTAGGAGGTCATAAAGTTTTGAAATTACATTTACATAAGCCAATTCTGAATAAAATGTATATAGTAATTTTCTCTCATCAAAAACTTTCTTTAATTGTTTGATCTCCGTATGAGAAACTGATGCTATTGACAAGGTTATAACAAAATAAATCCTGGTTTTGGTCTGTGCTCTCTAATGTTTAGCACAGAACAAAACTTCAACAAAACTTTTCAACAAAGTGTTATAAAGGTAAAAGCATTAAAAAATTACTAACTCAGAAACCCAAGCAAATTCACCTGCAGATCCTTGATGAGTTATGTAGAATTAACTCTTAAGATTTAGCATAACACCAAAATGATGGGAGCGATTCAAAAATGTGTTTGCACAATTTCGCTAAAAAGTACTGGCTGAATATTGAGGCTGATCTGTCCTTAATTCAAGCTGCAAATCAAATGAGCCGAATCAGATGATAACTGAATAAATGAAAGGTTTTAAACAGTCACAAACTCAAAGTAATGTCGAGCAACTGCTAATCATTTGAAAAGGTGAGGTTTTTTTCTAAAATCATTTAAACTCATTAAAGTGTGCTAATAACCAGGTTAGTCCACCGTCTCCACACACATATACATCATGGCCGCTGTAGCTGTCACATGTGTGAATAAAACTGCAGGTAAGCTAATCCTGCCTGTACCTGCACAATAACACCCAGCAGGCTACAGGAAATTTAATTTACCAAATCGCCTCGAGTAAATTGGCACGTAAAAATATGATCAACTATTGTATAACACAGACACGCCCAATGAATGCAGTGTTGACTGTGTGACAGGGTGGTTGGTGGTCATCTCTCCTCGGCCTGATCGTGATTTGGTCCTCCTCTGATGAAGCAGTCTGGTGGTCCCAGTCCCTCTGCCCCCCTTTTGTCCCTGCAATGGGGTGAGGGCTCAGTTGAAAGCACACCTTCTGTCTGGGACACAAAACTGTCTCTCTGTGTGCGACTGCACTGCCAGGTCAAAAGGACACACTTTTTCAGAACAAATACACACATGGAGACACAAATGGAGCCCTTCACTCATCCTCCACCCCACAAACTGTCAGCATGACTACCTGGGAAAGGTAATTATTTGCTCTCCTGTCTGTCTTCTAGCTTTCAGAACACTTCACCACCATAGCAGAGATCAAACAAACACATTAGCACCTCACTTTCACTTGATGGTGTTCCAGAGGAAAAACATGTCCTTTATACGGACATATCGTCTTTATAACATGTGATGTTTTTATTCATTTTAAACTTTAACAATCAGTTTCCTATCAATCCATTAGAGGTGCATTCCATTGACAGATTTTTCTCTCTCCAAGTTGGTAACTCTTTTTTTTCCATCGTCCCATCCCTCATAAATAAATCAGAAAAATCCATCAATTCGTTGAGTGTCTGACTCAGTAGAATGTTTGTTGAACATGACTCATGGATATCAATCCATCATCCATGTAGGTGGTCTGCATTAAAACCAACTCATTAGCCTTTGCACAGAGTGAACCTGTGTGTCTGACTTTGTATGGGGCCCGACCTCTTGCTCACCTGAACCACACATTTACGCTTCTTAAGGATTTCCCTCATCTGTGAAGAAGTACATATAGAAGACGTCAGCACCAAATCTTTAGTATTAGCATCGACTAGTGCACTTAAAGAAGAGGGATTCATCATTCAATAAACAGGCACGAGTAATGTAAAAATAAAAATATAAAAGTTCGAGATCAAGAGTCATAATTATGAAGTCTTTTTTAGTTTTATGCAGAGAAAATTGTGATTTTTACTGATTTAGGATGTAATAAATGAAATGAAATTTGGTAATTAGGATCAATGCTTTATAAAGTCAACAGAAATATCAATTGTTGAAACAAAGTGAAAAGATCTACCTACAGTTTAGTTGCTTAATTTACCTGGGAGAAAAAAATAGCTCAAAAGGGTTCTGAGTGTATTTAAAAAAAATGAATGATCACATGTTGGTGGTGATGTTTGGTTTGGATTTGATGAACATTGTTCAATTTACTGCTGCTGGTAAGAACTATTGGCTCTGAATGGCAACAAACAAAACAAACATTGCGTGTAAAAAAAACAATGCATGCATGAAATTTACTTTAATCTTAGTCGTGGTTATTCCTTTATTCTTTTGTCGAAATGAATCATTATTTTTCATTTAAACAGGGATGCTACACATGCAAACAACCATGGAAAGCATAATTGTTGAATGTGAGATGTCACCTGATTTAAAAAAAAAAAAATGTTAACTAGCTTCTTCACTATTGGAATTAGTTTTATAAATGTGATGCTAACTACAGCCTACTGTATATGATCAGGTCTGATCTTCCAAGGCAATATCTGCTGTTAACACCTGTTCCAAATGAAGTACAATTGCAGATATTAAGTTCCTCAGGCAAGTGGGCTGTTGAAAAGGACATTGAAAAGTTTTTATTTTCCTTCCAAAAATGTGAATGGTATAATACAAATACAGTCTTTAAAGAAGAGCCAGGCTGCATAAAATCTCTTCAAGGGCCAAAAATGGCCCCTGGGCTGGACTTTGGATATGCCTGCGGAATTGATTGACCTAAATAGACAACAGAAGTTTAAAGCAGTCTGCCTTCCTTATTTTAATTATCTTTTCAGTTGTCAAATGTTGCATCGTGCATTCATTTCAGGCTATTTGAATTGAATTTAAATGGAAAATCATAAGTTATCTCAAAAAAAGTTTAAAAGGCAACCAATGTCAACGACTGATGATCTCGGCGAAAGAGAGGTTACGAGAGCAGAGCCCATTATGCTGAATAATGTGATTAACTCCTCCTCCAGAAAGTTTTACTCACACCCTGCTTTGTTTATACAACGAGTCCCTTGATGACGTGCTTTGACAAACCTTGATCCTTGACCAATCACAGCAGAGTGGCTGTAGTAAAATAGTGGAGTAGGGCAGCAGGGTCCAGAGAGGATCACTGAGAGAAATCTGGATCTGTTGACATTGTTGTGGAGGAGATCCAATGTATGGCATAAAATACAACAACAATATTTTGGTAATGGAATAAAATATGACCTAATTTGGCAGTCCTGCTGTTGTCCCCTTTACAATGAATGCTGCCCCTGAACTAGAACGATGCCCTATTCCACCTGAAGGCTAGAACTGAAACTAAAGACTCAAAGAAGTCAAACCAGTTCTGCCTAACTCAGCTGACTCAATGAATACTGGTGGATCAGGTTGGATTGTAGCTGCATGGCATTAGGTTGCTGTTATTGTTCAGCTTCAGCTTAATTTTCCAAGTCAATGTGGAGTATTGAAGTTAAAATACCCGGCATGAAGAGGCCAAAAACAAATATCTCATCCAGTATCATTTTCTAAAAATTGGTTTGTACTTTCTCTTACATTCATTATCTATTCTTACTGTATCATTCATTTGGTTTTAATAAAAGATCAAATTAACAAACTCACGAAACAGATTCTAACAAATTATTTTCATCTTCTTGAATCAAGAAGTTTCTAAATTGGTTTTGTGATCTACTTCATTTGTTTTAATAGTTTGCATATTTGTTTTGCACTTCTCAGGCATTGTACTCAATGAAACAAATCAAAAAACATTTGTTCTAATGAGCTGAATGATAGAAAACTGAACTGAAAGGTGAAATCCAAACATATCAGTAGAGATATCTTGAAAAACACCAGGCTTTTAAGAGAAACATGTGACATTTGTAACAAGAACAAAAATGTAAAGAACACAGGTTTCAGAAGAATGGCTTGACTAAGAATCATCATCATCATCAATAAAAACACAAGTCGGACCAGGCAAATATCTGCAAGCATCAGCCATATGATTGATTAATCAGTTAAATGAATGGATTGGTTTAAATTGGTTAAGTTGTTGACACTTCAACACAAAATGGTTTGTCATTGAAACTTCAAATCATATTATCGACTCAAAAACAATTCAAGGTATGTTGACTAGAAACACTGCTGTACCAATTACCAGAAACAATGTTATCATTTTGAAAGTGTGTTGAATTCCACTTGGTGCAACAACCCAAATGTAACTCCCTGCAACAACTTCTATCTGTGTATCATCCCCCATGACATTTTATTATTTGTGATCTGCATCGTAACCTGAATTAATTTCATTGACCGGCTCAGCAGTGCTAAGTATGATCTAATTAGGCTGACAATAAGCTGCCAAACACTTCATTAATGTGAATAAACCATTTAGTCCAGGAGAGCTATTGGCTTAATGACCCAGGTGTTAAACCTTTTAGCACGGCAGGTATTTAAACATCGACATTGGCCGATGATCTTTCTGTTTGATCAGACAAATGATGTCATTAACATTCGGGGTGAAGTTTGTTTTCTTCTCAGCAAGTCTACAAGATATCAACATGAGTTATGATATAAAGGCTTGTTAAACTAATTGTATTGACTTTTATAACATCAATCTTGTATGTTGATTTAAACCTGGTAAACAGGAGTGACGACTTGATATAAATGATAAAAACTTGGTTTTAAACCTAAAATGATAAAAATGGAAATACACTTTTTATATGATCCATAGCATTCTTCAAACTTTTGTAGAGTTATGATGATATGACTTTAACATACATTAGTTTGTTCAGAATTCCTTGACCAGTTCAAAATATACGCAAGTCAATTGTTTTTTCCACAGGCATGAGAGAATTTCTTTTAGGAGTTGCCACGGCATGTTTTACTCTTCAACAACATGTTGTCTTCCACATCTTTAACCGCTTCTAAGCCGTCAGAATTATTTCACTTGGTTATCCTTGTACTCGTTTTTTTAAATTCTGGATGAACTGATGGTGGTTCCAGGGTTTCTTGTTTATGCAAGTCCCAACATAATCTGATTGAATGCCTGGAAAGAGGGTTTCATATACTAGACCAACTTTTTAAAGTTGACAAAATTATTTTATTATTAATTATCAGTTTTTTAAGTTTAATTTCTGTGAACATGCAGATTTTTTGTATAAAATGTTTTATTTGTTTGTCTACACATAGATCAAATAAAGCGATTCTAATTAGGGGAAGATTCCATAATTATTTTTAATAACATTTTGTTTGCTTTTGTTTAAAACCATATAGTTCAAAAGTGAAGCTGTAAAAACCTCCTCTTCTATTAAGCATGGACAAATGGCAACAAAAAAAACTTCTATCCTTGCAGACTGTTTGGCTGAGCAGGCGTCAAACTCCAGCTTCAGGAAGAGCTGAATTAGTGATTGTGCCCCTTAGGCCTCTGTTATTGCCCTCGTGATTACTGTTGGCAGTTTGCTGCGGTTTCCTTTGCTGCACTTGGTCGTTTGATATCTTTTTGAAAGGTAACCAGTGTCCCCCTCCCCCTTCCCAAAATCATCTTGTTGCTTTTTCATGCCATGCAAGGCAGCATATTTATTCTAGATAACAGTTGGATTTCCCCTCATCACTTCAGAGGGTAATTACTGTTGATGTGAGTGTTTGTGTGTGTCCACATTCTTCTGATGGTTAAGAATAGAGCTTCTGGACACACACATACACACACACTGAGCAATGGATGGCAGTTAAAGGGGAAACTTTTGACATTCAAGGGTGAATGGGATAACATTTGGATTTAAAGAATTGGTTACTTACTCATGATTTTTGTTATCATTCAGTATTATCATCCAGTACACTGAATTATCTCACAAACCATAGCTTTAAACAAAATCTTACACACCCTAAACAGTCAAAATAAACCCAAATAACTATAGGCAAGGATGGAAACTCAATATATATAATGCCATATATTTGCTAGAAATAAATATATAGACGTTAGTGATTCGGGAAACACATTTGTATAGCTCAAAGAACATCTGTATAAGATTAAATAGTATAACAAGAGGATTGTAAATAATTGTGTGTCTGTTTGTTTGCAATACAACAAATTATGACTCATATTTAGCTTTTATTTATATCTTGATATTTGTGAACAAATTTCCATAAAAGCTAACCCTTTGTATTGAGCTGGTGGCCGAATGTTAAGTGGATGGAAACCACTTGAGCTGTTTCTGTCATTTTGAAGAGTCACAAAAGAAGTAACCTGAAGCCCTCAAGCAAGTCTTTATCTTGATCTCCTTATCCTCAGCTTGTTTCTAACGTGACTTACGTGACTTTGTTAAGGTGCTCATGAGTCAGTTTCATCTTCCATGAGTTGAATGTATGATTTTAAAATATACTTTATCTTCCAAAGTATTCAACTTTAAACTCTATATAATTTACATTAAAAGACGACTCGTTCTTTATTTCTTCAGTAAATGTTATAATATAATAAGAAAACAGTGTAAGTGAAGGAAGTTCTTCTCACTTCAAAATAAATGAGTATAAAAGCAGAATGTTGACCCACTCTCAGGACAGTAGTAGAGGATCGACGGTCGACTCATTACCAATTGATCATTTTAATTGAAACATACAAGAAGACATACAGTATATCACTGTTGTACAGGAACTATAGTTTAATTAATGCTGCTACTTGAGAAAAGGCTTTTATCACGTGTGTAAAATATCTTAAGCTAGTAGATTGTACTCATTTGAAAAATAAAGAGAAGTTTAAGTTGTTTAATTATATACTATGAGTATAATACAGAGTACTGAAAATATAATGATTAGTTGCAGTCTTTTTTATAGCGGTTCCAGGAGTATTTTCATCAGTAGTGAAATGTGTACATAGTACTTTCTTACAGTTCATGATGATCAAAATATGTATGAGAATGAATCATATCAACAATGTTGTATTGTAGTAGAGGCACTTATGAATAATTATGCTTTTCTGTTTTGTTGTTGAAGCACCAAGTTTTACTTATTGTTACTGGTCATTATTGAGAGTCATGCCAACAAAATGTGTACAGCCCTCCTGACTTGGAATATGAATTAAAGCAAATTCTCCTCAACGTGACTACGACGTTATTTTCTGGTTCAGGGTGCAGGCAATGAAGGGGTCATTAATAAAGAAGCCCCCAATCGATGAATCTCGATAGTGGGGTGACGATTCACACGTCCAGCGGTGGAGCGTGCGAATGGAAGCCAGTAGAGCGAAACTGTCAATTTCATTTAAATTGTAAGATACGACGAGATACACCATCAGTCATGAAATAAAACGAATTCTTGTCGACTTACATTATCATACATTTCTCCAAATTTAAAATAAATAAATATATAAAGATAATAAAACATAAATAAATAATAGTAAAAAAAACAACTATTTAGTAATAATGCAAGTTGAATATATATATATATATATAATCGAATTACCATGTACTGACGTAGCTCTGAAGTGTTTTTAAGATGTCGATCGTTTTTGTTACATATTATTAGATTTTGATAGATCAACTCTATCAAAATGGATTACTCTAATACAGCGGTGGTTACCTGAGTTTGTTAAGATCCACCTTGCGGGGGTAGGTGGATGTGTAGCTATGTGTGTCAAAAGGGGTGGGGGTGGCCACACCTCTGACATACTCCACTGGGCTATAAGACCCTGCTTCACGGTAGCTCCTCATATCCTCATCCAGAACCTTCTCCCACACCTGTATGGAAGCGGAGGACAGAGTTTCTGAGCGCTTTTCTTAATCCTCTGACGGAGACAACATGGCAGTTGTTGAACCTGTGATCCATATTAACCATTTGCAGACTTTTCCAGAACATCAATTTGTAAGTAGACACCAAGACTCTGTTTGTGTTGACTTGTTCTTGTCTCTGGTTCTTTACTGACTCCATATGTTCTCGTGCCTCCAGACCGTGGACGCGCGCAGCTGCGTAAAACCTCCCCGGATTCAGGAGTTTAACATCTCAGGCTCTCCTCCGATGCCCTCCAGGGACGAGGACGAGCTGGGAAAGTTCGTGGACATCGAGTTCATCTTGTCCAACACCATCCCTTCAGAAACCAGCAGCCAGGAGGCCACAGGTGACGTCTCTCCGTGCGCGTACTCGCTGCCGGAGTCCCCGCAGAGCTGCTCGGACCGCCTGTCCCCTCACCTGGCGCCCCACTATCACGTGCGTGGACTCATGGCGGAGCTCCTCCACCCGGACATCAGTTACACGGCGGAAAGCCAACCGGACAGACGGGAATACACTGAGCTGCGCGCGAACTGCCCACCTGGATACAAAATTAAAACCGAACCCACGGAACAGTCGTGCATGGTGGTGACCCCAAATGGCAGCTACGGGCACCCCACTGCGTTCCTGCAGCACCCCGCAGACTTCAGTCTGCAGCACATGCACCAGGGAGAGCAGTATCACCCGCAGAACCAGTACCAGTATCCGTCCCATTACGCGCAGCCGTGCTTCCCAGAGCAGTACAGAGAGATGCATCCTCATCCCCACCACCAGGGGGCGATGCTCACCCCTCCATCCTCGCCGTCGTTAATGGACTTCTACGCGCACGATGAAGTCGGGGCGATCAAGCAGAAGAGGGGGCGCAGGTCGTGGGCGAGGAAACGCACGGCGACGCACAACTGCGAGTTTCCGGGGTGCGGGAAAACCTACACGAAGAGTTCGCACCTGAAGGCGCACATGAGAACACACACAGGTAAGAGGGGTTTTCTGTCACTTGTGCATTCCACTATACAAACCTCGGTCACTAATTCTGATGTGTTGTTTCTCAGGTGAAAAGCCGTATCACTGTAACTGGGAAGGCTGCGGATGGAAGTTCGCAAGGTCCGACGAGCTCACACGTCACTTCCGGAAACACACCGGACACAGACCCTTCCAGTGTCACTTGTGCGAAAGAGCGTTTTCCCGCTCTGACCACCTGGCTCTTCACATGAAGAGGCACATGTAGAGCCATGTTCAAGCCATAATCCGTGTGTTCTTTTGTACATTTGTTTATAACGTTGTGCTAAATTATAGTTAGATATTTATTCTGTCACAGTAAGTTATTGACAGAACTGACCATGGGCTGGACCCAGAATAGTGTGGATGATGTTTACAAAACAGGTCAGGGATTGTATTTTTACTTTCTTTTATTTTCAGCACACATTCCTTATGTTTTTCTTTATTATTTTTATTTTTTATGAAGGAATGAAATGACTCTGAACTGTTACTCCCTTTTCAAAGAATGTTCTTTTTGTATGCTAATGAATAAAACAGCATTTTTAAATTTGTATTTCAGCTATTTTTCTTCATGGTTGCAAAACAAATGAAAGTAATTGAGACTCAAATGAATTAAAACACAAAAGCAGAATTTTACACATGTCTAGTTTATTCTATTAATATTGATGAAAATGAACTACAATATTTTTACCCTGTAGTACAGTGCTTTAACACAACATAGCAAAGCAAATAATTATTTAATAAATTATTCAAAACGTGTTTGTTTTTTTCAGGATTGATGAGGGTCAAGTTAAGTTATCTGCAACTTAGCATTGAAACTTAACAAGACCCGATAGAGAAAACGTTATTTACTTCACTTCCTTTAAAAAATAAAATAATTGTGAGACAGAATTGTAGGTCCGACTCAAACCCTTCAGTTCTTCCGATTTTGCTTGTTATTGTGGATAAACAAACATCTATTCATTTTTCATATATTTAGAAAATATTTATTTTTGTTTGGACCCCTAAAGTTATATTTAATATATTTCAAAAATAAATAGTTTGTAGCAGAATGTCAATGTCTCAGCTTGAAGTATTTCCTAATTCAAACCCTTAAAAGTGTCAATGCACAAGATTCTGACATATAAACAAATATGGACTTGTTTCTTTTTTTCGGGAAAATTCTTTAAATACAAGATGGACATTATTTCCCGAAAGAGATCTCAAGAGGGATTAATAATCTATCTATCTATTACAGACGATCACCATGGAGGTATTTAAATGTTTTTAAGTGCGTCGTTTTGGACGAAAATTAAGACGATGTAACCTGAGTTGCTATTAAAATGGACAAACATTTTGGTAGCAGTTATAGAACTGTAAAAAGGAACAGATTATTCTGAAAATAATCCAAACCCATTGTCGTCATGAGGCGGAGTATAGAAAATGAAAAATTTACTTAAAATCTTACAAAACAATGAACCGCTCACATACATGTTGTGGTTTATGTTGATTTGATTCAATTAACTCCAAGTTAATAATTTGCCTTCTTGTTATACAGTTGCAATACATGCCATTTACACATTGCCAAGGGTTCAATTTGTCCCGAACACGTGCAACATAACCTTGGTTTTAAATAATGAAAAAAAATCATCTCAGCAACAGGCAGTTGTTTTCTCTGTGTTCCTGTTATTATTTGAAGAAAGGAAAATACTGCTTTGTGTAGTCAAAAGCATAAAATATACATTAATAATAAGACAATGTAACTATTATTTTGTTGAGTACACTTCATCTCATATATATCATTCAATGCAAATACATTTTCTGAGGACTTGTGTTGTTTAGCAATTTAAATTTATTTGAGATTCCTATTCCCATTGGGTAGAATCTACTGTCCAAAAATTGATTAAACTCTCTTTTCCTCAGAGGTCGTACAATTTACTTCCTGTGACCACAAAAATGTTAAGCCACCTCCCAAGAGTTATTCAGAACAGACCGTTATTAGAATACTTGTTTTCTTCTTTTGGATTTTAAGGATATTAATGTGTCTGTCTGAGAGTAAAATCATGTCTTCTCCTTCTTGCATCTTCTGAACATATTCCTTCTTTTTTATGTCAAAGTGTCCTTTTTCCTGATGAGAAATGCTGCACCTCGGTTGCTTATGAACACAAAAGGGTTCGAGGTCTACCGAGTATTCTTGCTCACCCTGGAACACAGGCAGGCAACTCTGGGTCAACCAAATTGACCACCATCCTTGAGTAAAAAAGGTCCTTGAATGCTGCTCTCTACTGATCAATGATTTAATCTGCCACACAGAAAATATCCCAAATATATCCTCATTCCCACCATTTCCTGTCCAGGCCTGACTAATTGTCAGCTTTTAGAATATAAATTTTGATTAAAACGAAAACAAACAAAAACAGGATTAAAATAAAAATACTAAAAGGACTAAAGATGTGTGAGAGCACAACACCCACGTATTGTATTTCCCTACAAGCTTGTCTGGGCCACCAGTGTATGCTTCTCTCTGCAGGTAGTGAGCTGAGGCTGGGCGAGTTGCTGGTCCCGGGTGAGATCCCCCTTGGTATATCGTTCTCTCGACTGTCACTTGGAATGCTCATTATTTCAATGCTCTTTTCGATCCTCTCATTATTGGTCAATACATCTCTGTTGTTGGTTCTTATATGACTTTACCCTCTAGTGTGGACATTTCTGTTGTCTGACTTTGATGATGCAGTGTTGAACTTTGATGAGCCTCATGACATCACAGTCAATATCTTGCAATAAACAGATCCATTCAATTTTGAATTCGGGGAAAAGTCATCCACACAGTTCATGATGGAAGCACATTTTACAAACTATTTTGAACCTTTAAACCTCTACAGTAATGAGGAACATGCAGGAACATGTATTTTGGCCAAGTTCCTGCAAACCCCGACTAAGCCTTGCTGGACTAAAGTGACCTTTTTATGACACACATTTTATTTTAAAGGCTTACTTCATCAGTCAGTACATCATTTGCTTTCGTAATATAAATAGTGAACTTGGAATACACCATTTTGGGCCCTGGCTTTGTGGCAGCTGCCCCCTATCCTAGTAAGACACCACCAGTTGAAAATTAGTGCTAATTTATCCAGTTTCAACCAAGGACAACTGCTATGACACTTTACAGAAACCTTCAATGTATATACAGTATGAAGGTAGATTGTGTTGCATAATGCTAGAGCTTGTACCATGTGAAGTGTTCACCGCAGAGGTCACTGAAAATGTTTTCTTTTTGAGTGTGCTATGTTGTTAAATTTAATATATATATTTTTATTTTGTTAATGGATGGACGTTGGACCATTTTATATTAATTGGAAAATAAAAGTGTGTGTATAACAAAAAAACCGAGTTATTAATGATGGGTTGTCGTCATTTTGAAAGGCCACTAGATGACACTCTTTAGTGAAAATGATTCCAGGTATAATTAATTTAGCCGATCAGAGCCAACGATTATAAAGCAGAGAGTGCCATCTAGTGGCCTATCAAAATTATGACACTGTTGAAGCTGATTCACGAGGCCTTATCAGCCCATCACTACTTAATACTAACAAAATAAATATTGATCTGAGGCTGGTGAACACAGAGGTCAACCTAGTGGCAGAATCTCAAATGATGCCAATAAAGTGCTGGTGAAGTGAAGTTTTTTTTCTTTGGCTGGGAGTTTGAATCATTTTTTGTTTGAAATAAATATCTAATACAGTTTTGCATCGTTTGTATGCAAATAAATGTAGGTGACTTTTTCAGCTGCCCTATGTGTTCTGACGGAATATGACAAGGGGATATGAAGAGAAGCAGAAATGGTCCAATAGGTCTTCAAACTAGTTTTGTAATTGACATAAATGATGGTTAAGGAATATGCAACGTTTGAAGTTTAGGGTGGTTTCTGCGATAAGATTTGTTTTTTTTCTAGGCTCTCACACAATTGATATAATTTACATGTAGAGGACTATTAAATCTATGCTGATCAAGAATGCATGACATTCTTTTGGACATAATGGTCATTGAACTGAACTGAAAGAGAAGCAAAACTTTGAAGCTCTCCAATATTGTTGTGTACACATTGAACTAAATGTGAAATATGAATACACAGTACATATTAAAATAAATCGAAATAGAGAACTTTTACTTCATTGATCTAAAATATAAATGTATTTTATTATCAATCTCTTACAAAGCCTTTGATAATTCTCAGGCTACCAAGTTAAAATCATGAAAACAGATTTTTACCCATTTAATTCCATAGAATTACAGAATTACAGTTTAAAAAAACGTTAGGCTTTCTTTAGGATGTAGGTGTTCTCAACTCCCATTGCAGTTCCAGAGAGATGGCTTTCACTAAAGTTGTTTAATGTTGTTTATTTCCAAATAATAATACTTCTATACACTACAAGTTTATCTGTTTGATGGAAAAAATGGTAATTCTTATGTTTATCATATAATCATTTTTAATTGCGTCACTTTTGGTCTTTCTTTTATCATTGCCTTTGTGGGAAACTGGGAAGGAAATGTTCATGTCTGTGTTTGTTACTTTAAAACAAAGGCTTACGAACCTGGGATGAGGAATAAAACGGCATTAGATAGATAGATAGATACTTTATTCATCTCCTTAGAGAAATTCACGGTTCAGCAGCTCCAGAATATGTTACAAAGAGATAGAACACAGAGGCATGCAAGTTATGTACAGTCTAAAATATACTGAAACATATGTATAAAAAGGAAAAAAATATATAATAAAATAAAATAAAATAAATATTTAAAAAATATATAAAAAACGTTAAAAAGAATGGGATGAGTCCGTGTCATGTATGATGCAGGTTGAAGAGTCTGATGGCATGGGGGAGGAATGATCTCCTCAGTCTTTCAGTGGAGCATGACATTGACAGCAGTCTGTCACTGAAGCTGCTCCTCTGTCGGTCTATGGTGCTGTGAAGAGGATGGTGTGGATTGTCTATGATGGACAGGAGCCTGTTGAGGGTACGTCGCTCAGCTATGGATGTCAGACTGTCCAGTTCCGTGCCTACAACAGAGCCTACCTTCCTTTTTAATTTGTCCAGGCGTGAAGCATCCTTCTTCTTTAGACTGCCCCCCCAGCACACCACTGAGTACAGGAGGGCACTCGCTACCACAGACTGGTAGAAGGTCTGTAGCAGCTTCCTGCAGACGTTGAAGGATGCCAGCCTTCGAAGGAAGTACAAACGACTCTGTCCTTTCTTGCACAGAGCGTCTGTGTTGGTGGTCCGGTCCAGCCTGTCATCCAGCTGTATTCCCAGGTATTTGTAGGTGGATCTCCAGAAATCCACAACCATCTCCCTGGTCTTGGTGGTGTTTAGGAGCAGATGATTGTTGTCACACCATTTGACAAAGTCCTGGATGAGCTCCCTGTACTCATCCTCCTTTCCGCTCTTGATACAGCCAACAATGGCTGTGTCGTCCGCAAATCTCTGCACATGGCAGAGCTCTGAGTTGTGCTGAAAGTCGGACGTGTACAGGGAAAACAAGACAGGAGAGAGCACAGTTTCCTGTGGCGCCCCCGTGTTGCTGACCACCGTGTCAGACCTGCATTCCCCCAATCTCACATACTGGGGTCGGCCGGTCAGGTAGTCGCTTATCCAGGCAACTAGGTGTGAACCCACTCCCATCCCCGACAGTTTGTCCCTCAGGAGCAGAGGCCGGATGGTGTTGAAGGTGCTGGAGAAGTCCAAAAATGTAATTCTCACAGCACCGTTGCCTCTGTCCAGGTGAGAGAGAGATCGGTGTAGCAGGAAGATGATGGCATCTTCCACTCCCACCTTTTCCCGGTAAGCAAACTGTAGGGGGTCAAGGGCGTGGCAGGTCTGTGGCCTGAGGTGATGAAGCACCAGTCGTTCCATGGTCTTCATCACGTGCGACGTCAGGGCCACAGGTCTGAAGTCGTTCATCTCTCCAGGATGGGGTTTCTTTGGGACTGGGATGATGCACGGTGTCTTCCACTGCTGGGGAACCTTCCCCAGTCCCAGGCTCAGGTTGAAGATGTGCTGAAGGGGGTGACCCAGTTCCCGCGCGCAGGCCTTCAGTAGTCGAGGCGACACTCCATCTGGACCTGCAGCTTTGTTAGGGCGCAGCCTCCTCAGCTCTCCATGAACCTGAGCTGCTGTGATCGTGGGTGGTGTGGTGGGGGATTGGGAGTTGTCCTCATCTGTGTTTGTGGAGGCATTACAGCTTTTTCATCTAGAGAAACATCGGACAGAGTGTTACTGGTATTTTATTATTGTCCCTGCTTCAAAGAATAAATTATTCTGACTTTAAACTAAATCTGGAGTCTGCACAGCAGCGCACACAACTTCACACAGTGTCACTAGTAAGACACCATAAGCCTTCAAATCTTGTTTTTTAAAATACCGTAATAATTATTAGACTGTGGAAAACTCACTGTGACAACTGAAGTAGTCTGTATGTTGAAGTAGACATGGTCATTTCAACCTAGACACATGTAATTATTTATCTTCAAAGTAATTGAATAAATTCTGGTCTAGTATTATAAAGTTTACTACTCCTAGTAGTCTAACATGACTAACTACTGTATGTATGGTAATCTAAGGTTATTGCATGTGCAGAATAAGAATATAGTAGTATACAGTAATTTACTACTTGAGGTAGTCTAACGTGACTGACTATGTACGGTAATCTAAAGTAATTGATTGCAAAATAAGAACATAGAACTGGTAAAATCCTCGAAGATAAACAAAATGGAAATTAAAAATAGCAATGGTGCACCTGTAGAGGGGGGTGATTAATTAATTGAATTATATAAACCATTAAATATGTTGAAAATAATAAGAACGGATATGGAATTACTAGGAAACTAGACAAAAGTCAATGTGATGAACTCAGTAAACAGATAATTGAAAAGACTAAAGGAGATTTTAAAAAAATGTCACAATGTTTTTTGGTGTAAAGATGCAAATAAGGGGAAGGAAGGGTGAATAAAGGAATAAGTGAAAACAAGAGAAAGGAAGGAAAGAAAAAGGAATATAACGGCAAATCCAGCCACTGCATTCAGAGGCAGGTGGAAGAACAGAAAATAAGGTGGTGTGTCCAACAGACATCCTGAGCACACCACCATTTGGATCCGTTCATCCTCCTTACTATCAGAGTTTATATCCAAACCCTGAGACATCAATCATGACGGCCAGATCAAAGATCAAATCTGAATCTAACTCAATAGAACTTGATGACCATAGTCGCCCCAAAACTGTTAAAAGAAAGATTCTGTCAAACTGAGCTTGAGAAACCTGGGTGTTGTACTTGACAAAGACATTTCTCTAGTACAACACTGCAAAAAATTTGACCAAAAACTGTTTTCTTCAACTGAGGGAAATCTCTGAACTCAGGAAAATGGTTTCACAACACGATTGGGACAAATCCATGCGTTTTTGTCTTCTCGTTTGGACAATTGTAACAGTTCATTTTCATATATAAACACAAAGGAACTGTCTCGCCTGCAGTTAATGAAAAACTCTGCAGTGAGAATTCTTACCTGCTCTATTAGGAGAACTCACATTTCCCGATCCTTATAACTCTGCATTGGCTGCCAGCTTTAGGATCATTTTTTAAATTCTAGTCAGGCTCCTCCTTACATCAGTGATCCGATCCAGCCTTACAATCCAGCTCGGGCTCTTAGGTCTGTGGATCAGAATCTGCTGATGGTTCCAATTATAGAAGTTGCTGGACCAGGTCCAGATGGACAAAACGCAATCTGGGTGCACACACCGACAGTGGACTCGAACTTTGTGACATAAATACAGTGAATCCATACACTCAGCAGCTGAAACATGGATTTATTTATTGGTGGGACATCCAGGCCTGCAAATCCTTCTATGCTGGTCTAAGAAATATCTGAATTGCAAACTTATTTTAATTCTAATATTTGTAAATGTATTATATTTTCGGTGAATAGCTACTTAATAATAATTTAAAATAGTCTATCCACCTTTTTTCATAGCTTACCCCTGGTCGCGCCGCTTCCAAATATAAATATCCATATAACAGCATTCATCCGATCAGAGTTCAGCCAGTCAGCCAGAGGCCTTCAGAGTCAGTTCTGCGGGTCCTGAACCATAACATTAGACTTAAACGCTTTAACCAATCGGAAAGGTCTTGTCCAACACTTTTAGTCCATGAACTACTTGAGCAAATGCAACTTTCCTAAATAATGTTGCGCTTTTATGAGGTAATAAGTGATGCTTTTGTGTGTGTCACAGGTATAGCTGCAATGTAAAGATACTTATGCATTTAAGGCATTTATTCTGGCCATGCGAGTTATCTGTCTGTTATGAACAGCTCTGAATTCCTGCACAACAGTTTCTTTAAATGCTCAATACGTAACTCTGGATGGATGATTGACCCCACACGGTTCTCATTCCGGGGAGTCAAACAGCCTGGTCCAGTCTGCATTATTGTGTGTCGATCAGTCATGTAAATCGATGCAGGAAGCGTCTATAGACCCATAATCGGAGTGATATTTTAAGTAGAACTTTATTGATTGATGATAAGTTATACGAAGTAATACGATGATGTTGTGCTTATTTGATAATGCTCTAATGACCTATAACAGTACACGGTCGAATCTACATACATGGTGTACAAATAACCTAAAAGTAGTTATATAGAGTTGGATTCATTTAAATGAGTGCCGCCACTGAAGGCCTATGTGTGAAATGCACTGCCCACTACAGTATTTTTCAGAGGTTGCAATGATCTTTAAAATAAATCATTTGTAGAAGTGACAGGTTTACGTGTGGGACCTCAAGGACCAATGTAACATTATTTAATCATAACAAGAAAAGGAGGACATGAACAGGGACACGTCTTTCCCAGTGTTTGTAACAAGATGACCACGCCTACAACAAACAGAAAGCATAATAATATAAGAAAATAAAGAAAAGTTGTATTTGGGTTATGTATATTTTGCTTTGTTTTTTTGTGATTAGTAAATATTGATGAAGACGAAACAAATGATGCTAATGGTTATTTAATGATCACAATACAATACAGTGAACAGGTTACAGCAGACCACTGGTAACTTCATTATTATTTTGTAAACATTGATATTGTCGAACAAATAATATATAAACCAGAATAGACTCCAAGTGGTCATTTCAATGAATTGATTTATTCATATTCATTTGTATGTGGTTATTTTTATTGTAACTCATAGATTTTCGATCTGAATTTTATATGAATTTGATGTTTTGCAATTGAGTTATTGAAACAAATTCACACTCCATTTCACACTCATGTGTACAAGTATATAATTTTGTGAAAACTATCATGTAACAGACAATTTACATTTTGAATATTATTTATGGAGAGGATGTAGTCGAGTATATATGGCTAAAGTCAGCATAACTAAAAAATATATTTTCTCAGCAGTTGTGGCACATTCACCTACCTTTTTGAGTTGACCAACTTCTCAAATTAATATTATAATATTAGTGACCTCAATAATATTAACACGTTTTCCGGTATCTAAAGTTCCTGCATTGGTACAAATGCATAAACGTCAGAGGAATATGCTGAATTTAGAATAAATTGAGACAAAATCCATTGTGAGTAAAAGTTAACAAAATGACCACACGCACAATTTGTGTATCTGTTTTGATTCACAACAAATAAGCCCTCTCCTGGTGTGGTTTGAACAATTATCATCAGGTGGCCAATGGTGGCCACAGAAAAAATAATTACTCAGGCAAGTTTCTCTGTGTCATGTTATTCTGATCAGATGGAGAAGTGCCCTTAGTCACATGGCATCTATGCCAGTAAGTCTGACTGTTGGACAATAAACTGAAACTAATACTAAACTAAACTATTAATAGGATTGCTCAAAGAAGACTTGAGGCATACATGTATCTTTTCTTGTTCCTCTTTATTGAGTAGCTATTACATGACTCCTTGTTGGCAAACCTCAAACAAAAAATTGTTTTTCCAATGAGACACAGAAAATACAGCAATTATTCATAAAAAATAAAAATAAGAAAAAGGACAAAAATAAATAAAAATATGACACAATCTAAGTATAAAGATAAAGATAAAGAACTTAGATCAAAGACAAAGATTAGCATAGAATAGAATTTCAAGATACTTTCGCTCCACGCCTGCCCTCAAACTAACAAAAATCGAATAGCCCGAGGAATGAATGAGTCCCTGAGTCTATTAGTGTTGCATCTGGGAAGGAGGATTCATGCACTCCATCTGCTTCTCTGCTTACTGATGACAGTGTTCAGAGGATGACTGTCATCATCCATGATGGACAGTAGTTTGTCCAAAGATCTCATCTCTGCAACTGTCACCAGTGAGTCCAGCTTCATGCCAACCACAGAGCCAGCCCTCCTGATCAACCTGTCCAACCTGTTGACACTCCTCTTAGACACATTCCCACCCCAACACACCACAGCATAGAACAGGACACTGGCCACTACAGACTGGTAGAAGATGCAGAGGAGCTTCTTGCAGATGTTAAATGATCGAAGCCTCCTCAGAAAGTACAGTCTACTCTGAACTTTCTTATATACATGGTCTGTGTTGCAGGACCAGTCCAGTTTACTGTCCAGCCACACACCAAGGTACTTTTAGTTGTGAACTATCTCGACCTCTTCGCCTCTGATGGACACTGGACGTGGCTTTATCCTGGACCTCCTGAAGTCCAAGACCAGCTCCTTGGTCTTTGAGGTGTTCAGCTGCAAGTGGTTCCTCTCACTCCAGTCTACAAAGTCACGTATCAGACTCCTGTACTCGTCTTCGCTGTTGTCCCTGATGCATCCAACAATGGCAGTGTTGTCAGCATACTTCTGGACGAGACTCAGCGCGGAGTCGTAGCAGATGGCTGAAGTGTAGTGCTCCTGTACTGCATACCACATTGTCAGACATGATGTCTTTCAGCCTGACATACTGTGGTCGATCAGTAAGATAGTAAGATAGTCCGAAATGTCCGAAATGTTCTACTCACTCTCATGTCTGCATCTTTCTCATGTCTGCAGCACATCCTGATGTAATTCACTTCAAGTTAATAATGTCAAGTACAGATGTACTACATAAGTGGGACACTTCTTTTGGCATCCATTTGGGATGGGAGGAAAAAAGAAAACTATCGAGAATCTACTGGTAAAAATTAGTTGAAAGCCGCACAATTTGTAGTAGAGAATACAAGGATGTCTTGAATCTTTCCTCTAATTGATGCGATTTTGAAGAAGTGTGGTTGAAACAGTGAGTAGGTTCATGTACATACTGAGAGTAGCTATAGTTTCTAGTATAGAATTGAACGTCGTAGCAAGATAGTGGCTAGGATCAGGCCAAGAACAGAAACTTGTGGAATACAATAGTTAACTTCGGTGTACATCGTCAAGAGGTGGTGAATATTTTCATAGTAATCTCTATCTGATAGGTCAGACTTAAAATATTTTTTAAAAAGAGTACAAGTACAGAAACACAGTCTTGTTTACATCTTCTTGTGCTCCTGAACTGATTGCCCTTATTTGTGTCACTGGTGTCTTCGTCTCACCTGATCACAGTTCCCCTTGATTGTTGTCTGTTTAATACTTGTGTGTTAGTCTCTGTCTTGATGACAAACCTCTTTGGTATGTGTTTTTGCCTGAGTCAAGAATTCAGTTCTGGCCATTGTTTTGTGCCTTGTGTCAGTGCCTTTTTGCCTGCTATTTTGGTTTATAAATTAGGTTACTCTTCATTCCGGTTTCCTGCCTCTGCAATTTGGTTTCCTGTCTCGAGTCCTGACAATCCAGGTTTCACTAGCCCCAAACTATGTTGTCTAGCTCTTCCCAAGGGGACCCCAAGGCCTTTTTAGACTAGTTGAGAGACATGGTCTCTCCAGCGTGTCCTGGGCCTACCCTGTGGTCTCCTACTTGTCGGACATGCCCTGAACACCTCCCCAGTGTGGTGTCCTGGAGGAATACTAATCAATGCCTTATCCACTTTACCTGACTGGTCTCAATTTGAAGGAGCAGCTATTCTACTCTGAGCCTCTCCCTGCTGACTTTTCTTCTCACCCTATCTTTAAGAGAGAGCCCAACCACACTACAGAGAAAACTAATTTCAGCCGGTTGTACCTGTGATCTTGTTCTTTTGGTCACTACCCACTGTTCTTGACCATAGAGATTTGGCTTTTGGCTTAGCGCTCTCTCTTCACAACCACCATGGATCGCAGTGTCCGCATAACTGCTAATATCGCCACAATCTGCCTGCCTATCTCATGCTCCCTTCTTCTCTAACTTGCGAACAAGACCCCAAAATTCTTTAACTCCTCCAGTTGGGGAAGGATCTCAAAGTCCACTGAAATTCTGTCCATAAAAGTTATGAACTAAATCAGGACTCCCAGAGGGACATGGTCAAATGACTTCTCCAGATCCACAAAACACCTATGGACAGATTGGGCGAACTCCCATTGTCAAGAATCCTGCCAAGGGTGTAGAGCAGAACCAAAGTCCCACAACCTGGTCCGACTACAGTGCTCCTTCTGAATCCGAGGTTTTGACTACTCAATCTGATACCCCTTCTTAAAAAGAGGAACCACCACCCCAGTCCAACAATCAAGAGGTACTGTCCCTGATGATCATGCAATGTTGCAGAGGCGTGTCAGCCATGATAGCCCTGCAACATCCAATGCAAATCTGGGTGGTTCTCATCCAACCTAGAGGCCCTGCAACCGAGGAGCTTTTTAACCAACCAACCAAACATGAGGAGCCAATATCAGAGTCCCCTTACTCCTTCTGCTGCTTCCACTGCTTCCTCCTAGGAAAAGATGTTGAGTATCCTAAAATCTTCTAAGTTTCCAACGATATGATGTTTATAACATCCCAAGAAGAGGTCGGCAGCCTGCCATTGCCACTGTACACAATGTTGACAATCCACAGCCTCCTGTGGTGCCTGATAGCCCCAACCAAACTCCCCCCACGTCTGGGTTTTTCCCCGCTTGGCCTGCCAGTACCTATCAGCTTCTTCAAAAACCGGCAGGCTAAAATAGAGGGGTCGGCTTCTTTCTTCAGCTTGACGGCATCCTTCACCGTTGGGGTCTACAAACTGGTCCTGGGATTACAACCACGACAGGCCCCATCCACTTCACGGCCTTAGTTCCAATCAGCTGCCTCAACAAATGAACATGTATTATACACATGGCACATTAGAACTCTACGTCTCCCAGCTCACCTGGAACATAGTTAAAGTTCTCTCTTACAGGCATCCTCCCCCGACATTGAAGCATACTCACCACCAGATGGTTGACAGCTCCGCCACTCTCTTCACCCGACATTTGGCCGCAAGTCCGACTTAAGCTTCCTTTCAGGCACATGTGACAGCTGGCCTGCAAAGTCATTGCAAAGTCATGGCTCAAAGAAGACTAAGGGAAACTAATGTGGACGTCTTACTCCCCTGCAGTAAGTCCCTCATCATGATGATGTTCTGCTTTGAAGTCATTACTTTATAAACTAAAGTTCTCCCCTGTTTAAGATCTCGGGAAAAGAGAGCTTATGGGAGTGGAGGCCATTGTAATGTAATAATGGGCTTCACTCCTGACATTTCCAGTGGGCACATACATTTCTAATGTAAATAATTCAATTAAAATAGAGTTTTATACAAACAGACACATACTGATGAGTACAATAGAGGTCCAAGATCAATTTGAGATGAAATCAACACATTTGTTGCCCTTATAGGTATAACATATACACCCTGCTATTGCACCAGTACATTGTGACAGCTTAGCACTCAAAAGGTTGCCATACATAGACGGGTACAAAATACCACATGAATTAACTGCAAAAGCATTTCCTCTGCGTTAATAAACCTGCACAGATTTCTTTGTCTTTCCATCAAAAGTTGGTCATGTCCAAGATCAAGTTAAGAGTCATTTTAATCTTTAATCCTCATATTTATATATGAGTTTATATGTTGACCTATGTAGTGAATATAGGGTTACATTGTATCAGAACGACCAGCGCTCTGGTTTTAAAAAATATTACAATGTAATATTTTAAGAATATACCTTAAATAATGGAACACCACCTTTGAGTCTTAGTCCAAAGGTAACAATTAATTTTTCCGTGGATAATAATTAATTAATTGGTCTTGTTAATTCATTATGAAACACTAGTTTGAATCAATCTCATTAGCTAAAGTCACTACTTGTTGTCTTGATTAATGTTCTTTACTGAAAAAGAGGCTCTTAAATTGATTATACAAAAATGTGAAAAATGGTAAAGGAAACTGACACTACTTTTTATAGGATTTGTTAAAAGAAATGAAGAGAAAAGGGAGAACAGTTAAGAAAAATTGAATGGAATGATGATGCTTGCTTTGACAATTTGGACATCATATCTGACACTGTGGTGTGCAGTACAGGAGCACCTCAGGGGACAGTACTGGCCCCTCTCCTCTTCACCATCTACACTTCAGACATCTGCTACAACTCAGAGCTGAGTCTCGTCCAGAAGTATGCTGACGACACTGCCATTGTTGGATGCATCAGGGACAACAGCGAAGACGAGTACAGGAGTCTGATACGTGACTTTGTGGACTGGAGTGAGAGGAACCACTTGCAGCTGAACACCTCAAAGACCAAGGAGCTGGTCTTGGACTTCGGGAGGTCCAGGACAAAGCCACGTCCAGTGTCCATCAGAGGCGACGAGGTGGAGATAGTTGACAACTATAAGTACCTCGGCGTGTGGCTGGACAGTAAACTGGACTGGTCCTGCAACACAGACCATGTTTATAAGAAAGTTCAGAGTAGACTGTACTTTCTGAGGAGGCTTCGATCATTTAACATCTGCAAGAAGCAGCAACAGGTTGGACAGGTTGATCAGGAGGGCTGGCTCTGTGGTGAATGAAGCTGGACTCACTGGTGACAGTTGCTGAGAGGAGATCATTGAACAAACTACTGTCCATCATGGATGATGACAGTCATCCTCTGAACACTGTCATCAGTGAGCAGAAAAGCAGAATGAGTGCACAAATGCTCCTTCCCAGGTGCAAAACAAATAGACTCAAGGACTCATTCATTCCTCAGGCTATTAAATTGTACAATTCTGAGTTTGGGGGCAGGAGTTGAGTGAAAGTATCTGGATGTTCTGTTCTATGTTAGTCTTTGTATCCTTTGTCTTTGTTGTTTTTCTTTGATCTATGTTCTTTTCTTTATCTTTAGACTTAGATTGTGTCATCTTGTTCTTTCTCTTTATGTTCTTGTTCTTATTTTATTTTGATTTATTTTTTATTTTTTATAAAAAATTGCTGTATGTATTGGCTATTGGAAAAAAAAACAATTTCCCGAAGGAGACCTCCTGAGGGATCAATAAAGTTTTACCTTACCTTACCTTACCTTGAAATCATGGAAGGAACAATATTAATTAATCAGAAAGTACCTAACTTGAAGGCTTTGATCTTCGTTAGATCTTGAAGTGTCAACTCTGGGAAAGCGTTACAACTTAATTTGAGCTAATCTTGCTACCTCAGATCATTTAAAAAAATCCCAACACATCAATCAATGCAAGAGTGATAATGTCATAGTTTCTTACGTCGAGAGGAGAGAGGTGGTCCTTTGTTGCAGGCTGGCAAAGATCTTCCTCGACCGAGTTGGCATAACGGACCAGAGACGTATCTTGACTCGGCTCAAGGGATCACAAGTCTTTGACGCATGGATCTTCTCTGGAAGAGCAGTTTGGTTGCTTGGTGGAGCCGGAGAGGTTCAGGCTTGCTCGGCTGGCTGCTGGAGGTTGGATTGCCTGCAGCTTGCTTGCGTCTTGAGAGGGTCATGCAGCTGGGGAGACTTGCCACACCAAGTTGCAGGGTAAGACCGAAAGCCATTCAGTCGTGCTCCTGGATTGGTGGGTGACATGTGATTCCTCAGCACCCATTGGCTAGAGATTAGCTCTGGTCCACTCCCTCTGTCCTTCTCCTCCTTCTGATTGACTTTGAAACTTCTTTTATTTGACGTTATTGAAAGATCTGAGGTTCACACATAATGCTAACTAATCATATCTTTCCCAGCTCTTTCTAGGGTTCAGAATGATATCAAACATTACTTGTTATGAAAACACAATATTGACTTGTTCAAACAGTATATAGACATCAAAACCCTTATGTTTGGTTGTATAGTGCATGTGACTTTCTTCCTTGGCTTCTCTTTACCTGAAAATATCTTATTGAACAAGAAAATGACATTTAATACTCTACTTAATACTTTAATATAAGTCATCTGGTGTTTCTGGTTCTCTGTGGTCATTCTGGTTCTCCGGCCATGTGACCTCTTTATGGTGACACCACCCTGTCTGTGGTGCAATATTGTGAAATTCCCCACCAAAGAACATTGTTGAATCAGCAGATCTGTAAAGACAAAAAAAAACATTTTCCGAAGAAATTGAAGTTATTGCTTAATTCTTGCTATTCTTCGTTGTGTAAACCATTTTGTAACCATCAAAAGACCAAATTGGAAATGGAATCAAATGGTAACAGAAAGTTAATTGACCCAGGCAGTTTGTTATTTATATTTACGTTCTGAATTTCGATTAAAAAAAAAAAAAAGTCTGGCAACTATGGTACTACAAATTTAAAAAACACAATCTCACTCTGTACAGTAATTTTAAATGTTACACTTCCACACATTTACTAATTTCCTAATTTCATGTTTCAAAATACTTAACCTCAAATATAAGTGACATCTGAATCGTTTTCACGTTAGAACACCAACATTTTCCCACTTCTCATCCCTCCCTCCTCTGTCTCACCCCTTCAGTCTCCAGCGGACCACCGCTCCTGCAGCCCAGTCTCTTCATCATCAACCACCTTTCTAACGCATCCACCCCCCACCACCCCTCCTACCCCAACAAATACTCAGGTAAATCGCCTGCATGCGAGATCTTCCTCGGTCATCCAACCACCATCTCTTTGTTCTGTGGAAGCGTCTGCTCCATCCATCCGTCCGTGCACGCAGCTACGCTTCCACACCTGCAGTCGTCAGTGGTGTGTCTGTAGCAGCCATCTGATAACACACGCACACACGCACACACACACACACACACACACACACACGCCCTGGACGCAACGGTTACCGCAGCTGGCAAAAAGGCGCAACACATTGACTCCGGATCCACGCGTGGATTCATGAATGGATATCATACCGTGCACGTCATCACCCGCCGCGCGTTTGACTGACAGAATGAGATGAGATCAGGCTTTCTTTTTGGATTTGCGGATTTTTTTTTCAATTCAATGAATTCTTCAAACATTGTTAACGTGCTTAGATGAAGACGACATGCATTTTCTGAAGTGTTGGGAAACAAGAGTGTGACACAAGAGAATGACTAAACTGACACGTCAATAACGTTCAAATAAGTCAGAATGAGTTCCTTATTCTGGTTAAAAGAAATGAAAGGGGCTAACTTTTTATATATATTTTTTCTCATTATTCTGGTTAAAAGAAATGAAAGGGCTAACTCCTTTTTTTTATGAAAAAAAAATACACACACTTAGTAATTCATCGATTAGGATTTTTGAAAACGTTTCTTGTTTTTGAATAGTTCTGAATTGAATTAAAGTCACGGTTTGATTTGGGGGGGATCAGGGGGGGGGGCGGGCCGTGAGGAGGAGTCGTTGGTCAAACAGAGAAGGAAGTTGACACTGTGATGCAACGGATCCCCTCAGTGGACCCTCATATGAGGGGTTAAAACGCCGGCGTGTGCTCACACACGCATGTCACACACACCACGAGGGGAAACGCCATCACAGACCGATCTTCGTCCAAACAACTTACCAGGTGGGAGACGTTGTGGGTATGTGTGTGTATGTGTGTGTGTGTGTGTGTGTGTGTGTGTTTCAACTCAACTTCTTTGGCAGATAGTACTGAGGGGGGTTACTTGTGTGTGAGATCTGGCGGGTCTTTAGAAGTAAACACAAATAGAATGAAAATGATTCAAACGTTTTTCACTTGAATCTAAAGTAAAATAAATTAAAATTAAATTTTGAGGAAATGTTGTTGCCTTTACTGACTTTGTAGCTCGTTTTCTACCGGGTTTTTGGTGCACGTTCTGGAACGCTACTGCCTCCTGCTTTCTAATTAAGATTTGTATTTTAATATAGATGGAGAGCTAGATGGAACTTTATTGATCGCTCGGTAGGTCTTTTGTGGGAAATTGTTTTTCCAAATAGCAATACACAGCAGTATAGACGATAATTCATAAAAATAATAGAATAGAATGTCATGATACTTTATACTTTTGCGCCATTCCTGCCCCCAAACTCAGAATTGTACAATCTAATAGCCAGAGGAATGAATATAAGGTAATGCAAAACTTTATTGATCCCTCAGGAGGTCTCCTTCGGGAAATTGTTTAAATATATACTGTATATATATATATATCAGTATATATAGAATAGAATGATTTGAGTTATATACCAGATACCAAAATATGTTACTTATTATAAAGATACTGTTGCATTTAATATTATCAAAACGTTTTTCATGCTTTTGAATTTCTAAGAAATAAATGAACATTTTTTATGCACCCTTTTCTAGAGAAGAAAGAAGAAGAAGAACACGCAGTCATCATGCTTAGTAAAGTACAATTATTTTTTTTAACTCTGCCTTGATTCTGCTTTAAATTGTGTCAAACACATAATCTACGTTAACATATTTAGAATTTAAATGATAGAGAAAGACATTTAAGGGACATGCCCACTGTAATAAAGGTAACTCTTGCAACAATATTACAGATATTTATTTATTTATATCTTTCATTTTAGGCTTTTCTCCTAAGCTTCTCTTCTTTTAAAATTCTGGTTCTTACTTTCAGAGCTATTCATGGTCAGGCTCCTCCTTACATCACTGATTTGATCCATCCTTACACCCCAGCTCGGGCTCTGAGGTCTGTGGATCAGAATCTACTGATGGTTCCTCGCACACGGTTCAGGACCAGAGGAGAGAAATCTTTCCAGGCTGTTGCTCCTAAGCTCTGAAAAGATATTCCTCTCTCTCTGCGCTTCATGAAGTCTACTGAACTCCTTCAAGAAACATTTTAATACCCTTTATTTGTGCAGGCTTTTTCCTAATTTTCTAGGACTCTTGTGTTTGTCTTATACCTTTTAGAGTTTTTAAACTTGTAGGAATTTTTTCTGACCCTGGTCTAGAAAGGTGCTTTACAAAAACTGATACTTACTTTTAACTTGTATATCTTTTTTTTAGAACAGGGCACATGTAATTTAGTTTTCTGATTGTAAAGCATGTGTGAATTTGTTAGATTGAAACACGCATAAAAAATGAATTTATGAATTAATTAATTTTCACCAGATAGTAATAGGAACCTAAAGGCAAAAAAACCCTTCACAGACGGAAATGTTATCCTTCACCTCCTCAGTTTAAAAGAAACAAAAGATTATTTAGTTTAAAGTCTTGTATTGTTATCCGTTGTGACATGTAGTATTTGTCCTGCTATCATCGTCAGGGTTTTTGTCGTATCAGCTGCTTTGGGCATTAACTAATTGACTTTGTCATCCTTTCTCGAAGTAGTCCATGAAAATGGTAAGCATTTAGAAATTATTTTAACCTTCCCCTCTATATCTATTTTATTAACTGCTGCCTCTTCTTCTTTTGGAGTCGTCTCTATTCTGAAGTTGTTTTCATCCATCTTTTGATAAATTCGATTTTTTCTGTGAAATCATATACATTTCTTTTTACAAAAACACATTTTTATTCTTAATTTTACCTTGGAATTTATTTATGACTTAAAAAAAAACAAAAAACGGGTATATTTAAGAATTCATGACCTTTAATAGAATGCTGTATAACAAGCGTCATCCTTATTGTTGTGAGAGTGTGTTTTAGATCGCTACTGCCACCTGCTGTATGTGGGACCTACAAACCTCATCGTTTGTCAGAACCAAAAGACTCAGAAAAACCTCTGTCAAATGAAATGGACTCAGAAAAGCCTCAATCAAATGTCTACAGGCCTTAAAATAATTGTTTTAAGACAACATAGTCCTGGATTTGAATGCCTCAAACAAGATGGCATGGTTAAAAAAAGAAGTAAGTGAATCGGTGCCAGGGAACACACATTTGTGGCCACGATTTAGGATTTTGTGGCCATGAATTACTTAAAATATTACAATCTACTCCCGATTCTTCACCAGCCCTAATAGTTCAATCGGTGGTGTGCATCACACTTGTTCCAAAAGGCTTGTTCACACCCAGTACTGAATGTTATCATCGTTCTCGTTGTGCTCTCCAGGCTTCATTCTTTATTTAGTTAAAACATTTACTCTGGTTACATGATTTAATTTCTCCTTTTTTATTTTTCCTTTATTGTATTCCATGAATATAATTTTTATTTAATTTAAATATATTCTATTTACTCTGTACAGTCATCACCATTAAACTATCCTGCATTGCTTTTAATTCCCTGGCAATGAACATGATTCTGATGCAATGGCTTTTTATACAGCATTATGCATTTAATAGCAATTGCAAGCTTACCGAGGCTTGTGACGAAACGGAAGAAAGTTGTAATGGATAAATTAAATAATTTTAAGTCATTGGTGGCAACTTATTACTGTTTTTTACATAACATATCTAAGACTAACAAGTTTCAGGGCAGTTAAAGTAGTCCAACTTTTATTTTGAAGTCTGTGGGTTTCCATCTGATAGAGGTTTTCTGAATCCTTTTCCTTTGAAAAATGTTTTTTCGACTCATTTTCAATGAAAGAAGTTTTGTCCATTTCATCCAACTGAGGTTTTTCTGAGTCCATTTGGTCTGACAAATGACAACGTTTTCAAAGAAACCTGGTACTTTACTGTAAAAGTCTGTCTAATTAGCACATTGAAATATGACTTCTAAAGCTTTCAATGGCACATCGAATGCTAAAATGTTGTCTGATTGAATGATGGAAAAATGATGTAGAGTGATGGAGTTGTTAAAAAACAAAAAACGAGTTTTGAAGGTGTTTGCTCTCTGTGTGCGTTTCTAGCTTATAATAAATGAGTGAAGGAGAAGCTGTGTTGTTTTCCGGGAAATGTATTGCAGTTACAGTATGTATCAAAGATGGAGACAAAGAGCTAGCTTTGGATGGGTAGTACTTAATAATTTTCATGTCATTCACAGACAAAGAGCTACTTTTTAAATCTACAATTATACATCACAATTATATTACTATAACTCATTTCACATGGTGGAGCAAGAAGGTTGTGGGTTGTGTATGTTCTACAGGCGACGGGTTCAGGTGGGGCCCTCCTAGAGTCATATAAGGGGACTGGTGGCAGAAAAAAAAAAGAAAAAAAAGAATAAGAATAATAAAAAAACAATTGAAATTTCTAACTATGTTAAAACTTAAAATAATAACTTGGATAAATGTATTCATAGGTATTACACAAGATGTAAACAATAATAAATAAGTGCATTAAATAGTTATGTTGAAAGTCGAAAAAAAAAAAAATGGACAAACATTGTGATACATTTTTATTTCTTCTTTTTCACCTCAAAACTTTGTTTTCTAAAGAAACAACGACGACGACTGGACTTATACAGACTCCTTACGTCTTATCTCTTGACCCTCAAGCCTCCACTGGACTGTAACTAGAACATGTCAACACACATTGTGCATGCATGCACACACTCAAACACACTTCCCTCCATATCAGCCAAACACACTCTACAGTTTGTTTGCTCACCTTATGTAGATCCTCCCACCATATGTTACTTTAAGAAAACATCTCATAAATAACTGCTTGTTATGCTCATTGAAGCAGCTTCTATAAGATAAAATATTATTTATCATCTTTATTCTTATTTTTTAAGTCCACCCTCTTCCCCTTAATGAAAACAATTGAAACAAATGAAAACGACCTCAAATTAAATGTTCTGTATTTATTTTTATAACAGACCATAATTGGCTGCTTAACTTTTTCATGGGTCTTTTTGCTTTCTAATATTTACTTGCCCTCTTTCTTTAATTCATACGTGTGATTTTTAATAGTGCAGTTCATGATTTATTTCTCATTTAAGTTTGATCATAACTGATGGTCTTTTATTTTAAATTGATAATTTACATTTCTTGTTCAACTTTCTTTGAACTATGATTATCAGCAACAATCAGCAACATAGTTTTTATTGTATTTTACATAACATTATAATTTAATGATTTTCTTTTAAATTATTTTTTAATAATTCAAACCCTTTTATGGCAAACTTTAGTTTTGGCTTTTACATTTTACATTTGAAATCCAGTTATGACCTCTATTCCTTTGGGTTACAGTGTCAATGGTCATTATTTCAGATAAATAAAGGCATTTTAATGATGGTGATTGTTGGATATTGTGATTCAGGAATCATCCTTTTTCCCAGAATTAATCATTATATTTAATAAAATCGGACAATCGACCGTGACCACCAGAGGGCACCATATAGATAGATGGATAAATAGATAGATAGATAGATAGATAGATAGATAGATACACTTTATTGATCCCTCTGGAGGTGTCTTTCGGGAAATTGTTTTTCCAGCCAATGCAGACAATAGATTCATAAAACAAGAACAAAGAGCAATAAAAAGAAAGTGCAAGATGACACAATCTAAGATAAAGAACATAGATCAAAGAAAAATAATGCAGACAGAATTAACATGGAATGTCACCTTTTCACTGCACTCCTGCCCCCAAACTCACTGATGACAGTGTTCATTGGATGACTGTCATCATCCATGATGGACAGTAGTTTGTCCAGAGATCTCATCTCAGGAACTGTCACCAGTGAGTCCAGCTTCATGCCAACCACAGAGTCAGCCCTCCTGATCGACCTGTCCAACCTGTTGACACTCCTCTTGGCCACATTCCTACCCCAACACACCACAGCATAGAACACTGGCCACCACAGACTGGTAGAACATGCAGAGGAGCTTCCTGCAGATGTTAAATGATCGGAGCCTCCTCAGAAAGTAAAGCCTACTCTGAAGTCTATAGAACTGACATGCATGAGTTCAGATTGTTATGGCGATATACCTGAAATAAGTTCGCGACTTTTTCCTACCAAACTGCAGAAAACGTAATGTTTCTTTGTGTTATACTGTAATGTCCTATACTTTGGAAAGTTATCACACCTGTACTATAGATGTTCTATTCTGCAACTGTTTTACCAAGCCAACTTTTCTTAATAACCAGTCCAATTAAGTAGCTGCAACACTTTTGCTTCACTTAATGATTTCTCCTTTTATATAAATGGATGCAAAAGTCAACAAGGAAGTATAGTGACCGATAAAATAAACAGTTTGGTGAAACGTTTTAACATCAGTGCTTGAAAATGCAAATGCTCAGCCTTAATATATAAATCAGCAATTATAATTGTAATCTCAAGGACATTTTTTATTTTGTTGATCAAAATGTATACAGTTTTCTTTTAACATTTAAAATGAATTTTAAGTGTCTAATCATAACATAGATTTACTTACAGTTTAAATATATATGTTTAAATGAATCCATAAGAAAAGAAATCACTTCCTTTAAACGGGCAGAAACCTTGAGCAGAACCAGAGAGAAGCGGAAGTGAACATTGATTGGTTTGGTGAATCGGATAAACCGAAATCAATACATAATGAAAAAAAATGTTTTTTTTAAATTATGAGTATTTAAATGACTGCATCTATGAGTGCGCACAAATCTTTAAATATGTCAATCATTCAAATGAACCAGAACCTCTGACTCCCCTTTACGGAAAAGGTATTTTTTAAACATTTCTCACATGGGTCGTTAGTACAGAAGTGCTCCGGTGAATGTTAATATTTTACATATCCAGCTATTAAAACGAATAGTTGATACAGAGACAGCCAGGAGTTTATTAAAACATTTTAAAATGAAGTTTAACAAGAATAAAACTGCAAATCAGTACCTTAAAGCACTGAGAGGTTATGATGAGGGTGGCGCACGGTCGCAATACATGCATACATACGTTCATATTTAACGTGGGTCCTTTCACAAATTTATACAGTATTGTGGTTACATAAAAATTATTCTTAATTTTGCCTTTTTCCCCAACAATAATGATTAAATCCGTTAGCGAATTAATCATATTTGGGAGTAGAGTCTGTGAAAAAAAAAAAAAAAAAAGTTTATTTCCTCGGAATGAGCAAACCAAATTGGAACACAAAGAGGTAACAGCGGCACTCTGAAACTCAAACTTGAGTTGGAAATTGACACAGTAAACCATACAAACTAAAATAATAACTAATTTTACCAGGTCATCTTCAATCCAGTCAGTAACCCAGAGCTGTGTCTCAAATCGCATACTTGCCTACTCAAAGTAAGTCTTTTTGTGCGTAAGTGCGTCTCAAATCTTAGTATGCGAAATGTAGTGTGTCATGCACACTAAATTTGCGTACTCAATGGACACTATCTACCCTAAACAGCCGCCATCTTAGTGATGTTGAAGTTGCGTCATATAGATATGCATATACAGTATATGCATATATATGCATATAGTTACAGGTGCATTTTCAGCCAGCAGTAGAAGGATGAGGCGGCGTAAATATCTCACGAATTCTATTTTTAGTTTCTCATATTTTTTTCTTTATTTCTGCTGCCAGCACGTGTCGGCGATAGCGATCCAACAGCTGGTTGCAACCATTGTTAAATAGTAGTAGAAGAAGAAGCTGTTGCGTCATTTCCGGTTAGTGCAGTGTTTGATTTGAGACATACTATCTGTCGAGAATTAGTTAGTACTAGTTAGTACGTACACTATATGCATACTAACTTCTAGTATACTAAGACAAGTATGCGATTTGTGACACCGCTCGGGTCTTTCCGGAGAGTTGCATCACATGCTCCGACTCAACGCTTCAATGATCAGAGAAACATGGCTTCGCTCACAATGTTAGTTTCATTCATGAAGAGAAACAATATGTTAACTTATCACCCTTATTTGTGAAAAGAAAAATGGCAGCAGAACTAGTAAGTCCGTAAATTGTAAAACGGGAATTGTAAAAGAGATGTTGACAACGCAAGAAAAAATACATCATAAGCCTTCTGTAGCTTGTCAATACCTAATCACTTCTGGGCCAGGGAGAACATGGAAATGAAACATTTGTTTAAAAAGTCTGTTTTTATCGCAGACCTCCGACTCAACGTTTGTGGTGTGACGTACCATTCCTTTGCAGCTGTTACCAGGCCAAGGTCTCTCTTCTGTTTAGACTGATAAGAAGTCGGTGTTCTGCTTTTTCATTTCTCAAGCAAGATAACCGGAGCCTCAACTTCAATTCAAGTGGTTCATTATGGTTAAACAAATAATCCCTGCCCACGTCACAACACATCACTACTAACACAATTATCATCATTCAACCAACATTATTAATGGTTGCTGTCGCAAAGTAAACACAGCGATTCACTGTCGATGGGAAGATTTTCAGATTGCTGTATTTATTAAAGTATTTAAGGTTGATTCCAGGTTAAGTTTTTTAACATGGCTGTGACCTATTCTGAAATATCTATGGTAACACACCCGCTTTCTGGCAGTTAATGTTTAACATGAGCATTCACCTTTCCTCCTCCTACCAGTTCTAAGCAAATACATCCATGGAGAGGTTCAATGTGCTTAAGGTCAGAAGTGATAACCTCAAATGTGGTTGACTTAAACTGTTGGATAATAGGAACCGGTGACTTTTGGACCGGTTCACTCCCTACTCCTTCTCAAAATGAACAATTAGGGTGGTTTATCTTCATTATGAATAGCTGCCCATCATTAGTTAAATCAGCTCCTGCATCCATGCTGATAAGAGAGTATTTTTCAGAAAGTCACTCCCTTCAAGATGTTCAGTACAAAGAGGTATATATTTCATGGCTATCATCTTTTAAAGATATATATGTAACACAGTGGTCCTGTAACGTTGAAGCTTAAATGGTTTGGAAATTAATTTTTTAAGGCTCATAGACTGTAAATTGTCAATTATACATGGGGTATCTGTTTGTATGTTTGGGTGTCTGTTAGGTATGTGTTTATCCCTGCTGAAAATAATAATAAAATAAGTTACTCTGGTGTAAACGATCAGAGTCACTGGGGAAGGAGGACACATTACTGCCAAGGGTTAGCACTCTTAAGCCCCTAAATTGCAGGTTGGAATTATGTACCCTGTAAAAAAAAAAAAACTTTTATTGATTTTTCAATTCATACACTTTTAGTTTTGCCCCACTTCGACTCTGTTTTGAATTGTTTTTAGATATCAGTTGCCAACTAACTGATATCTCCTAACAGGCTGTTGGGCCGCAGGACAGATTTGGAGTGTCCTCCTGCCACTCCTACTGGCATCAACCAATGGCCCTTTCCTTCTTCTGTGTGAACATACACTAGTAGATCTGCCCAGTGGGATGCAACCAGGGCTACTATGACTTGTTCACAGACTTTGCTGTTCAGTGCAGTAACTTTCTGACTTCTGTTATCTTCACCATCCTTCAAACCTGGACAATGAGAAAAAACTGTTTTCATGTAGGCTCTGCTGAGTGGATGAGTGAGTGTGCACGTTTTTTTGTATCATTTTTAGAAACTCTATTGTACGGAAGTATTTATTTGATTTATAAAACGGTAAGGTAGACTGCTCGAAGATAAAAGCAAAAGTATTTAGCTTTAAACCTTTAGGTAACAATTTATTATTTATGTTTTAGAATTTGCTTTTCTTCTTTTGAAAGACTTTTGAACAGTGTGTGGTAGTTTAAAGTTTAAGTGCCACATTTTGCCTGTTTAACAAACTCATTATTTGGCACCGATCCAAGGATGGATTGGATACGTAAATTGCGTTTTCAAACCTAATAGTGCTTAAAATGTTTTAATGAGCATAAATAAAATCTTTGTAGAACCAGAGAGTCGCAGAAATCTGAGCTGTTCATTGAGAACTTTTGCTTCAGCACGTTGTACAACACAGAGAGTGACGATTCATTAACTATTTGATCTAGATGTCAATTGAGACCATTCCCTCAAGCTATTCCAGATAAACACCAACTTTCATAGTTTACCTTTTTGAGGGTGTCCACGCTCATCTTATGCACTCATTGTAGCTGGGATGTACCCCATCGAGCCGTCAATAACAAGCGGCAGACATTAGTTGATGGCTAAATTTAGGACCATTTAAAAATCCAACTTTTATTCTATCTTTACAAAATCACATTCTATTGTATTGAGTAATATTGCTATGTTGAATAAAATAACGTGTGTCTATTTCATTTGCATATACACACAGATTTGTGACACATGTGTAGTCATGCTTTGAAATACTGGCCTTCGAAGCTGCTCAAAAAGTTTCCAGGCCATGCAATGGCTTTGAATGATTACGATCTTCACTCTTGCATTTTCCTTGTACAAAGATGAAAAAAGACAAAATGTATGCTTTTAATCCTGAAATTTGGCACAACATTTCAGCACATAAAACTCTTTTTTATTATTATTTTGATTATTTGGAACTGAAGTATAGATCTGCAAAAGCATTTCGATTGAACCTAATAAATAAAGCAGTGTGGACACGAGTAATATTATTCTGTGCAGAAATAATATATCGTGTTGCAGGGTTTAACCTTTTTTGGCACCAGTTTAGAAGTCATTCAACATTTTTGACGATTCTACTAGACACAATAAATTTGTCTAGGATCTGTGAACTTTGACAATTTCCATTAAATTCCACCTTGTGACATTAAAAAGAGGGAAAAGCAAAACATATTTTAATTGTTTTAAGCGTAAAATTACGTTAAACTTAAAATTACATTAGCTTCATGATAGAGAGTTGGAAGGATGGATGGATGGATGGATATCTAAAGCAAGGGTAGCTGAAAGTAACTTGCTCCTTTAAGAAACATCTTAAGACGTTTTTATTTGTTCAGGCTTTTCCTTGATTTTCTGGAACTCCTGTTGTGTTATCAATTTTATCTTGATCTTTTAAGTATATACTTTATTGAATATTGTTTTGATTGTTTAAGCGCTTTGTGACCCTGGTCAAAAGCACAATCCAAAAAAAATTACTTACTTACTTATAAAACGGAGGAAATTGATTTTGATGATTAAACCTACAACCCTCTGGTGGCTTATGAACTCATCTTTACTGCATGATGCTGAGAGGCACCATCAGTCACTATTGTCCACGGAAAACAATCGAAGCATTATTTGGCGATAAAGACAAGCAAGAGATTGATGTTTCTTCTTTTAAAAAACATTTACAGATAAGAATATGACGGCACATATTTTATGGTTTTCACATCCAACATACCAAGCATGCTACTTCCCAAGTACCGGTATATGTTTCCACTTTAGCCCTCAACATTCAGTGTAATCGTTGCCCTAACAGTTAATCTCTTTACACAAAAGGGCACTTTGTTACTGCAGCTGCTTTGTGACAAAAATGCAAATCTCTTACCAGTTTTTCAGATTCTTTCTCTGCCTGTCTTTATTTCCAGTGGGTTTTGTTTGAAATGTCAGGATTAAGTTTTTATCACCCGAGCACAAACTTGTTTTGATGGCGACAGAGGAAAGAGGCAACCATCGACCCCCCCACCCCAAACTCCACCTTCTACTATCCAACCTAACTTCTTTCTCCTTTTTTCTCTTCTATTACCCCTACCTCATGTCACATGACCCTTTCACAGATTAGGTGGAAAAAAAAAAACTTTCCGGATTTAAGCCGAACCAACACAAAAGCCGCGACACCACTCCAGCTACACTCCCCAATACGAGAGGCAGAGGACGGATAGAAGGAGGGGACGGCGGTCGAGTGAACACGAGGAGAGCAGAGGGGCATCACAGCAGAGACGGCCGCACAGAGGCAGCGGATCTTTGCCATCAGAGTCGAGAAGGATGGAGGTTAAACAAGTTGCTGGGATCCTGGTGAGTTCACTTGTGACACACACAGCATTTTCCAAGCTCAACAAAGTAGACACCTGTATATGTGTGTTTTTGTTCTCGGTTTGTAACAAAAAATGGTTGCATTTGATTTTCTTCAAGAGCAACACTCTTTCATCTTCTCTATCCTTGGGTTGCATTTTTCTATTAGATCTTGCATTATTTACAGGCGGATCTATCAGATCCCACAAACCTATACAAGCGTTTTTCTGTTGTTTCATTTATGATTTAAGATGTTAGTTGTATCTAGCTTTACTCAGGTAGGCTTGTAGCCTCTTGGACACATCTGGTCCTCTGACTTTTATCATCTATAACTGCTTAATGTTTCACACTTCTTACCAATCATAATAATTGTGTGCACGAATGCTCCTTCCCAGGTGCAAAACAAATAGACTCAAGGACTCATTCTTTCCTCGGGCTATTAAATTGTACAATTCTGAGTTCTGGGGCAGGAGTGGAGTGAGAGTATCTGGATGTTCTGTTCTATGTTAGTCTTTGTATCCTTTGTCTTTGTTGTTTTTCTTTGATCTATGTTCTTTTTCTTTATCTTTAGACTTAGATTGTGTCATCTTGTTCTTTCTCTTTATGTTCTTGTTCTTATTTAATTTTGCTTTAATTTTTATTTTTTATAAAAAATTGCTGTATGTATTGGTTATTGGAAAAAAACTATTTAGTATCAATAAAGCTTTACCTTACCTTACCTTACCTTATATTTTTTTAGATCATTCAAATTTTCTTAGCTAATATATATATATAACGCGTATAAAATTGTAATACTTGTAGTCTAGTTTACTGGATACATTTTTTCAAACCCAAGTTCATAGTGAAGCGACGTGAGGAAGATGGCTGTCTATGTGCAATTGGCCTAAGATTCACCCCCAGTCTGTTTTTGATGTTCGTCTGCAGCTGTCGGATGACCACATGAGTCGCCCTCCACTTAAGTTGTTTAATCTTGCTGCACCACATGGTCACTCAGAGCGCAAACTGTTATTTTGTTGTCCTAGTTAAAATGTTTTCATTCTCCTAGACCCTAAGGTGACACTGTAAATGTGTATTTTAAGGACAGTCATCTTGAAAGTTCCCCCAGACCTTGAATGAACTTTTTGTGGTTTTTGTATGTAGTTTTTTCCTAGCTAGGTTTCTGATTTAACTTTGCTTGTTTTCCCAGATCTGCACAACTCATCATCAAAAAGTTGTTCAAAACTTTTTTTTAAATATTCCAAAACTATATAATAATCCACTTATTAGTTTAAAAAAAAAGTTTCTTGTACTAATGGGCTTTGATACGTTTGTCAGTGTGCGGTTTTTGCTGGTGCTTTAAATAGAGACTTGGCATCATTGGCAGTCAGGTCACTTCTCCTTTTCTCCCTCTCTTTTCCTGATTCACTCTGCCACACATCTTGAGAGAGGGATAAACACAAACTCTCCTGACATTCAAACTTCTTTTGAACTGACACCATACAGTAGATTAACTTTCCTTATTCTCACCAAAGCATGACATTCATCCACAGTGAAGACATGGACTTTCTTTTTAAATCATTCCTTTTAATTAAGTATTTGCATTGAAAATGGAAATGAAGCCTTTGTGTGTGATTCCTTTAAGATCAAACTATAGTTTGGCTCGTTTACTTATCATTGCGCCAAGGGTTTGCTTTCTTCTTAAGGATCAGCTGTCAGTGGGTAAAACACATCCGTCTCCAGTATTTCACCATTTGAAACTTCTCCATACTTCTCTCCATGGCTCAATACTTATGAGGTGTTCCACGAGGTTCCCTTGTAGGGCCCCAAGTTATTTCCTCACAACATATATTTTCACTTTTGTAAAATACACAGATTTTTCTTCCAATTAGAGATTCCCAAGTTATTTCTGCTGTTCGAGCTCGTCTTAATGATGTCACCAGTTAAACTAAGTTGATCTTTAGACCGTCCTTGAGGCCTGATGGGACAAGGGTCTATCAGGGGCCCAATCTGAAGGTAAACATGTTTGGTGTTACACAAGAACATTTCTTGCAGAGCTCATGCCATTAACACCCTCAAGCGGCAAGAAAGTTAATTATCATCTATTTGAACCTTTATTTATGTGCTTTAATACAGGTCTGGTTTTCCGGGAGTGTTTTAAGGATTTACATTTGGCCTCCCAGATGGCTGGTGGATGAACCCATCACTGTAAATCTTATACTATGAAAAAGGCGCTTGCTTCCTCCTCTTCTTGGCTGGTAGCCTTCTGTCAGGTTTCTTTATTTCCAAAACTTTATACCCCAGCTCCTTCCCAGAGTTCAATGCTGGCCTCATATCCTCAATCTTCCTGCGTTGTCTTGGACTGGCCTGGAAGCCGCCACTTCCACTGGGCGGATGAGCAGATGGTGCCCTGGCACAAACCTTTATAGGGCAGAAAGCTGTCTCTTTGTTTTTACTCCCAAATGACTTCTTTGGACACGTTTTTCTTTAAAATGTTTCCAGTTTGGAGCGAGTTTAAGGGTGCAGAGGGAGGAGGAGTAGACTGGAGGGTCTGCTAAGTTCTGATAGCTCAGGAGATCCACATGAATAAAATCCTGAATTGAATACTGTGTGAGACTTTTTACATTTTTTACTGGGTGTCACTGCTTGGGTGCCAGCACCTAGCTTAAAATCAGTCTCTCTCTACACTGCTCAAAATCCACAGAGACTAGACATAATAACACTGAATATAATGTCCTAAAATGTCATCGCATGGTGATTGGATGACTTGTGTAAAGTCATTTTCTTAAGGCAACAGTGTTGCAGGCGTTATGGCCATTGAGAACTGTTGGTCAGAACCATAACAGGGCGTCTTTTTATTTATCTCTCAATGTCTGTGAACATGGCCCATCTATTCCACTTGACTGCCAATCGGGATGAAAAGTGCTATATAAATAAATATTCCTTCATCCAATGTTTTTTTTTTAATCCAGCAAATGAACTTCTTTTGGAATCCTTATCCTCTTTCTTAGTCTTACAGCTGTGCTTTTAGGACTAAATGATCCCTCTTCTTCTGTCAAATTATTTCAAATTCTACAGGCTATTTTCTGCATATCGGATATTGGTGAGTAACCATCTAAATGTTGGCGTGTCTTAGCATTCGTAGTAGGCTTCATCATTCTTAAATTTCGGTTCGTTCTCTTAAACTTATGTAAGACACACACTGAGTTCACAGCACTGCTCAGTGCACGTTGACTGCCTCTGGGTTGAAAGTGTAACACATGTGTAGGAAGATGGAAGGATGGAGTGCAAGTCAAAGTATATTTTTGGGGAAAGTTAAAGAGAAATATATTTGTGGCAGATTCTGCTCTGACCCTTTCACTACCCACATGAATGGGAAGTAGCAGAAAAGTAACCAGCTGTCGTACAGGCCACTCATTAGTTGTTGTACAATTGAAGGACAAGTGGCAGACATGCCAAACACGTCCACTGCTGGGCAGCCTTTAAAAGGTAACCCACCAACTGCCATGTACACACAGTAAGAAGGAAAAAAAGGAAGCGCTTTTTGTTTTGGACCTTATTTGGGAAAACCCACTGAGGCTGAATTTTTTCTTTTATTTCCTTTATTTTTTAATTCTCCCTTGCATTTACTGGTTAATGGCTCCCCCTCCCTCCTGCTTCAAGACAAATGAAGCTGGAAAATAGAACAATACTCCTCGCTGAAGTTGGGGAAATTGCGGACTGGGCCCTGACATTGTGCACCTACAACACGGCTCTTAAATCTCAATCACCAATTTCTTTTGGTATTATCATAATTTTCAATGAACTCTTTTCTAAAGCCTTTTCAGAACCATATTTAGGTAATTTGTTGCGCTTGAACCCAACCTGCTCCCTGGCTCTATGTGTGGATGGGAGTGTTGAATGGCAGCTATGAGCCTGGGACAAGGGGGGGTCTGCTTTTCTCAGGGCTGGTCAGCCTTCGCCTACTTTGACCCACACCGCCCCCAAGTTATTTATTGCTTTGTTTCTTATTTATGCTACTTATGCTATTTGACCCTTTGCGCATTACATTTTATTGTCCACCACAAATGGTTTATATGCTAACATAGTCATCACAGTTCATCCGTTAAAATTGGGGTGATAACAATTATCGTCTTCTCCCCTGATAATTATAACTATTCAATTTTGTCACTCAAACTGTTACATTTTTCATGATTTTGCAGCCATCCAGCACCCCCTGAACTCCAATAAGGAAGTATTCATCAATAATGTAAACAATGTTTAACTAGTTGCCAAATTACCAAGTATGTCTACATAAAATACACTACTAATCATTGTACAAACCAAAAGACACTGCATAAAATAGAAGTTAGGCTATTTAATTGCCTTGGTTTTGGTTTTCCTGGCATTTATATAAATCCATTTAGTTATTTAAACATTGTTTTATATTTAATTTCTTACATTTTTGCTGATCATTTGCATAATATCAAGAAGACTTCCCTGTCCTTGGTTGTACTCCTTACCATCATCATCATCATCCTGCTCTTTGACACTTGCACTATGTTGTCCTCCATCTCTCCTCCTCATTGTGCATGTTGTGACATTGGTTCCCACCAGATGGCTCCCTGGTGCAGAGTAATACTCCAGCACATAGTTGGAATAGTTGATGAACATCCCGCTGAATTGCTGACATACTTATCAGTTTGGATCCTTTTCAATCGTTTCTCTGTGACTGAAGTTACCGTAAGTTTGACTGAATGAATTACAAGAACCATAACAATAGAGAACTTTCTGCAACTCAAGTTGAGAGTGAATCAATGGTACAAAGTGAATACAAAGTCTTTTGTCTCTCACCATTTTACCAATTACTTTAATTGTCATTTTAAGATGTTTTATCCTCAAATTCACAGACACAATTTATTCTATAACCCAGCAGAAAGAGCAGGATTAGCATCTTCATTTATGTCAACAAATTGTGAGTGTTAAAAGGTGGAATAATCATCACATTTCTCCCATTTTAAGAGCATGATCTGCAGCTCTATGTGGCGAAATGAGAACCCATGAGCTTTGTCGCATTAAGGATTTTGCTCACCTTACTAAAGTCTGTGCAGCATCGGCACTTTAGAAATGGAGGACGAGTTATCTCTCTTCAGATGCTGCTCATCCTCTAGCTACATTTCAGCCCAACAGTGACTTCTGCCACGTGTGGACAACTTCAGTCACATGTCCCTCACTTTCATTCCTAGCAATGGTCCCATATGTTTGTTAAAATGTGTATGTTGTGCACTTTTGCCGGCCTGATTTGTTCCGCCGCCTTCTCTCCAATGAGCCCCACTCTCCCTGGGGGTCCAAGCTGAAGCCTCACGCTATTTATACAGACCTAACAGCTGGGGCCCTCCCAGCCAAAGCAGTGAGGGGTAAAGGGGTGAGGGGGGAAGGGGGGAGAAATTATTATCATGGAAACTTCAGGTTAAACCAAGCGTAGGAAATGTCTTCCTGCGCTCTCATTTTTTTAACCTCTTTTGCTTTTCTCCATTTTTTTTTTTCTGGCAGCGGCCAGGTCAGGACATGTTGAACCAGACAGGCAGACAAATATCGACTCACTCATTTGAATGTCACTCACCGTTCACGCCTCTGATTCTAATCTGGATTTCCTTTGCTCTCTGTTTTCTTCCTCTTTCCTGACCCCGCTGCCTCCAATTAAAAAGCTGTGGAATTGACTAGAATTCACTGTTATTTCTCAAACTCTGCCTTGACATGTCTTTCCAATCACTGAACAAAACTGTCCTGCTGCTGCGAAACACCATCTTTTGTATCCGTTTTTCTCCAGTAATCTTTCAGCGGGTATCCTCTTGTGACCAGCGTCCATGTGAGGCTCTGTCTCTCTCCTTCTACTTTTCTGATCACATCAGCTTCTCCGTCCTTACTGTCGACTTGCTTAGCTTGTTCGTCTTGCAGGAATTAAAAAATGTCAGCCTTGTCAATGCCTTTTGCAGTTTATAGTCTGGCAGTCGTTGACAAAGGCAAGAGGAGATTAAGTTAATTGATTCAGAGGACAAGTATGTAGATGTGATGAAAGAAACTTTAGAGAATAGCATGAATTAAAACTTTTGCTGTAATTAGATTAGAATCATCTACTAGTCGAAATGATTCTTCATTAATGATTATGACAGTCGTTATGGACGAGGTTTTCATAATTAAATAAATGACATTCCGCTGGTGTGGATATAATTGGACCCATGTATATGAAGTATGAACGTGTAAAGTATTTAGTACCATTATTAGAATGAATGGAGATGTATGTGTGCCTTGGTCAAACTTTGTCCTTAACAAATTGCAGGATATGGTTTTACATATTTAGGTGTATGGAGATCTGAACAGAATCCTCAAGCCTTTTTTTTTAATCCTAGCTCAATAAGTCAGTTGCTGCATTGAACAAAACATAAATCAAATTGCTGCAGCTTCTTTATTTTTTATTCCCCTTTTATATGCCCTTTAATGTTCATAAATTATTGTTTTTTTCTTATAAAAAAAAATTCACACACACACTTAAAAATAAAAGTTATGCCCAGAATTCACCGGGGGACGTTAAAAAGTTTAAATCTAGTCTTGAAAATATGTGATTTGTATTGAACAGCTGAAAGAAAAAAATCAAGATTCTTAACGCAATGTATTATCAACTGCCCTTCTAATTGTTGAGGGCTAATTAAGCACCACACATTTCTTTGGTTAATGTCATGACTTTGGACTGATGCATTTATACATATGACACACTGCTAGAAATGAATTTTACGGTCATTGGAGTATAACAAGTATTTGTAAAGCAGCAACTAGGCACAGCCAGTGGTGGTAAAATTGGGCTTTTTAAAATAAATGTATGTTTGACTATTAAATGAAATCAACAACATCCAACAATTCGGTCTTAAAATGTGATATTCTGCACCTCATGATCTTGTGAATCATTCCAAATAGAAATAGACCTTGACAAATGGGATTTGCTCATTAATGTATTTCTCCTATAGTAGTGCACCTTTTTCCTCAAGGCATCTGTGTCCTAAAAAATATTCTTGGCATGTATGTGACGTGATACGTGCAGCCACCACATTCAATGCCTGTACTTCTAAGATTATACTGCCATAGTTTGCAGTGTGTTAAATTACTTCATGAACTTGTTAAAAGCCTTTTTGATTTATGTTGCCTTTTAGTGTAGAATAGCAATTCGTATAGGGGTCGTACAAGCTCATGTTAATGATATGAGTGTTTGTGTAATACTATTTAAACTAAATGTATTCTTGTATGTGTTCAATGTTGAAAGAACAAACAACTTGTTTGTTTAAAGTTTTCATTGAATTGGATGAATGTCATTTGAGGTTGTCCCCAAAGTATCAATATTTGTTACGTCAAATTGTTATTCTGCAGTACAAATTTCAAACCAGAGGACAGCGTCAAACTGAAACGGAGTTGCGTTGATCTCTCCCAGATATTTTTTTTTACTTCTCAACTAATGCTTAGTTGTCTAACAAGTCTTTCAGAGTTAAAATATTAAAAAGTTAGATTATTGAACTACTTTTTCCATCTAATTCTGGAGTTTATTTAAAATGTTAGAGAATATGCTTCTCTTCAAATTTTTAAGATGAAGAGTCAAACCATAAAGGATTTCATGCACGGTCCAAAACATTATGACTCAGTAGACTTGTTGAACACAATGGGTCAAACTAGTTGGGTGATGGAAAGAGTTTAAGACGACGTCAGACACTATAATGATCTCATGTGAGTCACAACGATTGTATCTTAGCTGTACTTGTACTGCTAAGTGACACTTCTCCTTGAGAGATGAGTTCATGGATGTTTTATTGTGTCCCACTTGCAGTTGATTCTTGTTGTAGAAGGATGTTAAGATAAAATTCAAATTTGGTCAGGTAGTTGTAGTACCTATCTATACCTGGTTGTTGAGCGGCAGTGTATCTTTAGGGGATCTGATGAAAGAGGAACAAACTGCATGTGTGCCTTGCAAAGACCGTAATCTGTCATGAAAAGATGTTCAATTCAGTAAGGATTTCAAGCTATGTAAACAGGCTTTAAGTACAGAGCTTTTAGATAAGCAATACATCCATTGCTAGACCTCTCTGGATACCAAAAAAAACCCCACATATTTTAGGAATTTCACATTTGACATGCTTCATACAACAAACTCAAAGAAAAGCGTATAATGTTGAAACAGAAAATAGGATATTTTTAATGGTGGCTACATAACAAGACCACAAATAAACTTGACCTTTGATCCCCTATAAATCTGTCATTCGGCTGGACGATTTCTTAGTTAAACTTCCGCTCAGTGCCTCTACACCTCCTCCAGGAACACTGTGTTGGGCGGGTATGTGTCAATCAATCTTTCACCAAACCCCTGATGAGATTTTCAATTCCCTTGACAAGCAAATGAATGGCTGTCCACGTTGCTCGTCCCATGTTAAACATGACTGGCGGGCCTCCGTTGAAGTGGCAGCGACTATTATACAGAGCTATCAAACTGACATTAGGCTCTGTGCCAGTTCCTTCTAATGACATCGCTTGAACAATGTCAAGTCAACAAATCAAGAGTGAGAAACTTTGGTCTAGTTCCCCTGCATTAGTGATGTTCTTGTTGATCCCTGCGACGCCATTGTTTAAAACCCAAAGAAATTTGACTCTTGCTTCCTGACTTTTATTTCTCTCTCTTCACCTTTTCGCTAGCTACTAGCCATATGGTGTCAAGTAGAGGTAATAATACATGTAACCAAACGGAGAGTCAGTAGGGACGTGCTTGATTTTAAAACGGGGGGTCCCTTGTTGCTGAAGAGGCGGAAGAGCTGGGTCTTGGCCTTTTTGGCCTGGTGGTGTGACAGCACGCAGGGCTTGGGTAATGGTGGGGTGAGGGCGCTGGCAATGTCGGGTTGTAGAGACAGATGAGGATTTGGAAGAGTCAAGTGCTCCTGAATGGGAAGTTGTTGGTGGTCCGTAAAGTTGCAGCAGCTGCCTTTGAAAACAAACTGAAGAAATAAGAGACAGAGTGAAAAGGATGAAGGGTGAGTGTGTGGGGGGGGGGGCATGGCAGTCCGGTGGATGGCGTGTGGGCACCTCACTTTGAGACTTGTCACTTGTGGGCTCCTCACTTTTTGTTTCCTCGGTTTAATCTGTTGGGAGAAAAGTGGGGAAGAGCGAGGGAGTTTGGCCACTACCCATGGGTGCTCTAGACCCCCCATCTATACCACTTTACTCCAGCGAGCCAAACTAAAAGTTCGACACCCCCTGGTCCCCTACATCAAAGCCACCCCCATGATTCCTCCTTCTCCTGCAAACTTGCTCTGTATTCTGTCTAGGTGCTGGAGTGACAATGGCCCATTCATTGTGGCGGTAGAGTGAAATGACTGTGGATGTTTCCTTCGTCTGTTGAGGAGGGTGCATATTCCTAAAATGGTAAAATACGCTAGAAAAAGGGGGTGGAAATATAAAGTAAATGAGGCTTTGGAGAAATAGTGGGCTGAGTAAAAAGTAATACTGCAAGAGGCGGGAGTAGTGGCAGAAAGGGAGCATTGGGATTGTACAAGGAGGATGGGGGTGTAGGGAGAGATAGAGAAAGAGAGAGAGAGTGAGAGAGAGTGGGCTACCATGCCGAATGAGTGAGGGAGGCAGGCAGGAAGCATTGCTCCATCAGATGAAATGAGGTGAAAGTAATTCAGGAATTAATCAAGACCCGGCAAAAGGGAGGGTATACTGTGTTTTTCTTCCCCCCTCGTTGGCTGTGGAACTGAAAGGCAAGGTGTGAATGAAGGAGCCAACAGTGGGCAGCAGATCATCACCTCTAGGTCACAGCATCAAATCATGTCTGAGTCGAACACTGTTGCCGCCTCCACCGCAGACCAGGTCAGTTTAAGCTGTTGAATTGTTGTCATTTTTGGTCGCCTCTATTCTTGGTTCGTGAAAAGAGGCACCCTTCTCCGGCTTGTTTGAAGACTTTTGGTGATGACAAACCGGGATCCAGTCTGATGTATGTCATCTTTACATCCTGATTAGGAAGTAGTTAGACAGAGTTTCTAACAGCAACCATGCAAGTGTGTGTTTCTTGGACTATCAAAGCAACGATTGTTTTGGCCCCGAGCTGCCTGGACAACGGTACAGGGTCCTGAAAGAATTGAATTCATCAAGACAAGCTATTGTCTCTGCCGCCTTATTTTTCGGTGATCATTCAGGGGGTCTGTGACGACTCAATACCCCCCACATCCCGTAAGGAGGGGGAGGCAGCTCTTTAAAAACCCGACCACGTGTGGCAGTCCTGAAAAGTTTTTATAAGTAATTGCAGTGGGAAGTCCGGGCTGCACTGTGAGAGACAGGAGCCGTAAGGAAGTGGGCCGGTCAGCAGTGTGTGTGAAAGAGAGTGACAGAGTGGAAAAGCAGAAGTGTCCAGAAAGGCAGGATATTTATGCCTGCGTCCCTCCTGTGCACTCTCCCACCCATAGCCACAAAAATCAAGCACTTTCAAACAATAGTAAACCTTATATTCCATAATTGGTAATTGAGCTTGTGTGTCTTAAATTGATTGTTTATATCACTCTTTACATTTAATTAATTTAATATACTGAAGCAGATTAATACAAAACTGTGGCTAATTTGTTTTGGGAAATAAAACGACACACATTAGCTGGGACACGCAATAAAAACAATCTTTCAAGTTTTTCAGCGAATTTGACAGCTTATTCCCATCGACACACAAATTGTGCATGAAATGAAGGAGTGGGTAGAAGGTAGAAGATGTTTTGTTCACACACTCACTAATCCTCTGGTTCTGGGCTGTGCAGATTTGTCAATGTGGCCAGTCGTTTTTTTCCCAAAAGCGTTGATGGACAGGATCAATCAGATTTGATGTAGAATATGTCTGCTGAGGAATTCTGCAAAGGAATATGGCTGAACGTTTGAATCATAATAATTGAATTAATCAGCCCAAAGTGGACTAAAATAACATCCTACAAAGAGACATCTTGCTGCGCTTTGCTTTGGATAATCTATTTCCTTTTAAGTTGATCAACTATAAACTATTGGCTCTTTTGCAACCATGATTTATATTAAAAGACTGTCATATACCTTTAATATACCTTTAAGCTGCATATTTGAGTCTTCACTTTTTGGTTTAAAGCCAAATATATATACGTATATATATAAAAAACATGCAACATATTTCTCACACGGTAAAGTAGTTGCGGGTTCAATCCTAAGGTTCACATTTTGTCTTTAAGCAAGGCATTGGCTGCATCGCTGCCTACTCCCATCAGTGTGTAATTGTGTGTGTGAATGGGTAAAAATAGTTGCTTGGAAGAAAAGTGCCTGCTAAATGCATAAATGTTAATGAAACCTATTGAGATAGTTAGTACTCAATAGGTTCTCAACAGTAGCCTTAGCTTAATGAATACATTTGTGGATTTGTCTACATTTAAATACACTTTTCAGTGACGCTTCATATCCATTTGAGTTGTATGGATACATGCCTTTGTCATCTCTTCTGCACCCCTAAACTCTTCTTTCTTCCTACCTTATTTAAATACTGTTTATGCTGGTAAGTACTGACAAACAACATGTTTTATCTGTAGCTCTGCTCCAGCTGCAACTCCTGTTTATTGCCTTTTCAGTTTTATTAAAAGTGTTGAGAAGGTTGACTTGTTTTGGATTTTTATAAAGACTGTATGACACAGCCTATGAATAACATGCGCTAGCAAAGTCCTTGTTGTTAAATGAAAATACCAATTTAAATGTTTTTTAATGGACATTAGGGAGATTTAGAGGGCAGCAGACATATATCATAATACATGATACTGAGAGGGACATAAAATACAGAAGGCAAAAACAGGGATGCTCATATCCAAACTGTGAATATAAGCGTGAATATAAAAGTGCAAAAAGCAGAAAAATGCTCATTTTGTTTCCAATCAGATGCAAATAGTTTTCCTTCCTTACCACAAATCCCGTGCAAAGTCATCACCCATTTTTTTATATGTGACTCATAAAAACTAAAGGGTTCAGAAAACCAGTGCCAGAGCAATGTAGCAAATGGTTATGAACTGAATGCTCGACTAATGATCGCAGTAATGGGACATTCAGATCAATCTGCTTATTGCTGCTGATGATGATGATAAAGTGATTGTTAAGGCTATTGTGAAGAAGTGAACTAGATATTAGTTGTAAACAATACATTTGAAAAAGCGTCACCAAGTCTCCACCTCTAAGAGACTAGTTATGGAAACAAAGCGGGACGTGATTACAGCCGGCTGGGGCGGGGAAGAAGCTCATTATTACGTTATAATGAGTTCTCTGAGATTTTACACAGAGGATGACTTTATAAAGTATTACTTTCAAAACATCATACAACAAGTACTTTAACAATGTTTGAGTAAGTCAGGACAGTTGGGGGTGTAAGATAATTGAAGATTTAACTGTGCTTTGTATTTTTTGCTACCCTTTCATTGAACCATCAAACATGGCCAATAGGGAGGAGTTGCAGTACGGTATTTTATAGCAAAACCTCAACAGATTTTAATTTTTTTTAGATGCATAAAAAGAAAGTCTGTGGTAAGTTTCAATAGAATGTATTGTTTGTGTTAAGAAGGAACAAAATGATAATCGAAATGATTTATACTAGATACTTTATTGATCCCCGGAATAAAAATGTTTTTTTTCCAGGAGCAAAATAATGCATCCATCCAAACAAACATCCATTAATACATTTAGCAACAATCAAATAAATACAATATAATAAATTCATAAATACAAACAAAACAGAAATAAATACTTGAAAAGTTGCCAACAAAAAGTAAAAAGTGCATGTTGGCAGAGAGGACAAAGGATGTCTTAAAACATTCCGTTCTGCAATGCATGGAGAGGAGCCTGTTGCTGCGGTTACTCTTCTTAGCCGCCATAGTTTCATGCAGACGATGTCGAAATTTACTCTGGGTGCTCTGCATAAGAGCCTTCATCCTTTTCTCCAGCACTGCTCTCGCAGAGTCCATCCTTTTCCCCATCACTGACACACATTTCCCCATCAGCCTGTCCAGTCGGTTACTGGCTCTGGTTGTCATGCCTCTGCCCCAACACACAACCCCAAAGAACTCCGCACTAGTAATGAAAGACTGATAGAAAAGGTAAAAAAATTGAGCTCCTTCATCAAAAGACCTCAGCCTCCTCAGGAAGAAGAAAGAAGAAGGAAGAAGTCTGCTCTGACCCTTCTGGTACACTGCACTTGCCTGAGCTGACCAGTCCAGTCTGTGATCCAGGTGGACTCCCAGGTACTTGTACAACTTGACAACGCCAATGACCTGTCCATTTACTGTGTTAGGCTGATGGGAGGTACTCCTGCAAAAGTTAATGATCATCTCCTTGGTCTTGGACGTGTAAAGGATCAGACCATTTCTCTCACTCCAGTTAAAGGAAGCAGCCACCAAATCCCAGTGGTCTGCTTCAACCCCTTCCTTTACACATGCCACAACCGACGTATCATTGAAATACCTTTGTATGTGGCATGTTATGAGTTATGAGCAAAGTCTGTGGTGTAAATTGTGAAGAGGAAGGGGGAAACAACGGTACCCTGTGGTGCCCCAGTATTGCTCACCACAGTTCCAGACACACTCTTCACCAATCTGACATACTGTGGCTGTACAGTGAGACAGTTGTGGATCCAGTTGGTAAAATTAGGACTCACTCCGATCTTCACCAGTTTCTCCCTCAGGAGTGTCACATGCCTTTGCCATTTATTTACACCTGTGTTTAATGCTTATGCTAATTTAACTTATAAATATAAAATGGGTATTAGATTATCAGTCAATGTCATTTGCTTAATAATTGTGCATTACTACTTATTTAACACTTCATTTAAAACCTACTTGGTGTTGATATTCCGGCATTTTTCTTTATGATTAGACCTGGCTGGTTTTATAGGCATGGCGTTTTAAAATGTCTCAATGTGTTCATTTACTAATCAATTTGATTATTTCTTTACAAATGTTTGACTTGTCCAACGTGTTCTTTTCACTGTGGGCAAAATCATCTTCATCTCAACAAATATGCATCTAGATCAGAGTTAAGCAAATGAGTACCCTAAAGGGCTACATGAATGTGACCAATCCCTAATATAATGTAAATAAATACTGGTACAATACTGGTATCTAGTATTTTTTGGCACTAGTTATGTTTCATTTTATTATTTCTTTTTACTTACAAAAAGACCATTGATGAAAAATATAAGCATATGTTTATAATTATATTTCTTTTTTAATTTTATCTGTTTGTTAGAAGGAAAAAAAGTTCCCTGTTAAAATAGTTGTTGCAAATATTTAATGCTGCATTCTCCCCAGTTCAGTTGGAGTAAAACTAGTTTTAAATAGTATAGATATTTCATCTGACTTCTCAACGCTTAAGCAGTGATATAAACTTGTGATCTGAAAATACATCACATTGTTATTAAACACACCTTTCTTTTTTGGTATTAGCTAAGTCAAAAATGACGAACACACTTGTGTATTGTTTTCAGGGGTTCCTTTTGGTGTTAAGTATATAAGTACTTGATGGGAGAAATAGTGAGCATGTGCACGAGTGCGCCACACATACACACACACACACTCGGACTGGGGGCAGGTGTTGCAGTTTATGGAGCAGAATTGCAAAAAAGTTGTTTACTCATTGCAAAAAAGGGTATACAAGCAAGGGAACAGACAAATGGGGAGAAAAGTACACACAAATAGATCAAGACATTGTGTGTGCATGCGTGTACACGTGTGTGTACTTTGTCCAGCTCCCGATGGTGTCTCTAATCCTTCGTCTCCCTCTGATTTCACAAAGTTGCGCTTCCAGGCGTACAGCTGCCTTGCAGAAGGGCACAAACTGCAAAACGACAATATATATGCACGGCTGATTGGCAGTAGAGACGAAGGCTTGACTTATGTGTGAGGAGAATTAATTGTGTAGAAATCTAATGAGAAAAAGGGGCTGATGGAGGAACTCAAACGTAAACTTTATTTTCCCTTCCGTTCTCATAACCTTTCAGTAACGCATTCTTAATATCTTGCTGCAAAATCCTCAACACACATCTTAATATTTGTAAATTAACTTGAATGTGTCACACGGTGGTGAGCTCACTGGCCCCTCCCTCACCTGTCTCCCCCCTACTTGCCTATTGTTTCCACCTGTTCCCCTTTAACCTCACGTGTTTAAATAGTCTTTGTCGCCCTTCTCTTGTGCCTTTGTTTTATCTTGTTCGTTCATCCCAGCCTTACCACAGCCATAGCTCTGTCCGACCAAGTCTGACAGAATGAATAAAAGCTTTTTTGTATTATTCTTATTGAATTTCAGCAATACGCAGTAGCAGCAGAGGAGCTCCTAAACCAGTGAGAAAGATACAAATGTTCATAGTCAACCAAAATGCATTGAATTTATCCTACTTTTAAGTCATATATTTGACTCAAAAACAACAAAATATTAGTAGTAGAATATGTACTTTATATATCACTGGATGGAAAAGCAGAATAAAGATGACAAAGCAAAAATTTGAGCATTATGTTGGCTACAATTTACGTTCAAATATAAATAACTATACGTTTATTAACATGTGCTATAAAACTATCATGTACATGCTACACTCACTTTTTTCAGGCTGGGTCATACATCCAACTGACCATTTCAGTCACTTTAGTGCAGGGGTGTGAATTTCAAATTTAATCGTGAGTGATGCAGAATCTATTTTGCCCGTCTGCACATTTGGCCTCAAAAAAACTGTATTGGTTGCAGTCTGGAGCCCTTCAGCATACAGAATCTCTTCTTGAGAGAACCTTTCTCAGATATTAAATGAATATGGTATAGCAATAACAAAAGTTTTCTTTGATAGTAGTCTGATAATTCTTTAAATGTGTAGCCTCCAAAAGACGAGTAGTATTTTTGCTACTCAGGATTACAGGTTTAGAAGTGTCAATGCAGGGAGACCGAAACACCTTTTTTTTTTCTTTTTTTTACTTTGTCTTCTTTGAGCCACATTTGTGCTGCAGTATTAAGTATTTTAATTATATTGTTCATAACTTCTTACTTTTGCATCTGATTTTGCAGCCAAGACAATAAAACAGGACTTGGAGCTAATTGGTGAGGCATTTATAGTGTGGCAGAAAACGGTGTTTGAGGAATCCTGAGGGTTCATGCCAGAGGAGAAAGAGTTCAGGTTATAGGTGATGTCGAGGTCAGAAGGTAGCATTCCTTGTAATTTAAGTCACTGGCAACTCGAGACTCACCAAGTCACAATCGGAACTAGCTGAGCTTGCAGTCTGAAAATGTCTGTCTCCATATACAACCCCATTATTGGAACAAGTTAACCTACAGATGCGGAGAGTCCATGACAATGTCACAATATATTCTTGCTTGATTTTAACAAAACAAGTTTAGCATTTCTCTTTTCTGAGATTACATCACCTTTTGCTTTGATTGTTGTTCAGCATTTAATTATGGAGTAGTATTACATTTTGTAGCATTATTCTCCAAAAGAATATAATTTTAATAAATTAAATCATAAAGTAGCATGATGGCAAAACAACATAAATAATGTAAAGGTCAATTGATATACGTCAATACCAAAAAAATGTGGTTTAATTCTCTTTCTAGCTTTTAAAGATCATTTTACTTTCAAACATTTCTTTGTTGGAGTTATAAGCCTGTAAAAATGGATAAGGTCTACTTTTAGAAATGAGAAGTGGTTGAACCAGGGAAGGGAGGCGCCCTCAATTTATAATGGATACATGAGCAGTTGCTTCAAATAATATAGATAATAATAATATAATATAGATAAAATGTAGAATGTAATCCAAAACGTAATCGGTAAATTGTGGCATTTAAGTTATTTTAAATCACCTATTAGGCTATTATTTTAATCATTTTTTGTGGGAATGTCACCGTAAAGAAAGTAGCAACATTATCCTAAACTGCCGATCAAGGAAGCAAAAAAATGTGAGTGTTGATTCAAGACATCCACCTTCATTTTGTTGAATCTCTCCTGATGAATGGGTCTAGTAATATGAATCTTGAAAAATGGATCATAATGGTCTTGAACCGTTTAACAGTTTGTCCAGCTAGATTGATTTTAGAGGCATCGGATGCGCTAAGTTTTCCCTTGTTGAAAGGATTTAGGAAAAGGGTGAAAATAAAAGACCACGCACTGGCACAGAGAGGATTTGGGGCAACTCCATGGAGATGACTCTTGTTAAAGTTGCTTTCAAAGAGGACATACAAAATTCAGTTGGACCAAAAGGGTTAGAAGAAGACTAACCATTGAGTTGATACTTTTGTTTGAAAGCGGGCGAGCTGCAGCCTGTGTTTGTGTAACAGCATTTATGCTGGCGGCTACTTATAGTATCAGAAATATGACATATGATTTAGTTCCTTCGCTGCTAACTCTTTAGGGATTTCTGATATATATGTAGACATTTGCTTTCACACATCTGTATGTGTGTGTTATTGGTTAATGTATGTGGAAGTGGGGCAAGAGGGATGCAGGTGAACAGCTTGCGAGGGCCAACGCTTCCGCAGGCCAGTCTCGCGCATCACTTAACAGCAATACAACATGAAGAAATACGCATAAATGAACTTGTTAAGCAAATCACTGAACAACGGAGGGGGTGGTAGTGTTGGGGTTGGCTCAGTTGGGAGTATTGAAGGCTTTACACAACTCTTGCAAGACCTGCAGGACAGTCTGCACAAATAAGCCATTATATCCTTTTTCTCAGAATGCTTTATTTCATGTGACCTATTCACTCTTTGCAATTTCATAGATTTGTTTTAGAGTATTCATAACTCTCTGTTGTCAAGAAGGAGCTGCAGCGAAAGAAGGGTTTTGCTTGCTTTGTTTGTTAAGGGATTTCTGGAATGCTAGTATATACTAAATAAATACAAACCAAAAATATTGTGGAAATCACAAAAATAAGCGATTTAATAATTTGGCCAATTGTTGTCCAATTCAGATAGTTCTCATGCATTGTCTCACACAAATGTTTTATCTTTATCTAAATCATCAGTCTGGATGTTCTGGTCTCTCTACCCAGGGCTATTTCCAAGTAGCCTTGTGTTTTGCTAACTTTGGACTTCAGAAAGTTGCGGTGGTGAGCAGTGAGCCCTGAAGAAAACATTACCTTATCACACCGAGTCGAACAACAAGTACCTCATCAATTACTCCTGTCCCTTAACTGAACCCATATGTGGTCTTTCAAATAAGTACTCTATTATCAACGCTCATTATGACTTCATAGAGGGCCACAGGCTTCTGGCACAATATGTATTGACCATGTTCTGGGCTTGAACACATGTCGAACACCCACTTTCATGCCCTTTGGCTTTTTAACGAGACATAAACTAATTATGTTAAAAAGACCCCTAAATGTAAGAATGCAGTGAAGACGTTAAAAACATTGCTGGATCAGTGAAGCAAACTGTGTATATAAACAAATTGTGAGTCTGAGGTAAGCTGTTACAATTTCTTTGTATATTATGCAATGAACATAAACGATCTATCTAGCTACGTGATAAATTGTATTTACTCCATTACATCACTGTGATTAAGTGCTTTTCCCATGTACTCTAGTTTTTAAATTAATTATTCCAAACGGTCAATTTACTTTTAATTCCGGATGTTTTTAAGTTTTCGATCAGATTGATTGATAAACAAACTTACAATTTGCTGATTTAAAAACTAGAAACAAGAAGTTAAGTCAATATACGACCATTAAACAAATGCACTTACTTCTTTGGAAGCACTACAGACCCTTAAAACACTTTTGTTTTTGATCCCACGCCTCACTAGCCCCCAGGGCGTCACTAGGACAGGACTAATTTGGATACTGTTCAGGTGAATGGTAGGTTCCACAGTGGGCTACTTTTGATTGTACTGTTATCAAGTCTAAGTCTAAGCCTTTGTCCAAATCTTTAGCCCCCCCTGCAATCTGCCATCACCACACCCATCCCCTCACTTTCCCTCCTACAAAGACACTCGCATAACAAACTCCCTGCCCCCTTTCTGTTTCTGAGTGAAGACATTTAAGGATTGAGGAATGGCTGTAGTACACTACTGAGGTTACGGAGATAAGCCCCTTGGTCTGCCACCAGAAGCCACAATTGTCTGATGATAAAGGTTTTCTCGACATGAATGATTATTTTAAGGTAAGAAAAATGATGTCAGTTTTTTTAAATGGTGTTTGCTAATTCAATATTCTTCATCTTCAATTCTGAGGAGCTTTTATTAGTTTGCAATGTACTTGAAAGCAACAATGCATGACTTTGACTGAGTCAAAGTTTAACTGAAACTCAATAAACCTGGATTGAAATTTTTAAACCACCCACAGGCATCGTTCGGCCTTTTCACCTCAGCAGTGAGAAACCATAGATTGAAAAAAAAAATGTTTTCCTGTGAGTTAAATATATTGTATGCCTTTTCTTCTAGATAATTAAAAATGACTAACTATTGACATCAACATCAGGAATCCATAACTGATAGCAGATGTATTGTTTTCACCAGACAAAAAATAAATTGAATGCCAATATTGGTGGGATGTACATAAAGTGTGTGCCACAAATGTGGTTGGATCACTGATACAATAATCAATAAAGACGTGCAACTTAAATGCTCTCATGTAATTGGGTTAATTAAGTGGCTCATATTTGTCAATATCATATTGAAGATAGAACAAGAAAAAATAAAATTAAAATAAAATAATTGCTATTCCTATACTGGAGGAGCCCAAAGTAAAATCTTACTCAAAGGTCCTTGTCCGTTGACCATACTTAAATCTTTGTTACGAAGTACTTCAAAGAACTGCACCATGGGAAAATATAGACAAAGTTGCAAGCAGCATCTTGTGAAGGACTCTTATTTTCATCTTGTGCATGGTCAAGTGCAACTGATATTGTTCTGTTTTGGGAAGCACATGGTACACGTCCTGCCTACAACATTCACACAACACGTACCATACAGGAGCATCTTCTTTGCTTATGTTAACTGAGATTATTCCAGAAAAGTATAAGAAATATGTAACATAATGAATCTGGACTCACAGGTTTCAGTTTAGACTCAGTGAGGTCTGAGCTGAAGTGGTTTCTTTCAAGTGTTCTGAAGACACAACGGTAAATGAACTTGTTAAGCAAGGGCTATAATTACCATTTCACATCTCCCTGAACTTGACTGGCTGATGATGACTTGTTTGATGACTCAAGGGTTACCTTGGTATCTTCTCTCAACATAAAAATGGTAATGGAGGTCGTGTTAGGCATGAGTTGACAGGCATCAGTCAGCTGGTCCCAATCTGCCAACCATTCACATCAGAAGAATTTGGCTATTTCAATTGGATCAGTGCTCATTCAACGCTCTGCATAAATTCATAATCCATAAATACTTATTTGAATACAAATAGAATAGAAAATTAAACGAAACATCCTAATCTTTATCTAAAATGTGTGGATAATTATTGCATGAACAAGTATTGTAGCTAGTGCTGATTTATTTTTCCTACTTGTGAGTCTTTTATGACTTTTATGACTATTTTTTATGGACTGTTTTTACAACCATCAATAAGATCTGGAATGCAATATTTAGATGTTCTGAAAGAAAAAGTCAAATCCCTGTTGAGCATTTCTGCATTTGTTGATTATAATTTTCAGTTTTTACCTTTGTTATCTGTGAATATATACCATTACCTTTAATCTTTTCTTAGATGTTTTTTTCTATATTAGCAAAACCATTTAAAATCCGATTAACAGACGGGAATAAGCATTCAATTTGTTTCATGACTCAATCTTGAGTCTTTTGTCCGTCTGTTTCGGTGTGGCTGCATGACTACACATTTGAGTGTGGTCAGTATGTAGTTATTTAATCATTTGTTTGCTTGAAGATTTGGAGTCTGGTCTGAGGTTGAAGCTATCGAATTGTGCGAGAGTGGTTGGGGATGGGTTCAGGGTTTTTTTTTAATTTTATGACATGGAGCCTAGTTCATTAAAGTAAACCTATTTTACAGATTTACAGGGTTATCCCTTTTGGCAGTTTTAATGATGTCTTCTCTGTCATGATGTGAACCAGCAATCGTTGTATTTCTGGAATGTTTCGATCACAAGAAAAAAAATGAATGGTGACAAAGTTAAATTGCAGTGAAAGTTATCCTATTGTTGTGTAGTGTGTACATCGAGTGCAATCCAATTTGTTGCAGCATGCAGCTGGTGTCTTCTCCCATCCAGGTAGCAAAACAAGTTCATGAAAGAAACAGAAAAAAAAAAAACAGCTAACAGGTTTTTCTCACGTTTCGATTCTGAACCTTCTAGAATTACTTTTTCTACACTTGCATGTCTTGTTAGTGACATCACATGATCATTTCACTCTAGGAGTTATTAACTGCTCTTTGCCAAGAATAAATAGCACATATATTTGTCTCCAGTGTTGGACCTCCATTTAATTTCCCCTTCTGTCTCCATATCCTGCACAGAGCAGCCCCCCACCTGTAGACCACTCAGATATGACCTACTGTTCCTCTCAAATATGAATGACCAGTTAAATGGGGCTTGTAACAATAACAAAAAACAGAGATTTTGCTTTCTGAAAGTCATTTTTGCTAAATATTTTCCCCTGTCTTGTTAATAACTAAGCGGGACTCCTCACTTGATATTTTCTCCACTGCTCCCTTTCTCCCCCTTGTCCATCTCTCCCTCCTTCCTGACACCCGGCCATTGGTCTCAATTAATCAGTCGTGATTGAGGATTAATTCCGGCCCTGTCCAATGGAATGTTTTGGTATGTGGCCGCCATGGTTGCAGGTTGGGAACCCGGCGTTTACACTTTCTTAAGGCCCATTACTCTCACCTCACAGCCCACTCATAATGAGGGCTTTGAGTGACTTGTTTTTGGAGGATCCGGTGGACTTTTAGTTCCATAATAGCTGAGTGGATTTAGTCAGTGCCCACACACATGTTTACTAAACACTTACTTTGGAAGCTGACTTGAAGAACTAAAACTAACTAGAACTTAAAATGTCCAACCAAGGTGTTGTCGATTTAGGGTTGGGATTATTTTAGTAATCTGTTCCTTTTTAGAATTGAAGACAAAAAAAGTACATCAATTTTGATGAAGCAACTGGATCTCAGTGGTCTTCGTCTTCTTCCTCCAAAAGACGTTTAAAAACATCATGTACCTCCATGATGCTCGTCTGTAATATCTAGAGTGCATACAGTCTACACTGGAAGCCCCCCTTGATATTACCTGTACTTTGTACTTCCAGTTTATATCGCTTGTTATTCTTTAAACTTCTGTCACAAACGAGCTTCAAATATGGACTTATTTAATTCAAATAAATTCTTCTCATCGAAGCTTCAATAAAAAATGGACATTACAGACGAGCACCCCAGGGATATATATATATATATATATATATGTGTTTCTAAGCGTCTTTTTGTAAGAACACCACTAGGCTCCTGTCGCTTCATCAAATGTTTTTTTTTTTCTATAACTCTAAAAAGAAATGAGTTAAAATAGTATTTATACATGTAACTCTACTCTTGTTTGCCTTCTGGTAGGAATATACTATGACTTAAATGTTAGGTTTATCGCTAAGCACAATTTATTTTTATTTATCTTGTGAAGATATAAATGGATTAAAAAAAACCTAGAGCAGTAGTGGATCGTGGACCTTATTAATTATAAATTCTGTTGTAGCCAAGAGGGAGTGGAACACCTTGAACAGGCCGCCAAGACAATTAACCAATGATTTTCTACCTATGATGTAGTTGTAGTTCTCAATCAACCTATGCATATTTTTGGAGGTAACCGCAGTGCCCGTGGGCAGCAGGTTAACTCAAGCTGGAGACTTTTTCTGTGAGGCACTAACCAATATGACACAGTGTGCGATGATAAACCCAAGCTGTCTGTCTGAGAATGGAAAATAGCGTTGGCAAGGGCAGATATTGTAAAAGATTGGATTGAAGTTAGTGTTTTCTTTTCTATCATTAGAAAAACACCAAATGGAAAATGTCTTGTTTATGTATGCTGTAAAGTGCGAAATAAACAACAACTATAAGCATAATGCATTCTTTTGACGCTCACTATTCCATCATGCCAGGTGAGATATGTCAGATTGTCAAAATTATTGCATTAAATATTGAAATATCATTAACCTGTCATACCTGGATTACCAGCACCACTGATTTGCGTTGAAGCCATTTCAGAATCAGAATCAGAAAACCTTTATTGCCAGTGTTGTAAACACAACACTGGATTTTTTTGTTCTTCTTTGAAGGATTATACATTTTACATTTTATCAGAAAAACTATCATGCAAATACTATTTTATTATTATCTTACAGCAGGAAACACTTGCTAGAGGTTTTCCTAACAACATAAAATGAAGAACAGAATGTTGCCAAAAAAAGAAGGAAGCTGATGTTGACAAGTTCTGAAAGAAGGATCCTATTAAGTAGAACAATTGAAAGTTGAACAACAATAGTTTGTTGAAAAAAAACTATTGCAAGAGAAAGATATTTGTGTTGCTCTGTGTTGTCTCCCATAAGCTGTGTGCATTACAATTAAAACAGATCGGATCATATTCATATGCACACGATTATATAAGAGACACGATAATTACAAGAATGAAGTAAAATTAAATGTAAAAACTTCACTATTAATATGTTGACAGGGTAAGTAAATATGTCCTACCAATCTTGAAATACTGATGTTTTATTCTTTATATTAATGAAATGCGTGTTATACGTTTTAATTTTTTGGTTTGAGTTAGGAGGCAAAATCACAATATTTGTCTTAAACAATAAATTGAAAAATGTGCAACAATTACATCACAAGTATCGTCACAATTTCAAACTTTCAGTTACTCTTATCGTTCGACTCCTGCTAGGCACAGCTTCTAAAACTCTTTAAACACAACTTTATTTGTTGAATGAACGATGACTGAAACGTAATGAATGATCATAAATTGTAGAGGAGGGGTCTGCACATAAGGTGCAATACCCCTGATGTCCTTCCGAATGTGTTTGTCAAAGCAGCGTGACACTTGTTTTGAGTGAGTCCTTGAACGGATAAGTTAGTAGTTAGAAGTAAGGGGAGCATCAGACGAGACCATGTGTGCTCTTATATAAAGCACAGATGGTTCATGACTAGCATGTGACACAGACATGGAGGGGGCATCTCTCTCTCTGCGTCTGTGTGTGGGGAGCAACCAGGGGACCGCCAGGAGCCGACACCCCAGGCCACAGCACCTGGCCAGAGAGTGGACGGACTCGGGGCGACATTCTAAGGAGAAAAGTCATGACACAACATGAAGTTCATCTCATTCCTCAGAGGAGTGTATCCAAAAATCGCCTGCTGTGGTGTTTGCTGTCTCCCAGTATGCAGAGTGTCAGGACTTTTTGCTGACCTTATCTGTTGGTATGATGTTATACAAGGTTTATCGTTGATTCATAAATGCTCTTTTTACACAAACATTTCTTGAAAGCCATTTTCAACCATAGTTTCTCAATAAAGGCTTTGGACAGATTTTATTTATGATAGGAGACTAAAGGATCCTTTAGATATTAAAGTAGAGGCTGACAGCACATCTGTTCAAAATATATTATTGTTGAAATTTATGTTAAAAAAATTTCCAATAAAGAATTGTTTCTGTTTAGGATTGATAAAGATGTAAACATATTACATTTTATTTAAACACCTATACGTCCTTCCAGTAGTACCAAAAATTCCAAAACGTCTTTATTATTGTAGACTTTAAGCAGGTACTTATTTATAGCCAACAGCTAAATCACGTAAATCACGTTTACCGTGTTTTTCCGGCTATATGGCGCATTTAACATTTTTCAACCTTAATCCTTAATTTTCTCAAAAATCGACAGGGTCCTTTTTAATCCACTATGCTTTATTTTATTTAAAACCCTGTATATATGCAATAAACACAGACCTATGAATACAATTGTTGTATCGATAAACATTTGTTCACAAATGCTCATGAGTCAATGTTGTCAAAGTCTCTTGTCAAACTTTATTGACACCACATTCTTCTTTCTGAAACCCACTTCACATGACTCACTGGCCAACAGCAACTCAATTTAAGGCATGTAGATATTGATATATTGATATTAGGAAATTGGCAAACGCATAGGAGGAGGAAAAAAGAATTGTTGAAAAAGTTAATTTGGTATTTTCAATGCTCACTGGATTGAACGTTGGGAAGAAGTGAAGCGAGACCACTGAGCGATGTGTGTGATGTGAAGAATTGCTTGAATTGAAGTCTAAAAAAAGTGTTTTCATTCACTGGATGCACTTTAATTTTATACCTTACTCCTGCCTTAACTATCCTATCCACAATCGGAACCAACCAATCCTTTATCCCTATTATATTCAATTCGATAAAAAACATGTTAAAAGTGTTATATGTGATGTGGCCAGCGTCACTACATACATCTGCTCCTACTCTTACACTTCTTCTTACGTTTATATATGTGTATATGTTTGTTTAAATATAAATGTATATTTTATAGATCTATAGTATGTATACTGTATATTCAGTCTTGCCTGTTACACACTTTGCTTGGTGTGATTTAAAAGGTTATCTAAACAACATTTACTGTTATTATTAGTAAAATGAAATATAGAAATTATTAAAAAAGAAGGGAGTAAATGCTGATTCTGTATTAGACTTTCTAGACATGTTCAAAAACATGATTATAGAGTGTATGATGTATATTCCAGTGAGATCTAACATGTACATAATTCTTCAAACAAGCAGTTTCAATCCTTAAAAAAAATGAAATTATGTTTCTACCATTTGTGTAAATACACACTTTATGTCAATGTCTATAGGATATTTTGAAATTCATGCAAACTATACTTTGGGTCATGCACACGTTTGGATTATACTGGTGATGTGTGTGGGGAGACTTGGACCTCAATCGGGTAAATGAGGACGTTCATTGCCGAGGTGCCCGGATCAACAACATTTCTCACAAAACGCGTCATGTTGTGATCTGGTTTATTTGCCAGAAGATGTTCTACTATCTTGACTTTCACTGCAACAGAAACAGTTTGTGCTTGAGTGATATTTGCTCTGTCCTGAGCAAAGGTCTTGTTTGTTTATTGATGGCAGATTGTGCTAAATACCTAATGGATGAATGCAACAACTGATGTTTACATACTTACTTTAACTGAGAGCTTTCACAATCTTGTACTTTTTTCATGGGGTTTCGTTTCTTGCTGTTTTACTTTTGGTAAATGAGCAATTAAATGTTGGTGGATTCCAGAAATGCAAACTATTTACGATGACTATCTGATTCTCAGCAAGGGATAGATGAAGTAAATATGGCCCACTTTTCAACTATATTGGTAATGAAATTCCCAAAGTAAGTAATGTGTTAAGGTAAGGTTGAACTCCTTTGGGATTAATTTCTATTACGATACTAACAAAATTACTGATTTGTTACTTATAACAACAAAGATTATATTTCTTGTATGTTTTATTTAAGACACTTAGCACATGGAGATAAATAAATGGTTTTGTCTTCTTAAATACTAAATATAACTAGGAAAAAGAGAAACGGGCCAATAAAAAAAAAATGGAATCTAATGAAATCACTATATCAAAAATTCTACATCCTTAAATATATAAAAATATTTTAACTTTACAGTTGTACAATACCAACAGAATAACTGCCCATTAAATACGTTGAAAGAATATGGTCAACCAATTTAACTTTAACACCATCAATACAAAATGTAATTAACAGTTTCAGAATAATGTGTTAATGTGTGAATTAATTTAATAGTTGTTTGCCGTGTCCATGCCAGCGTAATAACCGGGAAATGCAATATAATCAAAGAGGCTTATTTTATAAACATGTTCTAGAAGCATATTTACATGCTCCACAGCCATAGATTGTCCATATTTATATGTATCAATGTGTGCCTCCCATCTAAGTAATAGATTTTGAAAAATAATAATCAAAGCACTTTGGTCTAATACTCACAAGCTCAGCTAACACTTGCTTGCACTTTTCACCTGCTTTTAACACGTTTGTGTTTTCAACAAACCTTTCGGACTGGAAATGGCACACACCCACACGACACACAGACCGTTTAGAAGACAAATATTTACCTGCAAGAAGCTCCATTGTTCAGTAGGTTTGTTTCATATACAGGTACACTTGGTTTGTGTTGTGTGCTTCAGGAAAAAATGTCATGTCAAAGATTTGTTGAAAACAAACAGAACATTTTTATTATTTTTTGTTTTGTAATGGTACAGGGTGGCTCTGATTTTCATTGATACATTATGCCTTAACGGCTATTAAAGCACCAAAACATGAGATATGCATTATGAGGATATAAAATAAGGAGCAGGCATGTGAGACGTGGGACAGACTGTTAAAAAAATACAACTTGTTTACCTTTTTATGTCTACACTGCCCTGTGTGTTGCAATTCTTGCATTGTTGAGACACTAGACTGTGAAATCACACAGATTAACCTTATTGTACTTGGTGGACCACTGGCTAAAGGAGGTGTAGTAGTAGTAAAAGCAAAACGTTAATTCAAATGTCATACCCCCTCTGTTCAAAATGTTCCACAGCTGCTCAGCATCTCCCAGAGAGTTTGACTGACAGATCAAACCGACATGATTCGTTTTCCAACTATTCTATGGTTGAGTGAAGATTGAAAATATATGAAGCTGTTCTTCCCTTCAGCAATAATCTGCAGCACATATATATTTCCACTAATCCTTACATCATCTGCACTGTCAACAACTGTGTTCAACTTAGCACTCAGCAGCAAACACTCGGCTGCAGATTCAGACGGATGTGACGGTCTCTGGCTGCAATGTGAAAAACACACAGCTGCTCTCAGCAAGGGTGGTTCTGATGGAGTCTACATCCAAAATCAACTGCACACAGTGATAGCAGGAGGTTCACAACCTGCTCTGATAACCGCTTTAGCCTCAGCTCTCCCTCATCAACAACTATTTTGCATGGTCTCCCACCAGAGAAATCTGTAGGAATGTTCTTTGTTTTCTCCTGCCGACTCATGAGGCAGATTCTATATGAAGACCTGGGCAGTCAGTGTTTGAAAGATGAATTTTGTGTTCATCAGGATCCATCCAGCATAAAGAGATTTACTGATATTGTTTAAATATGAGTAGGTTTCCTACTCATTATATCGTCCATTTATCAGTGCTCACCAGCCCCCCCTCATAGTTTAAAAGAAGTGTTTTGGTTGTTAATGTCAGTTTCTAGAGGAATGCTCTGTTGGCACAAGACAGCTTCTAGTAATGAATCCTTAGGTGTTAGTATCTGAGGGAAACGGCAACTCTAACTGAAACGCGTCTCACCCAGAACCCTGTCAAATTAGACAAAAGGTAAATATTAATTCTATCTTGAAAAGTACTTGTAGGCTTTGAATGATGAATTAATAAATATAAATATGCTGATGAAATGTTGAAGCAGGATTTTTCTTAAGTGTTCGTTTTCACATTTTTGACAATAGTTCGCAGCAGGCTCAGCCTAGCAAGTTAGCCACTTCTGAGGATGTAGAAACTTTCTTCAAAGGTTCTGATTGAAAATGCATTTTAAGAAGGTCCAAGACAACCTCAGTTTTCTGTTCACCTTACATGTTTATAGTATTATAATATTATTACTTGTGTATTATTAATGTGTAACTGTCAGTAAATGCATCTCAGATGTGTTTCTCTTATCAAACCTGGCTCAGGATTGATCATCCAATCAGAGGGAAGGACAGGGCTGTCTTTAATTAGTCAGAAACTGAAGTCTGTGTATTTGATGCACTTGTTTTGCAAAATGAGCAGCATCATGGGTACAAAGACATGATGCCGTTTAAGGTTGTTAATAGGATTCCCAGAAGATGATATCCTTGATGCAGCAGCCCAAACATGAGGTAGAAGCGCTGGAGCAAAAGGGATGTAAAGTGAAATCAGCGCCTTAAGAGCAGTGGATAAGCATTTGGTCGTGTCGTACTGATCTACCAGATTTTCCTCCTCTCCCCTCTCCCCCTCCATCACTCCATCTGCTGGCATCAGATGGTCCCGCGCTGCTGACCTGCTCCAAAACCTCAGCTGTGGTTGTGAACTGCAGCTCTCTTCTTATGCAAGGTTTAAACCTTTAGATGTGTTTTTGGACGGATACTTAAATGTAAGTTAACCTCATGGAGAATACAGAGAAAGCAGACGATCCGATATGTCTCAAAGTGCAATCACAGACCTAAAACAAATCCTGAAGCAGATGTCTGTGCGCACGGCTCACTGAGGCCAGAGGACATGTCACCTAAATGGACAATAATTACATGGTTGAGATGAGTATATGAAGTTGTACAAATGAATATATAATAGCAGCACAAATCTTCAAATGGTCTTATCAACCAATAAATAAATGAAAAAAGAATTTAAAAAAAATCTTATTGATATTTATTAATCAATACATTTGTATTTGTTTAAATTGTGATTACTTTCATTTAAGGCAGAGGAAAATTCTGATCAAGTTGGTAAAAAAAAAAGGAAAATTCCACTGAGCAGAGCATCCGCTGGCGCTACTATCACTGAAACACATTTTGTGTTGTGTCACCTGAAGTCACGGCCGTCTCTTGTGTGTTTTGCTGCAGAATGGAGCAGTTCCAGGCGAGCCTGTGAAGAAGGATGAAAACTCCCGGAGGGGGAACTGGGGCAACCAGATTGAGTTTGTCCTGACCAGCGTGGGCTATGCCGTGGGCCTGGGCAACGTCTGGAGGTTTCCATACCTCTGCTACCGAAATGGAGGAGGTACGTTTATTTCACTCTCAGATTTTGTTAATGTCAAGTACTGATATATTCCATTGTTACCTGTACAATCATTTTACTTGTAGATCTCTTACTTTAGATGTATTTTCTATTGTATTAATCACCATTGACGGCTTTACCCATTATAAAGTGAAAATATGTTTAGTTCTCTAATAATTGAAAGTACAATTGAGTGAACATGTTTATCAAAGCTTAAAATAAAGCAGAGAAGCCTACCCTGATGAAGAATGTTAGCAATTGCGGTACAATACGGGTAAAAAGAGAAAATAAAGATGACCATGAATCTGATGGATGAGGAAGAAATTAAGTTAGATTAGAGAGGATGCAAAAGCCAAAACCAAAAAATCATGATGAAGGTCTAAATTTAAGCTCATCAATATCTTCTCAAATGATAAAACTCCAGCAAGATAACAGAATATGACATTTTTTTTACAAAACATGCATTGAAAAACTATTGTTAAATAGAAATTAATTATTTAACTTATTGCATTATCGAACCTCCACTGGCTCCCCAATTTTATTATTATAATTTTTTTAATGACCACCTGCTTTGATTCCAAACTTTCACCACTGTAGCTCTTGTTTAAGGTCTTATTTCAAATCATTATAAAAAACACAGCATATAACCTAAAGAATGAAACGTCTCCCATTAATCCATTCATAAATTCCCAGCAAAGAAAGAAATCCCAAACACTCAGCAAACTAGTGACCCGAGAGTCTGCTCTGAATTATTCCATATATCTCTACGGACAAGTCTTTAAGCAATATTGCCTGAACAATAACTCTGCATTGTGCCACCATAGTCAAATGAAGGGTTATGTATTTATAATCATCAAAAGAGACTGAGCGGGAGAGCCTGTTGATGGTTATGAGCTTCTGAAGCCATGTTAGGTGTTGCTCTTAGTTAAAAATATGTCGTATGACGAAATAGTTGTTCACACTTACTACAGAACAGAGTGTCATCTAGAGGACTTGAAAATTAAGAAACTGCCTCAGGATTCTTTGAGATGAAACTGCTGAACTTTGTTAAAATAAACAGAACCCAAAAATGTTCAAACTTTCTAAAGTGATGCGGAGAAAGGAAAGGGAAAAAAAAAGGATGAGCAAAAAGGCTTTGGACAATGTAGAACTGCACAGGTGATGGGACATGATGCAGTAAACAAAACACAGGGGGAGATCAATGAGGTGGTGGGACAGAACAGGAGAAATGTGATCACGCCTCTTAGTCTTGGTCAAAACACAAGTTGCAGAGTTCTTTTTTAAAATGTTACTTGAGTAGTTCGGAGCCTGTAGGGTTTAATAAAGTGATGGAGGGATGGATGGTGTTCTGCAGGTGAAGTATTCTGTACACCAGTCTGACAAATGCTTCTCTTCTCACATATTTGACTAGTATTAACTCTATCAGAGGTAATGTTGTGATTCTGATACAAACTAATTTAGAATATAGATTTTTAAAGAGTCCCTGGGAAACTTAAAATGTTAATGTGTCCTGCACATCAGTGTTTACTGAACTGTGTCCGACCGTGCTTGACTGCTTTAAATGAATCCAGCTGCTCTTGCTGCCTCATAATTTGAATTAAATGTTGCAAGTAGACTCAACAGTCTTTGTTTTGTCTCTGGATTAGAGACTGTGCATATGCTGGCAGTGCAGTGACACATGACCCAGCATGCAGCTAAAAGTTTATAGCTTTGTTTTTTTTTTCTCTAAAAATGATAAATCTCTTTTTTAGTGTAGGAAAAAATATCTACCATTTGGTTTAAGTACTCTGTTTAACCTTCTAATAACTTTTTATTTGATTTGATTTGATTTTTCCCATTTAGTTACAATTTTGAAGATTCAGTTTTTCACCTCAAATAAGAGGGCATCTCACCTAAAGACAAATCTCATCATACAAATGATCCTGTTTCCACTGGTATAACAGTAAAGAATAATAAAGAGGATATTCACCGTAAAAAGGTTCCCCGTGGCAACATGGACGTGTAGACCATCTCCTTGTGTCACCTGGTTGTAGTGACCTGATTCACAATTGGTTGAACACACACACATACACATTTTCCCAGAGGACTGTCTGGCTCCTGATCCCGGCCCAACCGCTGGAGACTTATTGCAGCATCAAACGGACACAGATGAACATGTAGTGACCTTGCTAATCACTCCAGGGAAATCACTTCTACAGATGAGCCCTGGCTTTCTATTTTGTCACACAAATGTATCTACTTGGTGTTGAAATTCATTTTCTATTAAAAAAAAAAACGGTGTGGTGTTTTTGCAATTACATTAATTATTTATTTCTATTTTAACATATACAATATTATTCATAAATCATGTTAATAAAAAAAAGATTTTTTGGGGGGTGATATTTGTTATATATTTATTTGAAATAAGGAATAACTAAATTTAGAAGAAAAAAAACAAACTAATTTCTTAGTCTATTTCCGAACTGACCATGAAGATTTTGAAATATTCTTCCCTCCACCAGGTGCATTCATGCTCCCGTACTTCATTATGCTGGTGTTCTGTGGGATTCCACTCTTTTTCTTGGAACTGTCCTTCGGTCAGTTTGCCAGTCAGGGATGTTTGGGCGTCTGGAAGATCAGTCCTATGTTCAAAGGTAAGAGTGAGGCTGTGAATATGTTGCTTGAAAGAAAAAAAAGGTTGACAGTTGACAGTAACTAAGTTGTAATTAACATGTAGCTGATTCGTTTTGTAGTTTTGTAATCAAAACACATCTGACAAGTTAGAAGTATTGATAATACATATATATATATGTTTTTCTCTTCACACTGTCTCCATTCATTCTAAAAAGAGGTATGTATCTCCTCACAGGCGTGGGCTACGGCATGATGGTGGTCTCCACCTACATCGGGATCTACTACAATGTGGTCATCTGCATCGCGTTCTACTACTTCTTCATGTCCATGACCAACCTGCTGCCATGGACCTACTGCAACAACCCCTGGAACACCGCTGCCTGCAGCGGTGTTGTCAGCAGCCCACTCAACGCTAGCTTAGCCAACGCCACCACCAGCCTGGTCGCTGGGGTCGCTGAGGTGGTCAACCGCACTAAGAGGACCAGCCCGAGTGAGGAGTATTGGAAGTGAGTCCTTCTCAATGTTGTATGTGGGCCTTGTTCTAGTCACCATCCCATAATTAGCTAAGATCAAATGCTTTAAGTGAGAATATTACAATAATAATAATAATAATCTCTTTATATAGCGCCTTTCTAGACCAGGGTCACAAAGCGCTTTGACAGCCATTCACACATAGCAATTATGCCGTTATAATTTAATTGTTAAATAATTAAAATGATTCATTCATTTATTTTGAGGGACAAGACTGAAAGAACTTCGAGAGAGAGGGATTTCAAATTGAAATGGCATTCAATAATAAAAATACAATTTTTAATTTACTCCGACCTCACGAGGGCCACAATAAAATCTGTCAACAGGCTGCATGTGTCCCAGGGGTGCCACATAAACCAGGTCTGGCCTAGAGGAATAAACAATCCCTGGAGCACAAGAACACAACAGATGTTTTGTTTAGAAAGAGTCACTCATGAAGAGCTTCTGGATCGGCTTGTTTGTCAATGTTATTTTGTTGGTGGCGCACAATGAAAACATTATGAGGGAAAAACATGTCTAAAGATGGTTAAGAAAGACCTACAAGACATAATCCCTCTTTGTTCTCACTCTTCAAGAAACTATGTGCTGGACATCTCTGACGGCATCGGCACCTTTGGAGAAGTCCGTCTCCCCATTCTGGGTTGCCTGGCAGTGTCCTGGTTTGTTGTGTTCCTTTGTCTCATCAGAGGAGTGAAGTCTTCTGGAAAGGTGAGTCAAACGCTGCCAAGCATCGAGACAAGTCATTTATGGGTTTCCCATTGTTGTATTGTACAATGATATCTAGTTAGTTGTTTATTCTAGATAATGTTTGTTTTTTCTTTATAAGGTTTGTATGACATTTTTTTTTTCAGACTTTGAAAAATTATAAAAACTATATTTTGGAGCATTTCCTGAAGTATGGAATATTTAAAATAGCAATGTAGAGTCAGCCAAATGTACATTGTAATGTTTTAGTGGAATTGGACCCACTGCTACATTCTCTATACTGAAATGTAAGGTGTATCCAAATGTCAGTCTAGCCCAATATGCGTTTGTACACATCCCACAACCATGTTAATGTCATTTTGTGTCGTTTAATTGTGTATCAGCTTTTATTATATGTGACTATGACATCATTTATAGAAATGTAAATGCATGAATTCACAATGATGGATATGGTTGTGCAGGTTGTCTACTTCACTGCCACCTTCCCCTACTTGGTTTTGACCATCCTGTTCATCCGTGGCATCACTCTGGACGGAGCCATCAATGGCATCAAGTACTACCTGACTCCTCAGTGGCAGAAGGTCATGGATGCTAAGGTATTAATATCTTTAAAACGAGACGTTCGACAATGAGAAATGTAACGCGTCATCTCACCTTCTGGCCGGGACGTTTTAGGTGTGGGGCGATGCTGCATCACAGATCTTCTACTCACTGGGCTGTGCCTGGGGTGGCCTCATCACGATGGCTTCCTATAACAAGTTCCACAATAACTGCTTCAGGTACTTACACTATAGCATATGAAATGGTTTGTGTTAACAAGGCTCAAAAGCTAGCTTAAAGCTCCCTGGAAATTTAAATTGCTCTCAACCACAATTCCATTCAATTAGTTTAACCATCATGTCCAAACTACTACTGCAGTTTACGCAGTTATACCATATTAATAAGAAGTAAATAGTTGCACTGTGTAAATCTCACTTCACCCTTGTGTGATCTCAGTGTCAAGGTGACCCGGTGGCCCGAAAGGAAATATGTTTGTGGTATCCCTTGTGTTATCTCAGTGTCATGGTGACCCGGAGTGTTTTAAGTGTATGACCTGTATTGACTAGGAAAACTTCACATGAGTGAAAAGTCATGGTTTGTGTCTGTTTGAATAACACAGAACAAGATTATCACTAGCTTCATGATAGCTCTAAACTTTTTTAGTTTTCTATCAATAATATAAAGCTGGGTAAAACTTTTGTGGAGCACTTGTGAGTAGGAGGAAGAAGGTGAAATAAGACTTTCTGTGAATTTATCTTCACTGGCTTTGCAACCAAGGGAGCATCAAACAGGCTGCAGAGAAGGTTAAGTTGTTGGAAGTGCAAGACTGAAGAGTTGATAAGAAGAGAAAAAAGATGTCATTCACTCTTAGCATGGTCAGAATGAAGACATCTTCATGGAGAGGCTGCAAAGATTATTTGTGCCTCTGTCAGGAGCTTGAAGTTGTGCTATCCACGTTGACAGCTGTGCAGCAGCTTTATCAGCTCTGTGGCGCTTTCCCCGTGGAGCAGCTCTCGACTCCAGGAGCATCAGCGAGGACAGTTGCTTGTGTGAGACTGAGAGGACTTGATTGGAAGCTTGTGTTGAGGGATAAACTGAAAGTTTAGAGTCCTCCACATCTGAGGAGATAACTCGGTAGTGGTGAGTGTTCAGGGAATGATAAAAAGATTGTTGTTTTAGGAGAAAATATTTATTTCCAATGCATTAATTTTACCAGGCTAAGCATTTAACTTTTCTTAAACATAGTTACAACTGTCTCTGGTCCTACCGTTGTAAATAAAATACTCTCTAATAGTAGTCAGGATTTCCTGCATTTTTACTAAATATATATAGTAGCTTGTTGTAATCACCTCATAACTCTGAACAGCTTTTTAAACACCAAAACACACGTCTTTCTTTCAACCATTTTGTAATGCGTAGCAATGTGTATTGTAGTTTTCATCAAATATTTTGTAGACTTGTGCTTTTGAAACGGGTCCAGTAGTTAAATAATGTTAAAAACATGGACACAAAATGTTTCACAACCTTACCAGTATAAAAATACATTTATTTTCCTAAATTTAGAATATATAAATTGCTTTGAACATGATTCTAATTACATTCTGGTCTGCAATAACAATTTGTCTTATTTGTGTTTTGTGTGTCGGTTTGGGTGGGTTCTGTTCTGCCAGTTTAATAAGTGGCTAAATTGTTTGTGTGTGAGACTGCATGCATGAGGGTCTTTGCCATGTCCATTCAGAATTATTTTGGTCTGGTTGCTGGTTAACATATCAGAACCGGTGTCAATATGGGTAACATGAGTAATATACCAATATAATAATATGTTGTTTCAGTGTTAGATTTACCCTACTGTTGACCTTTTTATCAGCAGTGTGGAGAGACCCATGTCTTTATCTCATCTTCCTCGATCTCATGATGTTTTTGACTTTTCTCACTCGGCCGAACAGAGACAGCATCATCATCAGCATTACAAACTGTGCGACCAGCGTCTACGCTGGATTTGTCATTTTCTCCATTCTGGGCTTCATGGCCCACCACCTGAACGTCCCTGTCTCAGAAGTGGCCGACCATGGACCAGGTCTGGCCTTTGTCGCCTACCCAGAAGCCCTCACTCTTCTCCCCATCTCCCCTCTCTGGTCGCTGCTCTTCTTCTTTATGCTCATCCTTTTGGGACTTGGCACTCAGGTGAAGATGAGAAAACGGCAGCAGGCCCTGCAGAAACGTATCTTAATCTCTTTTGTCGTCTTTTCAGTTCTGTCTGCTGGAGACGCTGGTCACAGCCATCGTGGATGAGATTGGAACAGATTGGATCATCCGGAACAAGACGGTTGTCACGCTGTCTGTTGCCGTGGTTGGCTTTTTACTGGGCGTGCCTCTGACCACGCAGGTGAGCTCAGTTTAACCCTCATGGATTGAAACTGTAGGAGCCCCCCCATGACTTGTCTTCTTGTCCACAGGCTGGTATTTACTGGTTGCTGCTTATGGACAACTATGCTGCCAGTTTCTCACTGGTCATCATCTCCTGCATCATGTGCATTTGTGTTATGTATGTTTACGGTGAGCAACAAAACCTCTATATTTATCAACACTTTCATTCTAAAAAAGAATTTACAGACTTTAGCCGGGAGTGTGCCAACTGTCAGTTTATCGATAATCTGGTTGCCTAACAGAATCTGGTGTTAAAGTCTGAAGAGTCACAATCCTGGGGTTGACCCTAAATCTTCATCCTTCAGTAGGCCGTCATCCTCATCTCAGTGATTCACATGCACACTACAAAACAAATTGCTTACCAGCTGCATTCTACCCCCATGAAGGCGACTGTCTGTGACTATCAATTTAAACTTCAAAATGATGTCATATTTAATTCCTCCTTGTACACACTAGATGGCACTCTCCTCTCTGTCAAATGAGGACAATCACTTTTCATTCAGCCTACTGTGGATAGCCGTATAGCCAGCTTAAGATAACAATTCTTCAAGCCTGGAAGTTTGTTTAGTGATTTGTGTCCTGGGTTGTACATGTATGTCAAAATAAGATTAATGGCAGAGCTGTCTCCTGATCACGTTTACGAATAGCTTTAGAAAAAAAAAAAATCTTTATATGATTTGACTTTTAGTATCTTGGGGTCTGAAGGAAGAAGAGTTTATTCTTTAATGATGATGAAAACTGGTGTAACAATTACTAATCAGGTCTAATCAAATGTTTTTACTTTCCCAGTTCTGATCACCTCTATTGTTTCAACAGGTCACAAAAACTACTTCAGAGACGTTGAGATGATGCTGGGCTTTCCCCCTCCTCTCTTTTTCAGAGTCTGCTGGAGATTCATCTCCCCGGTCATTATCTCAGTAAGTTTGTCGCGCACTCGGACCACAACTTTCTGCCCTACCACTGCAAAAAAACTGACCTACATTTCACTCCGACTGATTCTAATCTGGCCGGATTTGTTTCCGACTCAAACCTCTCATAGTAAATCTTTCCGACTGGGACACAGTAGCGTGTATTGACCTCTATCTAAGCAGCTGGGTCAAGCTGTGATTTTTTTGTTTTTGGATTACTGGTCAGATTTATGCACTTTTGTTCTCACTTCTCTGCTCTGATGATTGCACATTCTCATGTGGTTTTGGACCGTCAGGCCACTCACAAAACAATTCCAAAAATCAAACACTGACCAAAGTCAGATTTTAAATCTTTCGTTAAACACGACTGTGTTCTTGGCCATTAGAATTAAAAAATGTGTGACATTATATGTGCTTGGTTATTAGTCTATAAATACACACACTCATACATAGGGATAGTACATATGATTTTCAATTTGACTTATTTTAATACAAAAATAGATTTACTACATTTACTAAGATAACAATTAAAGCAAGTAGGAAAAAAAGAAAAATGTGATGTAATTAACCCGAATGAGGACCGTGAAAACGTAAAAAGTAATTCTGACAATGACTTGATGACAAATATGATAAACCTGACTCCTTTTTTATTCTAAATTAATTATTGTTTATTTTATCATATTAAGTATCATTTAAGTATTTCTTTCTGCTCCAAATGTTATTTTAAATCTGGCTGTCTCTTTGCAGTTCATCTTGATCTTCACAGTAATTCAGTACAAGCCCATCACCTACAATGATTACGTTTACCCCGGCTGGTCCTTGGGTATTGGCTTTGCCATGGCTTTGTCCTCGGTTGTCTGTATACCCGTCTATGCCCTCTACAAGATTTCCAAGTCTCCAGGTGCCACCTTCAGAGAGGTATGTCCCTTTTTCCAAAAGTGTGGAAATGAGTGTCATGGTATGAGTTTTCAAGTGTTATGTCATGTTTCCATAAATCCCATTTTTCTTTAACAGATTTTCATGGGATGGTTTTTTATGGGTTGTCAAATATATGCACTTCCTAAAATGTCCAATAGAGACAAACATTGATTACAAGATTTCAACTATGCTTTTTTTTCTATGCTTATGTATTTTTTCTGTTTTCACATTAGCGATTAAGGAATGCCTGTAAGCCCCACCCAAAATGGGGTCCTGCTCTGAAAGAACACAGAACGGGACACTATGCCCCAGTTGTCTCAGAGGACACGCTCGAGACTCACCCGCTGGAGGAGAAGGAAGAGCTGAAGGAGAAGGAGATCAAGGATGACATCAGCCTCACCATCCAGGGAAGCAACGGCTCTACCAACACACACACCAACCCAAACGCCAGCGCATAGACCACTATCGCTGCGCTCAACTAAATCTCCTCGTCCACTTCCCTCTCCTCATCCTAACCCCGCTTTCCTGCAGTCCACTGTGGGGGAGATCCCATTCGCTGGAGACCTTTACATATTGTAAGGGCTTATTATATCTACCCTAACTTCTTCTTATAGCTGTGTGTTGCCTCTAAAGGAATCAAGACAAAATACTGGATAATTGTCCACGTGATTGCTGTTTGTGTGTATGTGTGCGGGTCGTTGACTACGTCATTTTAAAAGAAGCAGCTCATTTTTTTTTTCCTGTATTTTTTTTTTTTTATTAAACTTGTAAATGTCACCTTCATATGCAGGATAGCGTGAGCTGCTTGCAGCCGCATTGAAAGACACTGTCTCCATTCTGCGAGTTCAAGTGAATCGTCACCTACTTATGCTCACATGCACACACACACACACACACACACACACGTAAACATTTTATTTTAACTGATGAGAATCCCAGTACCCATTTCTCAGGGTCTAATTAAAGTAGAACATTTTGTTGTCGTTTCTGGCCTCTGGAAGCTCTCAAATTCAAGGTGTCCTGCATCATCTGACTTTCTCTATCCCCGACACGTGCAACCATGTGGATGCAACTCTGTACATACAAGTGCCATCTTCCCAAGTCTTCCAAGCATTTGTTCTGTTCCCTGGGAAAAGTTGAGTCTGGAGGAAGTACAATGTGTCCTCTTGGGTGGTAGCAAGTTGCCCCATAAAACACATGCAACCAAAAAACACAACACTGTAGTTAGGAACAAGTAGTTGTTGGTATATCTAGTATGTATATACTGTTTTTCTTAATGTTCTCTGTTTTTGTGGAGTTTAATGGTTTGTAGGGTCTGAAAGCACAATACCGCTCACATCCCATGAAAGCAATATTCTCTAGCAGGCTGTTTTGTGGTCACCTTACCCCGGCACATTTCCATCAGTCAGTTGTACGTCTTACATCTCTGCTTTGCTGGTCTTAAGGTACATTTCTTCTTCCAAAGCAGCTGGAATTCACCAGAATCCATGGTCAGTGCGGGAAGGAAGCATTGGACACTACCTTTAAGGGTAAAGACAGATGTCACTTCCTTAATGATTATCTTCAGAAATAGGACTTGGAACATTATCGAATCTTTTCAATCTCAGTGGATGTCAGTTTGGTTTCACCACAGAAAACAGACGTTCATAGCCAGAGATTATTCAGCAGATCCATTTTGATTTGTTAAGAACACTAAAGCTTGAAATCCAACTGTAAATGTATATTAATCATAGTAAAAAGTCATATGTTAAATAAGGAAAGTGAATATCATGCTTTTAAATGCATGTCAACAGGATGAGAAAATAGAATCATCCAGTATACTAGTTGGACTCACAACCGAAGGTGATTGATGGTTGCATGGCGAAGAACAATTCCCAAAAAGAAGCAGTTGCCAAGCAACTAGCAGCCACTCTTCCCAGTCAGGAAATAATAGACCTTGAGCTCCACGATGAAAAGACAAATACTGTTCCCCGACATTTTATTCAGCTTAAAGAGAAAATTCTACTGAAGTGAATTCATCCTTATCAATCTTCCCTAAAATGGGAAATTTATTTTCTAGCATGTGTAAACACACATAATGAATTGGAGAAAGCTTCAGATTGATGTGTGTTCAGATTCATGCCATGCGTTGTGAGGTTAAACACATCTGAACGTTATTAGGAAGTGAAAATCATCATTGAGCACAAATAAATCTAGGATTATGCACATGTTACCATATTACTCTGCAAGGACAGAAACTGCCGAGTTAAGTGTTTTATCATATTTAACCTGACTCTGCAGTACCATAACCTTCCATTTGATGGGGCAATGCTTCCACTGAACTGCCATGCAGCTCAGGCTTCTTCTGACAGAGTTGGATCTGCAGCAAAGAAAAATCCAGTTTTAGGCACGTTAGTCAGGAGTCAGGGTTGAATTGATTCCAGAATATCTCTCTACAGTATCAAAATCGTGCTTCCTGTCAGGAGAATTTCCAATAATGAAAATGTTCTTGAGACTTTGAGCCTAGTCATCTGTGTATATTTGGACTGACACGCTGAGACCGTCTTGTGTTGTTGTTGTAAGACGCTTGGCCACCATGCTATCATGCCATCGCTAGATATCCCAACCCTCTCCATCTCTGCTGGCTCCACAACCCTCCCCCCCTTTGTACAGTAATGTAAAAATTATAATCGGACTGTGCATACATGTTTGTTTTACTTGTATCTCGGGAGGCAGGTCAGGGTGTGTGTTTGCAGGCAAGGGTTGGGTAGGGTATCAATTTGCCTTTGTTTTTGTCTCTTTCTTTTTCTTCTAGTGTAACGTAGGTGAGTCAGATGTATTGTGTACTTTGTGTGTAGTGTTTGCGCTCATATTATTGACAAGTCTGCATGTAGAGCAGGCCTAGTACAGTATTGATGTCAATGTAGTACTAATCTTAAAAAATATTGTATGTAAGTCAGCTAATGAATAATTACAACAAAAAAAATACATTTTATACTAAATGAAGAAAACAAAGTGACACATATTCTATCTTGGGTTGTATCCACTGTGATGGTTATTTGTTTTGCTTCTAGAGCAGACAAGTGGAGGTCAAGCCAGCTGGTACTAACGGTGTCGCCAAACAAAATAAGCTTTGGATTAAGACTTGAACTTGGGTTTTACTGTCCACTCCATCGACACAGTGCCACCATGATTTAATTGTTTCTTAGCAATACAAGTTGTATGTCACTGATGTTTTGTACCAACATGGAAAAAACTCATTCTTGATCGCAACGTCGTGGCCCCTTAATGTGAGCAGTCCGGACGCCTTTTATGTCGTTTAAACTGGAGCAAGATCAACACTGAAACTATTGAATTATGATGTGATTTTTTTTTCTTTTTTCTTTTCATCATATCAGTGTTCTCATAGGCTGTGTTTACACGGACAATAATACTGGGTCAAGGATTTTTTTTAAGATGACATTAAGTGTTGTGGTCTGGAGCAATGATTTACAAACAATTGATCATCCTGTAGGACCTGAAGTGACTGAAATTAAAATAGAAATTAAACGGCTTACTCCATAGGCATGGATGTCAAAATGTGAGCTGACTAAGTATTAATGAAAGGCCTGCAAAAGTCAGCTTTCTTAGGTGAAGTTCATCACATTTTAGTATTTGAGCCTTTTTCTGCCTTTGTGACTGAAGAAGGTTTTGAGGGGATTTTAATATGATCAAAAGCAAACCCCTTGAGAACTCTGATCCAAAGCCAGTGTTTTACATGTAGGAACTATAATGTTTGTCTTGCTTATGTGAAACTATTCCAGAAGATAGACTCTTTCTTTCTAAAAATCCAGGCTTCTATGAGCTAAGAGATATACTTTAACGTTAAACTTGAATTTTAGTTAAATTTACACCAGAGTTTTCCCACAGAATATTTCGTGATGACGATGACACATGTTCATCTTTGATTCAGTTGAGTCTGCAACTGTGGTTCTGATGCCTTTTTAGTTCGAAACCTTCCGTCACACTAGAGATGGAGACTCAAAGTGTTGTTGAGCATGTAAACGCAGCCTCTCAAACATGCAGTATTCCTAATCCAGATTTGCTGAAGAGACTAACAAAAGCACAAAGTTGTTGTTTTTTTTCTACAATTAAAACAAACACAAACCTTGTGTCTGTGCTTCTTTGTCTTGATGTCACAACTGCTCATCACAGCATCATCTCATCTGAAGCACTTTAAACTGTTTTGCTTCATATTATCAGCAAAAAAAAATGTCATTTATTTGTTACATTTATTCTAGATCCTGTGGTCTTCCTGTGAAAAGAGAAAATGACCACAATGTAACTCCGGTAAATGAAGTGGGATGAGTAAAGAGCAAAAGCACAAGAGCATACAGTTCCACTGGAACCTTCTGTCACGTTGATCGATTTAACATGTCTTCTTCAACCTTTAGGGCCAAAATGTTCGTAGTCCTGTCTGCTGTATATCGTAATCTGTTGGAATTACAAAATGGTAAATAAACTCTATTTTAAAGATCAATGTGCTTGTTGTCTGTGCTTTTCTAGAAAAGGCTCCAGTCTTGTTATGACTTTTTAATGACCTCATCAAATATAGTCTATAAAGCAAAAATTTCCAGATGATGCATTAGTAAATCTGTTTTTACCATGATAGCTTTAGTTATGGTCTCCACTTTGCAAAAACATTCTCTTGCATCAAAGGTAAATCTTATTAATATTTTACTTTTTAATGACCCATTATTACATGAAGCAGATTTATCCTGTAACTGATGGAATAAATACATGCAACAATGTGGTTAAATGACTTGTTCAGATATATACATATTTCCAAACATAGTTTGTATAATAGTTTAACAGGGTGTATTCCTGAAGTTAAGGGGTTTTGTTGATGTTGATTTGGTAGGTAGCAGACACCTCTGGAGAGGTCCTCAATATATAAAACGATTTTGGGTTCAGTATCTGGAGACTGGAGTCAGTGAGGAAACCAAAAGTAATGCAGGCCAAAAAGGAACTGATGTTTTTCAGCTACATTTTTTTTATCTGAGTCTACCAATACCATAGACTACACTCTAGTGATATCACAAAATCACACCCATTTAAGACAAAACATACTTCCAGGGCATCTTTCAAATGAAAAATAAGTTATTCCAATAAGTCAAATTAAATGTTCAAGGGAGGGACACATTTTTTTTACCTAAATAAAGTGTGATGGATGATAAAATAAATTGTAGAGATAAAGCTGTCCCAGTATATATTATATTTTCTACTAAATACAAATCTACACAAGGAATGAAAAAGCACAAAATGGCTCAGGTCAAGGTTCAGAGCTTTCTTTGTGTGATGAATCATCTTTGGACGAGTTCTGATGTGTGGCGCCTTCAGTTCAGTCAATATTAATCATGACAGCATTTTGTCAGAGCGCACGAAGTATGCATATGGAAGACATGACTTGTTAATATATAAAACACGTTCATTGTTAAATTGAAACAAATTATCTCTTGAATTCGAGACTTCTGATCTCTTCAACAACGAACCAACCAACTCATCCCGTCGATCCTGTGGTTGTCTTTGTTTCTCTGGGCCCATCCTCCGACAACACCACTCATCAGATTCCAATTATTTTTCTTAATGGCTAACTTTTACATTTCATTTAATATAGAAACTTGAATTGTTGATTAGATCTTGTTTAAAGAAATGCAACCAATGCACCCGAATTTCAATTAAATTATATTATTTTTTTATTAGAAGTCGCAAAAAGGAAAAATTATTCAAATTTAAATTCAAATTGAAAGACATGTATGTAATATGATTAGAATTTCCAAGATCATACAATATGATCACTGTATTGTTATTTTTTATTTATATTATTATATTATGTTATAACTGAGAGCTACTTAAGTGCAAGTATGTTCGTCTTAGTGCTTTTTTAAAGTTTAAGTAATATTCCAATTTTATTGTAAATTAAAAAAGGTTGACTAGACTGTGTTAATAATCCTCATATAAAATATTAGAAGCAGATACTGAGATAAACTCTCTGATTCTATTAACATCATCTTTCTAGTCCAGCTGATTGGTCAATCATTGACATGACAATGTTTTTGCAGAATAAGTATTTGCTTCCTGAGGAATCAATAAAGTTTAACCTTACCTTATTTGCCATCTTTGGATGTTTGTCTTGATGCTACCATGGACTTAAGCCCTCACCTCTTTAGATGAATCCAAAGCATTGGAGTTGGTCAAGGGCTGACCAGTTTCCTCCTTAGCGTCTGGAGTTCCTGCACTGTCCCTAATGGTTATAATTGTATAAAGATTAAAATTAGTCATGGGCCCACAAACAAGCTTCGGATATACAAAAGTGACTTTTATCACAGTGTCTGTAAAGCACTTACATAAAGGTGTCATGTATGAAATTATTTATAACTTGTGATAATAACTTGAAAATACATTGTTGTGTGAAAAAAGACTTTATCTGACACATATTTCCCAATATTCAGCTTCAATATTTAAGATTTTACAGGAATAATATTATTAGTTATGCCAAGTCAATGTATTGATTATATTCAGAGATACAAATGTCATTGCAAAGGATTGAACATTTGCCTATATACAAAGAAATGTCAACAGCAGACAGATTATAGAACGCATGACAAACTCCTGCAGCATGCCCTTAGGCTTGTTTCAGATAACATCGCTCACCTGTGTGGAGTCCAAAAACCAGTCAATGGCCGCAGGGAAGCAGGAAGGTTGAATTGGAAAACAATGTGAGACCAGAAGCAAGAGCGGCCTGACTTGAGGAAATTATATTCCAGTCATAAATAAAGTTAACTTTGCAGTAACTAAGTAAATAATTTATATTTGTAGAGCGCTTTTCAAGTCCAGGGTCACAAAGCGCTTAAACAATCAAAACAATACCCAATCAAATATATACTTAAAAGGACAAGATAATACAGAGAAAAACACAGGAGTCATCAAGGAATCAAGGAAAATCCTGCGCAAATAAAAATGTCTTAAGATGTTTCTTGAAGGAGTCAGTAGACTTCATCAAACACAGAGAGAGAGGAAGATCGTTCCAAAGCTTAGGAGCAACAGCCTGGAAGGATTTCTCTCCTCTGGTCCTGAACCGTGTGCGAGGAACCATCAGTAGATTCTGATCCACAGACCTCAGAGCCCGAGCTGGGGTGTAAGGCTGGATCAGATCACTGATGTAAGGAGGAGCCTTACATCACCTTAACCATGAATAGCTCTGAAAGTAAGAACCCAAATTTTAAAGTTAATCCTGAAAGAAACTGGCAGCCAGTGAAGAGATTTAAGGATTGGGTAAATGTGAGTTCTTCTACTAGAGCTACTCAGAGTTCTGTATCAACTGCAGGCGAGACAGTTCCTTCTTGTTAAGACATGAAAACAAACTGTTGCAATAGTCCAGACGAGAAGAAACAAATGCATGGATTGTAAGATCCAGATCATGTTGTGACAACATTTTCCTAAGTTTAGAGATTTTTCAGTTACTGGTCAGTTTTCTACAGTGTTGAACTAGAGACATGTCTTTGTCAAAAACAAAACCCAGGTTTCTCAGGCTCAGTTTGACAGACTGACTTAAGTCACCCAAGTACTGACTCAACCCTGGAACCTTATCATTAGGAGCAATCACCAGAGTTTCAGTTTTGTCCACATTTAGCTGCAAAGTGTTTTCACTCAACCATTGTTTGATTTCCAGCAAACAATTGACTAAACTGTTCAGCCTCTGGGGATCAGTTGGATTAAAGGAGCAGCAGAGCTGGATTTCATCAGCAGAAATCTGGTAAGAAACATCAGGAAATCTCTGAATGATTTTACCCAGGGGAATCAAGTACAGCAAAAATAATAAAGGAACCAGAACAGAACCTTGAAGGACTCCTCACAACCGATCCGCTGATTCAGACCTCATTTGATTGGCAGATGCACTAAAACTGCGCCCAGAAAGGTATGACGAGGACCACTGTAACACAGTACCAGACAGTCAATCAATTGTGTCAAAGGCTGAGGACAGATCCAAGAGAACCAGAACAGTGTATTACCAGAATCAGCCGACTTCACGATGTCACTGCACACTTTCAGTACGGCTATGTTTCTGTCCCTGTAGTCTGGATTTACTGAAAATGAAGTTCTAGCTTAAACCTGCATGAGGACAACACTTGTCAGAAGACATCTTAAGTAGCATCCTTGCTGTTGATTAGATGGGATAAGCAAGTACAATTGTTTGTTTATTTTGATGACCTTTATCCACAGACTTGATGAGGGACACAAGCTCATATCCGATGTCATTAACGCTCATCAGAGCACCAGAACATTTATTTCAGTGAGGTTGTATAAATCAAGAGTCAAACTCTCATCCATGGACCTAAATAGAAAGAATTGAACCTTTCAGCTCCATCCTTCCACCTGAACAACTCATCTCTCTCTTAGGTTCATGTCAGCTGTAATATGAAACAGAGGGCACTTAGTGAGAGGAATTGAGAAGCAATTTGAAAATGAGCTGCCGATGCTTGCTAAGAGACAACTGGAGCTCAGGTTGGATATATTCTGATCAGGAAGCTTTAACCCCAGCCTTAAGAAAGAAGGTATATCTTCCTCTCTCTTTGCGCTTGATCAGGCTTTTCCTTGAATTTCTCGAACTCATGTGTTGTTCTCAGTATTATCTTGATCTTTAAAGTATGTACTTTTTTGAGTATTGTTTTGATTGTCTAAGCGCTTTGTGACCCTGGTCTCGAAAAAACGCTATATAAATAAATATTACTTACTTACTTACTTACTATATACATAAAATAGGATAAGATGAGAGCTGAAGTCTTCATTATCTTTACAAGAGGTACATGTAATGTATCAAGCTTCGCTTTATTTAGTTTAAAATACAAAGACATATCCGTCACAGCCTTTTAAAGGATTCCATCAACTCTTCAATTTCTAAATCAAACTCTGAAAATAATAATCTTGGATTTTCCTGACCTTTAAACTATTTCACTAAAATACATGCTGTAGACCCATTGACTAGCTTTTCTTCTTCTTATAATAATAATTATAAAAACCTCTTGGAAGTATGATGCAGATTAGATTATGTGTAATTAAATCATGTAAATTCTATTTTATTTATAATTGCCTTAAAAGTCAGGCGGGCACTCAATGAAATGCGGCTTCTGCATTGGTTTCACTTTGGCGGATAATTGCAAAGCGGATAATGTTTTGACCAATATTATAAACCTAAATTGTTGAATCTATGACTTCGATAATGATTTACAGCGATGAGCTAAAACGACCAGCAGGTGGAAGCAGCATTACAGAATTAACACGATGGGGCACATCGGCAATGAAGAGTTGCTCTAGCTTGAAATCTGTTGTATGCAAACATACAAATGGTCGATGATGTAAACTCTGTGGTACAAAAACTGGAATGCACTAAACTTCACACATAACACTTAAAGTCCCTACTCTGAATTTTATTTTTCTATATATTTTTTATTTTTGTTTGAAGCTGTGCTTAAGAATGTCATGTGTAAAATGGAAAAAATAAACCTAATGATTTAGAATGAAAAGATAGCCATCAGTACATTTGGAACCTCCACACTACTGGCTGCATTCAGTCAAAGAAACATCGTTTCACCAACTGTACACGACTTTATTTTATTTAATTTTTTCTGACCAGCTGAAACTATAGAAGGTGGTTCGACACTTTTGATGTCGTAGTAGTAGCTTTGCCGGTCAACTCGAACTACACCACACTGATACATCGCTTGGCACAACTGCCTTGATTTATGGACGGTTCCAAATGTTGGAAAGCATGTTTACACTAAAGTAACATACAGTACAGCACAAGAAGCCAAAGAAGAAGTTGAAGAAAATAACGATTCATGAAACTAACAATCAAGGTTTGTATTGTTACAATGGTTTGATATGTAGATTAAAACACATTCATGTAAAACAAGTTCCTCAGCAAAGGTATGCTATGTCTTAGTCCTTTTCAGTTGCTGCAGATATGAACCATTCTCACTGCAATCACTGCAGCCATGTTTGAACATTACAGCATACGTACATTTCAAAAATAAATGTTTCATCATTCAGATCATTTAAAATGTGTATCAAATTGCCATTTCAGCATCACGTTTTTCTTCTTATTAACAATTGCCCAGATTTAAAACAGTTGAATTCATCACAGAAAGGCATGTGGATGTAAAGGCAGCTCAAAAGTGACTATTTAAGAATAAAGAAAAGGCACTAATTATCTAACGGAAAATTCCGTCTCTGTGGGAGGAGCTGCCAAAGGATGGAAGATGTAGAACTCACACCTAAATTCTGACGTTGGCAGTGCTTGAAATAGTGATGGGATCACAAAACACTTATGACAGTTGGACAGTGGAGTGAGTGGGCACGAACAAGCATGCTCCTGCAGATCTCAGGTTCTAAGTGCCAACCGTGGCTTTCACACTCCCGCTGTATTATGGAGGCTGTTTAATGAGAAGGTTGTTTTAAGGAAAAAAACAACAACTTGTTTGCAAATTTTAATGCGCAATTAACGCGGCGAGGAAACCTAATTGGTGCTTTATACTCATACAAATAGATGGTGGGGCACAAGTTTAACATTTGTTGCTGGGAAAGAGGATTGTGAGAGGAAAAGTTAAAGAAGGGAAACCACTTCTCTCTCAGAGATTGTGATAATTATCTTGATGTGGGCAGAAATAGGCTACTGCTGGCCCTGAGGGGGAAGGAGGAGATCATTAAAATCAGAGCTCAAACAGATACATAGCAGTCGGCTCAGTCCTGTGAAGGCACAATTAGACACGCACTAATGTACCTGCTCAAGCGTGGCAACATCGCACACACATCCACGGCTGGCGTTAATCAAGGGAAAGTAAATGTAGGTCACTGACGTGTTAAGCATGTCCTGGTCAAAAGGTAATTTAAACAAGAGAGAATGTTTAGATTTTAAAAACTAATCAAATATTATATGAATTGACATGACCAAAGTCAATGACCTTGAGGTTCGTTTATAATACACGACAGTGTGTACCAAAATAGTGTACCATGTTCGCTCAACATATCGCTTTAACTTATCTATAAATAGTCAATTGAGAGTTGAGATACGATTGCAACTCTTAATAATTTGATAAATTTGTTTCTTCTGATTGGATAAAACACATTTTAACGATGAATTATGCTACCCTTAAAAACCTATACTCTTCAACGGTTAATACTTTGAATCTTTCATCGAAGTACATTTATTACAGAAAACCTTCTCTTTTTACGTAATCATTTGGATAAATTATAAATGTATCAAAATGAGTGACTTGAGGAAATACAAACATATAAAGAAAAGGTTTTGGAAAAAGGTAGAAAGTTGAACTATTCACATTAAAATCAATCAGTGGTTACGGAAAGTAATCAGACGCCTTTCTTTTTTTAACTCTCTCGTTTCATTGCTAAAATCATTTAGTTCATTTTTTTCCCTCATTAATGTTCACTCAGAACCCCGTCTTGAAAGAAAAAATATTTTTTTGCAAATTTATTGAAAAAGAAAAACTGATATATCACATGGTCATAAGTATTCAGACCCTTTGCTGTGACTCATATTTAACTCACGTGTGGTTCATTTCTTCTGATCCTCCTTGCGATGGTTCTACTCCTTCAGTGGAGTCCAGCTGTGTTTCATTCAACTGATTGGACTTGAATAGGAAACACACCTGTCTATATAAGACCTTACAGCTCACGATAAGTGTCAGAGCAAATAATAATCATAAGGTCGAAGGAACTGCCCGAAGAGCTCAGAGACTGAATTGTGGCACAGATCTGGTCAAGGTTACAGAACAATTTCTGCAGCACTCAAGGCTCCTAAGAGCACAGTGGCCTCCATAATCCTTAAATGGAAGAAGTTTGGGACGACCAGAACTCTAACAAGACCTGGCCATCCAGCCAAACTGAGCAATCGTGAGAGAAGAGCCTTGGTGAGGGAGGTAAAAAAAGAACCGATATATAGATAGATAGATGGAGAGAGAGATAGATTGAACTTTATTGTGGCCGAGATCCAGAGGTGTAGTGGGGAGATGGGAGAAAGTTCTTTCCTCAGTGTAAGATGTATGAAAGCCCTCAGAGTTTTCCAAAAAACACGTGAAGGACTCCCAGACTATGAGAAATAAGATTCTCTGGTCAGATGAGAACAAGTTAGTCTTTGGCCTCAATTCTAAGAGGTATGTGTGAAGAAAACCAGGCACTGCTCATCAGTGAACATGGTGGTAGCATCATGCTATGGGTTTTTTTTCAGCTGCAGGGAAAACAAATAGTTGCAATATCCTTTTCCAAAGGGCTCAGGACCTCAGACTGGGCCGACGGTTCACCTTCCAACAAGACAATGATCTTAAGCACACAGCTAAAATACCAAAGGAGTGGCTTCGGAGACCTTTCTTGAATGACCCAGCCAGAGCCTTGACCTGAACCCAATCTAGCATCTCTGGAGAGACCTGAAAATGTCTGTCCATCAACGTTCACCATCCAACCTAACAGAACTGGAGAGGTTCTGCAAGGAAGAATAGGAGAGGATCCCCAAATACAGGTGTGAAAAACTTGTTGCATCATTCCTCGACTCATGGCTTTACTAGCTCAAAAAGGTGCTTCTACTCAATACTGAGCAAGGGGTCTGAATACTTATGACCCTGTGTTATTTCAGTTTTCCTTTCTTAATAAATATGTTTTCTTTTTTCTGTCAAGATGTGGTGCTGAGTGTACATTAATGAGGACAGAAATTAACTTAAATTATTTTGGAGAATGGTTGCAATGAAACAAAGTGAAATATCGAAAGGGATCTGATTACTTTTTGTACCCACTGAATACTTGCATGATTTCCTTTTCATCATTGTAACATCCTTGTCATGGATGTGGGACCACCTGGTAAATCACATCTGGGCAGTATAACAGCGAGTCATAAGAGCTCAAACAATGACAGGCAGAGCTTGAAGGGCAGGGGAGTGACAGACTTGCTGCTGACTTCCCTCCTCAGAGAAACAAGCTTCTTAAAGCACCAGTTTGTGGATTTCGAGGGGCAGCCAGAAAATTGTTTAATAAAAAAATGGATTTACTCATTTACCGACAGATATTCTCATAAAAAAGGTTGAAATTGATGTTGGTCAAAACCTGCAATGGACTTGGGGCCTTTCCAAGGTAGCGATAAATATTCTATTCTACCATCCTCTAAATAGGCCTGCAGGGTTTAGCATTCTGTGAGGCAGGTTTTCCCCTAATGGACCCTCCATGTGGCCATAGATTGATGGTGCAGCCTCCAACTGGGCATAGGGAGTGACAAATTCAAATTGGTAGAAGTGTCGAGCTGTAGTATTGTCAGAGAGCACAGAATCTAGAATGAAATGCACAAATGTCTCTACAGCAGAGGTCAAGGAAAATAGGGTCTTGAATTCCAGCTAAAGTTTAGTATACAGGTGATCAATCCAAACAAGTACCCAACAATGACTCTTTGACAGAACTGGCTCAAGACGGACTATATTCACAAGGAGGGCAATGAGTTCATCAGCGAATCACTGTAGAGCTGCTGAGGACACAGGTGTTCCTGCTGGACATGAATATCAAGCAGGAACAAAATGCAGTGAGACCATTCAAAAAAAAAAACAGGAAGTAACTGAAAATCACACAATAACAACTAAGCACATTAACAAACATTTAAAAATGTCTTGATTTATATAAACCCCTTAACTATTAAAGAATTTTTTTTAAATTAAAGTGTAGATCTGTTAAGCTAAGTTTTGTCTAGGTTACGCATTCACTCCATCTCGCCTGGTCTTTGACTTTAATAGAGCTCTTAAAGTTAAAGGTTATTTGTAAAGTTTTTTAACGATTAAAAACAATATACAACTAAACTATAAATGCTTTAAAAGATCAAGACACATAAGACAAACATAGGAGTCACAGAAAATCAGGGAAAAGCCTGCACAAATAAGAATGTCTTAAGAAAAATAATTAAAGTATAATGGATTGGGATTATTTCTGCTACTTTATTGACACCCAATCAAAACTGAGCAAGAAAACTGATAATATTTATGAATATGAGGGGAAGAACTTCACATGACTTTGCTGGTACTTACTGTTTGAAAAATACTCAATATAATATTATAAACAATATATAGTATAAAAACTTAAACATGAAGCTGAAAGTTGAAGATGCTCAGGTTTTAATTCAGATGGGGCAGGAAGGAGAAGGCAGGAAATAAATGTTTTTGAGAGAGATGGTCATTTAGAGAGGTTTGATAGATACAGGTGGTTCGGACATGTAGTGGAGAGACAGAAGATGGAGGTACCATGGAGATGAGGAAGACGGTTATTTGGGGTTCATTGATGCAGTAAAGGAGGACATACAGTAGGGAGGATGTTGGTAAGGTTGAGATCATTATTCAAGTTTGATCATTTCTAGTAGTCCTGCTAGAAGAGTAGGGTGACAAATATAACAAAATATTATTCATCATCTAGCATCGTTTCACAGTGATAACATGACAGCATAAAAAAACCCGATAGAAATAGGCAGAGAGCGAGTCGGAGATTAGAGCAGGAACAATGAAAAGAGCAGAAGGGAAAGGAGGAGAGGCTGATCCTCGCCCCTGACGTACCGTCGCTCTCTCTCCTCCACAGAGCGCATCGAGGAGCGTCAGTGGGAGCCAGACACCAGCTCGCTCTCCTCTCCACTGGAGTCTACCTGCCATCCTGGTCCTTCTCTGGATGTCCATCAAACTTGTTAGGTGTCAGCAGCCGTGTCCGTGCAAGTCAATGCGTGCAGAAAAACGGTACGTGTTCGCTTTTTTCCCCTGGTTTGAGGGGGTGGGAGAGAAACAATAACACAATGGAAACGACCGCTGTTATGTCGCTGGTACAAGAATTTGGATCAATCGCACTAACATTCCAAACAAGCGCGTCGAGGGAGCGTGCACGTGTAGAGAAGCATGTTTACAAGATGAACATAGCAGCTTGTCACTAGGCGTCAGATTCTGTAACTTTTCATCATTTGTTATTTATTAATATTTATTTATTTCATGAGACGACTTAGCAAGTCAATCGCACGTTTTTTTTATTTTTGTCTTCTTGACTGTATTACAACACAGAAATCCATGGATCCATGGGATGACACTGTGATGTTATGAGTATAGTCACTGTCCAATTGCTCCTGACCCAGCTTTCATGATCGCTTCAGAGGCTGAAGTCAAGTCAACGTGTGACGAATGAAGTCTTGCCCAACATGCAGAACATCAGGCGTTTTAGTGACATATTTTATTGTCACCATAGAAGAAGGAAAAGCAATAAGATGGGATTTTGATAAACATGCGAAATACTGTATGTGGCAAATGATTTATTTATTTTATTTTTTAAGATATCTCAGTTTGTACTTTGTAGCCTCATTGGCAAAGTGTTATTTGATGAAAATAATGTTAGAAACTAAATAGAATTAAATGTAACACAAAACATCATTTTACCAAAACACTTGCAGATAATTTACGTATTTCGAATAAGATATTTCTCATCTGAAATACAAATACTATATTATCATGCATGTTAACGTTTTTGCATTTTTTAAGTGACATTTGCTTAATGTAGGGCGGAGTTCATCCATTGAACCACACGCGAAAGCAGTTGTCCTTGTAACACAGACCAAGCAGAGCCATAGACAGATGTTCAAATTCTGAATTCACAGGACCAGGCAACTGTGATTAAAAAATAACTAAGATGATTTAATAACTCCTGTGATCATTTCTTATCAGCAAAAAGGGATGGTGGAAAATGATAAACTGATGTCCAACAGAATAATTTTTGATGTGAAATGGTAGCGCTACATACCACAATTCTGGATGTGCTGTCCTTCTCGACCCTTGTGTGGACTCTGGGTCAAAGTGGCCTGGTGGCCTGAAAACAAATGTGTTTGAGATATCCCTTGTGTTGCTTCTGGGTCAAGAGATTCGGGGGTTAAATGCTTCCGTGTTGCTTGAATATACCTAGAATGGACAGTTATGACCTCTTCAATAACTCTTGGTCACATAACCTTGTTTCATGATCATAGCAAAACTAGGTCGCTGTCAATAAAATAGTATGGATCAATCCTCTCAAATTTATTTCATTACACAGTCTCCAGAACATCAAAAATCCATGCTCTGTAGACCACCTTGAATGGTTCACTAACTTGAACAAGTAGACAGGGTAAAGACAAAAAGTGGAGACTTGAGTAAACAATCTCAGAGACTTGAGCAGGTTTAACCATTTTGGCAATAATGCTACAGAAACAAAAATATTTTCCGCCTTTATTATGCATGATAAGTGGGTTGCCAAGGTTCAGTTTGTGGTTGCTTGTTTGCTGTCCACACAATTAATACAAATAAAACAGGCATGGGTATGATTTTCAGAAAATTTTCAGGATTGCCCAGGAAAGGTGCAATTAATAACCAATTTTCATTTGTGTCTACAAAGATGTTGCTGGTCGAGCAATTGACACATGTGGTCTCTATGCACACTTCCACTACTTCTGTGTTATCATGCCCAAAATAATCGATTGATTTTCCCCCCTCACGGAATTATTTTCAAGGGTGGAGGATAGCATTAGACAGTAAACCGTGCTTCCACCTTGATCCCTAATAAGATCTGGATTGCACATCTCTCATCTCTCCTTGCTGTCAGTCCATGCTGATGAACAAACACTTGGGAGAGATAAATGAATGAAAGAAAGGACAGATGGATACTTTTGACTTTAAGGACAAACTTACTCTTTGTCATAATAAAACGCTGCACTCTCTTGTAGAGAGAAAAAAAAGTCCCATCGTGACATCAAGTCTTTAACTTTCCTCCCTCTGCTTCCAACACAAGTCACTTTGGTTAATTGCTATTCTGTGCACTCCTGTGGTGGCAAACAACAGACCTCTTTACATAGGACCTTGTTTGTTAAACTCCAAAAGGTTGAGCCGTCAGATCTGCACGGACAAGTAGATTCCCCATGCCTGCAGAGATTTTCTGAATTTTTCATGGGCTCCTGTCTGGCAGACAACAATGTCTGAAGTCCCTGTGGGCTCTAATTGTGTACTCCTCCCATCGTCGTCTAACTGGAAGCAGGAAAGATCAACGGCAATAAGAAATGCATGAGAAAGTAATTACTTTTTGCAATTTCATCAGATTCCTGTCGATAAAGCAGATAGCCACGATGTAGCAGACTAGGCAGGGTGCAATACGACTTCTATCTGACATCCATCATGCACTGTCACAGCTATGGCAACATCTTTTATTAGGATTCCGTAGCTCTGCAGAGAGCCAGCCATGTGCCACATCCAGTATTAATTGAAATGCAATAAAGTAGAACGATAAGCGATCGTTATCAAGACTTCTCTTTCCAGGACCAACATTTTTATTAGGGCAAGGTAACTCCAGCGAAGAGAAAACCAGAGCAGCTGAGAGTCTGGGACAATCAAAAAACATTCATCACAACCCCCTGAAAAGTAGAAAAAATAAATGATTATACTTCTCAATATAAGAAGAGGAGGCGATTTCCCTGCATCTTTCTTCCGACCTCTCACATCCCATCCATCAATTACGGCAAGAAGCAAGTCTTAAATGGAGATGCACACTTGTTCAGGCCAGTGACAGAGAAGAATGGGAGAACATCAGTGTCTTTGGACCAGATTGATGAACACAGAGCAAAGAGGAAGAGAAAAGAAAACATTACTCTATATAGCCCAATTCAATTAATCATATATGTGTCCCTCTTGTCAGATACAGTGAAAGGAAGTAATGTGATTGACTGTGCCAGTAAAACAACTAAACAATTACTGAAAGTTATTGATTAAGTGTCTGTAAGAGATTTTTCTACACACAGGAAACACAAACCACAAAGACAGCCTCTACATCATCTGACAGAAACAATACTTACAAAACTGAAAAGAACTCATTTTCTGCTTAGTTTGGTCTCAGGTTTTTTTTTTTCCTTATTAAAATATTTTTCCACGACTTAGAAAATACAGATATTAAACACATTAAACTTTGCCAAGTGCTGGCAGGTAGAGCATAGCCCTAACTCAACAATCCTCAAAAAAACAAACGCCCTTTCCTTCACATATTTTTTAATTGATTTAAAATATGCTGTATGTTTTAGTATGAACTACGTTGGTTTTTGTACGAAAGATCATGATCTGAGTTTTGTCTATTTAATGTAAATCCACGAAAAACAGCCTGCACTAGACTTGATCTAATGTGTGTTCTGTGTTTATTTATTCAAAATAGTCTTCTTTGTTTCAGACTAATGTAGTACATCAGTACAGTGGTAATTATATAACAATAAGTTTATTTCTGTATGGCCTGGTCTTTTGGACCGGAACTGGGCTACGGAGCATTGACGGAGGATGTATATGTGAACAATATTATTCAGTTATCAATTGTTTTCAAGGCACAAGGGTTTTAATAAAAATGTGAAGTGATGCTAAAACGGAATATGACACAAAACCCATCTAACCATCTACAAATGCACTCACACTCAAAGTCAAACATCTATAAAAATCAAACAGGGTCTTTGAAGTTTAAGCAAAGAGTGAAACTCATCTTTGATCAGCAAAGCAGTTGCTTTATATTTATACAATAATAAAAGACAAATCCACATGGGCTCTTTGAGTAATTGCATTTAAAGCAGCCACCAACCAGCAAATTAATAAAACATGAATTTCACAGATAGAATGAGGGATAACAACTGGCCCTATAAGAGTCAGGTCATTTACAGGTTCAACAATTGAACAAAAAAACCTACTGTCCTTTAGTTCTATTTTTCTATTGCTTACTTTGTGTTATCTCATTTCATTCTTTGATTCTTCACTGACACCATAAAACCTCATGTTATGTTAACGACCCTGGCAATAAAATGTTCTGATTCTAAAAAAGAAAGTTGTAGGTAATCTGCCACATTACATTGTGTCTTCAAAAGCCCATGTCGCACAAAGATTCAACAAAAATTACAACCTACAACAACCCTCGACATTGTAAAGGACTGTGGTGACAGATACAATAAAGACTAAACATAAAAAACTATTCTTAAATCATTTACGTTGACTCAAACAAGACCAGAAATTGTTAGATTTTGTCAAAAAAAAAAAAAATCACAAATATACTTTCAAAGACTGTTACTTTTGTTTATACAACAGTGTATTCAGTTTATTCTTATGTTGAACGTTCTGGTTCCAGTGTTCTTCTCAAGAACTGTCTCATTATATATATATAATATTTCTCTATATTTGTGTGTTTGCATTGACGGTTGCTTTGTCTGAGTTACAAATGTATAGAATTCAATAAAGTTTGATATAAAGTCAAATCCTAACAAATTATCTCAATACACTTTTAAACAACGATTTAAACAACACCATTTAGAAGAATAGAAAATATTTGGTATCCAGAGCTACCATCTCACATCAATAATATTGTTGTTGGTTATCAGTTATCCTCTTAAACATGCAGGTATTTGCTGATACAAAATAGAAGATGTTTAGGTTATCAAAGGTCTTATAACAATAAAATAGCATTTGGTGAAATGACTGAACAATCAAAAACTCTAGATGACAAGGCTGTTGAATTGGGTTCTTTTGAATCCTGCCCTTTGTTATCTGTGTTGCATGATTTGATTCATTCAAATCAAGTCTTTGCTGCTCTTTGCTTTACCAAACAGTGATATCAATATGACATTTAACTATAATCAGATGTAAAGGAAAAGATGGGATAGAAACAAGAGAAGAAAAAAAAAAAAAAATGTTCTCCCAAAATAAAAGTCTACTAAAGAACAATTTGATTACATTAACGGTACTGAAAAGGCATGTTGAACCTGAAGCATAATTCAGGTTCTCTTCTTGTATTGATGTTTCTCTTTGACTGACCATCTCTTGCCTCAAGCTAGTAATGTTTTAGTAATGTTTCTGTTTTTATTATAGACGCAGCAGAACAATTTTAGCCACAGGTAGAAACAAACTAAAAATGTAGGTCACTGCAAACTGTCAGTCAGTCCGTGGACAACATCAGGAAATTAGTTGGGTCGGACTCAGGGTAACAGGGCACACATTTGACCAAGAAAGTCCTACACCAGCAACCTATTTTTGTACCATATTTGGAACAAAAAGATTGGTCTCCATTAAAGACTGATGACCTTCAAGGTCATAGAAAATGCCACACAACACAGAAATTTTGAAAAACCTAGTCTGGTCTGATAACTCCTTATAAGGAAGCTCTGTGATAATATTACTGATTCATGTTGACATATGGCCATCGTCAAAATCATGCTCTAGACCGTGTTGATGAACTTATTGCCACATCTGACTTACCCTTTTCATTGTTCATAGATAAACTTTAATGATCCCTCTGGAGATCTCCTTCGGGGAATTGTTTATTCATATCTATTATTCTTTAATTAAAACGTAATACTACTAAAACAAATTCAAGCGTACTTGTTTATTTTGAAAATGTAATCAACAACACATATGAGAAAACATTTTGAGCGAAGATTATATGTGATCATAATCAGCAGGAGGTTTTTCCTTCTTTTGAGTGAAGATAGGAATGTGTCTCATCATCCACCTTGTAAATGTATTCCATTTTCTTTCTACAATTCTTACATTTCCATGCAAAACATGTTGCGTTGTCTGATTCTTTTCAGCATTACTGACATTTGCTGGCTTTTATTCATGCGTTATTCATGTATTTCTTTCTCACACTTGTGGTCTTTATTGTTAAAGAATATTGCCAGGCAAGAATTTTACTCCAAAAAAATGAATGAGATATTTGGAGGTCAAGCAATGTAATAAAATAAATCAAAATTTAAATGACATGCTTGAACATTGCCACTCACTGTGAATTATTAAAATTGGCCATTTGTCGACAAAATTAGTGGTGATAGTGAAACCCAGCTTGCAGGTTAATAATCATCATTCTTCATTGTTTATCCTAATATTACTAAATAAATACTATAATTATCACGCAACTAAAATTGCATACTGGATAATGATATCCTGAAAGATATAAAACACCAAATTATTACAATTACAATTTAGCTGCTGAGGGGATAAAACATTAAAAAGCATTAAAAACCAACCAAATTAAATTTGTAACATGGAAAACGGATATACATCAGTTAAATACATTATTAGATACAAAGAAACAAAAAACAATATGATACAACAGTTTAAAATAAATACATTCTTGCTCTGCTAAAGAACTTTTAACTTTGACTGAAGCGTTTAATTTCGTGCAACATGTTTCTGAACCCATGGTAAGCCCTTAAAGGTTAGGTCTCAGAGACGTGTTATCTCAGCCGAAACAGCAAACAGTTTTTCTGCTATGTTTGACCATCTTTTCTTCAATGATTGCCTTAACATGAACAGTTTGATTCACTCTTTCACTAATCATTGTGTTGAAATACTGGATCAACTGGCACCTGTTAAATCGAACTTGACAATTCAGAAAAAAAACGGTGCCCTTGGACAAATGAAGATCTCCTGAGTCTGAATAGACTTTGTCGAAAGACTGAGCGTCTCTGGAAGTCCACTAAACTTGAGGTGCACAGACTTCACCTTGGGGATCTAATGTCTTCATACAATGAGATGATGGAAACTGCCAGATCTGATTACATTAAAAAATTAGTAACAACAAATAATAAAAACCCCAAAGTGCTATTTGAACGATAAATTCTCTCGTGTGCCCTGCTGCTCAAATCACCCCTGTCTTCTGTGAAGCTGACAGCAATGCTTTGTTGAGATTTTTCACTGACAAAATGAAATTGATCAAAGAGAAAATCTCTCCCCTTTTGTGTGGAACCCCTGCTGTCACTCGTGTCGCCACGTTGTGGTACTCCTTCAACATTGTAACGGCTGATATTTTGGCACTGGTGAGCAAAACTAACCTCAGTAATATGAGGCCTATTTCTAAGCCCCTTTTCTTGTCCAAGATCTTGGAGAAGGTGGTGTCTGAGCAGCTGTCATTGTTCCTGCATCAGAGTTTCAGTCTGGCTTCCGTAAACATCACTCTACAGAGACAGCCTCACTGAAAGTGTCCAGTGACATCATGATGTCGGCTAACTCGGTAAAGTACACTGTTCTGGTTCTCTTGGATCTGTCCTCAGCCTTTGACACAGTTGATCACCAGATCCTGCTGAGAAGACTGAGGGATGAAGTGGGACTGTCTGGGTCTGTGTTACAGTGGTTCTAGTCATGCCTTTCTGGGCGTAGTTTCAGTGTATCTGCAAATCAAATAAGTTCGGATTCAGTGTGGAGTCGCTCAAGGTTCTGTATTGGTTTCTTCATTGTTTTTGCTGTACTTGATTCCCCTTGATAAAATCATTCAGAGATTTCCTGATGTTTCTGAGAAACCTGGGTGTTGTATTTGACAAAGACATGTCTCTAGTACAACACTGGAGAAAACTTACCAGAAACTGTTTCCTTCAACTGAGAAAAATTCCTGCAGATACCTAAATATCCCTAACCCACCTTCAATAAAGGGCAACTCATTTGAAAACCCTACTTTCCTGACTTCCTTACATGTTGAAGTCTTCCCCTCCAAGATCCCTCATCATGATGAACATTTATAGTTACTTTACTTACTTCATAAAGTTCTCCCCTTTCTGAAATCTTGGCAAACGAGAGCAAAGCCCATTATAATGTAATCACTTTGTAATCACACCCTGCTTTCCGAGTCCCTTGGAGGTGGTGACTTCCTGGATTGATGACACATTTTCTAATGTAAATATTTCAATTAAAATATATATATATTTTTACAAACAGATACATACTGATGAGTACAATAGACGTCCAAGATAGATTTAAGAGACACTTGAATCAACACATTAATTGCCCTTTAACAATTGCTCACCAACAAAAAAATAAGACTTTTGTATTTTCTCAGACTAGTCTATCATACTGCGATATAAAAGTGTCTCAAAGTTGTTGTTTTAACATTATACTACTTCTGCAAGGACCTGTTTATGGTACTGAACAGAGGCTTGGATGTAAACAACTGCATTACAGAATCAGAATTTGGCGGAATACATTGTGCGTTTATGGTTTACATTAAAAATAAGGGACAATGACCTGACAATAACCACTTGTAAAACATGCAGCCAATTTCAACACATCCAACTATTTATAAAACTAAAAGATACAACAGACAAGAGACAGCATGAAACATAGAGATGCCACAAAACAAAAACATTAATTCAAAGTCACCAAATGATAGACAGAAAACAAAAATAAACCAGTAAGCCTGAAAACCTGAACAAAGACATCCCTAGACCCTAAGAAAGTTTGTTTTTATAACACATAGCCCATTTATTTATGTTTTCTTTTGCCCATTTTTCCATTCTAAACTTACTACTGTAAATCTTATTTATGGTAGGGGTCCTTTTTGTGCATTGTATACAAAGAGATTGGATAAACTTTCTCATATATATGTATTTATGTATGGCCATTGGGATAAAAAAACAACCAGATTTTGCAAAGCACTATTTCAGACTATATACAACTCTCTCAGACCTCAGGTTTATTCACGCAGAGGAGTTGCTATGGCAGTTTCATCTATGCTAGCGAGTCACATTTGAAGAACTTCTGGTCACAGCTCTTTCTGGGTGATTATAACTAATGTTTTGATTAAAGTCTATCTACAAGTAAGTAAGTAGGTAAGTAAGTAAATTATATTTATATAGCGCTTTTCCAGACCAGGGTCAAAAAGCGCGTAAACAAACAAAACAATACTCAATAAAATATATACTTAAAAGGTCAAGATAACACCGAAAACAACACAGGAGAAACACAGCACAAATAAGAATGTCTTAAGATGTTTCTTGAAAGAGTCAGTAGACTCCATCAAGCGCAAAGTGAGAGGAAGATCGTCCCCAAGCTTAGGAGCAACAGCCTGGAAGGATTTCTCTCCTCTGGTCCTGAACCGTGTGCGAGGAACCATCAGTAGATTCTGATCCACAGACCTCAGAGCCCGAGCTGGGGTGTAAGGCTGGATCAGATCACTGATTTAAGGAGGAGCCTGACCATGAATAGCTCTGAAAGTAAGAACCAGAATTTTAAAGTTGATCCTGAAAGAAACTGGAAGCCAGTGAAGAGTTTTAAGGATCGGAGTAATGGGAGTTCTTCTACTTGAGCGGGTTAGAATTCTCGTTGAATCAACTGCAGGCGAGACAGCTCCTTCTTGTTAAGACATGAAAACAAACTGTTACAATAGTCCAGACGAGAAGAAACAAAAGCATGGATTACAAGCTCCAGATCATGTTCTGACAACATTTTCCTAAGTTTAGAGATTTTTCTCAATTGAAGGAAACAGTTTCTGGTCAGTTTTCTGCAGTGTTGAACAAGAGACATGTCTTTATCAAATACAACACCCAGGTTTCTCAGACTCAGTTTGACAGACTGACCTAAGTCACCCAAGTACTGACTCAACCCTGGAACCTTATCATCAGGAGCAATCACCAGTGTTTCAGTTTTGTCCACTTTTAGCTGTAGAGTGTTTTCACTCAGCCATTGTTTGATTTCTAGCAAACAATTGACTAAGCTGTTCGGCCTCTGGGGCTCAGTTGGATCAAAAGAGCAGTATAGCTGGATGTCATCAGCAAAAATGTGATAAGAAACATCAGGAAATCTCTGAATGATTTTACCGAGGGGAATCAAGTACAACAAAAACAATAAAGGACCCAGAACAGAACCTTGAGGGACTCCACAGAACAGATCTGCCGATTCAGACCTCATTAGATTGGCAGATACACTAAAACTGCGCCCAGAAAGGTAAGATGAGAACCATTCTAACACAGACCCAGACAGTCCCACTCCATCCCTCAGTCTACTTAGCAGGATCTGGTGATCAACTGTGTCAAAGGCTGAGGACAGATCCAAGAGAACCAGAACAGTGGATTTACCCGAGTCAGTCGACATCATGATGTCACTGGACACTTTCAATAAAGCTGTCTCCGTAGAGTGATGTTTACGGAAGCCAGACTGAAACTTCTCATGGATGTCGCTCTGATCCAGGAACAAAGACAGCTGCTCAGACACCACCTTCTCCAAGATCTTGGACAAGAAAGGGAGCTTAGAAATAGGCCTAAAATTACTGAGGTCAGTTGGGTCTAAGCCTGGTTTTTTGAGCAGAGGCTCCACAATGGCATGTTTAAATGCATTGGGAAAAACCCCTGTGGAAAGGGAGAGGTTCACCATATTGGTAACCTAGGGGCCAATTACATCAAATACTTTGATAAAAAGCCTACAAGGAAGGATGTCACCTGAGCGAGAGGAGGGTTTCATCTTGAAGCAGTGAAGGGGGAGGAGAGGGGCTCAGAGACAGTAGGGGTTCCAAACAAAGGGGGAGAGATTTTCTCTTTGATCAATTTAATTTTGTCAATGAAAAATCTCAACAAAGCATTGCTGTCAGCTTCACAGAAGACAGGCGTGATTTGAGGAGCAGGAGACACGAATTAATTAATCGTGTCAAACAAAACTTTGGGGTTTTTCTTATTTGCTGCTACCAGTTTTCTGATGTAATCAGATCTAGCAGTTTCTACCATCTCATTGTAAGAAGACATCAGATCCCTGAGGTGAAGTCTGTGCAGCTCAAGTTTAGTGGACTTCCAGAGACACTCAAATTCTCTTTCGACAAAGTCTTTAAACTGAGGAGATCTTCATTTGTCCAAGGGCACCGTTTTTTCAGAATTTTCAAGTTTGATTTAACAGGTGCCACTTGATCCAGTATTTCAACACAATGTTTAGTGAAACAGTGAACCAAACTGTCCACGTCTGGGCAGTCATTAAAGGAAAGAGCGTCAAACATAGAAAAACTGTCTGCAGTATCGGCTGAGATGACACGCCTCTGAGACCTAACTTTCAAAGGCTTAGGTTCAGGGATGAAGTCCAGGTTAAACAAGACAAGAGAATGATGACTCAGATGGACATCATAAGGTAAGGTAAAACTTTATTGATCCCTCAGGAGATCTCCTTCATCATGTACAGATACATTAGAAATGTCCAGGCCAAGAGTAAAAACTAAGTCTAAAATGTGGCCTTTTTGATGAGTGGGTTCAGAAACATGTTGCTCAAAATTAAATGCTTCTGTTAAAGTTAAAAGTTCTTTAGCAGAACAAGATGTGACGTCATCAACATGAAGATTACAGTCTCCAAGAATAAGAACAGATTCCATTTGAATAATGGAAGATAGGAAGTCACTGAAGTCTTTCAAGAACACCGCCGCAGGACCAGGCGGGCGATAGATTGACACACAATAGAAAGGACTTTTAGAACCAACCAAGATCATCGGAGACTCAAAAGAAGTGAATTCCTGTGTCTGAATCACTTTGCAAGAACAACTCTCCCTAAAAACTGTAGCAAGACCTCCCCCACGACCAGAGAGGCGAGGCTTCCCCAGGACAGCGCTCCCTACTGGACAGAGTTCATTCAGATGAATTAACTCTTCCTCTCTCTGCCAAATCTCAGAAAGACATAATAAATCCAAATCCAAACTCTTGTGAAAAGATCATTAAGAATAAAGGATTTATTAGTAATGGAGCGAAGATTTAGAAGTCCTACATTCAGCACCGATGACATCACGACAGGCGCAGAGCGGGATCTTTTGAAGCTGTCACTCACGTTCAACTCGGTAGTAAAAACCGAATTAAAGAGAGGAAATGAAAAAATCTTACGTTGTGTCGTCACGCTCTTCAGAGAGAGGAATGTCGATCAGACATCGATGACGTCCGATAACGTCAGAGTTCTTCTGAGCGATCTCGACTGCGCGTCTCATCCTGACCTGTACTCCAGACCAACTCGATCGCTTGTGGAAATCGCCCGGTACCCGAGAGATCAAACGATATTCCACAGAGTCCGAGTCGATGAGAAGCGGAGCCGGAAACACATTCACCGGACGTTGGTAACGGTCGCGAATATAATCCTCCATCGACTCTCTGATGTTGAAAAGAGCATCACGATCATAGATCTGAGATGCTTGAGACATATCTTTAGTGATATGAGCATAATATCCGGACAAATAGTCGTTAAAACGACTTGTTTTTGGCAATTATTGCAGGAGCTTACGTTCAAGCAGCCGATCAAAGGCTCACCGGAAGCGGAAGTTTTATTGAAAAGGGGTGGCTTGACTTTATTAAATAATTATAGGCTCTCTTTTTTAGCAAAAGTGCTTGAAAGGCTGGTGACTGACCAGGTCAAGGATTACCCACTTATTTACTATATATATGAATGAGGTGGGCCAAAATATTAATGCATCCCTACATCTTTATGCTGATGACACCGTGGTATATTGTTGCGCATCTTCTATTGCCCAGGTGTTCACAGACCTGCAGTCTGCATTTGACACCATTTAGGCGCATTTGTCTCAACTCAGGCTAGTTATAAATGCAGGCAAAACTAAGCTTTGTTGTTATTTATTTTATTTTTATTTTTTTTTAATTAGCATAACTTCCCCAGTTACAAACACATATAAGAAAAACAAAAAGTATTGTGTTCATCCTGTGGTGAGGTTTCCATTGTCCAACACACTTTTCTCCAACACTTTTTCATAGATAGGTACTTTAAGCCAAGTTGTTGTTTTGGTTCATTAAATATTGAACCTGATAGAACCAGAGCTGCACAGCCTACATTTACATGTCTATAAGTGAGTAATATTTGTAATATTTACAAAGATTTATTATGTGGATTCATGGTTTATTATTTCATTGTTAGTTTAAAATTGCTCTTTGCTACCAGTGCAGCCTCTAGTCTCCTGCCAATAGCTTATGATAACAACATCACTGTAGCAAGGAAAAACTTCCTCTAGGAGGCAGAAACCTTGAAAGGACCAGGCTCCAGTCAGGCAGTCTCCTTCACAACTGATCAGGCCGATTGCAAATGTATATAATACACAGGTAAACAGACTCAAGTAGGGGGAGTGTGTGTGTGCGCAGGAACCCAGAAGCGCCAGCTGTACACATCTGCAGGAGGAGCAAGAGGGACCCAGTGACACGAGAAGCCACTCCACCCCCATGTCCATACCTCAGCATGTGGGCCCATGCCTAGCCCGGCAAGATCCTGGCACGAGTGCCCTAGCAGCGGTCTGAGCCTGCGGAGTCCTGGACCCGGCAGGCAGGATAACCTCCAGATCTAGCTATGACCCCGAACACCGGCAAAAAGAGGACCACCTTAAGGAGGCCCCCGGCAACACACAGAGTCAAGGAACAGTTATGGGGTTTGGCAAGGAAGTGAAAAGGGGAGACACCAGGCTAACCGGCGAGGGACAGCCAGCGAACAATTCAAAGGACAGTGCATCAGGGCAAGGCCGTGCCCCAGAAGACCCCTGGCCACCAGGCCAACACATCGCCCACAACAGATAACCATAGGAAGACAGGCCAGAGGGACAGAAAGCCACCACTGCAGCGTCGCGGTCCAAGCATATCCTGCAATAACACAGCCAGTAGTTGGGTCGAGTACCACCCCAGGAGCTGGGGAGCAGCACGGCCAGGTACCAGTCCAGTTCTTCTAGTGAGTGTCTTCTGGGTAACAGGGAGGCCACGGTCGTGTGGTCAGAGAAACCATAAAAAACTATGGCTTCCCTGTGAAAGCCACAGCCCTCCCCCTCGTCATGAGCACCAGGGGGGACAGCAGCATTCCATGGGCGCTCCACGGTCTCTGTGATACCAAGGTCCGCCCATCACACCAGCCAGCCCATGTCCCTGCTTACTATGCGGCATCAGGGTGGACAGCAGCATTACATGGGCGGTCCACGGTCTCTTTAGTACTAAGTGTCCGCCAATCGCTCCCGCCGTCCCCCAGCCATGTTCCTGCCAAGTTTGAGCCCCCACCGTCAGGGTAGCCCCCGAAAAAACCGACCACCCCGGTCATAAACTGCCCCGCAGCCAGGGCGGTGAACGCCCCCAACCCAGCATGTGCCATACAGGGCACACGCAGAGGGTCACAGCCACAACTGCAGTGGACATCCATCCCAAGACCAGCCCCCTATCATGGACATGGTGGAAGGCCACCCAGGCCAGAGGGCAATCCAGAACAACTAGCAAACTCCAAGCCCCACCCCCAACAGTCCACGTGCCGCCCCCAGTGCCGCACCAGCACTATGCCCCTGCAGACCACCACAGACCCCAGGAGGCAGACCCCCCCCACGCCAGCGAATGGAGCCAACGGCCCCCACACCACGAACCAGCCCAGCCGGGCCCTGGCAGAGCCCGAAGCAAGGATGACCCCAGGTGCCACCGATGGACTCAGAAGCCAGCAACCGCCTCCCACCCACCCCCTGCACATAGGCGAGAGCGGTCATGTCCCAGTCCCGGCGCACTCTATGTTTGCAAGTGTATCAGTGATATGCAGGGCTATTGTTTTGTATGTGTGTTTGTGTGTGTTTGTGTATGTGGCTGTGGCTGAGTGTAAGGACGAGTGTTTGGGAAAACATATATGTACAGCATGATGAGTAATTTGTTTGTATAGGGTTAGAAGTCAGGCAGCTGATGTGGTTACATTTGGTCATTATGAGACGCTAACAGTTTTTCATTCGAAACATAATCCATTAAAAGGCCTTTTCATATTTTCGGATTTTGTTGTTTTCCTTAGTCTTCCAGTTCAGAAGGATTGTTTTCTTGGCTATATTTATACAAGTTAACAATATGGGCCGTGTTTTTCCCAGTAGGGGGAGCTGAGAAGTGTCTCCCAATATACAAATCTTTGGCGTCATGGAACCGTGAAGTTCAGAAAGTATGATATGTTAGTTGTTAAATTAAGCCAAAATAACTTGACTGGTGTGCATGTCCACAGTGAGTGGAAGTAAGTCTTTTGGAGCAGCTTGTGCATCGGTCTAATTCAGTGAAGCCCATCAGTTGTAGTCTTGAAGCAGTATAATGAGTTGAATAACTTTATATTTGATAAGCTGTAAATGTTTTTTTTGTATTCTAAATGAAAAATGTTGTTACATATGTGACTTAAAAGTCAGAGTTGGTGCTCATGGAGAGGTCTTCATCCCATTTTGAGGTTGGTATGCATTTTGGATATTATTTTCTTTGTTCTGGGGATGTTTAGTATTTTATTCACTGGAATGGAATCTTCTGACGATCCATTTTTTCTAATTATTGGTAAAATTGTAGAATGCAATTGCATATATTCTAAAAAGTGTGAATGTGTCATATTAAATGTATCTACAAGTTAAGAGAAGCCTATGAGCGAGCTTTCTCGTACAATTTAGTGCAGCTGTGTAACACCCTTCAGCTGCTGAAGTTAATCATTTTTTTGTTAATAGTGAGACCTGGGTTCAGCCAGATGGGTGAGTGGATTGAAGGGGCCATTTTTTAAGTTTGTAATTTTTAAGGTTCTCCACAAAGCCTTTAAGGATGTATTTATGGTAAAAGTTGTAAAACATTGGTGATTTTTAATAGTTTGAATGATAAATGGACGATCCGATAGCAGTACAATGTTACAATGAGCTTGTTCTGTGTCAAGCCAGGAAGAGTCAGACTTTGGATCTTTTAGCCAGTAGGATACATAATAAAGTTCAAAATTTGGAGCTTCAAGTCCACCTTGTGTCTTTGGTTTTTGCAATGTAGTTAATTTTATTCTTGGAGTTTTATTTTTCCAATAGAATTTGTTAACTGCAGAGTTTAAAGCTTTGATCCAAAAACAGTTCGGGGTGATGGGAATCATTGTGAATAGATAATTGATTTTTGAATATTTAATCTTGTCTACTGTTAGATGGTGTGGAGAAACTAACATTGACACAAATCGTTTGGCCTTTACGCGTGGCAAAATAGTTGATAAGTTGATGTCTTCGTTGATAAGTGAGAGGGGGCAGTAGTTAGCTGGGTTAGAGGATTATTAATCTGGTTTTAAGAGTAGCGTAATCATTGTAGTGTTCATTGATGAGGGAATCCTAGTTGTTGTTGTGACTTCTGTAGCCATTCGAATGAATAGATTTAAGATAGTCGGCCAGAAGTGTTTGTAGAACTAAACTGAAAACCAGTCTGGACCTTGAGATTTATTGATGCATCTTGTTAATAGCTATGAAAATTTCCTCTGGGTATTATGGGCCTGTCTTAACTATTTACTTGTTCTCCAGTTGTTCTCTAGTTGAGGAACTTCATGATATCATCTGTGTCTGGGTTTAAATCTGCATTATATAGCTGTTTATAAAAGTCCTCTAATACTTTATTAATGTCTTCCTGTGTGTGAAAGGATTTTCCACTTCTGTCCTTTATAATGGAGATTGTTGATTTTTCTTTTTCTCGTTTAATTAAATTTTCCAAATATTTAGTTGATTTGTTGCTGTTCTGGAGTTCATTCAGTTAGGCGTAGTCTTTGAATTTGGAATTTCACTTTTTCATATAAAATGTAATTTAATTCTAATTTAACTTTCCGAATCTGACAGAGAAGAGTATCGGTTTGGGTGTCTAAATAATCTACCTCAAGTGTGAATTACCTGTGAGAAGTACCTGAATCCTCTCTCATTCTGATGTTTCAGTCTCCAGCTATCAGCCAGTCCAACTCCTCCATGTACTGTTTTAGAACTGCAGATGATGGCGAAGGTCTGGTATTTGTTATTGAACTGGACTGGATCAAGTACAGTGTTAAAGTCACCTCCTATAATCAGGTCAGAACTGGGTAAGTCAGATTTGAGAATAATGTGTGGTAGAAATCTGGGTCATCCTTGTTTGGCCCATACACTCATATTTTGTTTGTTATTTAGGGAGATATTAATTATGAAATATCTTCCTTTTGGGTCTAAGAGTGAAGTTTTGAGTGTGAATTGTATTGTATTATTTATTAAGATTGCATTCCCTCTTTGTTTAGAGTTGAAATTTGATATAAAGTTGTGCGGGAAGTTAGCCGATCGCAATACTGCCTTTCTTAATTCAACCATGTGAATTTCCTGTAAAAGACAGATGTCTGTGTTTAATTTTCGTTAAATTTCATGACTTTTGTCTGATTTCCAAGTCCACAAACATTCCAGCTAGTAAACCTAAACATGTCCATCAAACAGTAGGTCTAAGTTCTCTTCCTGATGTGTGTGCATATGTGCGAGTGTGTTAGTGGCTGAAAGGTGAAACATAGTGTGAAGAAAAGAAAAGAAGTAGTGTGTTGAGAACATATAAATACAACCAAAACAACAATAAACGTGTGTGGCACGCGAGAGACGTGTGAGTATTATTATTTATGTGTTGAGGTTAAATAAAATTGAATTGAATTGAATTGGTTTAACATTAGCGGTTTTGTTGATTCAGAATAACCACAGGGTCAGATATGTATCGCGGAACAGCTGACCATCAATATAGAGTTTATCCATCGCGATAATCAACCTTTTCTGTTTAGCCAGGTACTCTTTACTTATTGGAAACAGGATCTTGCGTCGGGCCTGGATCTCACGAGTATATTGATCGTTAATCCCATAGTTTGTTCCTTTAAGCTGGACTCCCTGTTTCTTTACGAGTTCCTTCTGAAGGTGCCTACCGTTCTAACTTGTATTACGTCTGCTCAGGGTAACCCCATTGAGTCTCTGGCCACTTAGAAATATCTAGGCATCACAGTTGATGATAGGCTTTCTTGTTGTCATGTTGATCAGTTACTGAATAATTAAGTTAAAGCTAGGGTTATACTTCAAAAATAGAGCCTGTTTCTCTTTCAAAGCCAGAAAACACATTGTTTCGGCCACTTTCTTGCCACTCCTGGATTATGGTGATGTTGTGTATATGAATGCCTTTGTTCACTCCCTGAAACTGCTGGATGCCGCGTTTCATGGGGCTTTGAGATTCATAACTGGTTGTAAACCCCTCACACATCACTGTACATTGTACTCTTTCACAAACTGGTCTTCACCTTCCATGCGCAGAACCACACATTGGTATCTATTTACATGTATACACAAATCCATCATTGGAATGCTCCTCTGCTACTTGTACACATATTTGACAAGGAAACAGTCAGATCGCAGCCTCATGTCCCTGGACTTCTTCTATGCTGCACCTGCAACCTAGGACATGCTTCATCAGAGGCTATAGCTGTCCAGCTTTCCTTTCCTTCAGTCGGCTTCAAATGACTTGTAGGAAGGCAGACCGTCTCTGGGGGCCTGCACATACACTAGGTACTTTTCACGTTAATGTTTGTGTTCTTTGTTGTCTCCTGTCTGTGTTTTATGTTGTGTCTTACTTTCTGTTTTGCTGCTGCCTACCAGGAACAGGTCTCCTGTGATAGGAGACCTTGGGTCTCAATGAGATTACCTGTATAAATAAAGGTTAATAAAAATAAAATAAAATGTGAAGAAAACGATTATTGGCATTTAATAGATAATTTAAATCAGGTGGGATGAAAATCATTGATATCTAAACCCTTGACAGACTTAACAGATCTTTAAACATGGATATAAATGACTTGTTTATAATATTTCAGCATGATTCTTATGTCTTTGTGAAAGATGACAAGGAGGATAAGAGCACCACTAAGCTATCGAAGACCTGAGACAAGCCAGAATGCCAAAAGACTGAATAAGGCAAGGAGGGGGATTAGGATGAAGTGGCCAAGGACCAATTTGACACTGGAGTGAAGTGAACAACTCCCTGCATGAGATACTGTAGAAGACCTTGCTTGGGAATGAAGGAGAAGTTTATAGAAAATATTATTTAAGATTGTTTTAGAAGCATATACCTGTATGAGGTTTCTGGGAGGAAAGCAGGTGAAAGAAGGAGAGTAAGAAGAGAATTTGAGGTCGAAACCTTAAAGCAGAAAGAACGCAGCTCCGGTAGCGCTGGAGGAAAGCAGAAAAAGAGGGCCTGCGGGATGACATCAAAAGGAGGCACCAGGCTGCAAAAGAAGAGGAAAAACAAAAATAAGAGGAAAAAAAACCCTCCAGGTTTGTATGAGGGCTCCTTGAGGAAAAGATAAGTTGATCGCTTGAGATCACCAAGGCAGAAGCCTCCGGAGGACTACATCCATGGGTCAATATAGCAATTCTGCAAGGAATGAGTCTCATGGCATACCTGGCCATGTGCTCTCACACAGATCACCACCAAAGTCTATTGCAGTGAACAAGATCAGCATCTGCTCAAAGGCCTGATGGGATACCATACAGGCTGTAAAAAAAAACTGCATATAAGTGTTGCAATCTTTATGGATCCAGGAGAACAGATTGGACATCTCCATCCCGAAAGACCAAAACAGACAATCAGGCAGTTCAAATATAATATTCTAAATGTTGTGGGAAAGATCTTCTTGTCTTTGATGGCAAGAAGGATGACTACCTACCAGATATAGAACAAAGTTTCCGGTGTGTGGACCATACCACCAAGATCTGGGAACAGATTCAGTCTGAAAGGGAGAGAAGAAGGACCTGCATGTGGTGCAGCTAGATTTGGCGAATGCCTATTGGTCAGTGCCACACAACCAGTTTGCATTGAACCTGGATTTCATTTATACCCGACAGAACATTAAGACTATGGTGAGAAAAATACGCACAGTACCTTCACATGTGCTTTATGTTGCTAAACTTCACTACATTCAGATAGAAGCTGGAGGTCATGATTGAGATAGGTTGGTCCATCTTCCCATCCTCTTTATCACAGTCTTCCAAGTAAAGGAGTTATGGATGATATCACATGTTTGCTCAAAACCTCCCCATGCATATCAAGTCTGATGAAGAGACTAGATAACTTAACACCTGCAGAACGACAAGATCATATTTACCATCGACAGACAAAACATTTCACTCATTGCTGATCAGCCCATCCGGAGTCTGGGCAGGCCATATACATTTTGCCTATCAGACAAGGAGATGGGAAAGATAACACTGCAGAAGCTCTCAGGAGGTTTGACAAAAATGGTTTCAACCCTGTTCCAGTTCTCCGTCTTAGCCTTACCCCTTCGCCCTTCCCTTTAAAACGGATTGTCAAGGGCTAGGGGTAGAAATGAATTGGGACAGCCCTACCCCTTGCTACGTCATCTAATGGTGCTGCTGACTGAATGCTACGTTGTATAAAAAAAAACACAATAACTTACAGTATTATTTGTGTGAACATTAACATAAATAAGGCTCTAAGTTTTCAAAACACAAAAAAACTGTAAACATTAATGTTTAAAAAATGTTTAAAAAAAAACGTGAAAAGCATTTTTACATCTCATCAACCTGTGTTTAAAAAGGTTGAATAACACCTCTGTCTTCGTTTCACTTTCCTCATGGCACCCTTTTTTTGGACTCCTTCATGAGGAGATCCAAAACTTTGGATAATAGGGATAATAACGTGGTTCAAAATATAAAAACGTATGAGACACCTTGTCAGGACAAGCAGCTTTCCCTGGACAAATCCTCCAAAGTACATTGCGTTCCCGGAGTGAGGTGATGCTTGGAAGCGGTTGTGTGGAGCTGAGCTGAGCACAGGAAGGTTCTAAAGCGGGCTGGAGTGAAGGTGAGGTGACCTGCTCAAATCTGTTGAAAAAGTTGTTGAGACTTTTTGCCTCCTCAACCGTGTCCACTGCAGTCAGAGAGGACTTGGTCTTGTATCCAGTGATGGTTTTAACACCATCCCAGACCTTTCTTGTTTGTTCTCAGCTTCTCCTCCAACCTCCTCCTGTAGGTGTCCTTTGCCTCCTTCAAGCATCGCTTCAACTCCTGCTGTTTCGACCTCATGGCATCCCTGTCTCTGCTCCTGAAAGTCACCTTCTTGCTGTTAAAGACATCCTTGACCTCCTTTGCTACCCACAGTTTTTTATGAGGGTAACAGCGGACAGTCTAAGCAGCGGCGACAACATCTAAGCAGAAATTTAAATAGTCCATTAAACAGTGTGTCTGACCCTCAATGTCCTCACCATGAGACTTCCGCAGCACATCCCAGTCCGTGGTGTCAAAGCAGTCACTAATGGCGTCCTCTACAGCTGGTGTCCACTTCCTGATTGTCCTAGTCGTCACAGTCTGTCTCTACACCAGAGGAATATTCTGTGACTGAAAGTGGACCAGGTTATGATGAGACTTCCCAAGTGGAGGAAGAGGTTTGGCTCTTGGCTCTGTACACATCCTTCAAGTTGGAATAAAGAAGGTCAATTGTCCTGTTATTCCACCACCTGGTGGAAAGTAGAGTCCAGGTTGGCATGGTTAAAATTCCCAGAGATGATAATAAAAGCATCAAAATGCTGATTCTGAATTCTAGCTGTCATTGTGTGAATCCGCAGCACTCGGCGGAATGTAAACACAGCGCGATCACGTGACTGAACTCGCGTGGTAGATAGTATGGCCCCAGAATGTTAGCCAACAGTTCTAAATCCTGACACCACAAGGCTTTCTAAACAGTAACGTGTCCGTCTCTGTCCGCTCTTACGTTGGTGAAGCCCGGCAGGTCCACGTTAGTGACTAGAGTCAGCTTAGTGAGCCACGGCTCTTTGAAGATCAACAAGCTGCTCTCTCAGTAGACTTGGGTAGATCTGCAGCATAACACCAGATATGGTGCTCTGGGCAGTCCAAGGCGGGGAAATCTGTGCTGCTGTTGTAGCTTACAGCACCATTGAAGGAGGGAATTGTTGTAGTGTATAAGAGGAAAAAGACAAAATACATCAACCTAGTTGCAGTTTTCAGAGAGAACGGTTGGAGTACACAAGGGGCTTTGTGAGAGGCTCAACCAGCTGAGGATCAAGGAGTTACACAAAGCCAATGAGTTGGCTCAGGAGGCAGAAAGGCTAGCTGCGTGGGTAACTGGGAAACATCCCTGTTCATTTCGCTGCCACCAAGAGATGTTCTGGTTTAAGGGGCGGAACATATGATTAAAGTTTTTGCTCTCTTTGCATATACATTTGTTCCAATCTATTTAGTTACCTTTTTTAATTGTATCCTTTACAACTGAAATAAATCAATGAAAGATTCTCTGAAAACAAATTAGGTTTCCATGAAAGGTAGCTTTAGCTGCATCATAAATCATAGGTGAGAAATTTTGGAGATATTTTATTATCAAGCCAAGACTGTGAAAGGTAATCAGAATAAATGTTTAAAAGAGGATTATTCAGCCTTCAAATTCTACTGTTAGGGTCTTAATGTATACAGATTTCAGCGTCTTTTTATTTTATGAATTGCCACAAGTAAGTAGGAGCGGAAACCGGAGTCAGGAAAAGTATTAAAGTGTTAAAAACAGTTTTAATGTAAATCGTTACAATAAATCCAAAACCAGACAAAACATGTTCAAACAGGCAAGAATAAAAAGAAAGTACTCAGACAGAAGGCAGAGACCCAGTTAAAGATGGATGTCTTACTGGCAACTAAAAAGTAAGACATAAAAGGACTCACGTGAGAAACTAAAAAGGCTGACATCAGAACTTGTCCATCAGGAAACACAGAACGATAAAGGGAAAACATACGAAGAGAACGAGATAAAGCCAAACCCTGGGCAGGAGACGCAACACTCAGATTGCTATGGGTAGAGATGCTACTTATCAAGTAGCACCACTTAATCATCTCCAACAATGCACAACTGCCTGTGTCCATCAAGTGATCAACACAACAGAAAAACAAGAAACACACAAAATAAAAACCTTACATGAGAAATAAGAATAAGATGAAACGTATACCTGAGTTTAGATGCTAAGCACAATTTAGGTAACTTAGAAATAGGAACAAAGAAACAGCCAACAAACAACATCGTTTTTCAACATGTAGTATCGCCTCCCTTTGAGAATATTGATGAAATCACACCAGAACACTCAGGGGTCTGTACGGAGGGCCGTTAGAAGAGGGTGGAGAATGGTGAGCGACTTGAATCTCCAATGTGGTGAAGTCAAGGCAGGCAAGATAACAAGAGTCGGCAGTGCTGTCTGAAGAAATTCTAAATAAGGGATCTTGCCCTCTGCTATTTCACAGTGTTTAATAATTTTAAGATTCTTGCATCAAACTATTTTTTCAATTGTATTCATTGTAGCTGTTCCATTGTCTTTTCCAAAGTCATTACACAGGTGCCGTAAGAAGCACACTCATTATCATTATGGAGCAGACATAGAACTCTCAATCAACGTAATGACAAACTTTTTTTGACACAACAGCATCATCCAATTTTTAGTTCCAAAATGTTTAGTGCCTCTTCTGAAGAGGCTTCCTGTTTGCTTGTGACAGAAAACATTGTAAATGAGCTTGAAGCCCGGAGCCGAGAAGTACCATAGTGTCTTGGTCACATGATGTACCCAGAGGTTGATTATTATTATTGTTATTATTATTATTATATTTCTAAAATATTTACTTGAGAATTTACCTAAAAGATCAAAGTCATTTGTTTTGTTTTAAAAAAAAGCTTGATTAGAAATAGAAAAATAGTGGTGTAACCGAATCCGGAGTTACTATAACAACCAGACCATCCAACCTGGTATAGATGAGCTCAGGGATGTGAACTTTGCTTCTGCCTCGAGCAATTCTAGCTGTGAGCTTCTCATCTCTGTTCACGTTGAAAAATAAACAATAAATAAACAAGCTTTCCTCTTAAATTATTCCAGAGGAGCCTGCTTTGTCGCATTTATCCACGGTTGCAACTGTATCCTGTTATTACACAACTCTTACATGTCTGGTGTCATTAACAAGATGTCAGACTATCGATAGTGAAAGACACTGACCGCATTTTAACTGTTCATAGCTGAACGTAGCAGTCTTTGGAAAATGACATGCCGAGAGCTGCAACCAGCTTAGCTAACAAGCATCTGATGGCGCAGATTATGCGCGTACCCCGGGGGGATTACCAAGACTGAAACGAACAAATTGACCCCTTTTCACTAAAATCCCACATCAGCATGACAAAGACTCAACATACAGTGAGCAGAGCATGATAAACAGAAGCTCTGAAGTTGGAGTCAGCAGCATTATTTTAGGAAACAATTTTTTTGTCTTGTTTTGCTCAGTACCATCCATTTTTATCACTATGCTCTCAAGATGAAAGCTCTTTTGGAGGCTCTCTGCTGCTATGCCATTGGCATAGCTATACGGTCTTGTTTTAAAGAGGTGAGGTTGATGTTCCCACTCTTGAAGACACAAGGACTTAATACTTATTAAGAATTATTCTATTGCTTATTCTATTCATTAAGTATACTGTAGACACGTGGGTCCATGTTCAGGTACGAAAGGATTAAGTTATTTGACCTTTTTATGAACTTAATTTATGTTTTATAGCGTATGTGTGCCAAGAAGCTTCAGCTTAACACTGCGCTCTTTGGCAGGTTACCAACTCCAGTGAAATATGACCGCAACAGTGGGCAGCATCATGGACCCTGAAAGTAGATTTCCATCTTCTGATTTAGTTTTGTTGCATATTGAAAATGTTCATTCTGTCAAAATAAAGGATTATGCCTGATATGGGCAACTGCTAAAAAGATAAAAAACATGGCTCATTGCAATAAATTGCTCTCTGTGTGCAGTGATTGAATGGAGTTATAAAAGAAAGTTTTTGCTCACATTATGTATTTTCAAACTCTGTAGCCTGCCAATAAGGACCTTCTTGTTTTTTGTTGCTCTTGGTTTGAACCTGAGGGGTTTAATACTGCAATTAAAACGTTTTACTAAATGGCTTTGGATTGAAGCTAGCAGCTTAGTGATATGGAACCATGAGACTAGAAACACTGTGCAGTAAAAAAAAAAAAAAGAAGAAGGAAATCATCTCCCTCCTTAGTGAGAATAGAGATAGCAATGAAAGGCTCCCAAAAGCCAGCAGTAAGCTCATCCGTTCAAAGAAGACAATTGACAAACAGGGACAAGGTTTGCCCTCTGGACTGACGTTGGAATTATCCCCCTCCTGGATGGTAAGCCTGGTTCATTGCTGGCTACTTCTGGATTTGTCTCTTTAAATTCTCTTTCCCAGGAATCCTGACACAAATGTAATCAAAGTTTATCCAACTATTTTCTCCTGATATTGACTTGAGAATTTAAATCAGGAACAAAATTTGATCAGACTGAGCACAGCACAGGATACAGAACACTGTCAAGCAATCTCAACGTAATAAAGATCAATTCACACTATCTTACTTTTACTTTTGCCACAATGACCATCGGACTGAACAGACACTGTTGTAGGGACTAGATAATACTGTTTTTGAGTTAGAAGTACTAATTGTGCGATGCGGTGTATAAGTGAACACATAACATTTGAGTTGGAATGTGATACAAACACAGTGTAGTGATTTTATTCCTTATAAAAAGGTTTATTTTCAGAACATCTAAGTTCTTGTAGATTTAACTTTAAAATTGCCTCTAGGTAAGATTTACCTGAAGAAAGGCGGCACCACCCTTGTTTTATAGTACAAGGGAAACTATTAAATTTACGTGAATAATAATTAATTAATTGGCCTAATTAATTAACTATGAAACACTATTTTTAATCAATCTCATTTAACTGAAGTTTACTACTTTTTGTCGTGATTATCTGTTCTTTACTGAGTTAGAGGCTCTTAAATTTACCGTTATTACACCAGAATAGAACAACGCGTACAACGACGTGACGTTTTATAAATTTATTTAAAAAGGGATGAATAATGAATGACAAAAATGAGTATGTTATGGTAAGTTTCGGAACCGAGAATAAAAACGGAAACGGGAAAAGCATCGTGGACGAAATCTTAATAGACTACCCGCATATTAAACAACCCAGACACAAATCAATTTGTTCAAGATGAAGTGATCAGCTTCTTACTTGACGGTAGATGGTGAATGGATGTTTAGGCAGCAGCTGGAGACCAGATGAAGGTGGCAAGCGAGTGGATGTCAACGGAGTTGGAGAATGAGGATGAAGGAGAGGATGATGAGGAGGACAGTCAGGAACGAGGGAATCAAAGTTCTTTCGACGAGGGGACCAAGCGGTCCGATGAATCACAGTGTTGGCTTCCTGGTTGTAGACACCTCACGTGAACGTGCTGAACGCCTGGAATGTTCACTTCGCTGAGGTAAAGTCTTTAGGTCAGGAACACTTTCTTCTTACGGGAGGTAAGGATGATTCACAGGCTGTTGCTTCTTGATGGAGATTCGCAGTCTGGGAGACGTGCTGCGAATATTGGAATAATCGGACCAGTCTGGTCGAGATTATTAAGAAACTCACGAAACTTTGCGGAGTCTGGAAGGATGCTGGAAGCGGGTCCTTCAGTGCGGACCTCAGTTTGGACTTGCAGGAGCTCAGGTCAGGAGGCCGGAGATCGTCTTGAAGGCAGTTGGTGATGAACCTGTTTATAACGCTGGAGGTGATAAACTCTGATGTTACGAGGTACGCTCTGATGTTAAGAGGCACGCTCTGTTTTTCGGAACACGAATTCTCTAAGTTGAACACAGTTCTTATGTTGAAACTTAGTGATCGTAAAAAGGGGCAAACCCTTATGATTGGTTGACGTTTCTTTGGCGGGAAAAGGGTCCTTCCATACTGACACCCCCTCCTCCTCCTCCTTACCTCTCCAATTGTCTTTTCTTCTCATCACACAAGAAAAATCATATGTACATTAAAAATGCTTTAAAACGATTTGTTCTTTCTAGATTATTTTCCCACGGAGCGCGGACATTCAAATAACACCAATCATGACAAATGTAGAACACGTATTACAAAATGAAGGTTTTGATAATGATTAATTCAATTCTTATATTTTGATAACTTCAAACACCTTGCACGTAGCTCCATTCACTTACAAGTATATTTCTTTAAGCAGGTTATACACATTTCAATGAATATTATCCAAGACCCACACACACACATTCTGCCTGTGAAGACATCTGTTAGCACTTTCAAGGTTGGTTCGCTTCTCCACTGACTCTGCGTCTGCAGGAAGCCATAAAGTCCTTATCTGATCCCTTGGTCAGAATCTCACATGGAGTGGTGAACTCCTCGTTCACTGAAGGTTTAGCTTGACCGTTTGTCAAACTTCTAATCCTCCTTGCTTCGGGCAAACTAGAATCGGGCCTGTAGCAACATACGGTTCATTTGCTTAAGTGATGTATGCTTTTCATTGTTTTTCTAATTGTGAATATAGTAAGGTGATTGAGCTGGAGCAGGCAAAAACCATACAAACACGCATTGATTTTTGACATATCTAAATCCATTTTCAAATTTAAATTACCAACAAGTCATCTGTTCCTGAAATTTGAAATGAAAAACAATTTCCTCAAAATTGCATTGAAAGGGGGGCGCTGTTGAGGAGGATGTAGGATGTAAGACGCGTTTTGAGAGAGCTCCCGGGGATACAACTTTTTTCAATATTTATACGCCTCAAACTTCACAAAACTGGACATTACACTCAATGCAAGTTGTTTTCTTCGCCTGAGTCAACTTTTGAAAGAATATGGCAGCCACCTGACAGAGACCTGACCGCAAACAGGCTGGGCCGGGCCCGGAGCCCGAGAGCAAGCTAACGGATAAAGCTATGCTAGGTAGCATCAAGGCCATGATGGACGAGATGCGCACCGAAATAATTTCCAGCCTGGAAACGGTCATAGCGGACACTGTCAAAAAAGAAGTTGCCTCACTTTTAAAGCCGCTGCAGGAGAAAGTGAGTAAAATGAATGACAACATGCTTGAACTGGAGCAGTGAACTAACGAGCACGACGAACGGATCGCTAGCCTGGAGAGCACCGTTCTGAAGCTAACGGCTACCGTGGAGTCGCTGAATAAGCAGTGTGAGGACTTGGAGGCTCGCTCCCGGAGGAACAACATCCGAATCGTGGGCCTGCCGGAGGGCTCAGAGGGTGGCCGCCCGGTGGAATACATGGCATCATTTTTACAAACATTGCTGGGCTTGGATACGAAGCCGGTTCTGGACCGGACCCACCGCCTCTCGCGAGCTAAACCAAAGGATGGAGAGTGTCCTCGCCCTGTCATCGCCCGGGTACACTTGTTCCAGACCAAGAACTCAATTCTACGAGCCGCCGGAAACTTGTCGCCGCTGATGCACGAGGGAAAAAGGATTTCTATTTTCCCTGACTTTCCCAAGGAGGTAGCGAGGAAACGAGCTGCGTTCGGGAAAGTGAAGAAGGAGCTGCGCTCGTGCTCAGGAGTCAGGTTTGGCATCCATTACCTAGCAACACTACTCATCACTCCTGATGGAGAGCGGACCAGGAGCTTCGAGGACGATGGACTTTGTGACAAACAAGTTAAAAAAATCAGGAGACCATTGATCAGGTTCACTATTTTCACATTCACACTTAGAGGTTCAAGAGTTTAAAGAGTCTGTTCTGAGACTTGGTTACTATAACTAAACTTCCTAGTTTTTTCTTCTTTTTTTTAATATATGTATATAATATATACAGTATATGTATATGGGATATATATATCATATATTATCATTCTCATTGTAAGATATATTTTTTGTTACAATATCTATTTTATAGAGATATTTTGAGGGTGCAATGTATGTGGTGTGTAGAGTTTTATTGGTATATATATTTTTTCTATTCCTTTTTTCTCCTTTTCATATTTTATTCATAAAAATGTTCAGTTGGAAATAATTGTGCAAACTTAATAATTTGTTAGGCACTGGGGTTTAAACAAATCTTATATTTTATTATTCCCTGAGGTTGTCATGCTACAAGAGACAACACAGGTTCGTTTTTCTGTAAGGGGGGTCGGGCATGCACTACATTTTGTGGTGCTTCTGCCAAATGTGGGAAGGGAAAGGGGTTTCTATGTTTTATTTTCTTTTTGTGGAGGGGGTGTGGTACATGTCGTTTATATGTTCATGGTAGTTCAAACATCATTGCACGGTTACTTTTATTCTGTTTCTTCTTCATGGTACGGGTCAGTTCATCAGTGATAGAAGGTGACTTAAAACTTACTAGTCTCAATTGTAAGGGTCTGAACAACCCGATTAAACAAAGTAAGATTTTACATTATGTTCACAATCTGGGCGCACATATCACCTTTTTGCAGGAAACCCACTTGAAAAATAATGATGTTGCTCGTCTTAAAAAGAGCTGGATAGGCCAGATCTACCTTTCCTCTTTCAATAGAAGCTCAAGAGGAGTTGGCATTCTTTTTCACAAATCTATCTCATTTGTTCACTCAAAAACCATATCTGACTCTTCCGGCAGATTTCTTATCATTGTTGGACAGGTTTATAACACCAGAATAGTGCTAGCAAACATCTATGCACCAAACTGGGACAATGACTCATTTTTTAGAACATTATTTTCAAAGATACCAGACTTGTCAACACACATGCTAATAATGGGAGGGGATTTTAACTGTTGGATGGACCCTAGACTAGATAGATCATCAACCACTCCTCCAGTCTCCTTGTCAAAGTCTGCTAAAACCCTCAAACACCTCATATCAGAATATAATATATGTTATCCTTGGAGAGCCCAAAACCCAAACTCAAAAACGTATTCCTTTTTCTCCCCTGTTCATCACTCATTTACTCGGATTGATTTCTTCTTAATTGACATTAGACTGCTTTCCTCAATCACAACTTGCAATTATGATCCAATCCTGTTCTCAGATCATGCTTCCACTTCAATAACTATCCACTTCCAGGACTGTGTAAAAGAGCGACCACTCTGGCGTCTTAATTCAGCCTTACTTTTTGAGGAGGACTTTGTTAAACTAATTTCTGACCAAATCAACTTTTTTGTAGAAACTAACAAAACACCGGAGATCTCAGCATCTATTTTATGGGAATCAATGAAAGCCTATATTAGAGGAGTGATTATCTCTTACAACAATTTTAGAAACCGAAACATGAAAACAGAGCTTACCAAATTGGCTCACAACATTTCAAAATTAGATGAACAATATGCTATCTCAAAAACCCATGAGGTTTATCAAGAACGCATAACATTACAGGCCAAATATGACGTCATACTCACAAAATATACAGCAGATTTACTTCTTAAATCTCATTCCGCATTTTATGAACAAGGGGACAAAACAAGTAAGTTGTTGGCTCATCAGCTGCGACAGAAATCATCCTCTCAGATCATTTCGAAAATCAAAACGTCAAATGGCATAACATCAGACCCTGTTAAAATAAATGACACTTTTAACGAATTGTACACCAATTTATATTCTTCGGAAATCAGCTCAAATTTAAATGACTTTAAGACATTTTTTGATACTCTTAACATCCCAACAGTGGATCAAAGTCTCGTAAAAACCTTAGAGGAACCAATCACTCTTTTAGAAATTGAGACTACAATCAGATCACTACAAAATGGTAAAAGCCCAGGTCCAGATGGCTTCCCAACCGAATTTTTTAAAACTTTCTGGAAAGAATTGGCTCCACTACTACTTGATTTATACAAAGAGGCCATCAATGTAGGCAATCTCCCTCCAACTTTGAATCAGGCTTCCATCATTGTTCTCCTAAAGAAAGGGAAAGATCCGTTATTATGCAGCTCATACCGTCCCATAAGTCTGCTAAATGTAGATTTTAAAATAATATCTAAATTATTGGCCCGTCATTTAGAAATCATCCTGCCCTCAATTATTTCAGCAGACCAAACAGGCTTTATCCTAGGCAGGCATTCTTTTTTTAACCTTAGACAAATATTTAATGTGCTTTATAGTTCAAAATCCTCTAAATTCCCAGAGGCCCTGCTCTCGCTAGATGCCGAAAAGGCGTTTGACAGAGTTGAGTGGGAATATCTTTTCTTTACCCTGCAGAAATTTGGATTCGGGAGTAACTTCTTGTCATGGATCAAGTTAATTTACAAATCAGCACAGGCATCAATTAGAACTAATGGCCTAAACTCAAAATATTTTAATCTCCACCGCTCTACACGGCAAGGATGTCCACTGAGTCCCCTTTTATTCGCAATCGCAATGGAACCACTTTCAATAGCCTTAAGAAATGACACACGATTTTCCGGTATATCTCGAATGGAGGTAGAAGTAAAAGTTTCTTTATATGCAGACGACCTTCTTTTGTTCATTTCAAACTTGACTCAGTCTATCCCAACTATATTATCAATTTTAAATCATTTCAGCAGCATTTCTGGCTACAAACTTAATTTAAGTAAGAGCGAACTATTACCTGTCAATGACTTGGCAAAGCAATACCCACTGGATACACTGCCATTTAAAACTGCAAGGATGGGGTTCATGTACCTTGGCGTTTTTGTCACACAGATTAAAGAAAATCTCTTTGGGAAAAATTTCCCTCTATTAGGGAAAATTAAACAAGACATTGAAAGATGGTTATTGTTGAATTTATCCACTGTTGCCAGAGTCAACACAATTAAGATGAATGTTTTCCCTAGATTTTGTTATCTCTTTCAATGCATCCCCATTTTTATTCCCCTTGTATTTTTTCGAAAAATTGATAGTTTAATAATTGCATTTATTTGGAATAAAAAAAAAAACAAGATTGGGAAAAAAAATTCTACAGATGCCTAAACTGTCCGGGGGTATGGCTCTCCCAAATATGTTGTACTACTACTGGGCTGCAAATATCAGGAATCTAAATTTTTGGATCACTTATAAAGACCAAGAGACACCACCTGCCTTGTTAAAAATGGAAGCCAACTCAGTTCGCCCCACATCGCTAGTTGCTGTCCTACATGCACCACTGCTCTCCACAACTTCTTCTTATATAAAAAGTGGTGTAGTGGCTGACTCTTATAAAGTTTGGAAGCAATTTAGGCGACACTTTGGGTTTCAGTCAATGGCCACAAGTGCACCTTTGGCTTCTAACCATCTTTTTGTACCATCTCTGGCTGATGGTACATTTACCTTATGGGCTGGTCTAGGGCTACGAATGGTGAAGGATTTGTATTCAAATGGCGTATTTGCAACATTTCAAGAGCTCAGTAATAAATTCTCCCTACCCAAGAGTCACTTTTTTAGATACCTCCAGGTCCGCAACTTCGTTTGTAATTCTTTTTCTCATTTTCCTCTTTGTCCAGCAGAAACTAGCTTAAAAGTGTTTTTAGAACCACGCCCTTCTATAAAAGGCGCCATCTCTGCCATTTATTCAAACATCTCTGAAATTGATGCCGACTCCACTCATACAGTCAAACATATGTGGGAAATAGATCTTGGTGAGCAGATCACAAATGTTCGCTGGGCAGAGATCTTGGAAAGGGTCCACAAATCCTCAATATGTGCCAGACATGGTTTTATTCAATGCAAAATCCTAACAGGGTTCATTATACAAAGGTTCGCCTGGCTAAAATGTATGATGGTGTCTCTGACGTGTGTGAACGATGCAAACAACACCCAGCAAACTACATTCATATTTTTTGGCTCTGTCCTTCTCTGGAGAAATATTGGAGAGACATATTTGACTTTCTCACTAATATCTTGGACTGTAACATATCTCCCAATCCTTGGTCTGCCCTCTTTGGAATAACACCATCAAATGTCAACCTTTCTACAATGAAGAAGAACATCATTGCCTTTTCCACTTTACTTGCAAGAAGACTTATTCTTTTAAAATGGAAATCCTCTTCACCGCCGACACAGCTGCACTGGATCAGGGATGTTTTGTACCACTTGAAACTCGAAAAACTGAGGCTAACATTATCGGGAGCCGTCCAGAAATTTGAGGCAATGTGGAATCAGTACCCGATTAACAACCATTTCAATTTTTCTTGGTCTCTCATTGTAATTGCTCTGTTTGTTTGTTTTTCATGACCAAGTACTGATTTGCTTTGTCTTTCTTTTTACCACCTTCATGTTTGATAGAAGTGATGTATGTTTTTATATATTTTTAGATGTGCAAAAATGTTAACTGTATTTTGGTAAGACATGTACCACAGGGGTGGGGGGAGGGGGGAGGGGGAAGGGTTTGATTTGTTGTATGTTTGCCTGTCATTCTTTTAAAAAATGTGTGTTTATATTTTGAAAATTCAATAAAAATATGTTTAAAAAAAAAAAAATTGCATTGAAATACAGGCCTTTATTACACTAATATTACATTGAAGCCACAACTTTACATTTAAATTTAATTCAGACGTTTTACTCCAAGAAAGATCGGGGAAACATTCATTAGAGCCTCCATAAGCAAAGGTTTTTCCCTGTTTCAATAGAGCTTGATTCCCTATGTAAAGATCCCTCCAGGGAGAGAAAATAGTCTGCCATTGTGAACAAGTTAATTATAGCCGAATACTTTATGTGGGTCACGTAACAATCATTCAAAATTGTAAATTTGCCAGGAATGAAACATAAAATATTAAGCAGGCCTTGCTAATATCGATGCTGAATGGTTGCACTGACAATGACCTCTCAGGCACCAAAAATGATGATAAGAGCGTTTTCAAGCTTGCTTTCATAAATTATGGGATTGCAGGGCCATACTGTTATTGTTTGGAAAGATGAAACCTTTATATATCAGACTCTGCTGTCTGTTTTTCCACACTGTCTGACAAAACTCTATGCTTGGCTGGACTGGGTAGATTAGCATAGAGTTGTTCTTCACACACAATGTTATTAGTTGTGATTCAAGTCAATAGAAGTGATTCTAATGAATACATGTTAATGCTCAAATACTAAAATTCATAATGACGAAACATAATGGTTTATCAGAGAGAAACTGAACAGAATTGGAGACCTTCTATAGGGGTAATGATGCAATACATATATGTAGAAGAGTATTAACTTCTTATCTTATTCATATCAAAGATTATGAAAAAAAGGACTAATTAAAAAATACGTAATTGTCGTCCTTGGGGAGGCAAATAAAAGCTTTAATAAGCTTTTTTTTTATATAACATTTTTGGAATTTCTGTGTTTGTTCTGAATGAAGCTACAGTGACACACGTATCTCACTGATGCTCTTTGATTCCTCCACAAAAAGTGATAATTAAAAAGATAATGAAACCATTAATCGAGCGACAGATAAGACATTTCCTCATTAGAATCTCAGCAGAAGATCTCTGTCATTAAAGATCTAAACAAGATCAGTTTATTGAAAGACATTGTACAGTGTCAGACTAAATGTCCCAGGTCATTTGTATTAATGCTGCAAATACTGGGTATATCAGAGTAGACATAGTTCATCTGATTGCATAACTCATGGACAATATACCGCCTAATCAGCAGCATTATTTTAGAAAATGTATATATCTTTTGTCTTGTTTGGCTCTGTACCATCCATTTTTATCACTATTCTCTCCAGAAGAAAGCTCTTTTGGAGGCTCTCTGCTGCTGTGCCATCGGCGATGCTGCTGTGCAATAAAGTCTCGTTTTAAAAAGGTGAGGTGGATGTTTCCACTCTTGTAGACACAAGTATGTTGAAGAAAATATGTTTACGGGCGACAGTTTTATTGTCGTCAATTTGTTTCACAAACTCAATACTTGCAGGCAGTGTTGGTGTTTGAGGATTCTTTTTCGAAGACTTTTGGGAATGCAATGTTTTGATTTGGTCGGTGCAGAGGAGGTTCTTTCCCTGAAAAAAATGGATCAGGTGTTGGATCTGGAGAGAAGGTCGATGTTTGTTTTGCCAATATATCGGGTCTGACGTTGGGAGAGAGTAATGTGCGGCTGGGCTTTATCTGGAGTCAGAGGGATCAATGGGGCTCTGGTGCTGCTTGACTAACGCCCGGAGAGGTGTGCAGAGATTATTGTTAAACGAGTGTTTTATAGAATGAAAGATTAGATTTGGATTTATACAACCCCTTGCAAGCAGGGCCGCTGCTCAGCGAGGCCAATCGCACTGACCCCGTGAGTCTTTAAAATTCTTCCCACGGTCGGTTGCTCTACGGACGGCGCACTTAGCACGTGTGGGCAGAGCCTCCGCCGCGGAGGTTCGGACACACCCGAATTATCGTGTAAATTCGTGATGACAGAAACCCGCTTGGCCATCCCTGGCTGCAGATGATCATGTTAGACTGCTTGTTCAATCAGTGCTGCGGTGAATTTAGTGCGACTGTCGTCGTAGTATGTTGTGTTATTCTTTGTTATTTCTTTGTTATTTCTTTGTTAATATTTTCATGGATTCACGTATTGGAGTGAGCGTCCTGTCTGCATGATTTTCAAAGCCAAGTTGAGCAACTCTAGTCTCGCACCGGCAAAACTAAAGGAACACTTCTTGAAGCTGCATGGAGACGGGGAATACAAGAAATCCTATTTTATTTATCATTAAAGAGGGGTTCTGTGAATGCGCATATGAAACTGGTGGGGTTCGGTACCTCCAACAAGGTTAAGAACCACTGCTCTAGATGTTACCCAGAGTAATGTCGGATGTTTTGAAGGGTCTCTTTGGAATAATCCTAACCCTTAGTCGACATGAGTAGAAAATGAGTAAAGTTTAAGTGGGTAAAATATCTCTTTAATATACCCATTTATTGAAGATGAAGTCCCATTAAAGTCAGAGCGAAAAAACAAATTGTGAATGCAATAATATTAGTTTATAAAATCCCAATACTGCTGTGAATAAGTGTCTTGTGATGATTGCCAGGATTGAATTAAATGTAATTGTGTTACATAACAGTCATCCGGGGTTGCCCTATCAAAGCCAAGAAATGCTTGATGATCATGATGATAACATTTTCAATGTTGTGGGAAGGATATGACCAGCGACTGGAAACATTCAGTGACTACAATCTGGATCAAGTCTTTGTCCGGAAGAGATCTTTGGAAGAATGAAAGGGAACACTGACAGCTCAGTCATGCTAAATGTATTAATCTTGTTTCCTTGTTATAATGGTCCGTCACCTCAGGAAATGTCTCAGATCAGCTTGTGCCCAGTGAATGGTGAAGAAAATTGGTATAATTCAAACTGTTTCGCTTTTTTCACGATTTCCCTTCTTTTTCAAAATACCCTGAAATGACAAGATTGTGAAGGAACATTCATTTATGCGACCGTAACCAGTTCTGTTCTAGCTTATTTTCACTAGAAACCCGCAGGCAAAAATATTAAAGAATAAAACTGAAGCTAGAAAATGAGTTTATACTTAGTTGACAAGTTATTTATTTGTTGTTGTTGTTACTAGTTGCTGTGTTTCATTTTTCTAGTGTTCCCAATCCACAGACTCAGTTAATTTCTATTGAATACCTTTAGTTTACCCCAACAGGCTTCGAAATAAGCTGTTTTGGAGATCACATTGTTTAATGCTATAAGTTTGTTATAAACAATAAGAAAATAGATTCTAGTTTATTTCCTACACCTGGGCTTGTATACAGATGTTTTATAAATAATTAAATGATGAATCAATTGTAATGGCTTTTGTTCAAAAAACGTATTGGACCAAAGTTGAAGAGTTTTTGTGCAAAGGATCTATTTAAGGCGAGAGACCCTTCGGCAGATCCTTTTATCACATCTTTAATTTATTAAAGCTGATATTAGCAGCAGGTCTTTTGTTTAAGAATGTTCAAAGAATCGACTGAATAATTGATGTCATTTTGAATATTTTAATGACGGCAAGGAGTTACATGTCCTGGAGGTTTTTCTGTGTGTGTAATCCTCTAATGCTGTGCCATAGACACAAATGTGGAGGGGATTATTTACAGTTCGTGCATGCTAAGCTAGAAACAAAGACTAGAAGACACAATAGTTTGTATCTTGTTGGAACAAGCAGCAATGACTATGCAATTTAAGATATTAACATGCAATATATCATAGGGATAGGGAGGAAATCAAAATCTTTATATATATATATTTATATATATATACCTGTATATATTTTGAACATGTAAATTGTATGCATATTTTCCAAATCCAAGCTCTGTAAAATGGAATGTGTAGTGGATTGAAGCAAATCAGGTGATGAGAATAGGTGTGATGAGGGAGGTTTTGTTCTAGGTTGATCAACATCCCATATTCAGACGTGCATAATTATATGACAGGTTATTTTCTCAGTCCAAATGGTCCAAAAATATTTTAATGAATCACTAAAAGACAAAAAAAATGTAACACGTTTCAGAGTAATGCAGCGTTCTTAAAGATTTCTGTAGAACTAGTGCGTGATCCAAGATCCCTTAAACCTTTTGTTTTTCAAATAGTCAATAGGAGACACAAACTAACAGATAAGGAGAGGAGAGGGCACAAACAAAAAGCAAGGAACCAATTAACTTTGTGTTGGAATTTTCCAGAACTAAAATCTTCATTGACTGAGCTCTGACCAACAAGAACTTCGGGACAGAGACAAGGTAAGCTAGGCTGAAATCTGATAAATATTCAACAAGGAGTCAAAGCAAAAGTTTCATGGACTGATGAGACTTTTGTTGAGATTTTGCTGGACCAGATGGATGCGCCTGCCGCTTGATCAGTAATAGAAATAAAGTTCCACTTCGAATTAGACACCAGCGTAGTGGAGGAGGGGTACGGATTTTGTCTGGTAGCATTAAAGATGAGTTAGCTTCTTTTTGGATTGAAGATGGACTCCTAAACCAGCTGCCAAATTTATAAGATGCTTTTTTCGTGTGGTGGTACAGACAGAATATTTTAAGAAGACCATGCAGGACAGTTCAGCTCTATTGTATGCTTCAAAGTACTCGTCTGCGTGGCAAGCAAGTAAACGACTCAAGGATGAAAGAATGATGACCTCCTTCACTTGAACTAAGCCCTGTAGAGAACTTCCTCTTAAACAAGAGGGCACATTCTTAAAACATAATAATCTATTTAAAAGGCTTCATAGAAAACTTTTTGATGGCCAACAATTTCTCCTAAGAAAAGCAAAACTTCCCTTTTAACCCAAGTGGGTCAGAAGAAAAGGGACAAAGGCTCTTGTTGGGTCTTTTTATTTTCGTGGAAACTTCAGAAATAATTCTGTGTTCTTTTTTCTCTATAATACTTGACTTTTTAACACATTTCAATGTCATTCTTTTCACAAAGAACCATTTTCAACCAAAAATGCAACCTATCATTCTGAGGCCAAAATGAGCAAAAACAATTAATACTCAACAGTGTGTCATGTCTGACTCACCAGTGCTACAAAGAAACCAACGTTTTCATTGAGTCATTGTAATACTTAATTATTACTTATTCAAATGAGTTATTGTGAGATGGAACATTTACAAGTCTGACAAAGTTATAAAATGTAATCAGCATGTGAGAAGAAAGATAAGATCAATGAGTTTATGTTGTGTGTGTTTTTTGTCTGTCCCTTAGTAAACAAGCCAAAAACTGTTTGGATTCCAGTTATCATTTCAGGAAAGGTTGAGAATGGGTGTTCTGAACGATTAGATATATGTTGTGGTTCTTGGTCATCAAAAGAGACAGAATTCAGCCAGAAAGCAGTATGGTGCTGTTGATTTATTTAGAGTTTCATCATGCATATAGATTCTGTTGACATTAAACTGATTTCCCAACAGTCTTACAATTTTAATGAGAGTGACCTGATTTAAAATCCTCTTTATCTGCAACACTCTCATTAAAAAGATCACTCACTTCTGTATTTTGCATTGTTTGTGCCAAACAAGAAACTTTTTGGGGAATTGTTGACCTGATAAAAGACACATTATGTTCTTTGTTAACACAAGAACATATTTTTCTACATTTCTAAATATATTATACCTTAATGAAAATATTGATGACAATTCATGAATGAGTACATGATTCACATGGTGGAAATCAGTTATCCCTACCAAGGAGGTTATACAGTATGTCTCAGTCACCTTCATGGCTTCTGGCTCGGTTTTCCAGCTACATTCCGAACTAAAAGTACATAAACTCTTGTGTGACTGAAGAGAACTGAACATCAGACTGAAGACAATATGTCAGGAATGACAGCAGGAGAGATCTACAGCAAATGCTAAAAAAAAGTAAAAGTATCATATTCAGGTTTTCAGACAGAAGCCAGTCCTCTACAAAGAGAAATGTAGGCTTTATACAAATTAAATTGGACATACTTAGGCAAAGGGGTGAAAGGGGGAACATACAATTGGTGTATAAAGCTTAGAGAAAAGTTAAAGCTTATTATTCCTGCCGTTATGTAATTTGGTGGCAGTCTACTTCCATTATTATTTATAAGATAAGATAAGATATCTTTATATATCCCACAGTGGGGAGAGAACATATTTACAGCAGCTCAATTTACACATAAAAATAATTAATTTAAATTATTCACATAAAATGACAACATATTATAAAAACTGTACATACATGAAATAATATAAGAGTGAAGAAGGTGAAAACAACAACAGCCTATACAAGAGCCTATAAAATGACAACACTATTTGTTTTTGACACTGTTGTTGTAAAGACGGACAGCAGATGGGATGAAGGACCTGCACTTGTGGTGCATCAGTCTCTGACTGAAGGAGCTTTTTTAAGGCCCCAAGAGTCTTGTGTAGAGGGTGTGAGGTGTTGTTCATGATGGCCGATAGTTTTTCCAGAGCCCTCCTCTCTAGGATGATCCTTGATGGAGACTAGGGAACAGCCACTGACAGCCTTTCTAAAATTATCCACTTCAGTCTGTTTTTGTGCAACACTGATGCAACCGTAGTGTCATAGAAGGTCCTGAGCAGTGGACTGCTCACCCCAAAGGAGTGCAGTCTCCACAGGAGGTAAAGAAGACCAGTCAGTCCAGTCCAGTTTATTGTTTAGGTGAACACCCAGGTACTTTAATGTTGTCACCCTGTCGATGTCCAGTCCCTGGATGTTCACCGGTGTTTGTTTTGCTGTAGGAAACTATTATTTCCCTCGTCTTGCTGGCGTTAACAAGGAGGTGATTCTATCACACCAGCTGACGAAGTCCATGATAGCACACCTGTATTCCAGGGCGTCTTCCCCTGACACACACCCTGTGAAAGCAGTGTCATCCGAGAACTTTTGGTGGCAACTGTCCGTGGTGTACCGATGTGTGGTGGGCGAAGAGGGGGAGGAGGTGTAAGCGCCAGAGGTGTTGGTGGTGGTGATGAGGGGAGGGAGGACAGGAAGGTAGGCAGGCTGGAGGGGGTGAGACTTGTGTCAAACCTGTTGAAAAAGACATTCAGGTTGATTGATTATTATGTAAAATAATCAATTTGCGATTTTTCCTTAATATTGCGATTTGTAATGGGATTCTTTTTTTAAATCTTCTCTTTCAGTGTAGTTATTTTATAATCTAATCTAAATCTAAATATCACATCAATGTCTTTGCAAGTTAATGTTGGGAGTTGCAGACTATTATATACAGTATATCCTATAAATAATGTAGAAAGCAAGAGTAGTGAATTAAATTAAGTCAAATATAACTATGTTTGGACAACACACATGTGCCGACTAGTTGTTAAGCTGTCTTCAGCACAGAGTAGTCAATCCTTCAACAGATCTATGGAACCAGATGATAACCAGAAAAAAACACAACATTCAAAATTAAATATCTCAATATGCCTTACCCATAACATTTTACGTTTTTTACCTGTTTACCTTGTTTAATTACCATGTTTGAATTAAGCTTAGTTTCTCTTTATCCACAGTTACGACCTCTGAAGCTACCATGGTACTCTCCTGGCTCTGCATGGCTCTCCTGCTGATGTCTAGGCCTTCACTGTCGCAGGGGTGTCCCGTGGGCTGTCGGTGCTACAGCCTGACCGTGGAGTGTGGGTCTCTGGGAATCAAAGAAATCCCACATGGTGTTCCTCCAGTCACAGAGGTCAGTCTCGCACACTGAAAGTTGCTGCCTCACTGGTCCCCCTGATTTACTCTGTGATCCATTCTCATTACAATATAATTATTGTGTCGAATCAATTCGCTGTGACCCCCTTTGATGTGAGCAGGAGGGAGGAGATGCGCCACACAGCCAAGCAATTATTCATCCTCGGTTGAAAAAGTGCCTCTTACACGCTGTGTGATCGTTTGTTCAGAGGATGTTTAACATTACAGCGTCTCCTCTCACGAGTTCAAGCTCCAGCACAAGTGAAGCTCATGAATATTAATGTGAATCATGTCCCGCATAAATTGTTCTATTAACCTCAATCAGCATCAGCGTCTTGTAGATCACACTTCCTTATGGAGAAAACATATTCCCAATAAAGCATGCGGCAATGTCATGCAAAGACTTGGAGCCTGTCTGTTGTTTCCATCTTGTCTAGTTTGGATTTACGAGCTTGAAGGTTTTGGCAGGGCCAGCACAATACTGTAAAAAATGTCCCGCACTGAAAGTTGTTATTATTATTAGAATCATTTTGATCTTGTTTTGTTGTAGTCACTATTGAACAGACGGCACAATCGACTGTGTGTGAAGCCGAAGCCTACATTTGGTGATCATCAAATGATAAAATGATGTATCACCCTAAAAATACCTATTTACATTGAAAACGTGTGTGTTTGTGTTCTTGCGTGCCTGTACGTAAGTGTGTTTTGCATGAATGTAAGTTTGTTCTTTGCATGCATGTTTGTGTCATTCTTGCATGAATATATGTGTTATCATATGCATGTACTTGAGTGTGTTCTTGTGTGTGTATGTGTTATCACGTGCATGTATGTGAGTGTGTTGTTGCATGAATGTATATTTTATCATATGCATGTACTTGAGTGTGTTCTTGTGTGCATGTATGTGTTATCACGTGCACGTATGTGAGTGTGTTGTTGCATGAATGTATGTTTTATCATATGCATGTACTTGAGTGTGTTCTTGTGTGCATGTATGTGTTATCACGTGCATGTATGTGAGTGTGTTCTTGCATGGATGTATGTGTTATCACATGCATGAATGTGAGTGTGTTCTTGCATGCATCTTCTTTATGTGTCCTTGCGTACATTTATGTGTTATCAAATTCATGTATGTGAGTGTGTTCTTGCATGCATGTATGTTTTATCACATGCATCTACAGTATGTGAGCGTTCATGCGAGTGCATTATGTGTAGGGGGGTCTCTCCTGTGTGTGTATGTTCCTGCAATTTCGTTGACAGTGTGTATATTTGTTTCCGTATGTCTGGGTTCGTGTTGGAATTTTGTGTGTGTGCTTGTGTGTTCTTGAAACTTAGTGTAAATGTGCAAAGGTGTGTGCGTGTGTTCATGCTAATTAGTGTCTGTGTAGGGTGTCTGTGTGTGTGTATGAATTACGGCGTTTGTGTGAGCATCAATGCGGAGCAACTGAGAATTAATAAGACAGGATCAATGAGTTGCTTTGAAAATGTTGCTAATTAGTTATGTGATGAATAAAGAGGAATTGTGAACAAACTCAATATTTCCTTAAACTGCTGTTTAGGTAATTGTCGGATTAAGTCTCCTGTGGTCAATGAAATAGATGGATTTACTTTAAAAGTGCACTCTTACTTTCTCTTGCATTGATTATCTCGCACCGGAGAAAGTCTCTCTACGGCACCTAAGACTATCAACAGTTGCACAGACACTCACTCTGCATTGTGTCTACGTTAAACATATCATCCATGTATCACACTGGCTCCTTTGTGTTTTGTGTTTCCTAACTATCTTCTACACTGTCCCGGCGAAGACGATATTCCTCCAGGACAACGCCATCATCCAGATCCGTCTGGAGGACCTGAACTGGCAGACCAGCCTTCACTATCTATACCTGCAGAACAACAGCATCTCTGCTCTGGAGCCTGGTGCATTTGCCAGCCAGGGCCAGCTTCTAGAGCTGGCGCTCAATGGAAACCTTATCCATCTTGTCACCTCAGACACATTTCAGGGTCTGGAGCACCTTCGGATCCTCTATCTGGCTGGAAACCAGATCACTCGAGTACAGAACTATACCTTCAGGGGGATGCAGGTACGTTTTAATATCTATAGAAAGTCAACACAAACTAAGATTAAATCAAAGAGGATGTTGAATAATCTGGGCAGGATCCTTAGGTTAGTTTGCAGGTCATTTTGAAGAAAGCCATGTGAGTTTTATCCTGTAAGTTTGCAGTTTTGTTGATCTTGTCATTTGTCTTAATCATATAGTCATCGTCATTTCTAGAGCTCAGTAAAAGGCACCTTGGGTTAACTCTTGTGTTGCTTCTGGGTCAAGGTACCCCGGTGGTCTGAAAACAAATGTTTGTGGTATCCCTTGTGTTGTCTCTTGGTCAAGTACACAACCTCCCTGGCTTACAGAAATACATATGCAGTTTTGGGGCGCTCCTGTACTCTGTGTGGTCAGATTTGACCCGATGCAAAGAAACTGGGGTGTACATTAAAAATGAAGGGCGACGGGAGGGTTAAAAAAAATCGTAGGCTTCCATTTTATTTAGGTTTGGAGCAGACATGGGTGAACCTGTGGCCCTCATGATCTCAGAGTACAGAGTGTGTATAGTTGAATGATTTGCAAGTTTTAAATCTCTACCTCCTAAGTTTGGGGTTAAGTGATCCTTATATGTGACGTTCAGTGACATTTCTCTTTCTTGTGTCGTTGGCAGCGTCTGCAAGAACTCCACCTGCAGGATAACAGCATAGAGATGCTAGCAGAGCACGCTCTCACCGGTTTGTCGTCACTAGCGCTGCTGGACCTGAGCAGAAACCACCTACGCACTCTTGAAGCGCCTACCCTCAAACCACTGGTCAGTCTGCAGGTGCTCCGAGTCACAGGTAGAGATCTTGGGTTATTCAACGAAAAAAATCACCATGTCCTCACCAAGAAGTTTACAGAAATACAATAAATGTCGCCCCCCCCCTACTGGACTTGAATTTCTTCTTTTTTTTGTGTAAATACATAAATATTATTTATTCTTTTGAAAATGTATTAGGCTGATACTTTTTTTTTTCTTATTTTTTGAAACAGTAATTTCAATAGTTTGGCATTCAAGGTAGATGCATCTAAAATAGGATCTTTGACTAGCAACCTGAGCAATCTTCTGATGTTTGCCTTGTGAAAGACAGCCTTGTTTCTGCTGAGAGACAAATGTAACCACATCTTTTTTATCTTCATTTATTTGTTTATATATTGACACAAAACAAAATGGCTTTCTTTCAATATTCAAGGATTCTTATCTAAGTAAATAGTCACAAGGGATGAAACCAGATTTTCACTTGCATTACACCTTAAGAACACGTTACTCCTCTACATTTCATTGTTGATGCACAAATACTGTACTATCATCCACAGACTTCAATAGACAGATAAGCAGAATGGTGACTTGGTTTCCATGTTAATGTTTACTGTCAGTTTATTGTCCATGTAACAAATAATTTATAAAAAGTTGTTTCACTCCAGTATTACATGTTCAACTTTGTAAAATTTTCTTTTAACACTTATCTTTTATCTCTCTCTCCATTAGTAAGTGCCATTTAGTGGCCTTGCAAAATGAGGACACTTTTTCATGAAAGCTCATCAGCTGCTCACTGGCATCTTTTGTTTATACTTGAACCCTGCGTTTCTTTTCATCTTCAGAGAACCCTTGGCGCTGCGATTGTGCCCTTGGCTGGCTGAGGACATGGATCACAGAGGAAGGGCAGCGTTTGTTGAGCTCTGCCGAGCAGCGTAAGCTCATGTGTTCAGAACCGCCTCGCCTTTCACACCTTAGCCTGGTGGAAGTCGCTCTGAACAGTTTGGTTTGTATTCCTCCTGTGGTCCAACTGGAGCCAAGTCACCTGACGGTGCGTCTTGGTGAGAGCCTCCGAGTGTCATGTCAAGCCTCTGGATATCCACAGCCTCAGGTGACCTGGAGGAAGGCCTTTCACGGTAAACCACAGTTGTCCCCTAGAGGCCTGGTTCAAGAGTTAGGTCCAAATGGTGAGATCTTTAAGCCTGGGCTTGGGCGAGTGGTGACCTCCTTACCCAACAGCATTGGGGTCCAGTCTGGAGAAGGGGACCTACATGGCCTTGTGCGTGGCGCAGAGGAAGGTGGAGAACGGGACAGTTTTGACCCTGACATGGGCAGTGGCATGCTTTTCCTTAGTAATGTAACAGTATCTCACGCAGGAAGATATGAATGTGAAGCGTGGAATCCCGGCGGTGTTGCTAAGGTGACATTCCACCTTGCTGTCAACATGTCCTCTTCCTCATATTCCTCTCAGTTCTGGTCACACTTAAACGTTCACGCTTACGCATCCTCTTCCACTGGCTCTGTCTACCAGCCAGAGGTTCTCGATGTGAGCCAGGAATTGCTTTACGAACAGGACAGCATGGACTTTAACGCTCTGGGCCTCGCCACACAGACCGCCATAGCTGTCGGCATTTCCTTGCTAGCACTCACAGCTCTGCTTCTGCTCATTCTGATCTACACCTGTCACCAGCAGTACCACAAAGAAGACGACGACTCTTTCTGCACCAGCAAGGAGGAGAGCATAGTTTACGTTCATGATTACTCCGATGGCCCAACTACTTTTTCTCAACTGGAAGAGTTCCGCGATGATCACGGACACGAGATGTACGTTCTCAGCATCGCTAATCCTGCTGGCTCTGCTCTGGGTAGAGGATCCATTATGAATGGATTTGGCCAGCAAAGGGGAATAAAAGAGGCCCTGTTGGAGCATGAGATGGTGCACACACTGACCAAATCTCCAGGGTTCCATAGACACCCAGCAGATGGTGGTGAGGGACCACTTACAACTGACCCTGAGGAAATTTTGCTGAACCAGAGTCTGCTTTTTGGCTCTGAGCTGGCCTATGAAATCCACTGTTGAAGGAATGTTTAAATGATTGGATTGTGACATCTATGGACACGGTTAAAGCAAAAGCACCACAACTTTGTGACTCATGTGGAACCATTGAAAATCTAGGACACTATCATAGATAGATTTTAGGGTCATCATAGTTGTTTCAAGTACTGCATAGAAAACAATTGAAAAAAGTGGTTCAATAGGAAAACTTCTGTTCTCTGCACTAACCCCTTTAAAAAATTACATCGGACTTACTGACTATTTTGTGATTTGTGTATCATCATGTACTGTGATTTGTGTAAATACTGCTCATCAGACTACATTTTCCCTGTGACACACTGTACTTATGGAACCTTTTGCATTCAATACTTTTCATAATGCTATATGTGTGAGATGGCCCAGATATGTACGTTGCTGTTTATTAGCATTCGAGGTGAAGGAAAAAACAATGTAACAAAAACATTTCATTAACATTCTGTATTTTTCTATGACTTCAAAACTTTAAAAAACAAAAAAACAAATCTACTGTGAGAAACCTTTAAATTTTGTCTTGTGAAACCTTCCCACTGTGAATCGTAGTTTCTACATAATAAAATGTATTTTAACAGACAATCCTTGCTTTTTTGCTTAATTTTTTCTTCAGGAAAGGAATGGAATTTTGGTCTGTAAACGTACAATAGTCACTTGAGTCCAGATAGACTAAGATGTCTAAATAAATGGGTGTAATCCCCTTTTTGTGAAAATTTTATTTTGTATCTTTCAGCAACAAAGTTGTCTCAAACTATGCTTACAAAGAAAGTATTTCAAATAGAAAAATACCAGACAAATGCTCTCTAAAGAAAAAATATCCATTTTGATCAAGGCTGCTTTTACAGATTTAGAAACATTTTTAGCATTTAATTAAAGGTCACCAAAGCTTTAGCTTTAGATCACTAAATGAAAACTGAAATAAGCACAAATAAATGTATGGTTAAATAAAGCTTTTACCATTTATTTGAGCAACAGTAGCACAGCAGAGGTGGATGCGTATTCCAGTGGAAAAATGCAAATTTTTAATATGAATCTGGTAATTTAAGATGGTGCATAAAATATTTACTATGTTCAGATATTTATGTAAAACCTGTCAAGATTGCAGCATTGAAGGAGCCAAACACACACAGTAAGTTTATTTGTGTAAATGGTTCAGTTGATCCGGCAGAAATTATTTTTGGTGAGGTCAACCAATTTTGTGGGAGATACAATACAGTGAAAATGTTCCAGAATACTTTACACAACTCCAAGTAGTTGACACGATTGGGATCAATTTATCAATGTACCTGCTTGTCAGGGGATTGACTGGTAAACCAGGTCTAGCTAGAACCTGGAGAGCTCATTGGACAATAGAGATGCTTGTGGAGTTGTTCAATGAAATGATCTCCTTTCAGTTAATTCTTATCATTCTTACACTTCCTTACACTGGCTCGCAAAAAAAGACCCAGAGTTGATGCATTTATAGCAGTTGCTCAAATACTGTAACTTTAATAGTTTCACTGTAAACATTTTTTAACCTGTAAACTATCAAAAGCCTTGATTTCTGAATGTTAAACTTTCCTCAGCATGTGTCAGTGGCAGTGACGGTTTGAGATTGCATGAGAGAAAAGGGCAAGGAAGTCATGTTTACCGGAAAAAATCTTGTAAAGGAGTCTGAATAAAGAGGCAGTGAAACACTAAGTTGTAAGAGTGTAAGATGCGCAAATGACAAAGAGGATCCAAAAAACAGGTCACAGGTATGTTTTGTCGAAGGACTCGTGTATGTTCAGGGTGGACTCACATGATAACAAAAAACAGAGATTAGATTCTAATTTGAGAAGCACTGCTGATTACATACAGGTGAGGAAGCAAAGTAGGTGAACCAATCAGATGTGGGCGCAGATTTGTGACGGATGTCAGTAGTTTCCTCCATCAGCGGATGTCTCACTCTCAAGAAAGGGAAGAAGTTATTGATTCTTGGAAAGACACGACTAGGAAAAGAATAAATGTTGCTTCATCTCTAAGACGATTAAGAAGATGGATTCAACCAATGCAGAATTATTTTTTTTGTATTGATGCTTTTTAAAAATAAATATTATTTAAACTTGAAAAGTTAGTTCACCCAAAATTCAAACTCTACTCATTGTCTACTCACCCTCATTTCAACTAAGGGTTGGAATTGTTTTAAGAATAATCTGTTACTTTTAAGAGTTATAGATTATATGACTGTGGCGAACAGTGCTAACTTTTATTTATTAACATAATGATATTTCTATATGCATTCTTAATACTTATTTGGTTTGAAAAATAATGTAGAAATACAAATCCTTGGTCTCAACGAGATCATCTGACAGCCACCCCTACTCTTACCTGCGTACCCATGAGTCCTTTCTCCCCTCATAATTTCCCCTTAATCAAACTTCTTAATCCCAGCCCCCCATTATGGATCAAAGGAAAAAATGGACCCCTGTATCATATGGTCTAAAGTACCTCATCCACAGCAAAATAAGGGTGGTTAGCAATACTGATCTGATGCTTATCACAGCAGAACAACACATACATATAGACAATTACAGTACTGATAGGTCTTTTTTTTACTTCCCCAGATAAGCAGGTGAGGTTACACAACATTGTGGGACACCATAGCTTACTGGAATGTGCATCGATGAGAGATGGTTGACATGTACAAAGTGATGGAAAGTGGTGCACGGAGGTCCTAAAAAGCGAGAACACTGAAACACAACCCTGACCACAGGCCATTAGCAAGTTATTGCTAACTTTTACCAGTGTGGTCTCTGTGGTTGGCTGTTTCCTAAAACAAGTCTACATCTTTTTCCATATACAAAGAATTATATTAAATTCTGAGAGAGTCATAAACTAAAGGTAAATAAAGGTACATTTTTGCATTTTCATTTTTATTTCCATTCATGTTTTTCCGTATTTGATTTTCTCAACTCTGGTACAGCTTGTATTCTACAAAATTCCTCCTTTCTCTTTCTCCATAGAGTTACCGATGTGTTTAACTGCTGGTTAAATAAACGTAGGGAACACTCTCCCGTGTTCTGCCTTTGATATCAGACAAAAGTGTGTGTGTGCAGCTTTGTCTCGTTGGTGAAGTTACATTTCAGCTACTGATGTCTTTTCCACTCCTTATCCAGGGCATAAAAGTGAATTCTTAGTCATACCTTTGTCTGGCATTCAACATTTGCATTGAAACAGACTGTTCTTCCTTTACCTCTGAAAACTAGGATGTTTTTTCGACAGGTTTTAAAGGTTGTTAACCGTCTGGTTCAATTATTATGTGATAAAACTGTAGTGGATTACTACCTCGCCTTTTGCACCACAGCTCAGCAGTGAAAGGAGACCAGCTGCCTATATACGATACAATACTTACAATACAACCATACTGGCAAACATTTGTCAGCATGGTTGAGCTTCCTGTATCAAAGTTCTTCCATTAAACTAAAACCGTCATTCTCCTGCTGTCATTATAAATAGAAACCACGTTGACCTTCTTCAAGATATTCTACTGATGCTCGGATACCCTTGGCTCCCCACAGATTGATGGGTTGACAGGGTCCATCTTTTCCTGGTGTTCTTCTTGCAGTGAGAAATGTATGTATGACAGGATTTGACATTCACGCTCAATCGAGATCAAACAAGGGATTTTAAAAGAAATTATTTTATCAATCAGGCGAAACAGATCAATCAAACTATCCCCCTATGTTTTGGAAAAATAAAATCAAGAGATGTTTTGGTATTCCACCATCTGAGCCAATTATAGCATGCATATCTCAAAAGGTTATATTGCATATTTTTCCTGTTCGGAAATCTTATGTTATGCCAAAAAGAATACATTTGTAGTATAACATTTTTTTAAGGTATGTTTAGATGAAGTTTACAAATAATGCTCTCAAAAGAACCAAGTTTAAAGGCTAAGTGCAACAAGTATTGCAAAAATCAACAATGCCACAATCTTTCCAGTCCTGTTACAAATGGTTGGTATCTAACACACAGGACCATTTAAAGAAACACAAACAAAACTGCAAAATAAAAATCCAGAATCATCCTTTTGCTTTTTTTCAATATATAAAAAACTGCTACTACTAAATGATGGATGCAGTCAACAGACAAGCTTGAATTTCTTAAACTGTGACTTATATTTTTTGTTTTACAAGTGTATTAATTCCAAAAGATGGTTATTTATATTTGACTGAATGCAGAAAGCTTTGTTGTTGTCATGCATCAGCACAGAGAGGAGGATACTAACAACCTCGTCATTCAGAAACTTAATGTATTAATAATTGAAATACATATTAATAATTTATTCTTGCACAACCTGTAATGTACTTAAGTTTATTTGATGTTTTTGGATGATTTATTTTCAAAATTCTATTACTTCTTAATACACAAACATAATCATTCACGTTTAAATATATCTTATATATTAGAAAAAAGTGGTCCAAGAAATAAAGAATTGTTTAACCTTTTTTAATCTCAGACGTTCCATGAAATGAATAACACTCGTTAAAAAATATAAGAATTTGTCCTATCCGTCTATCAGCAACAGTGATGAAGTCAAAATCAAGACTGGAATATATTTGGACTGGAGGTTTTTCTGGATCTGTACCAAAAACAGTAAATAAATCCTATCAAATTGTGTGAGAACCTTCTACTGCAACTAAGTCATGCCATCTACTATTTGCCATGCCCCCAAAGAAACAGTAAGTTTTAATATAGTAAATGTTAACATGTAACAGTGTAGGGATTAAACATCTTGAAAGATTTAGATCTGCAATGACCTGAAACAGGTTTTTGTAATTTCACACATCTTTTATAATTCTGAACATATTTTAATTTATTTCTGGTTTAAAAGAAACTGCTACCAATCACAAGAATCAATAATGTGTATCTATTCTAATCTAATCTAAGAGTTACGAACTAACTGTGCCAATAGAATCGTGGTCACAGAGTCAGGACCGGGCATCTGTTCTTTTCTGTTATCGGGCCGTACTGGAATATACAATAATTTATTTGATTTCTGAAGATTATTATTGTCTGAAAGGTGTTTTTCTTTTAAAAAAGACCAGATTTCCCCCGAAATGACTATGAATAAATCAAGAAGTTGCTTTGGTCATATTAACTTGAAAGATAAGCTGAGAAATAATGAATGGGACCAAAAAAAAGATTGATGCCAATACTGCGATATGGAGAAACGTATGTTTCAGTCTATGAAACTGAAGTCAACACCATTCAGTCTGCAGTTCAAAAATGTTGGGGATCCCATCAACGGAACCTGTTTTAAGTTTAAAGGTATGCACTGGCTGATGGTTTAGCTACAGAGTCAAAGAACGCCTTTCCTTTAATATACGAGAAAATAAATCTGGCATGTGGTCATCAATTAGACATGACTTAAAATGATGCTGGAGTGTTGTCAAGCGTCCTTCATCCCTCACCTCCACATTTAACTCTTTTATTTTCCTTCCCTTCATACCTCAGCTGGCGGATGTCAAAGTGAAAAGTGTGGATGTGTGTTGAGGATTGCAGACCTTGGCAGCGGTGCCGGTGATAACTGCTAAGTGGAGACTGTCAACGGTGAAGCGGCCCTCCCCTGAAAGCACCGCCGCTGCTGCTGACCATCGGCACAAACATAAACCATATGTCAGGGTTTTACTGTGAAGCCAATTGCTTTTTCCCTGTAAGGGAGATAAAACTCTAGAATACACTTGCAGGATGAAAAACAAACAAGAAAAAGAATGCCACTCAAAGATAAACGTTTTTGACGTTCTCCACTGAATCTGAATAGGTTATTATGCAGCGATGCTGAGAAAAGCTGTTTTGCAAAACTGTATCTGTTTCCGAGGGATGATGTGAAAAACAGCAGCACTTTGTGTGCAAATTAATACAATATGTCATAATGCCAACCCCTTTTCTGTATAATAGGAAATGCTACTGATCATGAAACCAACACATTTGGTAATCCGTTTAAAAAAGGCTGGTTTTACTTGTATCTTTCTTTTTTAACTTTCACATTTAAACTTCCTGATCGTCACCAAGGGACCTCTTCCCAGTTGTACATGATTGGTATACCTCACTTATGAGGACTTCAGGAGGAATTCATTGCCTAAGCCACCCCTTTCAGGTTCTCTACTTTTAGTACTACTCAGAGTTTGAGTACATAGGTGAGAGTTGGAAAATAGATCAAGCGTTATTCAAGGTCTTTCCCTTCTGGCTCATCTGTTTCCTAACTATGAAGGACTAATAAAATAATTGAAGACGCTGTACTGATCCATCCGTTAAATCCACCCTTTTCCCGACCCAGAACCATAGACTGGATTATAGGAGCAGAATTTTATACAAACACAGCTGGTTTGACAGAACCCCCCAGGACTTAAACCAGTTTTGTGGCTCCCCCAAATCAACAGAGAAGATTGGGGCTTATTAGTTTGAAAACATGGCGAAGGGAAAGAGTGACCTAGCAGCAGGAACACAAGTCAGGTTCCGCTCGAGGTTTCTGCCTTCTAAAAGGAAGTTTTTCCTCGCCATAGCTCACTGTACAGCTCACTGTACAGTGTTTCGCTTCTTGCTCTTTGTTGAATTGCTGGGATCTATTTTTCCTTAATCAACTATAGTCTTATTTCAACTGTATAGTGTCTTGAGATAACTTTGTTATGATAAGACACTTTAAATAAAATTGAATTGAATTGAATTGAATTGAAAGGCTTGATTAGAAGAGCAAACAAAGCTAGGCAGCACATCGATGGACTCAAAACTCTGATACTCATGATAAATTACAACAATGCCATTTTAAATATAAAACATATGAAGATGATGAAGAAGAAGGGAATTTCCATTAATCATTTGTTTGCACTGCTATAAGGGAGATGAATGTTTCAATAAAAAGATTTAAAATGTGGAACATTTTTTTTACACACAAGCTGTCAGTATCCTTCAGAGAAGTATATATTACTTAAAAGATAATGCAATTGGAAAGTTCCAAATTCACATGAGACATATTATATGCAAACTATACATATAATGATTGATAAATCATAATATTTATGTGACAAATATAATGATCACATAATTGATCATCTGGCTTTAATAAAGACAGCATTATGTAACATTAACAATAATATAATGCATTAATCTGAATTGAGTAAGATGTTAATGTTTATTTCAGTGAAATAGAAAATTATGGAAGAGTTAAGAAATAACAAGAACTGTTATTCTCTCTGTTACCGTCCAGTATAAATAAATATGTCTTCTGTCTTCATCTGCTGAAAAATGTTTCAATGCGGGGAGAATTGTTTGAACACAGATGAAAACTGTTTGATTTCAGGTTACAATTAATTGTCAGCAGTTAGAATTGCTTGACCAATGAATGGTTAGAATTCTATAATTCAACAATATATATTGAAAAAAACGTTTCAAGTGTATAATTGTTAAAAATTAACAACAGCTGTAAATGTTTTAGCCAAAAATCAGCAGAAAAGTATAGGTTTGTAAATGTATGGTTTATACAAAAGTTAATGTGTTTGCTCAACTTACTTATTCTTGACAAAACAAAACTACCAATAATTGCTAATGACGATAACAATAATTATAATAAAACAACATAGAATGATACATATTGTAATTTTGTAGTTAAAAAATATTTGTTGAATGTTGGCAGAAACAATTCTTGCTTATAACCCTTATATAATGCTTATAATCAGCATGTTCATCTTTATAACCTTTCATGTTCTCTGAGCAGGCTTTCAATTTGAAAGCCTGAAGGATGGGTATTGATTTGTTTTTGTGCGGCTTGTTTTTCTTCAATAGCTCTTCACGAGGTGCTTATATATAATCACATATAATGCATCTATAGGCGATGGTACCACCAAATCTATATTTCCAATAACTGAATCACAGCAGCTCGACAAGCAGGATTAAGGTTGCATATCAACCCTATTGTTTTCTCTTCTTGTGAAATGTGTTGTTGTTTCATAAGTCCTCTGTGGTTTCATGAGATCATAAAATAACGTCACTCAACAGGATAACACCATGTTGAGGATTTAATTACATTTTCTTCATCTTGTTTTCTTCTTCCTCTTTTACTTATCCGGTTGCAGTGCCAGCAGCTTTAGTAGTCTTCCCTCTCTCGTCTAGCTCTTCTCAGGGGAAAATATGCGCCTCTTCTTCGAGCCTCCCCAGGATGGCCAGTCTTCTCACATTATCGATAAGAAGAGCCCAGCCATTTTTCTTTCACCCCACACAGTTTATGAACATAGGTGAAGATAGAGACATAGATTGACCGGTATAGCAAGAGCTTTTTTTATGCAACCACAGATCATAGATGGACGGATGGACGGGTGGATTGACTTTATTAATCCCTCTGGAGATCTCTTTCGGGAAATTGTTTTCCAGCATACAGCAACACAGACGATAAATTGAACAATTTGCAACAACAAAAAAAAAAAGAAAAATTACAAAAAGCTTGGTATAGAGAACATAGATCAAAGAAAAGGATACAAAGATTAACATAGAATATCATCTTTTCACTCCACTCCTGCCCCAATCACATAATTATACAATCTAATAGCATGAGGAATGAATGAGTCCCTGAGTCTATTAGTGTTGCATCTGGGGAGGAGCATTGGTGCAGAGAAGGTGTTTCGTTATAAAGAAAAGACTCTCTTTACTCTGTGAAATGTCTTTAATGTATGTGTGAGAGATGTTCCTGCTTTGGCATTAAATATGTATTTTTCTTTTTAATTTTGATTGACAAATTTTAATAGAATCGATTAAAGAACAACTTTTTAAAAACATTGAGTTGGTCTGGTTTGGTGGAATTAGAATTCAGTGGTTTTAGCAGCGGACATGATCATGTTGACCTAATCAGACAGTGACCTCCAGCTCTCGCTGGAAAATTGAGTGTGAAACGGAAAGGATGAAAATCAGCACCTTCAAATCTGTACATATCTCTACATAGTTCTGAGTCGGAACAAAGTAGGGAGCCATCTCCGGGTTAGGGATGAGATCCTGCCCCAAGTGGTGGAGTTTAGGTACCTTGGGTTCTTCATGAGTGAGGGAAGAAGGACAAGGACACGGATACGCGGAAAAAAACGAAACCCAAACCTCTCTATATAATTTGTTCAGAGTAAATGGGGATTTCTTAGACACAAGATGCATTCTTCGTAGAATATGTTTGATTATGTGTTCGCTGATTGAAAATTAAGCATTACCAGTTGCATGATGTTGAGTTAATAGTGAAATAGAATGTTCAGTTCTTACAAATGTAAATCTGACTCAAGAGTCAGTCAGAGACCGTTCCATTCTTTTGTGCCGGATCGTCTTGGCATGTCCTTTAGTAATGTTGGCCTCACATTGCGCTTTTGATTGGTTGACTTGTATTTACTTGATTTCCTGGTAAGTGAGTAAATTAAGTTCATTTTTTTTTTCTGTTCCTTGTTTTGTGTATCTTAACATCCAAACTGTTAAACCAATTAGGTTAGTAACCACTTCACATTATTATTTAAAGGATTTAAACTTCAGTCACCTCTGATTTGAACAAATGTGCATGACTCTATCCTAAATCTCTTGTTAAAAACGGAAACTGTATGCTAGGTTGTCCATTTATTGAGTAGCGGAAAGGAATTATTATGGTGGCTTATAAAAGCGTAGTCACCAAACTTAAAAAAAAACAACATTTTTTCCAAGGCTAGTTCAGCATTCAAAGTAAATTAATTGTTAAATCTCTCTGCTTCAACAATAAATAAAACACCCCACTTTCCACGCTCCCCCAGCTTAAAATGATCAAAATGTATAATCATCACCCCTGGCAACATCTATGCCTTTATCCTGCCCGAACAGACTTGTCTTCAGAATGTTGTTTCACAATAACAGTTTTCGAAGAAAGGTAATTGTGACCCCAACACCATGTGATGATGGCTTGTTGTTACATCCTCCTCACCTGTGGCAGTATCGGATGAGCAACTTTTTGTAGCATATGCCTCACTTATACAAACCTCAACTTTTTTCGAGGTTTTCTCTCACTGAATGGAATACAGACAATAAACACAGTTCAACGACTCACTGGGAGAACACAATGACACAGACATGCACCATTTTAATAAGCACATCAACAAAATCATTAAAAGCATTGGAGAAAGGGTCTAAGAACAAGTGCTCACTGAAAGTTAGACCTTGTTACATCGCCTACTCGTCCAGCTGGAAAATACATCATATATCAGATACAGGAGATGTAAGGGTTGTGATGAGAGAGCATGATTAGCCTCTAGGTGGCATTTCTCTCACACGGTGGTACATAATACCTGAAGAAAGAACTCAGAGCAAAAGAGAGAAAAAAGGAATAAATAGATGAAAGAGACATTGAGATTGAGTGCTAGACGTGCAGTGCAGTTAGATACTGAATGTGGCCCTCCTTCAAAAGGAACAGTGTCCATGGTCAGCAAAATTAATTGTCACTCAATTAGATAGATCTAGATCATTTTGATGAACTAAAGCCAAAGAGTCTCTAGAAAGAAGCAGTGACAAGTCGTCATAATAACAAAAAAGAAGAGCAGCTGTATCCACTTATTTCTGAAAAACATCACCCATCAGTTTGCCACTGTCTGGAGAGATCGATTTCAACACAGTGAACAGATTCACTCAGAATCCTCTCTAAGCCAAAGCTGGGTATATTTAGGGCGATACACACCAAGAAATGAAACGCTATATGTTTTTTTGCTGTCTTTAGCAGTATGACAGATTCCGGAAAAGCTTGGTATTAAGAAAAAAATCCTCCTCTTTGAAAACTCTCAAACTGTTTTTCTACACTGGACATTCACAAATATAATATTTATGTTGCTGCTATACTATATTCTATATACTAGACTTCAAGATTACAAGTACTTATTTGATAACATAGAGACACAACAAAAGTTGTGAATATAGGGCAACATATTTAGAGAAAAACTGTATTAATGAAAAGTTTAAATATAAACCGAAATAAAACACAAACTGAGTGTACTTGAGTGGACTGCTCTGATTGGTCCAGCATCGGTGTTTGTGAAGCAGCGTCACCAATCCCGGAATTCTCCATCTCCAAGGGACTCGTTTTATTAACAAAGCTCGGTGTGATTTCAGGTTACAGATTACTGGCTGGAGGAGGAGTGAAGACCATTATTATGTCATAATGGATTTAGCTCCAATAAGCTCTTATTTCCGAAAATTTCAGAGAGGAGGAGAACCTTGCTAATTAATAACTTCAACCTTACGGTCCATTCTTCCCTCACTTCTGAACAAGACTTGGGGTAGGATCTCATCCCCAACCCGGACAGCGCTCTGGCTATAAACCTTTAAAACAGGGCAGCGACTGTAAATGTCTGGATACCCCTTTGGTCCCTGTCTTCCCTTCCAAGCAACTGTTGGTGGTTGCATCAACCAATAGGACAGACTCATTTGACCCAGATAGCTTTGCATCTTTCGGATCTCATATTGTGAGTCTAATGTCGAAAATGTTGAACGACAAGGAAATCTTTTATCTTGGATTTACAACAGGCTAACTCACCTCTTTAAAAATATATATACATTGTGACAGCTTAGCGCGCAAAAAAGTAATTGAAATAGCAGAAATTAAGAAATTCATCGAAACAAAATAGTCAAAATAAACATTAAAACACTTTCAAATTGCCTTATATGGTGGCCATGGAAAAGCTACCTTCTCTAATGCAACTAAAGGAGCTAGATGGTGTTGAAGTAGGCACTGTGCATAATTCAGACAAGGTAGAAATTGTCTGCCATATTGGGCAGCAAATGCGCAAATTACTTTCCAGCCAATTCAACTAACTTGGGTCAAGAGTGTATGGAGTCATATATGGAGGTGCTGAACGTATCCTCCTGGAAGAGGACGATGCTGGCCTGGCCTCCTGATCTTGGGCAAATGAAAGAAGACGAGATCAGACGAGATCAGTTAGAATCGCATTGCAATCAAACCAATGAAAAAAAGTGGAAATTATTTGTCTTTAATATATCTTTAATGGTCAGCTTTGAAATATGTGACAACCACAGAGTGCCATTTATATTTCAAAATAAACATTCCTGATTGGAATTAGTATTTAGATTTTACATATTGTCCCCTGCCTCTCGCCCAATGAAAGTGGGATAGGCTCCAGTCTCCCTGCGACCCCCACAATGGATAAGGCGGTAGAGAATGAATGAATAAATGAATCAATTATTATTTTATTCTATTGTTTTGTATTTTATCCCATGTGTCATTCAAAATAAAATTGTTGCATTTATATTTTGGGAATGTCATCTGCTCTTTATTAGCCATACCAAATAAATTGAAAGTGTGAAGTGCTTTTTTCCCACTTGAGAGTCTTTTAAATGTTCAACAGCCTGTGTAGAAGGGTGCTTTGAGGAATATGTTTATTTTGTTTGAGTAGGTCTTATCACAAACAATGGTATGCAACGATTATCATTTTTCAGCTATAAAGCAACAGTGAGCTATTTTAAACAGACATACTCTGTGATGTGCAAAAGTTTCAACAATCAGTGGCAGGATATAATCAAGAAAAACAATGCTGCCATTAGAAAAAACGTTATTTGTTCATAAATGTGTTTCTCTAGAGGAGAAAAACTTGAAATCTTATTTATATGTAAATGTTGGTGACCAACAGACTGACTGACATGTTAAAACATTCTAAAATTGGATATTGAAAGGCACTTTATTATTATAAAGATATACATATTGAAACAACTCAACTGGTTAAAGCGGTTTTGTGTATTTAAGTTTTTTCCAAAACAATTCCTCATGTCAAGGCTTCAAAACAAAATGGACATTAGAGACAAGCATCACAGAGGTATTTGGATGCTTTTATGTGCCTCATTTTGAGAGGAAGATGAAGACGAAGATCAGTGGGTGTCATTCATTTCACTTGAAGTTAAAATTAAAAACTATCACAAGGGGTAAACAATATTCAAAGTTGAAATAACCTCAGCACAATGTAACGTCCACGGTAACACAGCGGTAAAACTAGTACACTACTGACGATAACAAATCCCCCCCCAGCTTAGAGAGACAGCTGTCAGAAGGGAACAGACCCCTCTGAAGCCGTCATTCTCTGACAGTCTCATTTTTCAGTAAGTTGGGGACACCAGCCAAATGCTACAGAAAGTCAATTACTAACTCGACATGAGACATGAGACAACTACAGCATCAGTAGGTCACTCACTTCAGTTGTGAACCTGTAGTTGGGCTGAAATAAACATCAACCAGGGGTTAAAAGATACATCAGTGCTTGGAGATAGTTCTTGAGTGTTGACGACTACTTCTTACAAAACAACCAGTCAAATTAGATAAGATTGAAGCACAGCGATGGGATGCAAACCAAATTTCAAACAGCATCAACAACCCTGCCCTGAGGTAAGTAACAAAAAGCACAGAAATGCTGTTGGAGGAGACCCCCAAAACCCAGACACCTACGCATAACAAGAATATAGCGCACAGACTAAAGTTGAATTGATCTAAAGGTGTTAGAAAGAATTGGAAATAGTCAACAACCGTAAGTGGGGAAAAGATGATGGAAACACAATCATTATTTTTTTGTTTTTTTTTACATAAATCAGAAATAAAGAATGCAATCGGGATCCTTGAGTCCTGAATGTGCCCTAAAATATTCACAAGGGTTCTCAATTATGTTCTCAGTTGTGTTAGTCGTAGGGGCTGTCATGTCAGGATTGCAGGGACATGCATTTTCAAATAAAACAAAACAAAATTATGGCTATTTTATGTCACATTCTGATGGTCTTGAGTGTCGTAAAATACATTTAACATTTTTGTTTCACACGGTAGTAGGTAAGTAAGCTTTATTTGTACACTGCCTTATGTGAGCATGATAGTGATCTTGTTCAGTTCCCGCATTTATTATATTTATGAAGTCTATCCTTAGCTTCTCTTTTTCTTTTTCTCCACGTTTTTTCAAGACATTGTTTTTAATTTAAAACCGCTATTAGTTATTCTAAGATGCTTTGTTTTCTTCATGTGCAAGTTTAGTGTCATTTAAAGGGAAACTGAGGACAATGAATCACAGTTTTTGGATGCCAACTAATAGTGAGCTTTCACAAGCGCAGAGATGTTTTTCAAAAAAATATTTTATATTATGCTTTAAATGGAAAGCAGTGTAATCATAACAGGATCATACATTTTCACGATCACACATTTTGCACAGTGCTGTGAAGATTGTTATACTCAGAGCTTGGAACATAAATGCTGTCAAATTAAATGACAAATTCTTGATCCAAGTCCATTCATTGAGCGAGGGGTGAGCAAACTCGGTCCTCAAGGGTGCAGGTTTTTGTTCCAACCAATCAAGAGGACACCTTTTGACCAATCAGGTGTCTTAGGAGTGTTATCAGTTGATTGTCAGTCTGGTGTTGCTTGTTTTAGCTGAAACCTCATTGGTGCATGCTGGATCGGTTGGAACAAAAACCTGCACCCACTGCGGCCCTTGAGGACCGAGTTTGCCCACCCCAAGATGATATCTATGGTACAGGAGTTGACACCTTAATCAGCACTAACCTTAACCGAAAGCTGGGCATACACAAAAATGTCACATTCATTCCTGTGATAAGCTTGTGCAAAGAAGAAAAAGACACACTTAGTACTCTTAAAGTAAGTAAATAAGTAAATAATTTGTATTTTGGTCGTATTTGTGTTTTGTTGTTTCCCCGAGATCTTTTCTTTTGCTTTGTGTGCAGAGGAGGAACTACCAGTTGCAGGTGATCGGGCAATCAAGGGCGATGCTGAAGATTCCGACAGTCAGTGAACGCATTGCCAGTTGATAGTTTCCACACGTTCGGTAAAGTTGGCTTCCGTTCGGTCTTAGTGATTTCCCAATCTCTAAAACTCTCTTTGACACTTCTGGCGTTGCCAGCGCTTTTTGTTATTTCCTTTTTGATCCTGACATTGGTTTTGTATTTTAGATCGCCTGCTGGCTAAACTCCTCCTCTGCTCCCCCTCGCCTTTTTGTTCTCCCTGAGGTTCGAAGTACAAGACTATTAAAAGAACTCTAACTCTGAAAAATACTATTTTTATTCCCGCATTTGGATCTTCTGATCCTGAGGTACGACATTTGTTTAGTTGTTTTGGAGACCAGGGTCACAAAGCACTTAAAAACAAATCAATACAAAGTTAAAAATACACACAAAGTGTGGATATTGTGTAAGATGTTTTCCTAAATGTGTGACCATTGGAATTTAGTTAGTGCTAATATGTACAGTGGATGTGACGACTGGATACAAGCTGGACCCAGATATGAGGCGAACAATCAAACAACAGACAAAAATGGAGTCAACACATGGTCATGCACACAATAACCATACTGTCTCACAATTTAAAAAAACATCATTGAATGTGGACCAAGTTAAAGTTCTTTAAAGTTAAAGATCTGTTCAAAGAGCTTTGCATTTTACCCAATAAAAAATTATATGTAAATGTAATGTAAAGAAGAATGTATTGCATGTCTGCCAAGTACATCTTTCAATCCCCTTTTAGGATTTTACAAACCTGACTGTTTTGAAAACAACTAACCACTTGACAAAAACATAAACACAAACAATAGCACAGCGTATAGCAACAGAAAATACACTGAAAAAAGCAACATCAACAACAAAAGATTAATGAAATAAATGAGAGTGGAAGTACTCTTCTTGGACAAAATGTCCTTACACCCAAGTCGTCATGTCTTGAATTGTGTGTATGATTATTGTGATTTGATTTTATTATTCATGTTTCTCTGTTAATCATATATACATGTAAACTGTTGACAACTGAAAAAATGAGAAAAGAAACAAACATTTTGGAACCACTCCAACTCCCACCAAGTTTGGTAAGTTAAAATTCAAACAATGAACAACAAAAATAAACCATTTAAAATGATGACGGGGTTATTTGGTGTGTTTCTGAGGGAACATGCATTAGGCTAGGGTTTCGGCCAGTGAGCTCAGGCAGATAGCAAGTCAGCTTTATGCAATTAAAGATTCTGATATGATGGAGATGTATTGTCTTTACATTCAAATTGGTTTCTCAGGCCTGAGGATCATAGTTTAGGGCAATAGTATTGCTGTGATATGGTTTCGGTCCACTTTGAAGAGCAAATATTGTATGTTTCCAGATTTAAATCAAATGCATTAATTACAGAAAGTGAAATGAAGCACCATGATCTGCATTGTGATGATAGTTTGGATAAAATCAGTGACGTGCAGTGAGATTCATGATTGGTGGGGCACTGATTCCTTTTGTGTCAGATTTACAAATGTATAAACCAAAAAAGGTAGATTATTCAAATGGATTCTGGTTATCTTATAGCTCATCAGACTTCTTCACATCATGCGCACACATACACACAGTAAATATCACAGAAGGTAAGACAAAAAGCGCTCTGCACCCTCCATACAACATAAATGAGGGTGTAGAGTGGTGTACAAAACACAGATTTCACATTTGACCCTTAGTTAAATATTTGGTTGTTTTTAAAAGTGTTTAATTCTGATACTTTAATCAATGTCTTTACAGTAAATATAAGATTGCTCTACAGTGGTCAATCCCTCATGTTTGCTCAGGCGTCTTGGTAAATTCTGCATTGTCACAAGTTTAGAACAAAAGGCAGGGAAAGCAGAATAGGCGTTTTTTCTAAGAAAAGCCACACAGACAGTTTTTTCGGGTGTACTTCTCCGTTTGAAAAGAGCTAGTTATCACGTAGTCCGAAGCAAACATTTAGCTCCGGCGTTGGTCTACACAAGCTTAGACTATAATCCTTTTCCATTTTGGCAGTGTGATGTAGCAAAATACAAAAATAAACGTCTCACAGCAGTGCACTTGACTCGCCTGGCTCCTCTAAGTAGAAGAACAACAGCAACAAGTACCAGTTGGCTCACGCCCCATAAAACATTGCCTCTTGCTTCATACCTTAACTGGTTATAGTGTTTATCATTTTCTGCCACTTACCCCTTTATGGGGGTTGCTGGTCATCCCAGTTTCTTCGGGCGAAAGGCGGAGAACACCCTGAACACACCAGTCTGTCACAGGGCACCCAAAGACATACAACCATTCACACCCTCTTACCTATGCACAATTTCCCAAATTCACAATCAACCTGTGTATGTTTTTTGGGAGGAAACCAGAGTATCTATAGCTTACACATGGGAAGAAGATACAAACTCCACACAGAAAGGCCGCATGTTGCTCCTGCCCAAAGCTTTCTACTTAAATATTGTGTGATTATGGACATTTACAAGATACAATAATAATGAAAGGATTAAATATGTCTTAAACATTTTATTTTAATGAGATATTACAGCAGTACAAAAAGTCAAAGACAATAATGATTTCAAAGCAGCAAACAAACACTTTAGAATGGGTAACACATATTAACTATTAATAAGCTAATTATTTATACCTGTATGGTCAGGAAATTAACCACTTATTAACCATTATGAAGAACTAACTCACACCTTGTTCAATGTGACTATGTTCTACACTTATAACACTTATAACATGATAATTCTGTCACTTTTAAAGAAAGGAAAAAAGGTAAAATATACTTTTATTAATAGCTTACCAATTAATCAAAAATGAGTATTTGTAATTGTGAATATGTTTCCTATTCTAAAATGACAGCATATTCATACTTCAGTCAAAAGGATTTGACAGTTATGAGTTCAAATATGTTTTACACTTAACAGTCATTTTCTACTGGGGGAAAATCCAAAATCTGCAAATATTAAGAGCATTACCATACATAATCACAATGAACAAGGTGTGAGTTAGTTCTATATAATGAATAATAAGTGGTTGATTTCCTGTTTATACAGATATAAATAAGTAATAATAATAATTAATATGTCTTCCCCATTCTAAAGTGTTACCTTTTTGTGGAGAGGATCGCGTTAAAATTTAAAGTGCTTGTGCTTGTTAACATTTCAGTACATGTGTGCCTTTGGAGAATCCGTATTAAGAAAAACCACAGTGGCATTGTGCAGGTTGCAGGCATCATCTGAGTACTCCTGTGGGGTAAGAAATATATATATATCATTGACGGTCTAATAACTCAGTCACGTTGACAAATATGGCAACGACCAGGAGGAATTACCTTAGTCATTAGTTCAGCCCCGACATCCTTGTTTCTAACATTGTTCTCTGAAGGCAGAGGTGGGGTCTTGTTTGACATTTGCAAGGTAATCAGAGAGCATCAATTTGAAAATATTCATTTCAAAAACTTACTGTGCAGTTTCCACATCTTCATGGCAAATATGGCAGATATTGCCATGCCAATCAGGAGCAGCACCAACATCACCGATTCTACAGGCAGACTACAACACAAACATTTAAAAGAGAATAAATAAAAACGACATAAATGCTGAGCGCATCATTCATAACAACAACAAATTATTAAACAATTAAGAAAAGCAATTCCTTGCCTGCGTTCATTCAACACTGGTGGACCAACATATGAAGTAGGTTTATATTATTAGTCTGGTCAACATTTAGAATTTAATTTCTTTGCAAAGTCCATGTGAAAAGCAAAAGTGATTAGGTTGAGAATTTAGTTTCCTACACTGCTGTTATTTAAACATATTGTCTTTGTAATAACCAGAACATGTAGGCTTTACCAGATTGTATGTCAAATTATACACTTTATCAATAGATAAAAATCACAAAAATATACTGATGTAAAAATTTGCCAGATAATGCAAGCATTACAGTTTGGTACCTTTATATAAAAAGATAAATAGGCAAAAATGATTTAATATTTCTGAGACAAATGGACTCAACAACAAAGACACCCATTTCATAACATGACCCAAAAACAAAATGTTTGGGCATGTAGTTAATGTTGTTTAACATGTTTTAAAAATTTGGTAATCATGAATAGTGTTTCTTTTTGCAAGGATTTATGTTGTTTATGTGTTTTTCTATCTCTCTTTATTAAGATATGCAAGTATGGGTGAGCATTAGTTCCTCTCTATTTTCTTTTCTTTTTTGTTGGCTGAATAGGTAAAGAAGAGAATTCAAATATTTGGAATATAAGCAGTCAAAGCTCTAATGACACATCAGAGACAATGTTGACCATCAGAGTAACTCACAAGCGACTGCTGCACAACTCCGTGGTGACAGGTGTGGAAGGAGTGAGGCTTTCTTCGGAGAGGCTCACCATGTTTTCAGAAATCATTGGTGCTGCCACTGCGGAGACAAAAAAGAGAAAATAAATGTTTTTGAAGATATCTTTTGTGAACGACAATATAAATTTGAAAATGGTAAGCGCTTATGATTTTCTTTAAAACTTGGTGTGTCGGTTTAGATATTGGATTGTTAACCTGTTGTAAGTTTTAAGAAAACCAAGATGGGCTAAAAAACAGATCATGTCTTGGGTTACGTACCAGGTGGAGGTCTGACAGTCACCTCTACAGATTTGAGATAATTTACAGCTCCACACATGTACCAGCCGGCATCCCTCATATGTATGTTCTTTAAGGTGACAAGGAGAGACTTGTTGCCATTGTCCACAATGGTGAGAGATTCGTCCTCGTATCTTCCTCTTGGGTCAATCTCCCGGCAGGAGCTCCAGTTTCCAGAGCGGCACCATTTTTTCTTACTCTCCCTGAAGGTCAAAAAAGAGATTAGATGTATTTCCCTCTTTTTACAGTACATGTTCATTTTTCATGAAGTGAAAAGATGAAATGAATAAATACATCATGAAAATACATGTGTCATTTAATATTTAATTTACTTACTTACATAGGTGCTGTGTTAAATGTTTTGTTACATTGTTAAAATGCAAATTAAATAAAAAAGAAACATGTATTTTTTATTTCAAACAAAACCAACAAGACCAAAGGCAACAGAATGAAATAAATAGATCATAAAATGTATTTGTATTTGAATTTATAAATAATCTATGTACAGTACATAAAATTAGTTATTTGAGCCGTTACTCACTATCAAAACCTGAGCATCTTCATCAGTGTGTTCTAACTCTGCTTCCTTTTTGTCAGAGTAACTGTCTCTACACCATACATCATGTCCCATTAAGTTTCACTTTCACATTTGCTGCTAATCTATTGCCACAAATCACCTGCCAGTCTTTGCTGCCCATTCCACCCATCACCCAGACTACTATTCTTCTCCTCTCCGGCTCGTACAGATGAGCTCCAGAGTAATGTACAGAGATCAAAAGAGGTTAGGAGAAGAGTGCGGGTAGGTTAGAATGACACCGGTGATCTAAAGAATTATTGTATGATGCACTTATACAACCAATTCCTCTTATTAGTTACGCATTAGAAAATGCATTTCATTAGATATATAATCTTTATATTTTGTGGTCAGTAGCCATTACAGAGAGATATTTAATCATGTCCTTATTACCAAAAATGTTTGTACGTATCAGTGTGGACAAACTTCAAACAGAAATAAATTCTTAAGTTAAAAACTATCTGGAGGTCAAACTGTGTTTCTGCTGATAGTGTCAACTTTATTTTCCAATCATGAGAAAAAGAAGAAACAGCAGGCCTGATGCATACCTGAACCTCTGACTGTAGAAGCATTCCACCTGCACACTGCTGCCCTGATGTCCAGTCACTTGTTTGTTCACGACCAACCAACCTGTCAGAAGTAAATCAAAATAAAAACGCCTCTGTATTTCCTGTTGTATTAACTCTAACCATTGCGCCTGCTAAGATTCATAGATATACACTTGCCCGGGTTAATGATTTTTAAAGGTATGTGAGGCTTAACAACAAACAGATTTACTCACCATGGATGACCTTGATGTAAGAGAAGGCGGAAACATCAGCATGCCACACACTTCCAATTTCAACCCCACACATGTACCACCCTGAGTCCGACGTCTTTAGGTCTCTCATGGTGACAACGAACAAATGCTGCACTAGAATGTCCCTGATGCTCACTTTCCTCTGAGAAGAATTGGACGCCACCGGGTCATCTGTGCGGGCCAAGGGGCTACAGAATGACTTTGTCTCGCCTTGACACCAGTATTTTACATAGTTGGCAAACTGGGGCTCATAGTGACAAGGGATGGTGAGAGATTCCCCCTCAAGCACTTCATAATCCCCGTCGATGGTCACCTTACACAGAACGCCTATGGAAGACGATAAACAGAATAGTTAGACCGAAGAGCAACACCAAGCGCCACTCTTGTTAGTACATTTCCTGGTCTTTGGAATAAAAGGTAGTCGACAGTAATCAAGTTTGTTTTTTAACTTAGAAGCTGATAAAAAAGACACTAAAACATCAGATACCTCAGCCAAGAAGCAAATTTCACATGACTTATTAAAGCACACAATTCTTGAATTTACCTTCAACAAACCATCTCCAATCTCGATGCAAAGAAGAAAAGGAGTAATAATGGGTTGAGGTAGTAGTGTAATTCTGAATGGCCACTAGATGGAACTCTATGCTTTATAATCTTTGTCTCTTACCTACTAATTAAATTAAACCTGACATAATTTTCTCTGAAACTGCCATCCAATGATCCAATGGCCTCAAACTGTATCATGATACAGCCTCGACTGGCTCAAGAGGCCTCATCAACCCATCACTACTAAGTAGGTTTAGTTGATACGCCTGTCTGTTAGCAAAATATCTCTAATGGATTCAAAGATATTGACAAAAGCAAAAAGGAACCGAAAATTACACTTTGATGGTGATGCGTTGATTTGTTAGGAGCATTGTGAATATTTCATCATTCATTTGTATGGTTTCTATGTTGGCTGCTGATAAGAACTACTGCAGCCTTCAAAAAATAAGAAGCTACATTTTTTTTTGTAAACAGAATAAAAACAAATCACTCAAATATTCAACTTCCATTGTAACAATGACCCATGTCCCAAACAAAAAAACATTTGTTTAGATTGTAGAATAAATAGTACTTTTCAGTCAAAAGCAAACAAAAGTGTCAAATGTCTTTTATTGTGTTAAAAACCAGTACAAAAGGAGAAATGGGGGGAAAAATGGTCAAGTTTGACTCAGTTTTCACTGAAGGGGTAACAAAAACTGTGTGGAAATAGGGAGGGCTTCATAAGGGTTAAGTTTCATTTCCCCAAAAACTGTCCACACTTTCCAGGAAGAGTTTCAGATTTTAGTTTCCAATAAAATTACAAAATAATGTTAACTTGCTGAAAAATGTACCACTAACAACATGATACAGTGATAACATGTTTACCTGCGATCCATGTTGACAATCCAAACAGCAGCAGGAACAGTCTAGCCATGTTTAATGTCCGAGTCTGCTTTGCGAATACCAGAGTGTTTCTCCCACTTCCCCTTGATCATGTGACCTCTAGCTGGATGCAGATGTTGGATTAACCACTAAGGTGCCATATTAGAAGATTTAACTTTTTTTTAAATTTATTTGTGGATTTTACCTCAGAATAAATTCAGGTAGCAATTGTAATGAAGCTGGGTAAATCCAGCAATTTTATCATACAGATAATGTTCACTTAAAAATGACAGTTGAAACTCCATTTGATCAGTTCTCCGTCAGGTGACATTGCATAGTAAATATAAACCTTTATTTACAGAAGAAGAAAAAAATCCAATGAAATTATCCGGGGACTGCTTGCCAGCTTGAGTGATGTAATCTGCTGTCACCCAAATAATCTAAATCTATTTAATAGCAGACAAAACACAAACAGATAATAAAAGTAATGAACATTTTGTTTAAAAAACAAAATCCTTTAATGAAAAATATGTGTATAATTATGTTCACAATAACATTAAAGCATGGACTTTTATTTAACAGTCAGAGAGAGTGAAAACCTTTTTAGCTTCTTTGTGGACTTTGGATGTTTCCCTGGAGCTGAGAACACACACAGACATGTTCACTCGACGCTCTGTCATTAGTTGGACTGAGACATGACTGTATGAGAATGTTTCTGCTGCTCACAGTTTAGATCAACATTTCTTTACTCCTGAAATCCTATTGAAAGAAACATGCTTACTGGTTGCACAATATTTGTTACTTCTATAACCCAAAAGATCTAGTTAACACAACGTGGAAGAGAGAGAAGAGTGGAGGGAGGGAGGGAAGGGTGGATTACAGTTAATTTCCTGGAAATTCTTGAGAAAACAAAACTTATCAGCAGCTAAAAGCAGTCTCTCCCAAACTCAGAGCTGGTCTTCTACTCCAGTGCTACTTTTTCAGATTGCATTAATCAACATTTGACTGTCTAAACCTTCCAATCGTTCGTGGTATCCTCAACTAAACTGTTCTTCTATTTCCGTTTTTTTTCATGTACTTTCACCAGTGAAAAAGCTAGAAAAGGAATACGATCACGAGGAACAATAACATGTGTGCAGTGGGCTGGTTTCAATTGTAAGATTATTGTGGTACACAGAATAGCACTACATTCATACGATTTTTCGTGAGGGGTCTTTTTATATACTGCGATAAATATAGTTTCTTTATTGACCTACATTAACAAGTGCAGCTTTTAGGTTGCTGTGAACAATGTCACATCACACAAACAAATGTGTTCCAGTCCTAAACAGCCTGTTTAGGCCTGTTTATACTTTGGTCTCTTTTGTGTCTTTTCCATTTCCAGAGCTCTAAAAAGACGTCAAATAACATTAATCTTGCATTTTGGAGCAGATTCTTAGATTCCTACATAATAAAAGGTTTTATCTCTGGGAAGAAGAATGAAAAACTGGAGCGTTTAGAGCAATGACACAACAAGTAGAACATTTTTACTATTCCGATGCTAATTGATTTGAATTCATGTCCTTGAGCATTTACACTTTTATCTGTTGTTTCGTTATTCATAATTGCTAGAGGTGGAACATCTCAACGTCATTCCTCTTATTCTCATAAAGACTTTGAGAATAGTTTAAGAATGTCAAGAGACGTTGATCATTTCAGTGATGAATGAGTGGAGTTTTATATTCAATACCACATATTTCGAAAAATAATTCAAGGATGAAGCTCATGCTCACGGTCAAACCAAAGGCCAAATAAATCAAATGTTGTGGGTTTTTATAAAGTAATCGTTGTGAAAACCATATGATTAATTAGCAAACAGGAATTAACGGCTTTATTGAACAAGAGGAGGAAGAGCACATATACTGAGTCATAATAGAATCGGCTACACTGACTAGACTCATGACACAATGTCAATTCAAGGTTTCTACCTGTTAAAAGGAAGTTTGGATCTATTTTTCTCTTCTCTTAGACAGTGTTGTTTACTAACTTTAACTGATTTGACACCTTAAATGAATCTAAGCGAAAGATCAATCAGGAAAGCTTCTGATTTTCCTTCTCACAACTCTTTCAATCAGTCGGGACTCTTTCTCCATTCTCATTCTTTTCATCACTCTAACTGCCAACACTGCCAATCACGCGATAACAGCTCCTCCGTCGACCAATCATCACTGACTGCTGAATCTAAATCTATGTCACTTGCTTTCAACGCATCCCCCCTTCTCTACATCCACCTACAGTCTTCATGGTTCAAGCAACCGATCCCCATCTCTGCAGTCATTTTCAAGTCCCTCGATATACCGGATTCAAGATCTAACCCCAATGCTCTCCTTCCGTCCCAGCCGGTAGCAGCAGAAGGCCGTTCAACAGTGATAGTGGGTCGATGAGGCGTCATGAGTGATACATAGCAAAACTGTATTGATACTGTGTGGATACTTAAAAAAAGAACCTACAGGCAAACTAGTTGACAGGCTCAACTGACACTGATGACCTTATATATACAAGTCATTGTATTTTATATTCAGCCTTCATTGAAATTTAAAATATCTAAGCTATTTATGATACATTTAATAAAAAACATTTTTCTTTACAATGAGGAATTGGAAGTAGGAAGCAGGAAGTGGTTGGGATAGGTGTTTTTTTTGTGGTCCTAGTATCATGTTTAATCCACAATATTCCCTGTGTCAGAATATGTTGAACTTCCTGGATTGCATCAACTGTTGCACTTTTAGTCTGCCTGCTAAAAGAACTCAATCCTCCTTCCCGTCTAATGAGTTCTGCAAATTCGTTCTATTTAAGGAAGAGCGACATTTAGAATTAAAACAGTTAATTTATTAAAAGTACAAAATGATTACAAAAGTAGGCCATACAAGACCTCAAATACAACAGTTAACAAAAAATGCAAATTATTCAGAAATACTGTATAAGAGCGCTCGGTCCACTCTCCTTCAAATCCTGGTTCACCCACCAGATCCTTCCAGAGAGTGGCTGAAAACCTCTGAGCATGTCCCTTCTTTTAAAGACCTCGAGACACATGAAGTAGTTTGGTTATACAATAGTTAAATTAGGATACGGTATGTATTGCAATGCTCCATTATGAACAACAGATGTTGTATTCATGACATCCTTTCTTCCTTGACCTAAACACTGACCTAAACAATGCGTCTTCAGTATTCCTTCACACTTGTTATCTCCACAATGTTTACAGAAAATAATTTCTCCGAACATGGCCGCTTCCTCCTTACAACACATATATCTTTCACAGTTTGGAACCATTGATGCACAGAGGCCTCTGTCAATTGTATCAGAAAAGCACACCAAGGTTGGTACAAAGTTGAGGCACAGATGTTTAAAGTCTTCAACTTTTGAACCCTGCTCTTTGGGAATAACACGTTTTTAAAAGATAAAATACTAGAACATGTTTTAACTCTGAGTAAAAGGTAATATTATCAATGTTAACAATTGAGTACATAAAATGAGGATATATCATTTAACCCTTCAATGAATACATACATGTGGATCAATCTGAGGCTATATCTTCACTGCCCACTTCCTTATTTTCCTTACAATAAGACGTTTATCATCAAATGACCACAACATCAGTGAATTATATCAAAATATCACTCCGACTGCAGTCTGTGTGGTTTCTATGGCCAAGACAAACACACTCTGGGTCGAAATGTAGTAACACAACAGCACACGGAGGAACAACAACAGCTAGAATTTAATCAGCAGCTACATCAAGTTGAGAGTCGCGAATATATCAATGACACACTACAGCCCAGACCAAAGGACAGGGTGAATCGACAAGGAATTAAATCAAATTCCTTCGGATACAAAATGGTCCCACACAGTTAAAACATTCCTTTCAGTGGAAGGCTGCTCTGTAATTCTCGTTTTAAAACGTAAAGCAATAGACGCACGACACAAGTTTTGCTGTGAGCTTGACACATGCGCCGACACATGGGTGTTGCCGGAGCCATCACTACCGTTCACAAAAAGTCTGGTTCCTTTTGAGGTTTCTGCCTCGGTTTCTCTTGTGGTTCGTTGGGACCCGTTTTCCTTAGATGTGTTAGTTAAATAACTAATAAAATACACAGCAAACGTACCACCACCAGTGTCAAGACACCATCAGAATACCCAGATCTCTTACCCTCAATCATTCATCAAACTCTGGTGATGCGTTCCAACTGCCAAGTTATTTTGCTACCTCACAAAATTAAAACTTTTTTTCCCTAAACTTGTGACCAAGTCTCTCCAAATTTAAATTATGTTAATATTTGGTAGACATTGATCAGTCTTTTTTTCTGTTAGAAACCTGTTTATGTGTGCTTTGCTAAAGGGCACCTAATGTGCTGATTCAAGTGTGTCTTCAATTGTTCTAGGACCTCTATTATACTCATCAGTATGTTTCTTTTTGCACAGAACTCTCATTTAATAAAGATATTTATATTATAGTAAGTATATTAAGTACTCTTAAGCCCCGCCCACTTAAAATGCTCCGTTTCAGCTGAGAATTGTCTCGTCTGAGCAACCACGCCCACTCTGCCCTGATTGGTTACAAAAACACGAGTTGCTTTCAAGGACTCATGTAAATTTCTACTCAGCCCTGAAACTTATGTTTTGTACATTAAAAACGAAAAATAAAAATAAGGTTTGCTGCATATTGTACACAATACAAAAACACCTAAAGGCAGAAGTAACTCTCACCATGTTTACATAAATATTTATTTTATTTCACAATCAACATGTAGGTACTTAACCGATTTAGGGTTTGTTCGGGGAGTTAGGGAGACTTCCGGGGTGAAGAGGGTACATGCACGACACATGAGGTTTCTCACGTGAGCTTGCGCGTTTCTACCACAGAGCCGGATTTTATGTACGAGAGTGGGGGTTCTTGTGACAACACAGTTGCTGGAAGCTCGGCGTCATGTAAAAAAGCAGAAAGAAGTACGGCAGCAGGCGCTGTTATGTCCCTCCTGGGGCTCGTGGCAGCAGCTCACACGGCAGTGCAGCTGGGCTTGCTGCATATGTGGGAGCTCCAGAGATGGTCTAGTCGTCTTAAGGTAGACCCTAAGCGGGACCAAGGTCGGAAAGTGAGCCTTCCCGCTTTGGTTTTGCAGTACATCAAGTAACCAACCTCAGAAGGAGAGTTATATTAGGTTGCGTCCCTAATTACACAGACACATCTTTGACAGGTTGGGGAGGCCCCTCGGGTCAGACCTACGCCAGCAGTGTCTGGAACAGACCGGTGTACAGACACATCAACTGGCTACTGTTGAAAGCAATTAACAACGTCCTGCTTCGCTTCTCTCCCCAACTGTCACAGTCCAACGCCCTAGTGCTATCAGACAGCTCCACCGGTTGCGTACGTGAACCAAGCGGGGAAGTTTGAGGTTTATAGTGGTGGCGCCGTACTCCCCGGGCAGAGGGGACTCTGAGGGAACCCCCGGTGCTGGGTCTGCCTCTCTAAGTGTGGCTCTTGCACGGGACGAGCCGAGCAGGACTCTGGCCCCCCGTCTACACGTAGGCTTTATGCCTCCAAATGAGGGATGTTCTCTCGCTGGTGTGCAGACAGGTCCCTGGACCACAGCTCCTGATTGGTCACTGCGGTCCTGTTTTTCCTGCAGCATTGCTGGATAACAGACGGACTGTGGCGACACTGAGTGTTTGCATCAGCCATAGCAACAAGGCACGTCGGGTGCTACGGCGTGTACCCACCCTCTGGTGGTGCGTTTCTTGTTAGGGGCCTACAGGCTTCGACCTCCTGTGAGGCCTTCCAGCCCTCGGCGGGATATCCAGCTAGGGCTGGATTCTCTCGCAGACCTGACATTTGAGATTTTTGACCAAGTCCAACTGGACATTTTTTTTAGGTCTTGCTTCTTCTGGTACAGACATCCACGAAGAGAGCGAGCGAGCCTTGTGCTCTCTCCATTAGTCGGGTTGACAACACAGTTGCTGGAAGCTTGACGTCATGTGACGTCAGCAAGCGCTGTGTGTCCTTCCTGGGGCTCATGGCAGCAGCTCACAGGCGGCTGGGCTTGCTGAAAATTAGTGACATTTTGTCTTTTAAGGTTTCACTCCTTCTGGTCCTGAAATCCACGAAGAGAACAAGTGAGCTTTGTGCTCTCCCCAATAGCCCTGAGTGTCTTCCTTGTCATTGCGTCCAATCCCAGCGTTCTGTCGTCCGAAGGTTCTCAACTCCCCCTTCCGGGCAACAACTCTCACGCTGCGAGCCTTCCAACCGCCGCCCCACTTGGACCCGGGTCAAGATCGTCTTCACCTGTTGTCCTGTGCGGGTTTTGTGTTGCGTGCCTGGCCTCATTCGGCTGCTCTGATGCCTTGTTCATTTGCCACGGTAGATGTTTGGTGGTTGAGGGTTAGGTGAGCCGGTCTTCCCTCAGAGGTCTCTCTTTGGGTGAGATCGGCCATTATCCAGGCCTACCAGGCAGCGAGCTGGATCTGCCCCTAGCGAATTAGGGGCACATTTTACCCGTGGAGTGGCAGCTTCAGTGGCTCTTTCGCGGGGTGTTTTCTTGGGGGGCCTCTTGGGCTTCACACTAATTCGTAGACCCTGAGATTATGATGATAACTCTGGGGTTTTCATACTAGGTTCCCTTTAAACTGGCCATTTTGTTACTTCCCTATTTCCCTTGTGATGATTTGTAACACCAGACAAGCAGAGCAAGAATTGTTTTGAAACTTAGCAGTAAATAGTAATATATTCTGACTTCTTAAAAAAATAAAAAGGTCCATTGAAACAGTTTAATTGTTATGTAGTTCGAGCTTTGCATTTGTCCTCAGTTGATAAGTAAAGGTGCCATCTTAATCTGATTTTATTGAACAGGCTAAATGAAGAATTTTAATAATTACAGATACATTTTTTTATTTGAATAGTGATGAAAAAAAGGCTGAAACTTTATATCATCTTTAAGGTACATTTCTTAATTTGTTTATAGTAACTGGGTCTCATTCATGAAGTGAGTCTCCCCCTGATGTGTAGACAAGAGGGCACTAAAATAGTGTGTCGCAATTGAAAATTAACATTTTAATTCCTATTGTGCTTTGCTTTATGTGAACAATACACAGATGCCTTTGAAAAACATTTTATCAAAAAATAAACTGTAACATACTTAGTTAACATTGTCAATAAGCAGATTTAAAATCTAAATTATGTTCAAGATTGTGTATTATCTATTTGAATGAACTCAATATATTACATTCATTAGTCACTGATCATGGCCCATTGAACTTCCAAAAACCTCTACAGCTACAGTGTTTTGTCTGTTAGGGTTTTGAAAAAATCATCTACATGTTTATCGTCTCATATGACAGTTAGGTTAGGACGATTAATGACATCTGCCATTTGACTGTCCTGTCATGCACAACTAACAGAAGAAAATAAATACTCTCTTCGTTTGCAGCATGTCTGAGAATCATCATCACCTTCTTATTGGGTCATCATTAACTATTCATTGGTTGAGATCTATAACGACTCATTACCATGAGCTGCTCTGCTAATCCCTTTTCTCATTTGTATAATTGCATGTTGGATTACAATTTTTCAATTTGTTTTGTTGTACTCATGTTTTTAAACTATTTAATATAGAATACATTTATATTTGTCTCCATTTTAATTTATTTCCCTTTTGTGATTTTCATACGACTAATGGTTTTCAAAAGTGATCCCCCCTGTTTTGCACAAACTATTTACAACAGTCACTCAATAATGTTCTCTGGTTTTATTCTGTTTCTTCAAATCCAAACGTGACATTTTTATAAAAGGAATGAGATAAATTGATGGAAAAAAAACTGCAAAACACAAGGTGGAACCTGATGCCAAGTTTCAATTTCGCTTGTAGGAGAAGAAAGAGGCTGGATAATGGTCTCCACCTGATGGGAGGAAAAAACAATATTTCGATTAGCAACAGATATGTCAGAATATGTCAGATTTAATTACGATAAATCATTTCTTGTAATTATGTGCCTGTGCTGTAAAGACATGCAGGGTCTAATTACCTAATTATTAGGGAATTACAGCTGCATATACAGAAAACCGAAAAGTAACAACAAATAAAGCAATAAGTAAATAAATAAAACATTTAAAGACTTTTGGAAGTATTACAGTCTCATAGAAATTTATAAGAGTGTGTATTTTTCAGGAAGAAATTAAGTAATAATTTAACTTGTACATTTTTAATTGTTAAAAGTTTCTAGATTTATAATCATTAAACATATTTCTCTGGACAAAGAGTTAATACATTCCAGATAAAACTCCAATCACTTCCTACTGTGTTTTATTTAAGAGAAACATGTTGACAAAAAACGGATGCGATTTAATAGAAATGTATGTAAATTTGACTTTTGCCCATAATGTTGTAACATGACCTGCGAGGGAAGCAGAATGCTGTGTGGAGCTGTATGAATAAAATGCTACCAGTGCCTCAACTTCATGGAAGCAGAGACCTAACCAAAGAGTATTACCTTGTACAATCAGACAATTCGAACTGTATAAATTACATACCATTATGTTTTTATAACAGGAGATGCACTTAAAGATGGAAGCAAAAAGATAACAAGAGAAAGCCAGCTAAAGTGTGCGTGATTTATGACTGATTGATAAATAGAAACATTTAAAACAGTGTTTTAGCAGATATTTGCAGGAGTTTTCACATTTTTTATTGTTTACAAGGCTTCTAGTTTTATATGTTTACAACTGTAATTGAAGTAACTAAATAAACAATTGTATTTCAATGTATACCCAATATCTTAACAATAACGTATATATAAATTGTAATATGGATTATTTTGTATTTTAGAAGAAACGCATGAAAAGAGGACATTGAAAAAAATGCTTATTAACTGGCAATCACAATATTTAGGGGGAAAAACACAATTAGATTAGATATACAACTTGTGGCTATTAATTTGAGTTTTTTTTTTAATAATGTTACGTTTCCTGAGAAGCTGAAGAACCCAAGAACACAAGATAAGGTATTCTAAAAAGAAATCCATACCGTGCCAGTGTTATGTTAGCAAGTCAATGAGATGGTTCAGCCGATGAAGTTCATGACGACCAAATGCAGGACGGTGTGGGCGAACAGGAAGTCTGCAAAGGCTCTTTCTGGAGAGATGGACAGGAAGTCACCCTTGTTTTGGGGGTTGATCTGGATTCTGAGACAAACTGTAAAAAAAAAAAAGGGATAACTTAGTTCTGGAGGGAAGAGATTTTAAAACACAAGTAAGTAAGTAAGTCATTTTTATTTGTATAGCGCTTTTCCAGACCAGGGTCACAAAGCGCTTAAACAATCAAAACAATATTCAATAAAGTATATATTTTAAAGATCAAGATAAAACTGATAACACAACAGGAGTTCCAGAAAATCAAGGAAAAGCCTGAACAAATAGAAACGTCTTAAGATGTTTCTTTAAGGAGTCAGTAGACTCCATGAAGCGCAAAGAGAGAGGAAGATTTTTCCAAAGCTTAGAAGAAACAGCCTGAAAAGATTTCTCTCCTCTGGTCCTGAACCGTGTGCGAGGAACCATCAGTAGATTCTGATCCACAGACCTCAGAGCCCGAGCTGGGGTGTAAGGCTGGATCAGATCAGTGATGTAAGGAGGAGCCTGACCATGAATAGATCTGAAAGTAAGAACCAGAATTTTATAGTTGATCCTGAAAGAAACTGGAAGCCAGTGAAGAGTTTTAAGGATCGGAGAAATGTGAGTTCTTCTACTTGAGTGGGTTAGAATTCTTACAGAGTTTTGAATCAACTGCAGGCGAGACAGCTCCTTCTTGTTAAGACATGAAAACAAACTGTTACAATAGTCCAGAAGAGAAGAAACAAACGCATGGATTACAAGCTCCAGATCATGTTGCGACAACATTTTCCTAAGTTTAGAGATTTTTCTCAGTTGAAGGAAACAGTTTCTGGTCAGTTTTCTGCAGTGTTGAACTAGAGACATGTCTTTATCAAATACAACACCCAGGTTTCTCAGGCTCAGTTTGACAGACTGACCTAAGTCACCCAAGTAACAACAACAACAAGTATTTAATGTATGTTTAGCATGTTCACATTTAAGAACTTGAGCGACACAAATTGTTAATAATATTAGTAATTACTTGGCGTAAAAGTAGTTTAAATACCAACAATATTAAAATAGTGGGGTCACAGCTAAGCTAGTGTTAGCCTAAGGAAGTTAGCCTTCAAATGAGCTCGTGAAAAAAACTGCACACCAAAAAATAGTCAGTGTTTATTAAAACACATGCACGTATGCATTTGTAATAAGAAAACAGTGTTTACCTGCCAGAATGAAGCAGCCCACACATGAGATGAACCCAGAAAGAAAGCTGTTGAAGGGGAAGGTTCCGACCAGGAGACAGTACAGGAACTGCAGCGCCCCGGTCAGTAAAATGTACAGCAGATACGCGTCCACCACCTTCAGCTTGTTGGGCGTCGTGGAGGTGTATTCTTCTAGGAACCTAGAGATAACGGATATCACTGAATTCGACATGTTAGCAGCTCAATTTGGGTCAGACTTCGTTAACTGTGGTTCTGTGGACGCCGCTTGAATGACGTGTCACACAAACCGGAAGTCGTAGTCGTAGTCACAGAAACCTCTTCCGGGTCAATAAACCGAGACACGAATATTTATATTTAAAAACACCCCTCAAACTGCTTGCAATATTGCATATACAATCACTCTCATGATTTTCCATATCATATGGTTCCCCGTAAAGACTAATATAGATATTAATACGTTATGAAAGACTCCAACGCTGTTTGTTTCCTCCCCTTATAACAAAGAGCGTGTATATTAAAAGAGCGCTCACTCCTCGTCACTACAGTGGTACTTAAGTTGTAACGTAAAAAGAAAGCGGAAATTCAACCATAAATTAAAAACGTAATGATGAGGATTAATTGTTCGAACTTACAAGGGAATTAACAACGTTTTAAACTCTGTTCTTTTTTTTGTTAAACCCTTATCGCAATAATATACAGAGTGACATGTCTTCATTGTTTACGACATTTGCTTCCGGTCAGCTGGTCTGGCATACAAGTTACAAAACACAGGAATCAAATGGCTGTTTAGTCCTTCTTTAACGATACAAGTTTAGTAAGGTTTGGTTTGTTGTGTTATGTTGTGAATGGATCCAACGGTGACTACTGCATCGTTACAGAGCGACCTTGAGGCACCGTAAGTATTTAAAAGCAATAAAGTAAATGTACACTTATGTGCATGTTGTTTCTCATAAAACAAAACTAGATTTGTTTAAATTATTATTTATAATAATTGTACAATGTACTTGAACAATGTAGATGTCTTTTCTGAGCCATCATTACTGCGTCACTAGTTACACGTTTAAATGTCTTGACGTTTTAGTAGAGTCATTGTGTCTGCACTTGACTGTAAGCATGACTTGGCACATTTGTGATGTTGACTGTTGACATGAATAATAATAATATGATTTAAAACGGCAGTACGATGCAAGCCCCAACATGACTGACCAAACTATAAACGGTGCTGATTTCTGTTGTTGTGATCTTCTCATTTTCAGTTCAAACTCTGTTTGGAGTTGGTGGCCCTCCTGGTGCCCAACATCTATGTCCCTTCTGAAGACTACTGAGGCCAAGATTCTTCAATGTAAAAGCAAGCAAAACCTTTCAATGCATATATTATTTTAATAACTGGTGTGTTGATGTGTCAAATATGTGTATAATATTAGTGAAAAAACTGCTGCCAAATGGGGAACCACATGTAAATATGAACTCATGAAAGTCATGTCATTGACAACAGTCCTGTCAATGTCCTTAACTGTTATTGATATTAACACACAGTATAGCTGATGGTGCAACTAGAAATGATAATTTCATTAGACAAGGTGGTAGTAAATACCAGCAGATACATTAACTATCAATTCTGCTTAAGATTGGAGAAATAAGACTTACTTTTTTTTAACAATCATCAATTGTATTAACATTTTGCAATTGATTCTTTATGAGATTATGTGATCACCCCACTTTCTGTTTGAAGTGGTTTGTTTAGAAATGCAATTTCTTGTTCCAGAGGGTTTCTCATGTATTTTCTTAATCACACATATCTACTTGATATTTGGCAGCCTCTGTTGAAGTGGTCTTTCTTACGTTTTTATTGTGACTTTCAGAAAACTGTGCTCTGTGTTCACAGGTATTCAGAATGACATCTGGGCAAGATTTGTGACACTCCCGAACCAGGATAGAATATGGACATTAACGGTGACTAACAAGGCAGACAAAAAACAAGCAGAGCAAGGTAATGAACCTGAACTTTTATTTGTCTATGGGGTGAGAGCTGTGGAAGAGTGATGCTATATGCTATTGCTATATATTAACTTCTACTGATTCACATTTTCTATTTAGTTACCAAGACGCCCCTGGTGATGGTCCATGGCTTTGGAGGTGGGGTTGGACTTTGGATCAGGAACCTGGACAGTCTCAGTAGATCTAGACCAGTCTATGCCTTTGACCTACTGGGCTTCGGCAGAAGTTCCAGACCTCCATTTCCTTCGGATGCCGAAAAGGCAGAGGAGCAGTTTGTCAAATCAATTGAGCAATGGAGAGAATCCGTAGGTTTGGAAAAGATGATCCTGCTTGGTCACAGTCTTGGAGGATACCTAGCTACATCATACGCTATGCAGTACCCCTCCAGGTAATTTTGATGTACTGTATATAAATGTACACTGCCATGTCTTAGTGTGATACACTTCAACAACTGTTTTTATTTACCTGAATTATATCTGCAGCTGCTTTAAAGTCCAGGTGAAGTGGTTAATGCAATTTTAAATTAACATATTTAGAGAAAATATTCCAGTTTCAGTTGGTATGTGTGTTTTAATTGCAGTGTTCAATAGTTTGTAATAATTTATAATTCTTCAATATATCACACAATATTACTCTGGAAGTCAATGAGATGTTGCTGGAAAGTTTACAGATTCTAAAATGCACAAAAAATTCAAATGGTATGTGTATTTGCATTAAATCCACATCCAAATATATTAATATGTCCTGAAACAAGAATGGTACGAAGTACTGATGGGTTGACTAGGCCTTATGAACCGTTTAGATACATTGACCTGTATTGATACTGTGCCAGCACAAATACTACTACTTTCCAAATACCGACACCTGTTGGTCCATTAACGTTGTTGCAGGCAATAAAACAAAGTATATCTTATAAAAATGTGAAACATGTTTGATATAATGAAATGTAAGTTAAAATAATTTCTTTCAGTTTTTTTGAAACAAGATCTTGAAACAAACCTTCACATGGCACAGAGCATGCTGAAGTGTGAGACCATTTATAAATGCTTGTATTTTAAAACATGAAATCATTTAAAAACTTGACAAAAAATGTAATGTTGATAATAATGTTTGTATGGCTCCATCTGTTTCATGCAATGCATTGTAATTTACAAAAAATGATTTGGTATTTGTATATTATTAGAAAATTATTTGCATTTGTTTATAATCTAACAGCTCTGATGAGCATTTAACCTGTAGAATATGAAATTGGAATTTTATGTACCTTTAGAATATAAATAAAGCGGAAACTGAATGGAACAGGTAAAAACAAATCCCTTATTTGTCGATATAAGATTAAAACCACCCACACATGAAATGCAACAATCACATTTTTTTTTCTTCAGTGTAGCCACTCCAGGCTGTTTTTAACATAGTTTGCTTTACTCTGCAGCTGCTATATCAGTCTTGTGAGTCTTCTTAGAGCGATGCAGGCACCTCACCAGTACCTGCCCCATGAACTCCATACATGTGCCGAGATATTAGGATTGCTCAACCCATCACTGGCGTAACGTGTTCTTATGCTAGTATGTCCGTGTAGATTCTCGATCCTCAAATTCATTTTTATCCCAGTGGTTACAAAGCAAGTGAACTGGACTGTGTAGAGTTCTAGGAAGAGTTTTTCATCAATAGCAAGTTTATGCTTAGTTGTTGCTGTCAAGTTGCATTAAATATTGGACCTGATAGAACCAGAGCTGAACAGCCTACATTTGTACATGTTTAAGTGAATAATCTTGGTTTCATTTTAAAAAGATTAAATCTGAGGATTCATAATCATAAAATAATCTACATCCCACACTTGGCCTTGGGATATAAGTTAATTTAAGAAATGTTTTTATACATGTATAAATACTAGGGATGGGTTAATGAGGCCTCATGAGCCAGCAGATAGAATTAGAACGGCCACTAGATGGCTCCCTTGGAGAAAATGAAAATGTCATGTTTAATTGATTTAGAAAGTCAGAGCCAAATCAAACCATCATTCAAAAATGTTGAGCAACAATAAAATATTTGTCATAGAGTTTTAAACGGTTATTTAAATCTTATTTTTCTTTACTGATTTTGATCAAATATTATTCACAAAATGGTCTAAATGTGAGCAATTATCCATCCCAACTCACGGAAATGGGAGCAAAAGTGACAACAAAACACAACACGAAAAACAATAGAATACCAAGGGAAGATCATCACTTTATAATGAATTTGATTAAGAAAATATAAACGATTATCCACAAACATGTTGATGAAATGTTTCATACTCGTCCTTCAGGGTGTCTTCTCTTATTTTGGTGGATCCATGGGGCTTCCCTAAGCAACAGCAGAACCAGAACCAATCAGACGAGAACTCTGAGGTGGTGAAGAGGCCGTCTCCTGCCCGCTGGGTCAAAGCAATAGCAACCGTGGTTTCTCTGTTTAATCCGTTGGCTATCATCAGAGCAGCAGGACCCTGGGGTGAGTCTTTTACACAGCACTTGTTCAACATTTGAGCGGCTCCAAAAGTTAATTTGATAAGAATTAAATGCCTTTAAAAAAAAAAAAGAAGCAAAAACCTGCATTTTGTTTGCATCATATTCAATGTATTAAGTATGTATGTATAACATTTACAGGTTGAATAAACTGATCATCAAATAAATTGAATTGAATTGAATCATGTGAACGTGACAGGCCTGTACAACTACAGTCACACAGTACTGTCACCCAACAACAATATGCTTAGAGTTTTCTGTCAGAAAGATTTGCCTTATTCAGTTGGTAATTCCTCAAATTGCAGTAAATGATGAGGCCATAATGTGTGGGCATAGTAATTGCTGGACAAGACAATAATGTGACCAACTAAACCTTTCCAAGTTAAGGCTGTTACAAAAAACATAAACAAACCAAGCAGAGAATAATTTCCAATTTGTCGCTTGATTGTCAGGGGAAAATGGACACTCATCATTTATGTCCTCTTATTAGTGATGTCATTGTTCTAGGTCCAGGATTGGTGAACAGATTCCGTCCTGATTTCAAGAGGAAGTTCGAGGATCTGTTTGAAGACGACACCATGACACAGTACATCTATCACTGTAACGCCCAGACTCCGAGGTACACTTTCACTTGGCCTCGATTCAATTCAATTGTAATTTAAATCCCCATTCATCAACTTCCACTGAGCTATTGACATTTTACAATTTGAAAGGGCAACTAATGTGAAACCGAACTCTCCTGACTTAGTATTGAAGTATTTCACTCTTCCTTTCCAAAGTCCAGTATGTCTGATCCGTTTTAAAGTTATTACTTTACAAAGTTCTCCACCGTCTGAAATCCCGGCATACGAGAGATTAAGAGAGCAGAGTCCATTATGATGCCTTAATGGACTTCACTCCTGCCAGCCAGCTGTAATCCCACCCTGCTTTGTTAGTACAATGATTCCCTTGGAGATAGAGAGACTTCTGGGATCGAGGATGCACTGTGGCAAAGCTCTATGTTTTACAAATAACAGCAGAGTGGGTGTGGCTATGGTAAACAAGATTTAATCTCCAGAAAAATAAAGCACTTTCAGTTGGGGGGTTTAAGCACATTTCCTAATGTCAATATTTCAATGAAAAGAGATTGTTGTACAAACAGACAGATACTGGTGAGTACAGTAGAGGTCCAAGATCATTTTAGGAGACACTGCACATTAATGGTCCTCTAAACAAGACAAGAGCTAAATATGTACTCAGAATACGCGTGTCTTCCACAGTGGCGAGGTAGGATTCAGAGCCATGTCCAAGTCCATTGGCTGGGCCAAGAAGCCCATGCTGGAGCGGGTTCATCTTCTTCCTAATTCCATGCCACTCACCCTTCTATATGGGGCTCGGTCCTGGGTGGACAGCTCTTCCGGGGACACGGTGGTCCAGATCAGGGACAAAGCCCAGACCCAAGTGTTGGTGAGTCGAGCCATATATTGACAGCTTTTTTTAAATTACATATGGAAACAAGACTTCCAGCTTTTGCCAACCTGTGTCCTTTCTGCGAGTTTGTATGTTCTATGAACCCCGTTTTCCTCCCTCAGTGTAAGTGTGTGTGAATTGTTTTCTGTTTCTGTGTGACCTGCTCAGGGTGTTCCCTCGCCTCTCACCTGAAGAAACCGGGATAGCCTGCAATTTGGCAGAATATTTATCTTGTTATATAGTTAAATGGCTAATTTTATTAAAAAAAAAAAGTTTAGTATGATTCGTTTGAACCCTTTAACTTAATAAGAAAAAATTCAATTTTTATTTAAATTAGACTTTCATTCATCGTTCAAATCTAGGCTAACATTTAATCAGGCTTCTGTCATACAGCATGACTTTGATTTTAAAGCCAAATATTAAAGCTTTGTTCTGTGTTTCACACCAACCTTGCTATTGTGACCACCGTATTTTTCGGACTATAACGCGCATTTAAAAGCATTTTATAAAAAAAAAAAAAAAAAAAGACAGGGTAAATCTTGTATGGTAAAGATCATTTTTTTTACAAAAGTAAAATGAGCTGAGTCTTTAAAACCTTTTTGACTTATTCTTGTTCTCCGCAGCTGATCGACAACGCCTCCCACCATGTGTATGCCGACCAGCCACAGCAGTTCAACACAGCCGTGGAGCATATTTGTGAATCTGCTCCCTGAACGCCTCACTATACGCCTCACTATACTAAATATTTGAAACCATGCAGCAGTGAACCTTCATTTAGTTTTACTTTTATATCTTTGTCACAACTTATATGGTCGATCATTAAACCATATTCCTCATATTTGTATCGTACATCTGAAATCTAGAATGACTGTATGTTGAGTAGAACAGTATAAGACTTTTGTTTGTATATAGGTTTGTACCTCAGTACTTATTGAGGTGTCCGATATCAGCAATATGTCTGTGTTTCGTACTTTTTAAATCAATAAATATGGTGATGTGATGATTGTAAACACATTTTAATCGTATTTTGTTTAGACAACATGAAAGATCATAGATAAACTTAATCTATGATCTTTCATGTAGTGGTTTGGTTCTTTAGCCTGGATACATTTTACAATGCTCAAACAAGTTGGCATTCATATCACATTTCCAGCTATATTCTTGCAATATTTTGAAGGCTTGGTTATATCAACCGAACCATACCAAGTTTCACAAAATCCACAAACTAAATTTAACACTTAATATTTCCCGAAAGAATAATGTTTTTGAATGCATCTAAGAAAAGATGAAATAAAATAAACATGTTATAAGACATAAACGTAAAAAAAAAAATACACATTATCGTGCTTTAATGAAATGTATTTTTATTATATATATATTTTTAAATAAAATGCCTTTGATCAGCCTATTTGATTGGACATTAAAAAGTTGCTCATATGGATAGATTGATAGAACTTTAAAAGATGCTCATGTGAAAATAGATTTGATTTCTGAAATCTCTTTAGTATAGATTTTTAAACACTTTCCTGTACTTAAAATTCATTTAAAAAAAAAAGATAAACTTGATATTTCACATGGCTGACCATTAAATTAATTAATTTTGTTTGTGGAATAATATCAGATTTTAGTTATAATGTATTATCGTACCTTTCATGACTCCTTAATAGAAGTACTTGTTGTAACATAGGTAAAGCAGTTCTTGAATTTTGAGGGACATACGTGAACTATAGAAGTTAATTTCCTTTAATACTTCACCCTGGGTGTGGAAGAACAATTGAGTTAAAAAAAACCAAACCAATAACTCCCCCTTTCTGACCATTCTTGTTTAATGATTCACAATGAGCCTGCAGGTTATTAAACAAGCAGTATCAACAAGGGTGGAGCTGGTGTTTGAGTATTACAGATGATCCTGCATGAACGTAGCATACAACGGAAATGAAATGTAAACCTTTCAATTGTAACCACCTCACGTCTCTAACAATCCTGAGATGACCAAGCATGAATTAAGAAGTCAGGTACTTGAGTTTTATTTTAATCATGGGAAAAAGGATACAAAATATGACAGTCAGATAAATAATAAAGTTGCACATGTCCTTCACAACCAATACTGAGTCGTAATCTCATCTAAGTCGTAATCAAAAAAGGAAATAGTTCACGCACAAATGGATTTAATGGATGGATTTAAGAGTCTAAATGGGACTTTTTCGTTTCTCCTCTTGGAGCATAATAATGACTTACTTAAATATATTAATCATTAAAATGAAAAAAAGGTGAAGCTAAATGTTTAATGATTCCCTTTGTATTTTCACAGTTCTTTTTCTTAAAGGGCAACTAATGTAAAAATCCAACACTTTTAAACGTTTTAAACGTTGAAGTCTTCCTCTCCAAGATGCAGTAAGTACTCCATAATCGCCATGTTGAAAAAAAATTACTTTATAAAGATCACCCCCGTCTGAAATCCCGAAGAACAAGAGGTTACTAGAGTGTAGCCTTTTAGATTTTTAGATTTTAGATAAATAAAACTTTATTGATCCCTCTGGACGTCTCCTTCGGGAAATTGTTTCATCCTCCTCCAGCCAGCTGTAATCATGCCCACTTTGTTTATACAAGGAGTTCCTTTAGACTTCTGGGATTGCCTAGATGTTTGACCAATCACAGCAGACCCGAAACGTTTTCAGAGGGCGGGGCTTAATCACATTATCTAATGTAAATATTTCAATTCAAAGAGAGTTTTGTACAAACAGACACATGCTGATGATAGAATAGAGGTCCCTGATCAATTTAAGAGACACTTAAATTAACACATTAGTTGCCCTTTAATACGAACCTTGGCTCCTTTATAAAGTACAAAATTTAATATGAAGTACATGTCGTTATTTTCTTACATAATAAATAAGTATATGCATTTATAAACATGTAAATACGTGTTCTGAATGTTATACACTTAATATAAAATTATTTAGATGAATAATTATCTTTTTATATATATTTTCTGTAACATGATATCTTTGCTACCACAGAACAAAACTTCAGTTAAAGATCCTTCATTTCACGTGTTAGACATATTTATATTTTTATTAGCTATTGCCTAAATCTTCTCACATTTTTATGGACGATCATACTGAGGGCTTAATAGGATCAACTCTTTGTGAAATACTCTAGTGTCTTTTGCCCTGATATACTTCAAATAACACATCATGTGTTAAAATACTTCACTATTAAACATCATTTAAAACAATGTAAAATATTAACCACATAAAAAACATTGTAAATTGTGTAAAAATACAAGAATACCGTTGAGCTGTTATTAGAGGTTCACATTCCCAAAATCGCATCTCATTAAAAAAAAAAAAAAAAGAAAAGTTACTTTTCTAAAACGTTGATATCCGCTACCCCGTGAACTTGAGTCAGTTGTTGACAGTCGAGAGAAGCCACCAGCTTACGAGGTCCGGGCTGTGTGGGGATGAAGTGCTCCGTCAGTGTCACAGTGGCGAGACCGCCGACATCCCTGCGAGTTTAGAGGGAGATATTTCAATCGTATTTGTAGCAACTAAATAAAAAAGATGGTCTTACCCAACAACTACGACATGGCCTTTCTGCAGTCCCAGACCCTCCACTCTGAACACCACTTCTTTCAGGGTCTTTGGAAGCGGGTTGGTAAAAGTGATCTTTGCTGCCATTTCTTTTCCTACCACGGCTTCTCCTAGCGGCTATTGATAGAAACACGAGCAGATCGTTTACATAAAAATATATGTTTGTTGAAACAAAATTATGTTTTTGCACAATTTAACATTTTACTACCATATTAATGTATACTTTTTATCCATGTTTCCCATGTATCTTTCAGATTTCCCCCTCATAAAATAGGCCTTTCTTTCTTTTGGCTTGACGGTCTCTTACAGCAGTCTTAAACCTAATGTGTCCCCTTAGAAGATGTAATTTCCTACCATGAATTTAGATTAATGCTAATACAAACTAAACCAAGTGATTGGCCCTAAAGACAATTTGTTTGGACAAACACATAACTAAAGGAAAAATCTTTTTTATTGGATGACATTGGATACGTCGGTTGTCCTTGTAGTAAGTTGTCAAAACCCACCGTAACGTTTAAATCTGGTGTGCGTAGCCTAAACGTCGTCTGGATGGCGAGAACCTGCTGGGTCTCGTTGACCCTTCCGGACAGCGTAAGCATCAGAGCTGCCTGGTCCACCAGCTCGTTCTGGTACTGTTGGTATGGCAGCACCCACTCAATGGACTTCTCTGTGTGGACAATACATGTGGTTTTCATACATCTGTGGGTTAAGTAGGTCTGAAGTCAGCAAACGGAAAGTTGGGGCTGGTCAGCTATTTTCTGCCACCAGGAAGAAATTGTATGGACCGCCACTGTCCAATTGTTGCATTAGTGTGGCCCACAAGGATTTTAGGAAACACTGCACAGTATAATCATAATGAGTGATAGCTTAGCATAACCAAAGAAAATGTGTTTTTTATACACTCAATTAGAAAAAAGGAAGATTAGTGGCTTGTCATGTATTATGTTGTCTTACATACCCTGATCCTACTGGTTTGACTGCTGGTACAAATAAACAAGTAAACCAATAAATATACTTAAAGCACTAGAAATAAAGTTGCATTTTAGTTTGGTTTATTGGTGTGAGCAGGGTTACTGCTAGAACTGAACGATTATTGAAAAAAATATAACTGCGATTATTTTCCGAAATATTGCGATTGCGATTATTTATGCGATTATTTTTTCAATGTCCTCTTCTTATGCTTTTTTTAAAAAATAAATCTAATACAATAAATGATTAACTTTACATTAATGTATTTCTCTTTGATTCTCAAGATAAAGTTATTAAGTATTTTTTATTATAAAGGCAAATTAAGCAAACCTTAAAATAAAGGGAGGTTTATTTAGTTACTGTAATTAAACTTGTAAACAAACATAATATATACTGCAAAAACTACTGTAAAAACGTGCTAAAACTGTCATGTAAACATTTATATTTATGAGTCAATAATAAATCATACAAACTTCAGTGCAGAGTAAAGAAAAGTGAAAACACTAGTTAGTCATTCTTCTTTTTCTTACTGCATATTTTTGCACAGTTTCTCTTTCTCTTTCCTGTCACATGATAATATATCATCATTTACACAAGTTGAATTGTGTGATTGCATAAGGTAACTTTGATGAGCACACACAAACGCAGGTGCTGCTCACTCAAACGTATACTAGTACCTTCATTGGGCAGGAGCTCCACAGGCAGCTGCTCCTTCTTAATGGTCGCCTTCAGCACGCCGGTGTAATACATGACAGCAGCCTGGCTGTGCAATGTTGTCTGTCGAGGCTGGGAGCTCAGATTTTTCACCACGATGTTCAACTTGGCATCAGCCCCCATCCTGGGTCCCTCTCCCTCCATTCTGACCTCCAGGCTCACATCCTCAGCCATGGGACTGGAGTAGGCATCTGGCTTGCTGCCGTAGCGACTGGCGGTCTCCACAGCAATCCGTTCCTCCTCAGAACCTGAGAGAAAAAAAGCACACAAGAAGGGCAAATTTAGTCCTAGTTTTAGAGGCACGGGAACAATGTTGTCGAGGTTTGAAAATGGCAAAGATCTATAAAAGCCAGCTAAAGGGTCAGCGAAAAAGTGACACATCGTCACATACACAAAGACATATTTTTTCTCTCCACATAGTAAGTAAGTAAGTAAGTAATTTTTATTTGTATAGCGCTTTTCCAGACCAGGGTCACAAAACGCTTAAACTATCAAAACAATATTCAATAAAGTATATACAGTATTTTAAAGATCAAGATAAAACTGATAACATAACAGGAGTTCCAGAAAATCAAGGAAAAGCCTGAACAAATAGAAACGTCTTAAGATGTTTCTTAAAGGAGTCAGTAGATCCATCAAGCGCAAAGAGAGAGAAAGATCGTTCCAAAGCTTAGGAGCAACAGCCTGGAAGGATTTCTCTCCTCTGGTCCTGAACCGTGTGCGTGGAACCATCAGTAGATTCTGATCCACAGACCTAAGAGCCCGAGCTGGGGTGTAAGGCTGGATCAGATCACTGATGTAAGGAGGAACTTGACCATGAATAGCTCTGAAAGTAAGAACCAGAATTTTAAAGTTGATCCTGAAAGAAACTGGAAGCCAGTGAAGAGTTTTAAGAATCGGAGAAATGTGAGTTCTTCTACTTGAGCGGGTTAGAATTCTCACTGCAGAGTTCTGAATCAACTGCAGGCGAGACAGCTCCTTCTTGTTAAGACATGAAAACAAACTGTTACAATAGTCCAGACGAGAAGAAACAGACGCATGGATTACAAGCTCCAGATCATGTTCCCAAAACATTTTCCTAGAAAACATAGAAATGTTTGGATGCCATCTGTGATGTCTGCAAGGCAGAAGATAGCAGAACTCCAAATACAGCTACAATCACAGACATGAACACAAAACTAGATGGACATACCTTCTTGGTGTTTGTACAGCTCTGTGATATCAGCTCGCTCCTCAGACCCCACTGCTTTGGTGCTGATACAGTGACCCACCGCCTTCTTCTCACTGTAGATTTGGCTGAAGGTCCCATCCATGTTTCTTTGCCAGTAAATCTTATCACTGTTGACCTAAATTAGGATCAAACTTGCTGATTATAAACAATACAAAATAATGATATAAATGGTCATTCAAATAAAAAATTAATGCCTTACCTCAGCGAACACAAATGTGGTGTCATGTTTGAGGTAGACCTGGCCTTGGCGGATGGCGTTAACTGAGGCTGGACCACAGCGAAATGTGCCCTGGCTGGTCTCCTGAGGAGTCGAATCCACAGCCTGCCATCCGCCGTGTCCGGGGGGAAGGTCCGGCCTGGCCATCCAGCAATCGTTCCATACATGGAAGTTCCTGTATGAAGATTTTGTGTAATAGTTCTTGAACAACACTTAAAATATAAACTAGCGTAATAACGTAGATAAACATGAAGATGACACAATTTAAAACGATGCACATCCAATATGTATGCCAATGTTCTTTTCACGAAACATCCTCATGAAAGAACATGTTATAGAATGTCCACTTTCCTACCAAGTTGTAGATAAACATCAGCAGAATAATGTGATTTAGGAATAAGTGAAGCAGCATGATGTCTCTAAGGACTGTCATGAGACACACCAGACATGTGTCGTGCAGTGCATTTCCAGCAGGACCTATCCTCAGATATGCTATCTTGTGACGTCTTACCAGACTGAATCGCTGTTGAGGTGGTCCACTGGATCCATGTTCTCATCCAGATAGACATCAGTGGTGAGAGAGACATCAGTATCATGTGCAGACTGAAAGTTGGTCACGCTACGGGCTGCAATTCCGAGACAGCGGAGAACTGGGAGTAGAAGTAGAAGAAGTAAAATAAAATGCAACAACAGAAAGAAAGCATTTCCTCCTTTGCATCAGATTGAAAACACAAATTTTCATTGATATAAATCTTCTATATTATCAATTTCTCAAATTGAATAGAACATCTAATTGATTGTGAGATGTTCTAGAATCTATATAGGTGAACATTCCTTTTCACAATGTGGTTTTCTGAACAGACCTAGTGATCAACTTGTGTGTCTTTGCACTTCTTCAACTTGTGTGGCCCTTGAACAAGTAAAAGTGACACTTTTAGCTGCTCAATTGAAATAGCACATGTGTCTCTACAAACGGCAAAAGAAGCTTGTCTACGAGGGATGGGACCTGTTTAGAGAGAATGTGAGCTGCAGGGGTCAATTATGTGATCGCTGCTTGCACGCATGATCCCTTTTCAGGCACACATTTTAAATACACTCCCACCTGTTGTGGTGACCCCTGAGAAGACCCAGCACTGTCCGTAACGCACGGGTGTTCCTTCGGTGGAATGGTATTTCCTCAGGATCTCTACACTGCTGCTCCATGCAGCTGGAGACACACCGTCTGAATAATTCCCAGTCCAGTTCCCCACCAGAACTCCAAGATCATCCTGGGCGTTGATCTAAAACAGAGGCAATGTGCATAAGGGTCACAAGTACAAGCATTCCTCTCCTCCTGCTAAACAGGAGGCAAAACCTGGACTTTTGCGCCTAATTCACAAAAACTGCATATCAAATCTTGGTTTCGCCACAGGGTCAATATGGAGAAAAATGATTGGATGAAGCCATTGCAATACATTTACACTTGATTTACATCCTAAAATGTCTATTGCTTATTAGTCGGTTCGGTTAAAATACAGGAAAAGAAAGAAAAGAGTATAGCAGTTTTGTAGTATAGTCTTACCATTGCGGAAATGACCCTGACTACATTGACTGGATCACGCCGACCAGAAGGAGGCATGTCACTCTTCTCCAGGAGGAACAAAGAAGCTTCAAGAACTCCTTCATGAAACTAGTCGGAAAGATTATTTGAGTCAATGTTATGTTTTTTCACATTGTTTTGTATATAATTAAATAATCACAATAGTTGAGAGACAGAGGGGAATCACAGCCATACCTGTCCAAAGTTCCACGTCCTTGCACCGATCTGCTTCTCTGTTCCGTAGTAGATTCTTCCAGTGTCATTCAGAACATACTCCTTTCTTTCTTCTTCATTATCCAGAAACACAGAGTCATCTACAAAGAAAATAAACATTTTTATAACTTCCTTCCTTTTAATATGTTGACAAGAGCAGAAGATTTTGTTTGTGATTTGGAAAAAAAAAACATACAATACAGAGTGAAGATAGATGGGTCAGCGTTATGCTAATTTTCATCCAAAAAAACAATCGGAACGTCTACTCTACTCTGCTAGGAAAGAAAGCTCCTCACTTCATCTTCAAAAGTGCATTTCTACCGAAAAGTCTCCTTCAGTTTCTAAAGGCAAAAACTTAGGTGTGCGATGAGTTTGTTGAGTGTCATGTTTATGTCCTTCCTGTTTTATTTTGAAGTTGTGTTTCCGTTTGGTACGTGTCCTGTGTTTTTTTATGACAGACGCTGGCAGGTGCACGGCTGGGGATGATTGTGTTGCGGGTTCTTCCTACTGATAAGGAGCATCCCTACCCGGAAGAACTCGCCAGAGTATTCAGTTTCCAGACCAGGTTGGCATCTCTGATCTCGCTCCGCGTTTTGAAATCTGAATGATCTATCCTTTGGAAACCCCTGACGTTGTCAGCTCTTTAAGTAACTCACGTGAGTCTTTTTGTCCTTTTGTTTTTAGTTGCTGTTTGAGACCCCGATCTCCAGCCGTGCCCTGCCTCCGTCCCGAGCACCTGTTTTGTTTTTTCCGGTCCGTTCCGACCGTTTGGATTATTAAAAGACTTTTATTCTGAACTATTCCTCCGAGGATTATTGACACTTCCGCATCTGGGTCTCCTGTTCTGATCGGTTCATGACATTGAGACCATAAAGAATGACTTGCGTACAGCTTTGAAGAGGTTGTGGATGACCATCCTAAGTCTCAGGGGAAGCAGTGTAACAATGTGAACCGTGGCAATGGTGTACAGCTGCCTTATCTAGGAATGTTGTTGATCAGTGGAAGGAATATTTTGAGGATCGCCTCAATCCCATCACTGAGCCAGGGGGGATGCTGAGAGCTGTCAAATGCCTGGGACTGAGGTAGGTGGTTCCAAAAATTTTCTGTGATTCAGCCAGATTCCCCAGGCCGATGTTGTTGGATTATCTCATTTGACACACCTCTGCATCATTGCATGGACAAAATTGACAGTGCCACTGGATTGGCCAAGAGTGGTGGCCCGCTTTTTAGGTAGAGGGATCAAAGAGTGTGTTTCAATTATAAGGGAATCACACTTCAGCCTTCCCTGCTGGGTCTATTCAGGAGTCTTGGGAAGTAGTGTCTGCTGAATAGTCAAACCTCAAATTCACGGAGCTGTGAGCTAGCTCTATAACCTCTGTAACTTCCAGCTTATAGGCTTTGTGGACTTGTAGAAGGCTTTCCATTTTGCTCCTTTGAGAAACCTCTTGGAGGCTACTGCGGGAATATAGGCAATGGGATAAACTGATAAGGCTGTTCCTTCCCTGTTCGACTGGTGTCAGGGCCTAATCCTCATCGCCGGTAGTAAGTCGGACTCATTTCCATTAAGGGTTGGAATCTGACAAGGCTGCCATTACTGTTCATAACTTTTATGCATGGAATTTCTAGGCAGAGTCAAGTTGTCCAGTTTGGTGGTCTCGAGAATAGGAATCCCTGAGCAATGATGTTTAGAGAAGCCCTGGAAGAAGAGCTAAACAAAAGAAACTAAATTTAATATATGAAATGCCACTTGTTGTTTTCTTCCTAATCAAACACATTCAGTTTTCTAAAAGTTACAATTTAATCTTAACAACTGCCAACTGCAACAATTTAGAGCTATTAAAGCAAAATAATAACATAAAAAAAGTTAAAGTTAAAATTAAAATGTTTTGTAATGATTGCAACATAATAAAGTTAATCTAACAACTAGTATAATTATTAAATGAGTGCTTTTCACAATCCTTCCCAACTAAAAATTCCAGGATACTTTATCTTGATCTTAAAAGTATGTACTTTTTTTTTTTTTTTTTTTTGATTGTTTAAGCGCTTTGTGACCCTGGTCTCGAAAAACGCTATATAAATAAATATTACTTACTTACTTATTTACTTACTTACTTTCCCACAAAGTACCCTAAGTACATTACATTATGTGCCTTTTGAACAACAAATATGTACGATCATTTTGGTTTTCAGGCAGATTCAGAAACAATCCGTCTGCTTTGACAGGAAAGGTTTTTGGTTCACAGAGAGGATGTTGTTTGCCTTGCTGCTTGTGTGTGACCCTGAATTCATGGTCCATCCACCTCGCCAGTGACGTCCCCTCTAAGGAATGTCATTATTTTCTCCGAAAGATGTGAAAGAACTACCAAACACAGGAAATGGTTAAGAAACCATTTCTCCATGGACTCACAAGTTTGTTCATGGTTTGCAAGTCTGATGTGCAGAGTTATATCTTGGGAGATACTGTGACTTTACTTTTTTACGCGAAGAAAAGAAAGAGTAATAGAGGGATGAAAGGGACAACAGGGACAATTAAGAGCTAGAGGGAAAGTTCTGTGAACCAAAGCAAACCAAATGGTATTATCATGCGCTTTCCTTTGTATGTATTATTTCTGGATTCCCAAAAAGAAACAACATACAGGAGAAAGGGAGAGGGGGTGGATGGGCGAGGTTGAGAAAGTGAGGAAGTAGAGTAAAACAAGAGGGAGGGCCTCTAGCTTGAGGCGGTGCAAGGACCTTACACTGCCTGGGGTGATTTATAGAGCATTTGGAAGAATTTCAGTTTCATGAACATAAAGCGGATCAGGAGAGTGTTTGGCTTCAGGCCAAAATCCTAACATTGCCAAAAGCAGCAACCCCATGATGAAAAACAGAGTACTGGTTTTTCATTGGAGAGCTATTTCATTTGTTCACAAACTGAGTTTTGTATGTGATGACATTTAAAGGATAAAAGGGGCAAACAGTAAAAGAGTAAGCAGCTAGCAGGTTTTTTCACAATAAAAGCCCATGCATTTACTTTGAAACAGCTTTTTAGATGTAGTCAATATGTATTTGACATCAAATATAAAATATTTTAGTTGGATTTACTTTTAATTGATGAAGTACGGTTCACATAGTATCCCATTATGATACTTATTATGGTTGTTATTGTTATTATTCTTGTTGTTGCAAAAGTTAATAAAAATATTAAATTGTTTTATATTATGAAGAGTTAAATCTGTCATTTATGTATCTATATTTTCAACAGATCTCTAGGAAACTGGGTGAGCTTTGTGAGAAAAGCTAATTTCAATTGCCTTGTGTCAAAAATATTTTTTTACAGACCTGCAGATCTGTTTGTGAAAAGAGGTTTGACAGATGTGGTCATGGAGTCTAGGACCTGAAATAGTTCCCTAGGTATGCAAGTGTTAGATGATATCAAATCACACATCAAGACCATAGTAAATGCTATTTTTGAACTTTTGTGTTTGGCTTCTGTATGGTGCAAAAGCATCAGAAGGTTAAGCAACATTAAAACGGAGGACTAATTCTTCTGTGTCATTAATTATTAAGGTAAGGTAAGGTAAGGTAAAACTTTATTGATCCCTCAGGAGGTCTCCTTCGGGAAATTGTTTAATTTGGAAAATTTAAATATTTGTTAAGTAGATAAGATTGCTGGTATTAAAACAATTTTGCCTAATTGGGTATTGAAACAGCAAGCTCACAGGTATATTTGTTTTTTTTTTCTTTGGGCATTGATGCTCTAGCTAATAAACTGTTCTGTGGTCAGGCATGCAAACAGCCCAGACTTGGTATCAGTGAGATTGATACCTGTTTGGAGGGCAGCAGCAGACATTAACGTTGAAGTCGCCCAAGATAACTGGACTCTTTCAGAGAAAACAAGGATGAGACTCCAGAAAACGTATCATGGGCTTTGTAAACAGTCCAAAGCTGGTGCTTTTGAATTAATTCTAAAGCTAATATATTCAAAAGCTGTAAAGGTGCTTTATGTTGGAAATCGATGGATAATCAAGCCACATACCGATGAGCGCAGTAGTCACACATGGATCAAAGAATCTCTGACATAATGTATGCTTTCTGACAGCTTAGGACTCCCTATAAAGTTTGGATAAAGGCCATCTTGACAAAAACATTATAACAGCCTTCATGCAACTCATTACTGTCAGGAGCCTTTTGCTGATTGTTTTAATGATTCAAAGTCAATTTTCAGATTTCAATTAACTAAATCTAAAAATCAGTCTCATGAATTAGCCAAAAAAATTAAATTTTGCTTCCAATAAGATAATTATTTAAGAATTCTTCAGGATTCTCAGGTAACCATACATAGAGCTATTGTGTTGCTTAATTTATGGATACATGTGTTTCAATGTCTTACCTTCACACCAGGGGTTGAAGAGCATAAAAACATTCTTGTTGGAGTCAAAGGTGTTAGGATGGTGCCCTTTCAGGATACTAGTAGTGACTGAGAGCCCGTATAGCCCAACCACAGCGTTGCATGGCGAATTGACAGATAGCTTGATCTTGTTGTCGTTTTGCTCCACTATTTTGGCTTCCCAGCGCTCGTCCTCCAGCTGGTCCACCAGTGGGATGATGACATGGGTGCCCTTTGACACCAGAGGAAGGGGTCCTGCAAAAAAAGACAAAAAATGGTAGGACTAATATTGTGGATTATACTCAGAGACTGGCTTTTTATCAAGAAATATTGGTAGCGTAGAGCATAGCTCAAGAAATGACTGTCAAATGACAAAACTTTAACTTTAGACATTATGAGAACATTGATGACATGACAAATAATAAAACAAAACACGAGAGAAAATGACTTTTTAACATGCAAAAGTTTGGAGAAGATCTAAACCTACCACAGAAGCTGCAGGTTTTCAATATATCCAAACACTTATTCAATTTGTGCAGATATTGTGTACAAATTAGAAGATACAATTGAGCCTCACGGTTTCTATCATTTTGTTATCAAATATTTGCTACATAAAAATACCAACCATAAAAATTGGTTACTAGAAAGGTTATGAACAGATTTCAAAAAGTCCAGCTGTCTAGCAGATATTGAGTGCTGTGAAGGACAATGCTGCTCTGTTTGTTCTAATAGTGGGCATTGATTTTGGGTGTGACATTAAATGATAACCTTGTGACACCAGTACATCTTTTTCTGATCTGTAACTTATTCATGAAGGGATTTTACAGAAGATTACCCAATCGCATACCACCACATCAATGCTTTTTTACAAGGAACATGTTTTTTTGACAGTGAGAACACCCATGTGGAAAGCATTACCAACTAGAATCGCACTGCTCAAAAGACTGAACTATGTTCAGCAATAATCAAGTGAGATAAAACAAGAAAACATGGAAAAGTAATGTTATTAAAATGCGTTATTTTGTAAGAAACAAAGAAATATCTGCTCCTTTTAACACAAATAGTATATTATGTCAGAAAATAAAAAGAAATGTTAAGAAAATAAATAGAAGGTTGAAAAGCATCCAGACTGTCTCCACCATGGAGCTAATTTAACATGACTTAATAAAAACACAGTATAATCCACCTATACACCTATATAGCAACTCATTTAACCAAGGATTCAACAACTATGTTTGTTCACAAAAAAAGCCTGACAAAGAATTGTAATCATCTAGTAGTTTATTTGTTGGCATTCCCGAATGTTTAACGTTATAACTACTGTACAAACTCTAAATTAAGTTGTATTTGTAGTTAAATGCAAGTTTTTTATTTTTTATTTTAGTGATTTGATACTTTGCTGTATTTTATAAAAACTAAAAAAACATAGCGAAGGTTGGTGACTAGTAATAATTAGAAGTAAATGAAATACAGTTCAGATCGAACCACAGAACACAGCCAAACTATAATCCTCTATTCTCTGATAGTCAACATCTTCTAAAAATGTCATTCTAATCAAGTATTTTTAACACAAAGACAGTGGAAGAAAAACAGTTATTTATTAATAGATATTTCATTTGGACAATACGTAAAGCAGATCATTTAGTCCCAAATATGTCATTGGTCTGGAATATTACGCTATGTAGTACAAAATATTATAAATCATAATATAAAATGTCTATTTTAAATTGTTATTATCATTTTATTTATTAATTTCACAGCTATCTATATAATCAAAAATATGAACCCTTAACAACACTTTTATTCTTTCATGAATATTTCTCACAACAGTGTTGTAAGAGTAGCCCATTTGTTTGTACTCTTTGGATTTTGGCTCCCTGTTAAATCCTTCCTTGGGTCCTTCCATTCTTTCCTTTCCCTCTTGACTAGTAAACATCATAAACTCTCAAAACAACTTTCATTTCTCGTTCCACTGCTTCAGAATAATAGCCTGTGCTGAGACCAAAGTTGTTCTCATGTTTTGAATTTCTGAGATTATCATGTGAGTTTACTCCCTCAGCTCGCCGTGGTGATGTAATAGAGGTACTCGGCCTGGAAATACCAGAGGGAGGTGTCTGGTGTCTTGTGGTCTGAAAACTGTTAACGCTGTGGATGGCATCCAAAAATTGCTCTCCCTCCATGTGTACACTTGAGAAATGCTGTTGTTAGCAATGCTGTGGTCTTATGGGGCTAGAATTTATAAAGCACCTTGACAATGAAAAAAAAAATTGAAAGTTGTAAACCTTAGAGATAATGTAATATAAAAAAAATGTCTCTCCCTCCAAACTCTACAAAGTTGATGTTGATGTCACTTAGAGTTGTAACTTCTTTTTGTCACATACCTGTTTTCAGGTCGATGTGCATGTTATGGTGGTCTGCATTGAAAGGTCTGTTTAGCGCCATCTCGATCTGGAACGTCTGACCTCTGCGGATTATCAGATCATTCCCGTGGTACAAATCAGTGTGATGCTCCTGTCGGTTTTGACTTGTCTTGTCACTCAGTAGGTCCACAGAATACACGTTTAACTTCAGTTCTGTGAAAGGAGTAAAAGATTGAATTTAAAATCTGCAACATTGTCACCACAAGGTATGTTTGCAATGACCTTCCATTTCCTTTGACTCTCCATTTTCAAGTGTTGGATTGTTAGGTTCTACCTCCGGGGCCGGAGGTTTTACTAATTCCACCTTGTCGGTGACGTCGATGGACGTTGTGTTCTGGCGCTTGCAGCAGCAAGGACACATCTTCCTGAACCAGCGGCGACAAGCCCCCTCTTCCTGAATTTTCACTCCATCTTTGTGAATGGACACCTCCACTCTGGTGGGAGGAGCCGCCCCAGAAAATCTTCCAACCTCTGACGCTCCTCTTACTGTCAACCTCTCGCCTGGCATTCTGAAAAAACAGATTACGATAATTTTGCCATTAGAAAAAACAAGCAAAAGTGTTTCTATAAGACAGCATGCAATGGTTTGGAGGAAATAGCTTGTTCATATTTGGGGCATTCATAAAAACTTTAGCATGTACTAGGGAGAAAATATGTATTCATTAATTTTATCGCAGCGTATCCCAATCATTTTAGCTCACCTTGAATTAAAACGTTTGTGAAAGGGGAACTGGCAGACAGCCATGATAAATTGAAAATACCCATTTGGCTAACATTAGTTAATACCCCAGAAAGCTTAGCCTAGTGTTAGCTAGCCACTTACTAACCCAACCAGATATTTCTTGTTTTTGTCAACTTGTCCATAAATAATGTTATTGTCTGGTTATCCTCAGGGGTCTGATGTAAGAAGTGACAAATACATTTGTACAAATGAAAATAATGGAAATCAGAAATCAGATACATTGTACTGTATCAATGACCTGTATAAAAGCCTGCAATGAAATCACTACATTGATGTAATTATTTTTACAGTAGACTACTTAAGGCTTCAGGTAAATGTTTACTATGGTCCAATTCAATGTTAAATGCGTTTTTTTCATCAAGCTACAGGAAACTTGTGTCGCAGGCTGGATTGGTTTCCTACTTCCCGTGTGAAGTGGACCAGTCTGTCAATGACTCCAGGTCTTCCCCCCAGTCCGCCCACCGATAGGACATATCAAGACTGTATCACCATCAAAATGGCATTGTTTTTATTTCAGTACAGTGTATCCGGACATTAAACATTCATGCAAAAAAAACAAGTAAACAAACTCATCATACATGTATATAGTTACCAGTTATTTGACATTATGATTTTCCAAACAGATATTGTTTGCATTGCTTCACTATTAATATTTAAACAACTCTAAATAACAGAGCCTTTTTCTTTTCTTTGATTTATTTTGCTTTTTAGGCCATATATGTTCTGTTAGATCAGAAAATAAACCCAATTTTCTTTCCCACATTGATGACCATTCAAACATTTTGGATGGTTTCACTTCTGGTGATATTAGAAATACCCTGACCTGCACACCTCATGTGTGCGAGCTACACTTATTTGCACATTTATCATTGTCTTCCTTCCACACCCACAAGCAGGGAACAAATGACCACAGTGAAAAAGACCATTTGTCACTTTGAAGATAAGCCTTCCTTTTCCTCCACAGCTTTGGCTCACTGGGTAAAGTACATTTACAGCAAATGAAAACTACTGAAAAGTGAAAGCAAAAACAAATGTCAAAGGAGGTACGCTTTCTAATCACAGCTCCTTCTTTTTGTTGTCCCTGGAGCACATCAAAATAATGTACTAGCACAGCGTAATGTCGCTTGTAAAATCACTTGAGTTGTGTAAAATCCCATAATCATGATGGGATGCATGATTCTTAAACAAACACACATGGCAGATTTGTTTGATTTTTGGTTAAATTTTGACATAAAAGCATGCTTCTCCAAATGTTTACGCTGCCAGGCTCGGTCAATGCTAGTTTAGTCTGAAAGTCCAACAAACATAGATTGAGTTTCCTTTCAGTCTCTTGTTGCCAAGTGAAATTAACAAGCTGTTTTATTGTAGAAGTATTGCTCCATGCAGCGAGTTCCTGCTGATAATGGGCAAAAAAAGGGGACAAGAAAGATCGCCAGTCGGTTGCTAAGCAAAGAGGACAAGTAAAATAACTATCCACATTAAGTTTTGTTTGACTAGGCTAGCTCAGGGATTACACAAAGACTCTAAAAGCAGTTGTGCATTTATTACATAGGAGGTTGCTGCTTGTTTTTGTTTTTTTAAATAACCATCTTGATCCTGTAAGATTTTAAAGGATTTTTGACTAACATGCTGTTTGTCAGCCAATCAATAAATCAACATTCATCTGGCTGTGTTGTTTCAAAACTGTGTTGTTATTTGATTTTGTTACAGGGTTGCTACAAGAATATTTCAAGATGCTTGTGAACCACTTGAATGCATCAGATCTCAACGGAGATCACCAGCCTATAATGACATTACGTAAGAAATAATAGCTTAAAAATATATAATGAGCGGCTTGGCAAGCGTCTCCGATCTCTACCCTTTTCTATTTTGATACTTTTCCTATTCTGGTTAAACCGCCTGTTAAAAAAGAAAAATATTGACAAATAAAAAAATCGATACAATGAATGTATTAATGATGTAGTTCATGGAGATACAGTAAATACCGGTCAATGTGATGTCTCTATTATTTATAATTGCATAAATCTCAGACTGGCACTGCATGGAGGAGAATGTTTTACAAAAACATTATTTGTGAAATATTTAGTTGTGTCATTGGGAAAATGTTTTGATAATGGATGATTCTGAAAAATCTCTTCAGAAAATGCCACAGTACATGTCATTAAAACATGTTTTTAAACTAAAAGAATGATGGTACATTTTTAATAAATCAATCAAAGACACAATAGAAGAGAATACATTTATATACTGGTGGTTAACATGTGCTGAGATGTTTCTTAAATAGATATAGATATACAATATTTGGTAGACATATCTCAGGTTTTGAATTAGTTTGGTCATTAAGTTACTTAATTCTCATTAATTCCTAACAGAGTTATCAGCGTCTTTATTGAGCCTCAGATACTCCATTACTTGTGAATGAAGCAACAATAAAAAATATATAAAATTCTGCAATGAAGTTTAAACTACAATGATTTGAAATGTACTGTATATATTCTCTGTTTTTACTATTTAATATTCGGTATACATTCGCAACAAATGGTCACAAAATACTATTTCATGGCCATGTTTTACAATGTTATGTCTGGAGCTCTGTAGATTTGATTGAGAAACTAAATATTATTTGTATTATGTACTGGTTTTCTTTAACTCAGTAGTAACTATACTTTGAGCATGAAAAATATAGTTTAGTTTTCTGTGTAATTAATCTAGTAATTAATTAATCGTTTAATATTAAAGTTTGTATTTTTTAGGCCTCAAAGTGATAATCATTTATTTTAAAACACTAAAGCACAATGGGGTTTTTCATCCTATTTTTGGGTCAGTGCAGGTCACATAACAAAAAGGGTTGAGAACTACTGCTCTAGTAAGATCCCACACAACCCTGGCATGTGGGGAAATACTACCCTAACTATGTCTGAGCTAATATTAGACACTCTGTAGTACTATTTGAAAGATTGCTCAGCTAGATGTGTCTGCTCTGTTTTTAGTGAATATATCCAAAATGGGAGTAAGTATTTCACTGTTTTCTTTACACATTTAAGCTTTTTTCTATTGATTTAATGGGGGATAAATTGGGGAGTTATGCAGCAGAGTTCAAGAGTCAGATAACAGCTGAGAATGAGGTAGTTGGGTGGAGCAGCCCCACATATGTAAACCATCTGCCTGTCCTAAGTTGAATTTCATTAAGTTCACATTCTGGTCTAGAAGAACATTTTTGAGTCCTTCAATAACACAAACATTTGGAATAAACACTCTTAATCGTTGTTGGGAAACCATAACCCACCCCCGCTGACTCTTGCTGTTTTTTAATGAAAGAGAATTGGCAGTGCACGTCGCGTTCTACTTTTAAATGTTTATGTTTTGAATGTATATACGACAAAACCTAATTAAAATGTAAGTTTTAAGGTACATGATTTCACCACGGTCAATTGAGTTAGTTAGGTTGTAGAAGAACAAACTCAACCACGGCATATGTTTTTTAAACTTTGGTTTCCCCATTTAATCTTAGGAAAACACAGGAAAAAACACAGAAAAATGAATTGACTTGCAGTAAATTGTTAAAGTCATTAAGGAACTTCAGGTTTCAAAACTCGGTCCAGAACAGGATATCAGTCATTCAACTAATGAGAAATACATTCTCTCATCTCTCATACATTTTCATTGAATCCAAAAAGTTAATGATGCCTTCAAATGTTTCATATGAGATATCTTACCCCTGTGCTTTGGCAGGTCTTTAATGCCACCCCACAAGAATTCCTTTTATTTGTTTCATTCCAGGCTGCCTCACATTTAAATGTCTTAATTTAAATGGATTTTTAATGGAACCATCAACCAAGCTTGAAATGAAGTCTTCATGGGCCATCCCGCTGCCTTTCAACACAACATGTTCCATTACGCTGTTCTCAGTGCCCACAGTTTGTGTTGGCATGGAAGCTTGGCTTCTGAGCCTGCTGCCGTCTGCGATAAGCGTTTCCAACTTTGTTTTGTTCTCCTCATCATGAAAAGTTGGAGAGGCATGTCACAGGGGCATGGGTGCTTGGAGAGTTTCAAAATCAGGAAAAACAGGAGCACGCTTGGCTTTCAGCTTTAACAAGTCGTCTTTTGATAGCATCATGTGGTCTATTTGATGCAGAAGTGGATGAAAGAACTCCGATGTTTTGAACTTCTGTTAGAAACTGTAACTTTTATGAACATTACTAAAATAATTTCAATCTCCACATTTGTTTTAAATTTTGGTATTTAAATTGAACTCCCCATCAATAAATAAAATTTGACTGCCCAGACTGCCTAACATGTTTTTTTTAAGTATAATGAAATTGCAGTGCATTCATATTAAAGTATATCTATTCATAATCATGGACCGTTATTCAAAAAAAAGTCCAACCCGTTAACCGATTTCAACATTTCTAGCCCTTTAATAAGCACACGAATTTGACCTAAAATAAATGAAAATGAGAAAATAATACGCGATAATAACTTAAATAACGTAAACAAAAACGTTTTAGATCATTAAAGTACTCGGTTTAGCTTTGAGTATGCGTTTTTAATTGTGATTTCTAAATACAAACTATTATAAAATATACTTACTTTCGTTGTTATTGTTATTAATTGTATTATTATTGTCATAGACATTATTAATACGCGTGGTTTTCTGTTAGTCTGTTAAAGGGTTAGTTCTTCAAACGGAAACTTACATTCTCAGTGTGATGACCCCCCAATGAGATTCTTCTTTACTTACTGTCCTTCGGAGTGCAAAGCAAGAACTTTAGGAAACTCTGCCTTGAAGGATCTGGGAGAACTCAGATCCCGCTCGGTACTTAAAGCGCCCACGCCCCCCCCTCCGAGCCCACTCTTCCTCCTGACCTCGCCCCTCGCGCGGTAAGACTTTCCACGCTCCTCAGAACACGTCCATGATCGAGTCATGATCCAAGAGTCAGATGTATGTCATAAGTTTATCGAAGGAGTGTCCTTCCCGGCTGCAGCATCACAACTAAGACACCCACGCTGGTCGACTTTCACTTCTGCATTTCGTGTAATTTAAAATAAAAGTCACTTATTATTCTAAATTCAGACGCACTCAACGCTAGAAGTTTGTAAAAAAAAAAGAGAGAAAGATCGTTCCAAAGCTTAGGAGGAACAGCCTGAATTAATTAAAAAATGGATTAAAAAATGCATAGTGACTATTGAATACATCACTCATATTTTATTTGTGGTTCTTCATTTTCACAAGTCAAGAGTGACTAGGCACATGCTGAAAATAAAACACCTTTCAGATAGTAATAATAATTCAAACAGAAATGATACAATTTTCTTCTGTGCGGCCCAGTGACAAATGTCTCTCAGGACCCAGGGTTGGGGACCACTACAGTATGTGTACAGTATGTGCTGAAGTTTAGTTTTTATTCTTCTATGTCCAGTGTTCCAGATGAAGTCTCTTTGTTTTGGATGTTTACTTCAGAGAAAAGATCTCTTCTACACTGGGCTTTTGCATTGTGCAGGCTCACTCATCAGCAAAGCTTTGTGGGAAAGTGAAGGGAATGGAGGATTGAAGTTCTAGCTGAGAGCTAGAATGAAGCATGGTGATTCCTTTCAATATTTAAACCAACACTTTGTACAATTTTATAGTCTTTCATAGATTTTGTTGTGCTGACAAACTGCATGATGTCCACGCAAATCAATGCACATCCATTATAGCGCGCATACAAATAAATACAGTACATCAGAAAACACATATTGAGAGAAATAACACATTCACAAAACAAAAAACAGGCTATTTATATATTTACGCACACTAATCATCTTATTTTTTACAATCAAAACAATTTACTCACTATGATCAACATATTCACAAGTTGGTTTCTTAACATGAATGAACGCATAAACTAAGAAAAAGTCAAAGTGTTGTTCTCATCTTTGTGTGAGTTCTGTTTAGATGTTGTGATTCAGACCAAATGTCTTCCATCGAATGTGTTAGCAAGTGTGTGATGATGTGTGTGCTTCCCAAACAAACTTGAAGCAAAAAGACCCGACATTGGCTTCGCTCCTGGACCTTGAGTCTTCACAGCTGCTCTTGTCCAGCAGTCGATCTAAAGATGAACAGCTATGTACAGTCCAGAAATGTAGCCAGTGAATGCTAGAATTCATTTAAGTCGACCTAAAACTCAGTTTAATGTCGGTAATAATGTTGTTTTGTTTTTTATTGTATTTTCCATGTACATTTATTTACATACTACTAAATATCATCAATATTTTTTATTTTACTTATCTCACCATTTCTTTTGTTTCAGGGAACACATCGATTGATGACTACACTCTGTTTTATTTTGCAGTTCACTTTGACTTTAATTAAAAGTTCAACAAGTTTGTGCCTGCATAGGTAATGACTCTAGATTATTATACATTTACATTAGTCCAAGCCTCTGTCTTAGCCCTTCTCCTTGACACTCGTTTTAAAGGGGTTGACGAAGGGGAAGGGCTAAGAGGGTTTTCTTTTTGTAGAACTGTAATTTAGTACTCACTACTTCACATCAAACAGCGCCACCCACAGACAAAATCTGCTTTTTTTTGTTGTGTCAGCCAGAAAATTTTGATTGGTCCAATGGGCATCGGTGGTCTGATTTAAGACATCAAGGCAAAAAGTACTATAGCCCAGCATGTAAGAATCAAGAACATGTTCATCATGTTTACTTTTTAACTTTAACTGAAGGTCCAAATAGTTGTAAGCAGTCAATCAACCTATTTTAGTGTCCGTAATAAATTATCAAAACCGTTTTAAGGTGAATTACAAACTGCATTTTTGAATCTCATTGTAAATGTATTTTGTATTATCTACAAAATGTTTTGGTTATTTCTGCCAGGGAAAAGGAACATTCTCATTGTCAGACAATTTAGACAGTTAGCACTTATTACATTTTTGCATTTTTAAATGATAAGAATATACAACTCATTACACTTACTATGTATTATGAACATTATGTACTATTGTTGTTTTTTTTGTCAAATAAAACAAACCTATGATTTCTCATAATTTTGCCAGATTATGACCAGGACTTAGTTATTTACAATACACAAACTATATTTCAGATATAAGACTGAGGTGGTACAAATAATCAAGTAGTAGTACGATTAAACTACTGTTTTGTCCTGGACATTTTTGATCTAAAGGTGATACCTAAAAAGAGGATAAACGGTAAGAAACATATAAAGCTGTTAATATACAGTATATCTACAGACGTAAGCATGGGTTTGTGATTCATTGAGGATTGCATGATTGATGATAGACACATCGACAGCATAGCCAGGAATTGAACCAATGAATCTTGTGTCTTTAATTATATAGTTTAGTGATGAAATGTTTTGATGTAATGTTACTGTAGTCATCAGGGGATCACATAGATTTCTCGATGGAATCAAGCCAGCAACATCTAACAGTTTTTGAGCCACACCTAGGTGTCCACATAGCAACCCTTTCCTGCCTTGACTTGTAAAACTATAATGATGTATTAGAATGTTTTCTTTTTTTTTTCTTTTAAAGATCCACGATATTCCCATGACCAATTATTAACTATTGAAACATGAGAAGGCTTTTGAAACTTTGTTTTAATCTCACTGCCACTGTGGCGGTTACAAATAAAATGAGAAAAAAATAAAACCAGCAACTGCCTCAAATGCCTGTATTATTGGATCTTGAATGTGAGCCTAAAACAATGAGTTACTGATGTGGGTTGATGACTATGAAAATAAACTATGTTGACAGAATTATGTGTGTTTTATTATTTAATTAAATACTTTTCCTGACAGGATGGTAAAGTTTGCTGTTTATATTTGTTTATTACCTTGTATCTATTATTTGAGTTTACTAAAGTTAGAATATCCGGTGGTCACTCCCTTCCCCTTCTTTTACAAAAATGTCAGGCAGGCGGGGGGTCACAGCGCCATCTGCTGATCATTGTTCATATAGCAGAGAAGGTTTTAATTATATTTGTATTATAACACTTGGAAAAATAGTAATAAGGATCCCAACCCACGTCTTGGCTGCTAGCCATTTCAAAAGCTTTTAAAATATATATATATAACTTTTCAAGCCGTTTTTTGACGTGTTTATTGTTTACCGTGAGTAGTAGTGTAAGGATTTTTTTTTTTTAATTATTGTTTGTTTTTTTTTAGCCACGAGCCCTCCTATATTTATTTATACTTATTATCGTTTATTTTTAATGTTGATAGAAAGCTACGTTTTTTTTATTATTAAAACAAAAACTTCACCAACCTACCCGCCCCGTGACGTTTACGCATTACGTCATCTTTAGGCGACCGTTGTGGTACACCTTCAAGACATGTGAGTGAATTAACTTTTCAGTTTCCCGTTTAAACAAAACACTATTTCATCTTCGTATTTTTCCCTGAAGGGGCCGCACGATGCATTCTTGAAGCAGTTTCTCGTTGTCAGGGACTTGTTTGTGTTGCGCCGCGTTACATTAGGCCAACAGACACGGTTCTGCACAGTTTATCTTTTGTAAGAACACGTTCCACTGTTGCTCCCGAAAGAGAGAAAGAACAACAAATATATTGTTTATACTGCCAACAAAATAAATCTCAGTTTTCATTTTTAAGTATTACTATTATAATGTGAAAGCTTCAATTCGTACGTAAGTGAGTAAGTAATTTTTATTTGTATAGCGCTTTTCCAGACCAGGGTCACAAAGCGCTTAAACAATCAAAACAATATTCAATAAAGTATATATTTTAAAGATCAGGATAAAACTGTTAACACAACAGGAGTTCCAGAAAATCAGAAAAGATTTCTCTCCTCTGGTCCTGAACCGTGTTCAGGAACCATCAGTAGATTCTGATCCACAGACCTCAGAGCCCGAGCTGGGGTGTAATTTACGTTTATGTGTATTTTACGTTCATATATATTGTATTTTAAAAAGTCATGGATTATTTATTTTTTGTAATTTATGTTTATGTGTATTTTACGTTCATATATATTGTATTTAAAAAGTCATGGATTATTTATTTTTTGTAATGTACGTTTATGTGTATTTTACGTTCAAATATATTGTATTTAAAAAGTCATGGATTATTTATGTTTTCGTAATTTATGTTTGTGTATTTTACGGTCATATATATTGTATTTAAAAAGTCATGGATTATTTATTTATTTGTAATTTATGTTTATGTGTATTTTATGTTCATATACTTTATATTGTATTTAAAAAGTCATGGATTATTTCTTTTTTCCCATTCCAGTTGACACCATTCGACGTGGAACAGTTGTGATCAGTATTAAGATCCGTTTAAAGGTTTAGCGTTACGGATGATGTTGGCCAATCCAGATAAAAGAAAGCCTCTTAAGGAAGGAGAGAAGAAGCGGAAGAACCATGCAAATGATGCGAATGAAGGAGGAAAAAAGAAGAGGGATGACTCTGAAAAAAAGCGAGGAGGAGAGACGGTGCGTCTCGATGCCCTGAGTGTTGGATACTTCAGAAGAGTGGGAGAACGACTGGGTGAAGGGTTCGAAGACGACGAAGAGAGAGGTACAATCAATATTTACTCAACAAGTAGAAACACGAATGCCTATAACTCAAATGTTTGTGTCTTGGATTCTTGAAAAATGTTTTCTCATTTGAAATTTTTAATTTTAACATATTAAAATTGACATATCGTTGCTTGGAATATAAGTGAATAATATCATAAATACTACATTCTTTGCACTCAATAATCTACTTGTTTTCTTTTCCCACAGTAATGTTTGTAGAGAATGTCTTATCAGAGGTCAAAGAAAAAGCCTCTGTGGTGGCCATGGATTGCACAGGAAGCATTACACTCCAAAATCTACTCCCCCTATCAAGTCTAGACCAGGTGGGGGAAGTTCTCTCTGTACTCTGCAAAGATTCAGGACCAGGATTGAAAATGGTCTCCTGCGATCGCTGTGGAGGCCACGTGGTGGAGAGTGCCTTGAGACAGATGTCGAGATGGCAGGGTCAGTGTCACGACAAAGGCCACGTTTTAACAACTAAAAAGAAGTCGACTTTAATAGTTTTTGTCACTTCAGAGAGTAATAATCCGGCTTCTGAGGAAGAGGACGTCGCTGGGATTCTGGAGACTCAGGTGTTGTCTTTGAGTTCGGTGGTGAGAGACAACTGTCCCGACTTCATCAAACACCCCCATGGCTCGCATGTGGTCCGCACACTTTTACACGTTCTGGTGGGCTGTATAGGACCCGCGCGCTCAGAGTCCAAAACTGGTACAAAACCAAAGCTTTTTAAGTTCTGGATCTTCTTTCCAACTCATAATTTTTCTGAATTTATTTCAAAGGTTTAAAGAGGAACCATTGTGCCGTACCTCAGCTCAAAGACTTTGAGATCCCCACCTCATTTTGGTACGAGATGAAGCACCTCACGGACACCTTGATGGACAATGTGAACTGTAAGTCCTTCTCATTAGTGCTGCTCGTCTTCAGTTGACAAAACCCAGCAGGCCTATCTGTCTGTCTAAAGCTGCACGCATTAACATTGTTTTCAAACCAATATGATCCTCAGAATTTCCGTACATTTGTTCATATTTGTGTACTTCTAAGCAAGAGAATACAATAACAATGCAGTGTCTAAAACTGTTTAGGGAATAGTTAAAGTTCAAATTTCTTATTCTCTACTCAAACTACTGTTGACTAAGGTTAGCAATTATTTTCAGTTAATCCATTTTAATGTAGCAACTGATGCTCAGTTGTCCTCGTCTTTATTTTGCTTTAACTGATGCACTTAAGTACATCCAAATGTTTTCATGGTGCTTGTCTGATCCCATATACGCGCCTTTTAGTGGAAATTAAGGTCCGCTATTTTCAAGCTAAACTGTGATTTTAAAACTTGTGTTAATTTGCGTATAAAACCGCAAGAAAATTTGGTTTGAGAGGTAAAAAAAGATCTGGCAGAAATATCAGATTAGAATCCGTATTGATTGAGCCTGCTTGCGTTCTATGTTTTTGTCGAGGTCTGTTGCTTCGTTTGACATTAAGGAATTCTCGGAAGTGAAATATGCATGAAATTAAAAAAAAAAAAAAAAGGCAGCCTCCTCCATTGCAGTGGTTCGTTAGAATGTCCAAAACATCCTCGTAATTTTAAGTAATTGTGTGTTTAACATGTTAATATCGAAAGTGTAGGTTTGATTTGTAGTTACACAGTAACTAATTCATGTTTTGTTCGCTTTGGCGAGCATGTAATGACTTCAACATGTCATAGAGGAAAGATATCCTCAATTAGAGGAATCAAGGTTTTTCTATTCATCAGTACATAGTGATGTAGTGAAGAGATTTTCTCAAACCGAAAAAAAACATTCAACCAGTGAAATAAATATTGGATGTTGTACATCTTTGAAATGCTTATGGTGAAGTTATCTTTTCTGGAATGACTAACATTAATATGGAGATGTTCTCAACAAAAACAATTAATTATTGATGCTGAGTAAAGTCATGAAAAAGATGTGAAGTTTGTTGTTTATAGTATCCGAAACCATTGGTAAGTTTTCTTGCATTTCTGCAGAATTTCTTTATAGGGTTGGTCTTAAATGATCTTAGAATGGTTATATCTCTCTATCCTCCTGTAACACACAATACTTCATAATAAGCCTTGCAGTCTCCAGTTGTTGTGGTACTCTTATATATATAAAAAAAAAGTATTTTTATTCATTCACACGTTTGTTCAATTTGGTTCTGTCTGTGTTATGTGAAGAAAACACAACTCTCACTCTCACATCCGTCCCCATTGTGCACATTATATCAATGGCTTTTGAAATGAGATTCTAGGTAAAGCTTGTTGCTCTCTTTTAAATACCATATCGATGAAGCTGTAATAAAGTAGTTTGCATTTATGAGACCAGAGATGTAAGCAATTATTATTTTTTCTCAAAAATGATCACGATGAAAGCATTTGTACCTGTTTTTATAACCTGTTTAAACACTTCATGTGTGCTTTTCCCCATCTGTTGTTGCGCATTGTTTGATCTAGAATGAACCTACATTACTCATGTTACATTTCCTTGCCATTTAATCGAGGGACTTGAGTTGTACACTTTATATTCATACAAAGGATATTGCTGCTCCAGTTTTTCTTTTTTTTCTTCCGTACTTTACTAACTTTTATGGTTTGATTTAATGAAATCTAAGCTGGACAGGAAGTCACCTCAGGGCCTCAGTTTTTTGGCATAAATCCTCTAAATCGGTGCTTCCTGTGTGATGGTGAATCATAAGCTCTACGTACTATGCTGTCACCAGCATCATGGTCAATTCTTATTTCACTATGAATTTTTATTTGTATCAATGGCATCTTGCATTTCTATTGTAGAGAGATGCCATGTTACCATGTGCAGTAACATTAATTAAAAACAGGATACAAGTAAATAAATTCATGTTTGAGATGTAACACACATTTCAAAATGTATGTTTTGCCAATACGGGTTTCAAATCATACATCATTATACATTTGTCAGGGAGCATATATTCTGATGGCATTAAGATAGGTCAGACTTCAGCAAAAGCACTGGCCTTTGACTGTCCTTATGCAGCCATCAGCGAACAGTTCCACCTTCACGACAGCAGGTGGTGCCATGGTTTGACATATTCAAGAACCACAGTAGATTTTGACACTGCTTAGATTCACATAGTTTAATATGCCTCGGTTCACTGCTTATACTGACTGGTTTCAAACTTAATTTTTTGTTCTAATCTCTTTCCCAGTGAGTGTCACCGACACCGTGGCCAGTGCCGTCTTCCAGACCATGTTGACCGTGTGTCATAGGAAGCGGCCTATACTTTGCAAGCGTCTGCTTAAACGCACCGTAGAGTACCTGAGTAGTCGCAGCTCTGCCCCGGGAGTGAGGTCAGTGTTTGTACTTGATATGAATTGAGCAAGGTGATCTAATTGTCATAAATACTTGACTTTGTGTTAGCCCACTCCTGGTCTTCCTCAAAGACCAGGCCTCCAGTCACCTGATCGAGACTCTCATCCAGCTCTCCCCCAAGTCTCTTCTTCGGGATCTCTACAAGAATCACCTGAAGGGTCAGCTGGTCGAGCTTGTCCTCCATCCCATTGCCAACTTTCCCATCCAGAGGCTTACCGCTGCTGCAGCCAAGTACAAGTTTGTAAGTGCTAATGTCTCGTGACCCTATATTTAAATATTGCTCCAGTTGTGTGTTTTAGGAAATTTGACATGTTCTTTGAATCTTTTCTGTAAAAAAAAGTCTAACAAGTGTAACTCAAATCTCCACAGTGCTTTTGCTGATACATTATCAAATCCCCATGTCACACCTGAGGAACCTAAATGACTGGAAATAGAAAAAAAAAATAGGCTAATGTCGCTACATTGAAAAATTAGCCAAAAAGAAAAGAGACGAGAAAACTTTCACCTGTGACTTTGGTGTGTTCAACAATGTCGGAATGACTGTGGTGCATTCAAATAAATGCTTATTCCATTTATATATTTACATTTGATAATTTTATTTTAATTTGCTTCAACTAAAGCAAAAAAAAATCTGTTTAATAAGTTGATTATGCCAATATTTAAATCAAGAGGTTTATCAGGCCAAGAATCAGTTTGAGCTGTACCGAACAGTGTACCTTTTGACAGTATTTTGAACAAACCACAAGCTACAGTTTCGACGTTTGAATTCGCTTTACTACTCCTTTAGATGTGAGATACTCCTCATGTTTCTCTCTCTCCAGTGTATCTGAGCAGGAGTTCAAGTGATTTTGTTTCGAGGTATTGATTTAGCACCACTTCTACCGTTTGTTTCGTCTCTCAGTTCCCGAAGTTGTTCGACGAGCTGGTTGAAGGAGTGGAAGCCATTTTGGCTGTCGGTCACATGGGTGTGATCGTGCAACTGGCGGAAAGCTGCGCTGAGAATGAGACGAGGCAAGAGGAGATGATGCAATGTCTACTACATGTAAGCATTTCGTATAGACCCAACATTACTAATGTGTCCTGTTCACTATAACCCAATGACCCTTCTCCAGGCGTTCCACTGCGCAGTGCCGGGCTCCAGGCACACAAGCTGCCTCCCTCTCTTCCTGTCCTTGCTCACCCATGAGATTTACTACCATTCCGACCAGGCAGAGGGCAGCACACCGGCCGAGGTAAAGCTAAGGATACCCGAATATTAAAGTAGAAAAAAAAAACATGAAATGTATCCCCAATACTTTCTACGGGATGTTTTCCTCATGACCTTTTGATGGAGTCGTACCAAGATGACGAATGAACCTTACCCTCCAGGTCATCTTTGACCTTAAACACAAATTTATTCAAATTAAATCACAAATCTGAGTCACAATTGTCATGATTTTAGTCTCATCAATCAAGGTTTCCCTTTTTGTCCTTCTGTCCACGATCTCCTCCTTTTTAAATGAATAATAATCACAATAATTATAGCAACAGTAGAGTATCCATATGTGTGTATATAATGAATGTACATGTGTTTGTGTGTTAAGTATTCTAATTCAGTGGGTCTACTACTGTTTCTGTCAGCAATTTGATTATTAACTGTCCAAAGTTTTTTTCTTAAAAAGGCCATAAGGATCTGTTGACTTGGTTGGATTGTTTTCATGGCGCTGTACACCTGTTGGTTGACTCAATAGATTGTGACCGGTAGTCGTTTTTTGTGCACATTCTGCTCATACAATATACATTTTTAGTACTTACAAAACCTGACTGTACTTGAAGGACCCAGATTTAAAAAAGATAAACCTTGTAGGAGCTCTCTCATCTTTGGCCCTTTTGAATCAATCCTTTACTGGGTTGACTACGGATCAATACTCCATGAAGCTACAAATAAATACTTTTTATGTGTCTGCAGTTGGAAAATCCATAAATAAAATGTTAAATTCCTGTGCTCATGTCTCATAACAGAAGTGCATGTTAAAACACTGTCTCGTCTAATGTTTTGGTGACGCATTGTATCCTCATGAGCTATTGAAGAGCTCTCCAAGATTTATAGAATTGTAATGATAGTTTCAACCTAAACCTCATCATCATTATTCATGAATCCTCACCATAGTCAAGTGTCATGTCACATACTCACTGGAGCTCTGTTCTTTCTGTTAGATTGGAAATTATTCTACACTATACGTATACGCCATAAGTTAAATTAATGCTAAAAAGATGATCAAAATATAGAGTATAAAATACTAGCCTCATCTAAGGGCTTAAACGTTTTTATCCGTTTTATTTCCCAGGTACCTCTCTCCTCCATCTGCTACCATGGCTCTCGTCTGGTCCAGGCTCTGGCCAAGTTCAAGGAGCGTTCCCTTTTGCTCAGCAGCCTTCGCACGCTGACCCCGGCTGACCTTTTAACTCTGGCCTGTGACCCGTCAGGCAGCCACGTCTTGCAGGCGCTCATCACCACATCGAGCGACAAGGGGCGCGGCAAGATCCTGAGGAGACTAGAGGTATGATATAAACCATATTCCTATATATTCTTAGTTTAAGGTGTTTCTCGTAGTGGCAACATTCTTAGAATTGTTTCCCTTTCTAATTCAGTAATTTCAATTCAAAACATATTTTCATACAATAACCGTGTAATTATATCTTATTTAATGTTTGATTTTGAAGAATCAATATTGTGATTGGTGTTTTCCAGGAAAATAATATTTATCATCAACAATAATAATAATAATAATTATTCAGAATTGTGTAACAAACGGATGGTAGCCCTTCAGGTCTATCAGTGCCCCTGGAGTAGTTTGCAGCGTCAGTGACCCCCTGATCCAAACACTACTGAATACGCTACAACCTGGATCATGCCGTAATAAGGCGAACATTGAAAACAATTGAGAATAATCGAATTGCGATTATTTTCGTCAATGTTGCAATTGCAATTAAATATGCAACTATTTTGTCCTCTTTTCATGCATTTTTTCCATAGTATAATGAATAATTCACTTCACAGTAAAAATGTATTTATTTGTGATTGTTAGGATAAAGTTAGGATAAAAGCATACATTGAAATAAACGGAGAAGGTTAATTTTGTTACTTTAATTACAGTTGAAAACAAACATAATATATAACTTGAAGCCTTGTAAATATTCACTTGCAAAAATGTGCTAAAAGGTGTGGTGTAAAAATGAATAGTTATTTGTAAATTGTAAATGGCTCTTACTTATATTTTACACTTAGTTACGCATTCACCCATTCACACACACAATCACACACTGATGGGAGTAGGATGCGACGCAGCACGCCAGCTCAACCATCATGAGCAATCAGGGTAAAGTGTCTTGCTCAGGGACACAACGCCCCAATGTCGTCCTTAACTGGGATTGAACCTGTCACCATACGAGCTATGACGTCCCTTTGCCAACAATAAATCACACAAACTTTAGTGCAGAGTAAAATGAAGAAACTGCATCATGATACAGCATTAATCAACCCATCAACACCTTATGCTATTGTTGTGTCAGTCAAGCTGTTACAAAGACAGCCTGTCACCTTGTCTTGCTCTCATGTCCAGGGTCAGTTTGTCAAAATGGCCTGCTCCAGGTTGGGCAGTCGTGTACTAGAAGCGGTGTGGAACAGCGCCACCCCCAGTCAGAAGGAGAACATCGCACAGGAGCTCGGTGATTTCACGGATCTAGATTTGGGTGTGTGACTTTGGCAGCAGTATTAACCTTTTGCCCCTCCCTCTTTCCTCAGTGCCCAGCGAGAATCAGCTGAGGTCAGATCAGTTTGCACGCCATGTCTGGGCCAACTTTGCTTTGTCCCACTTCATCCACAGACGATACCACTGGCAGGAAATCCAGACCGGGGAGTCTAAGAAACGGAAGCTTTTTAGTGACATTCTTGATTAAAATACTGTTTTCTTTTGTATCTGAGGATACCATTTAATAAAAAAGGAACTTTTATGTACTTGTGTGCAGAATTCAAAAAAGGTATAATTTAAGATTCAGTACAGATGGCCTTGCCCTCGTGGAGCTTTACGACCTCTAGTGGTAAAGAATAAAAGTGAAAGGTCAAAGAGTTATCCATTAAAACTGTCAACTAAAATAGTGCTAGGGGATTTTAATTAAGATTTTGAAACAATTTCTCATTTTTAGGCTTCAATACAAGATGGACATTACAAATGAGCAGTATGGAGGTATTTTGGTGTTCTTTTATTGTGTCAATTGAAGACAATGACACCTCAGCTCCTCAGGTCACTACATTTAAAATAGACTTGTATTTTTGCCTGTTACCCTAAAAGGTAACAGATTAAAAGTAATAATCCCAACCCTTAATAATGGTAAATAAAATAATAGTAAATAAAAAAATAAGTGGAATTTGAATTTTGTGTGAACTTTCGCTTTTATTTAACTTATTTAAGAGTGATAATTATGCACTAAGGCACATGTATCAACCTGGACTATAACACAGAAACTTGCAACTAGAGTAAAACTGATGAAGGGAAGCAATTACAGTATAAATGGGACAAACCCAAAGTATAGAAATTAGAATACATAAAGCCCTGAGGATAAAAACACATTATGACAATCAGTCTAGATCAGGGGTCGGGAACCTTTTTGACTCGGAGAGCCATGAAAGCAAAATATTTGGAAATTTATTTCAGTGAGAGCCATATAAATAATATTCAGATGTAAGAATCTGTGCTTGACACGAATTCAAGCCCTTTTCCTTTGTTCATCAAAATCAACAAAGAATTCAGACGGGTTCATCCCTTTCCATGCCTCCATTTCAATATGTCCATCATATTCAAATGAAGCACAAGACTAAAATTTCTCCATTTCTGTGATCATGAAAAAACAAAAACAAATGAAAACATGAATTCAAACTAACAGTTTATATTTGTTAATTTTAAACATGTCTGATATGAATCACACAAGTGGATTAATTAAATTTCAGATGAAGTTTAACGAGAATAAAACTGTTAAATAAATAAATAAATCAGTAACTTCACATCATCATCGCTTTGTCTGATCGTCTCTGACGTCATTAGAATGTGTGGCTCACCTGCACCTGTTTAATGTGTTTGGGTTTGAGCGTATTCTTATTACATTCGTGAGATAAAGGTAATTTACAAATAGTCATCATGTGATGGTGTATTAATACAAGTGTGTTTTAAGAACGCGATCACAAAAGGAAAACCAGCATTTGTTGCGCTTTCATTGGAACCTGCAGCTTAACTTTGATGGACCTGACGTCATGTTTCTGTGACTCTCGTAGAGAAGAACCTGAAGCGATCAAACGCGCATTATTTTGTTCGATATATTATTTAAAAAAAACAAGCTTATAATTCTATATCGTTTTTCTGAATTGCGTAAAATGACTGTCGCACGTTTTGCTCTTTTTATTCTCGATTCATATGATCTTTTCCGTGCGTTCAGTGGAAGAGGCGGGAGCTCTGATTGGCTGCTGTGCATGTCAATCAAATTTTCAACCAATCGGCGCAATAACCATTTGATTAATATGCACAGCAGCCAATCAGAGCTCTCTTTACTATTTTCTTATATCATATTTTATTAAATCACGCGATCTACTCGCAACAGCCGGTCGATCGCGATCGACGTATTGCCCACCCCTGAAACAAGTGATAATATTTTATGTTTTATCTGAAAAGCCGAAATCTGCGAGCCAGATGCAATCATCAAAAGAGCCACACCTGGCTCGCGAGCCATAGGTTCCCGACCCCTGGTCTAGATGATACTTAATGTTTGGTAAATATACATTTTGTTCAGAACTAAATCTACAGATTTCTCCCCCTTGTGTGACTGAGTTTGACACACCTGATGCAAGGATGGGACTCAAAGAGAAAACATTCAAACTGAACTTAAAGATGGCACCACAACTTCTAACTGTAAGTGTCAAAGTTCAGTTCACCGTCAAGTTTCAAAGGGAGAAGAAAAAGAAACCTGCAACATTTTTCAGATTTTCCTTCTGTGGCTGTAATCAATCATTGCTAACTCAAGATCGATTACACATGAAATATCACTTTTATTCACTCCAATGTTTGTCTAGGTGAGGTACTCTAACATGTTCTTGTAGCAAACCTTTTTTTTTATGAATATGAAAATATAACCATGTATCAATAAATAAGGTCAAGAAATTTCAGATTTCAAAATCAAATTGCATTGACTTTAATTGGCAATATAATGATAAACAAATTAATTCATTTTGAATGGACTTGTAAATGGATCCAGATGTTAATTCACAACTATTTCCAGGAGGATTTTAAAGTTTGGGTTTCAAATGACACCTGGAGATATGACTAAGCAGGAGGAGACATCTGGCTGGTGACTATATAAATGTCGTTTTGGATAATAAACCCTATTCATTCAGTAAAACTGGCAGGAGAACATGATATACTGGTAGGAGAGTTACTTTGGTTTAACTAAAGACAGTGAAGAAAAGAACAACATTATTACATTAGAAGAGGGCAAGTTATTGCACACCTCCTTGTTACCAAACAAGCACAACCTTTCTAGAAATTGCAGACACATTGTGGTGTTTTGCGGGGGTGAAGTGGCGACTCAGCAGGAGTGAGAAGACTGTCTCTCCTAGTATCAGTGGTTGCTCAACAGTACAGCACACATAAACCTGCAATATTCTGCAAAAGATGTTGTCACTCAGTGTCTCACTTTTGTCAAAAAGATTGAAGGTTCAGGACGGGGACATTGGAGGGGCCGTTTTAGTCATTTATACAAACTAATGCCTCATTTGACTATGACCATCAAGACTTCTACGATAACGGTAATATAAATTTCTGCTTAGACGTTGTCGCCCCTGCTAAGACTGTCCGCTGTTACCATAATAATAAACCGTGGGTAGCAAAGGAGGTCAAGGATGTCCTTAACAGGAAGAAGGTGGCTTTCAGGAGCAGGGACAAGGACGCCATGAGGTCAGCACAGCAGGAGGTGAAGCGATGCTTGAGGGAGGAAAAGGACACCTACAGGAGGAGGTTGGAGGAGAAGCTGAGTGGGGAACACATAAGAGAGGTCTTGGATGGTGTTAAAACCATCACTGGACACAAGACCAAGTCCTCTCTGACTGCAGTGGACACGGTGGAGGAGGCAAATGGTCTCAAGAACTTTTTCAACAGGTTTGAGCAGGTCACCTCACCCTCACTGGACTGGTCCTGCAACACAGACCATGTGTATAAGAAAGTTCAGAGTAGACTGTACTTTCTAAGGAGGCTCCGATCATTTAACATCTACAGGAAGCTCCTCTGCATGTTCTAACAGTCTGTGGTGGCCACTGTTCTATGGTATGGTGGGTTGGGGTGGAAATGTGTCCAAGAGGAGTGTCAACAGGTTGATCAGGAGGGCTGGCTCGTGGTTGGCATGAAGCTGGACTCACTGGTGACAGTTGCTGAGAGGAGATCACTGAACAAACTACTGTCTATTATGGATGATGACAGTCATCCTCTCAACACTGTCATCAGTGATCAGAGAAGCAGAATGAGTGCACAAATGCTCCTTACCAGGTGCAAAACAAATAGACTCAAGGACAAATTGATTCCTCGGGCTATTAGATTGTAAAATTCTGAGTTTGGGGAGCGAAAAGATGTTATTCCATATCTCTCTCTCTCTCTCTCTCTCTCTCTCTCTCTCTCTCTCTCTCTCTCTCTCCCTCTCTCCCCTTTCCTCATATCTTCTTGATGTAAACGATTTTCTTACTTTAATTTAAAAATACTTGTTTCATGTTTTCAGCTTTGACCTGTTTTTTTGGTTTTATTTCTCTAGTTGTTTGACGAAAGTCCCATCTCCTTGTGTGACACCAATTACCAGAGCGGGTTATTTAATTGACAAGCACTATTTGCATTGCCGTAGAAATCAGAAGAAAGTGAATGAGGTTAAAAAAAAAAGCAACAACTGGCAAGACTGCTCTCATCTAAGGTGTCAAGTTGTGTAAACACAAGTTTTCAGAGGCAATGAAGTGAAAAAAAAAAGAAGCTCCATTTCACATTCATATATTCAAACATATTCATTAAGTGTCACTCATCGTTCGCTGCTGTCCAATTACGCACAAAGGGCATCAGCTGTGTTGGTGATTCCTTGCTTACATGCCTCCACCCACACCACTGAAAATGAAAATCATTGCTCATTTGGAGGAACGCTGAAAGTTGGACAGGCTTTCTATTCAACCCACAGGGTGGCTTTTGTCCTTTCAGCCGTCTCCGTCCTTTCACCATGAAAACACAGATAGTCATAGGAGATATGGTTACGCTGCAGGGAAAAGGTTATCCTTCTTGTTTCCCATGTGTCCTCCAGCATGCATGGCTGTCAAGCAAGCACCATTATTCAACTCTTATCTGACCTCTTAGCCGCCATAATTCCTCTCACTGTCAATCTGCTGAGGTGTTGTGTTGCAACCAGGATGCACTGCCACACTATCAGCGCTCGCAGCTGGTGAGGGGAGAATAAGTCAAACAAACCTGAAATTCTGAACTCAACATATAGCACAAATGATATGCCATAGGACTTACCGTCGCCTTGGCGACTGTCTCCAGGCAACCTTTACTCCTCAGAGCGGCTCACGATTGTAAAGTACTCTATCTTTACGATGGCTTTTATTCCTCTCGAGGGTCGCCCGGTGTCTTCATCATACTATCTTCAATAGTGGCTCATCCCTTCGGTTTGTGTAAGTGGAGGTACAATTTCTAGCTGCAGCAAAATCTCGTCTGAATTTGAAAGTCACTCACTCACCTGCCATGGCTTTATGCAGGTGTTCACGTCTGCAGCTCTCCGTACAAATAAAGAAAGGCAGTGACATCTTTGGTGAATGACTGATGGACGATTCTTCTCTTCTTTGCCACATAATACCGTCTGTCTTTACAAATAACCTTTACTTTGCTTACTACTTACTTACTTCTGCGGAGAATAAACCAAGCAGGTTCCTCTTCTCCATTAACTCATTTGACGGAAGATACCTTTTTATTATAGGATCTTAGCTCAAGCTGCTTTCTCAGAAGTTTAAGACAGATTTGTCTCATTTTAAACATTTTTACATAGTAACGTACGATAGTTTTGTAATATTTTTTCCTTCAGCATTCTAAAGCCTATAGCAGGATGACTTCGTCTGTCAAAAAGGAAAGTTTTAAGATTACTCATTTATCATTTAGAGGGGGTCTGCAGACTGAAGTAATTGGTAATTGGTTCCAAAGCAGAGGAGCCTGAAAACCGATGGCCCTGGCTCCATTACTACAGTAGGTTCAACTAATAGGTCCAAAATCTAAGGATTGTAAAATCCAAAAAAGGCTTTAGTACTTGATGTCCTGAGAGGAATGTTTTAACTCTTGACAGAAGACAGTTGCATTAGTCCAGACTGGAGGTAACAAGTGAAGGAAATTCCTGATTTTTGAAAGTTTACGGAGGTGTTGGTAGGTAGGCAGGCGGCGGGATTGGCGGAGTCCTGATCAAAGCAAACACCCAGATTCTTTACATTGGTGCTAGCAGCAGCAGCGAGTCCATGTTATGAAGGCTATATCATTAGTTAGGGATTTTCTGAGATGAACTAGAACCTCAGTTTGTCTTTTGTGTCATCCAGGACTTGATATCTGTAAAGCAGGATTTTTGTGTTCGCTGAATAATTTCATCTGGCTTTTTTTTTCAATAAATACAGTTCGGTGTCATCAAAAAATGCACCTTTTCACTTAGTAAGTAAGTAATAGTTATTTCTAAAGTGCCTTTCTAGACCAGGGTCACAAAGCGCTTGAACAATCAAAAGCAATAGACATTCTGTTAAGCTGCTGGGTGGATTGGGGAACGCATTGCAGCATGGACTTGATTTGATTTGTTTTGAATAGGTTTATGCTAAAACTATAGTTATCTTTTGCGTTTTTCAAATAAAAGTAAAAGATAGTTAAATGTTAATTCTTTATCTGGAAAATTCATGGAATTTGATATTATTTATCCTATTTAATAGGCTTAAGTAATTCAAATGCATTATACTTGTTTAATGCATGTTTTAACCTTTGTTTTTGTCTTTAAAGATGTACAACCTAATTTACTGACCTGACCAATCAACTCACAAAAACAAAATACAAGTGATTTGAGTCATATCAATGAGTTGTCCTCGTGTCCATTGCATGATGAATAAGAGAATAACTTACGGTACAAAAACAAAGTTAAAGTTATGTTATTTACAAAGACGTCATAACACATCATATTTCATTATCCACAATCTGATTTATTACCTCATCAGTATCTATCCTCCAATGGAAGTCTGACTCCTCAAACCGGGACATGGCAACTTTTGCAACGTTTATCGAGTGCTCATGGGAAATGTGGTCTCCCGTCGGGCTAAACATTACCACTTTAGTCCACTGGTGTCGCTCGACTTAAAATCGCATAGAATCGTTAACATGCACTTAATGTATTTTTTTCCCCTCTTCTGCATTTTAAAGTCATATCCAATGTCATTTATACTAAAAGACAATTCTGATTGAATAGCATCAAGAGAATAATCATAATGCATCCTATTTATTTACGCTTGCTAAATAAATAATCAATTTCTATTGAGATCCTATCAGGACTTTGAATCCATGTTACATTCAGAGCTACAGTATATCTTTTTGTTGGAGAGTGAGCGGTAAATTGACCAATTCAAGTTTAGTTTTAGGCAGAACTAAAACAACCAAACCGAAGTCTGGTGGTTAGAGGGGGGATTTTAATGGCAGTGGACAACAGTGACTTTGTGGTTAGCTCGGTCGCAACTCCATTTGCTAATAACTACAAAAAATAAATGATGACATACCAACTCCAAAAGAAAAAATTCAAAGGTACAAAATATCAGCTCTATCCTTGGACTGAGTTTGAAGAGACAAATAGGCTGGAGTTGCATTTTGTCTCTGAAGAGACATCCACCAACACTTATAAAATTATTTTATGACATTGTGGTAAAGTACATCACTGCGCTTCATAATACAACCGAGTCGCACTTCTGAGACACACCCACATTAGCCATACAAAACATTAAACCAGCTGATTTCATTGAGAACCTGAAACAAATTTGAATCCAGTAATATTACAAATAGAGCGGCTCTACTTTTGACTGAATACAAGGAGGGATAGAAGTGAAGATAAAGGGAGAACAGTTGAGAGAAAATAACAAATTCAACGGACTCCCCTGCAAACAGCAAGGCACTATTCTGTCAGGAATCTGCATCATCTTTTACCTTCTTGCTGAGGCACAACATATAATACCAGCAAAAGGGAAATGTATATAATATATGGAACTGAAGAAGCATCTTGGATGAGAGGTGACATTTCCAACCAACTTGTGATACATCAGTAGTACTCATAGTAACCTGTTCAAGCCAACAACTCAAGGACATTGCAAGTACAAAGTTATGTAACTAAAGCCAAACCATATAGAGGGAGGTAAAGTAGCTACATGAGGAAAATCTAATACACTTAATACTTATGTAATTTATCTGCCATTTCAAAGCCTCCTCAACGGAGCTAAGTATGTAGAAATTGTGTTTAAGACCAAATCTATAAAATTTAAAATAGTGCTTCGGGCCCCTTCTTGTAAAAGTTGTTATTGAAATGTCATAAATATTACGTTTTGCTCTTGCCAGTTGTCTATGTAAACATTTGTTAATAAACCAGATAAAGGCTCTGGGTTTTTTGTTTTACCTTAAAAAGTCTCACGGTAATTGGAAAAAGTAACGTTGTGCAAAATAACATTTTAAAAATCACAACTTAGAGGTTCTACCACACGAGTGAACCAAATATTCAGAAAATGTAAAAATAATAGTACCCAAAATGTTTAGGAATAATCTAGTTCTTTTTTTTTTGTAAACCGTTTCATTTATATAAGAAAGTGCAATACAGGAAAAAGATACAAAACATGTGGGACGCATTATTTGTCTTTGTGTAAGATATTTAAACAACGCATGTTGAAGATTCTATTCACCAAATCAGCTTCACCTGGATTGAAAAAGTATTTACAAAATTCGTATTATTTGATCGCCAGAATATCTAGGAACTAGATAAAAGTTCCATTCCAAGACACATTTTACATCAGGGGGGTCCAAACCAGTCCTCAAAGGGCTGGGGTGGTGCAGGTTTTTGTTTCAACCAATCAAGAGCACCACCTTTAACCCAATCAGGAGTCTTCAGAGTGTAATCAGTTGACTGTCAGTCTGGTGTTGCTTGTTTAAGCTGAAACCTCATTGGTTAAACTGTACATGCTTGATCGGTTTAAACAAAGGCCTGCACCACCAGAGACCTCTGTTTTACATAATTCAGCAAAACAACCCAGCGAGAACACTTGCTTTCCAGACATCAAACGAAATTTTATTCTCTGAAGGACAGGTGTGCTAAGTGGACTGGGAAATACAGGTTTAGGCGAGACATCAACTGACTTGAGCGACTCCAAACATGTTTCAGAATGTTCAGTTTCAGGTCACATGCATCTTGACAGAAACTGTTACTGATGTTTGTGTGGATGGATGGAGCTAACTGATGGATATCAGGTAGTTCAGATGCTTGGTCGCGATCAGGGATTTGTGACGTATCATGAATCTACAAAAAAAGGTTATTCTCTAAAGCTATTTGTCTCCATAACAAGTAAAGGGTTATTCTGTGTGGTGAACACTATGGCTGGTACTGGATGGTAACCACACAAGTCCATGATCACAAAAAGGATGACGAGTAGCGAAAAGTGGCTCCACTGAGTAAAGGGATTTGTGTTGTCAGTCAGTGAGGTAAATCCAGACTCGGGTAAGTGTAAAGGGTCATGATGCAGAAACATGCTATAAAAAGAGTAACACTAAAGATTGCTGCCTCTATATTGTTGACGTGTGCTACTTAAGTGTTAGTGTTTTCATCACCTCACTTTCAAAGTTTTACTCTTTTCTGCGATCATCAGGTCCTGAGTTCTCTCTGGTTCACCCTCAATGGAGCGACGCAATTCCAACTCGTCTGGCTTGACGTTGTACAAAAGAGCCTCACGGTGACAGAATCCGCTCTGTTTTGTCTTCTTAAACTATTGCTTAGCAGGTTTTCTTTCCTCCGCTGGTTCAAAATCTCTTCCACACAGTTTATTTTTCCATTTTTATCTGGCATCTGTGTTCATCTGTCAGCTGATTCTTCTTCGAGCCGCCGTGTGATTGTACATGTCACAGCGAGCTGAGGTCGTGACATGAGCGCGACTTCTGGCGGAGGATCTTGCTCCCCCGATGTCTACTCATCTCTCGATAGCGGCCCCTGTCCCGGTCCCGTCCATAGGAGCGTGGTACCAACCCGGCTAGGAAGCGCTTGGCTCTGCTGGTCAGGCTCTCTCTGCGTCCCGAACCTGGGTCACCATCGGTCCAGCCAGGACCGACACAGTCTCCTCGGGCTGCTCGAACTGCCGCTTCCAACAGCTCGTTCGTGCCGTGGTCCAGAGAGGCGGAGAGCTCCAGGTAGTGGCAATCAAACATCATCGCGCTGGACTGGGCCTCTGTTTGGAAAATGAGACAAAGATGATGATGAGAATCATTTTCAAGAGTCTTTTCTCTGTATACTTTCTTTTGCTGCACATTGAAGGGATAGTTCTCCCAAAGTTCACTCAAGTTTCAATCATTTTGCTTATGGAGTTATAGCCAAAAATTGATGTGGTCGTCGTCTTTATCTTCCTCCAAAATTAATTATTATTTTCTGTAAGGATAAAGACGAAGACACCTGAGCTCCAGTCGCTACAATGAATTTGACAAACATTTTTGCCTACAAGAAACAGATAACTCTGAAAATGATCCCAGCCCTGAGTCAACTTGAGGGTGAGTAGAAAATGAGGGAATTTTGACTGAATTGTCACTTTAAGTGCACGATTCTTTTTGGTTTAAGGACGGGTTTGAATCTCAGTCTATTGTGAAACCTTAGGTTGTTATTCATCAAATAACCATTGTATAAATCTATATATATATATATATTTGACTAAATCAATTCAAAAATTAAATTCTTTCTGTTGACAAACAGCCACCGGTCAGCACCAAAGTCGTTCAAATACAATACAATCATGTATAAAGTTGTACTGGAAATGATTCTTTGGCTTAGAGAGAATGTACAACTTCCTCAGGGAACAAATGAGAAACAATGTATTCTGTCCGTGGAGAAGAACTAGTGCAAAATGTCTCTTGAAGACAATCATTTTCATGAATTCTTTAAAACCACCATCCATGCAGGAAACTCCTTAGCTGTCTTCCTAAAGTAGCAAGCCGTTCTTCTAAAATATCTATACAAGCACTACACATACACTTGCTCAGAGTGTATCACAATGGGCACACTAAACGGCTTCAGTAGTATAATCAGACTACATTACAGCTAAAAACTCCCAACACAACCGTCTGTGATAACAGTTGTGGATTCATTTGGGAAAATAACACATCCATGGTCATGATTTATAAAGGCCTTAGGAGTGCAGCTAAGGGAGCTGTGACTACTAACTGATTCTGTAAGTCTTTTGCAGTAAACCGTTTTAATCAGAGCTTTAAATTCTCCTTAGAGAGAAATGCTGTTTGTATACAATCATATTCACACAAATGCTTTTTATCTAAATGCAATTTTTTTTAATCAATCGATTCTTCTATGGCCTGATCAAGGGATATATTTTTCACATATATTTAGCAATGAAATAAAAGGCTACATGTGGCAGTTTGTGAAGTCACTGCCCCTATAATATTTTTCTCCTAGAAATAAAAGCTGCAATGGTATGCTGTTGACTCGCTGCAAAAGCCTGCACAGGGTGCTGATTTGTCTGGATGATAACAAACCAGACGGATAAATGTATGTAGTGCATCTACTGGCAAGAAGAATTTTAAATGGATGTGCAGGAAAGGTGGCTGACTTGCAGAGAGGAAAATGAAAGATTCAATAATACTGTATTTTATATTAACATTTCAGCTGCATCTCACAGCTATCACCTTTTATCTCTTTAAACTAAAAAAATACGAGTAAACCATATATTATTATTATAAAACTGTCATTTATCTTTCTCCAATTGCTCAGATATACAATTTTTTTTTTACTCATATTTCCTTGTACTGCGTTTACAACCAGTGCTCTCTGTATTGTACCTTTCAAGTAAGAGATGATTGGTATCTCTGGATTAAGGTCTAAATAGGTAACCACACCGTGGTGAATACTAGGTTCCATTAACTTATTTGACTGACTTGTTTTTCTCTCTATTTTATACTGACCAATTAGCAGAAAGCTATTTGCAACTTTCAGAAAAAGATCAAGTAGGATTTGACATCTAAAGAATATCTTCTAATAAGTCAAATGGGAGGAATTATGGGGAATGAAAAATATGTCTTTAAACTGCAGTTGCTCAGCCACGTGTCACAGGGGCATTTCAAGTGAAAAACAGGATTTGATCAGAGCGTAGTAAATCAGAACTATGCACAACAGCAGCTGTCAGCCCAGAGCAGCAGCAGTTAATAGTCAGGAGGGCAAAAACACACAAATCCCAAATCAGGTCAGCGGAGTACATCCTAATACCGCTGACAGATGATTGGATTGAATTCAGTCATATATAATTTATTATTTAATAGTATTTTGAAAATTGACTTGCAGAGGTCAAGACATAAAAGATGAGGATAGGAAATAAGAAGTAAAAATAATAGGTGACTTGAATGTAACGTAATACTCTCACTGTTATTTTCATCTAAAATGAAGAACCACGCCTTTTTTTTTCCTAAGAAAGCTATGAATCCCACTTGGTACCACGGAGATGTCTTGATAAAACTTAATTAGAGATAGAGAAAACCATCAGTACCTATTAATTTTCTACCGCGTATTCCCTTATTAGGGTCATGCGGGGTGGAGCCTGTCCCAGCTGCTTTGGAAGACATGTGGGGACACCATGACTCGGTCGCAGAGACAGGGTACAGCGACAGACAAACTATTCACACTTACAATTCCGAGTCGTGAATAAACCTCTGTAGTTCCTCGAGCGTGAGGCTGACTAGCAACCTTCTTCCTGTATGCACCCAACATTCAGTACTGATTCAACTGATCATCTTGTGGTATTCATTTAATGTATCTACCAATTTATATAAGCTAATTGGGGCAAGAGGAAGACTTGAATACATTAAGACAGACAACCAGTCACATATGCTGTGACACCAATGAATCCCTTTATGTGGTTGGACTGGGGAAGGAAACTTTTTCCTCCAAGAATCAAAGCAGTTCTTTGTGTATGAAGTAGCGGAAAGATCGTTCTACGCTATAATAATAATGTGATGAAATGATGGGGACTCGTAACATTCAGAGTCTTTTGGCTTTTCCAAGTCGTACAAGGGATGTGTGGAAGATTCAAAGAGATTAGGGATGTGAGGATAGAGGAGGAGGATGTGAAAAGGAGCAATGAAGTAAATGAGTAAAAGTGTAAGATGCTGGAAGAATGAAAGGACTGCAGCGGAAGAGTGCAGAGTGAATGGAGCCAAGAGCAAGCGTGCACCTGTGGGAGAGGAAGATTCTTGGCATGGTGTGGGTTTATTTACATTTGATTTTATGTTCAAAAAGGGATAAATATATTTGTGATGGCACCTAATGAAGATGGTCCTGAGGAAGACATCACAGAATTTAGAAATTAAATACAAATATGAAAATGTTAACTACAATAGAAAATGAGTCTAGTGAAGCTAAATGAAAAATGTGTCATCTTTTTTTATAGCTTGGTTGGTTTGTGAGGTTTTGTTAGAAATAGAATTATTATGGACATAGTATCATCTAGTCAGCACTGAAAATGGGGCTTCATGAAAGTTGATCCGATATTAACATTGTTCTTAATGTCATCTTGCTAAAAAAAGAGGTAAACAATTATTTACATAGAGGTGTCTTTCGGAATCTTAAACTGCGTCGCAACTCATAGGCAGGCGAGCTCACAGTTGAAGTGGCCTCATTCCAAGTTCTCAGTTCCACTCTGTCTACATCTTCACGATCGCTGCATGCACTGTTCTCATGGATGGTACAGTGACAAAAGTTGGCATATCTGGCAACAGGTCCGACAATCTAATCTTTTGTCTAATTTCAATTTCAATGACGCTAAACGTATAGTGTATGGTTCAAAACACTTGCTGTAATTAGCCGTTTTGAGCCTTTGAATAACACTTTTGACTCAAAGGCAATCCCGATCTCCTCTTCAGTCATTTTGTTTTGTTCTGCCACTTCCTGTGTTGGCCCTCTTACAGTCACACGTGTCAGCATGTGTTGGCATGTTTTGAAAATACCTGGTAAACTCTGGCTTTGCTTCACTCTACCAGCTTGTAGAATGAAATTTTGGATTGTGACTGTTTAGTAGCTACTTTTTGTCAGCACTTTTGGTTACTTCTTCTCTGGATTTGAATTTGCTCTCTCCCTCCGTTTTTAGGTTTTCACATGTACCTTTAGTGTTCTCGTTAAATATTCGTAAGCTCTGTGTTCCACTCCTGGGTCACCTTGTTTAATAACCAGTGATGAAAGAACCCGTTTTGTGATATTTTTCTTTTCTTTTACTTTTACTAAAACTAAATCTAGAAGGTACTATTTAGTAGAATTGATACAGTAGCAGAGTTTAGAAATTACAATTCCAAACTCGAGTACAGCTATTGACGAAGGCGTGCCTTGAGACAACTCTTTAATGATTTGACACCGAAAATTGAAATTTTCACAGATACAACTTTAATTTGACTTTTGAGATTTCTCAATAAAATAGTAGCAACCTAAGCTTAAATTTGGATGATTAAGGGTCTTGACAAAGAGCTGTACATGGCAACAAAATGTCGACTAAGCACTAGATATTAATCTATGGCCAGAAGAGCAGAGAGTCCGTTTTTTTATTCCACTGCGAGCATGTGTCTATGTGTGTGTGTGTGTATGTGTGTGTGTTAACAACGAAGAGTGATGGCGGGAGGAAGCACAATGACAGTGTCACTGTACACGTCGTAAACAGACTTTACGACCAAGAGGGATCATTCATTTCTTAAAAGGGCCACATGAGAAACCAGAACTGCTGGCTATAAAAATAAAACGATCCGACATATTGCCAAAAATGCAACTCAGCATATCCCTTACACTTTTACATGTGTCTTCATTTCCATTAGACCTCTCGGAGGTAGGGGGTGGCCCGGGGGCCAGACATTGACAAGTCTTCCTCTGCAGTGTGTTAGAGCATAGACATGTGGTCAGTACATGATTCAAGGCCACATTTCCATATTGCTGACCACATCTCAGCTATTGTTTTTGTGAAGAGAGAATAAGCTGACTTGTCTCCTGATTCCCCCCCTTGTCCTCTCCTGTCATGGAGGATGCAGCAAAAACTGAAGTGGATAGAGATGAGCAGCTGGGGATGTGTTTACACTCTACTACTCTCCTCAAGCTATCACAACAAACAAACTTGACATCTTGTAGGTACATTCTAACATATTTTAATTTATTTTCTGATTTATTTTACTGGTCCAAATTTGCTTTTTGATCTTCCAGTAAGAAAATGTGTGTGAACATTAGTGTGAATGGTATATCCCTGACACCACAAAAAAAAAATCAGTTTTAATATATAACTGGCAATAAACTCATTTCTAAAATCCATCTCTGAATAAAAATATATAAAAACTCGAGTAACTCAAACTTGAGTATGGTTTGGGGTCTATTTTTATAGACGCTGACATTTTGTTGGTCTTTACACGGAGTGACCTAAAGCGATTTGCATTCAAGTGTGAGGATGTTGTGACTAAGCAGCTCTGGGTTAGAGTTCAGTGTTCTTTTCTCACACAAGCTGCCTCTTCCAGTGAATTATTTCTGGATGTGCAGAAAGTCAAGCACTGGACAGGTGCATTTACATGTGCTGGTCTTTGGCCCGTGGCCGTGCACAATGGAAGCACACAATACGACACATGACAACAAAATGTTTGTTAATCTCCCAGGGGTCTGAAAGCCAGGTCCAGCTACTCTCACAGCAGTTATGGCTGTGACAACATTCAAGGGGAATGACCTTAGGTAAAACGGCATGTACTTGTCTTGTTTGATTCAATGAGCAGCTTTATTGATATCTAGAAATTCAAGAAATTCTAGAAATTTCTAAATGTTTACAAGCAATTCAGGTCCCAATTATTTCATGTGCACCTCTGTGTGTGCGTGTGTGTGTGTGTGCGCTCACACATATGTTTGCTCGCTCAATGCATGTGCAGTTTAAGTGCAGACAGGACAAACACACATAAAGATAAAGGAGCAAAGGCGTCCTGGAACACTTAGATAAGTTAAACACACAAACCATCTGGAAGTCGATATGAGAAAATGTGTTTCTTAATAGATCTATTATTTTATACATAAAAATAATTTAATGTAATCTGTAATACTAAACATCTGTGTGGTAAAAGGTACTTTTACACACAGAATGCTCTGCCTTGGTTGGCTTCAACCACATCCAGGTATTTAATTTCCAACAATCTTACAGTTCCTAAACCCATCCACTCAGTCTGTACGCTCAAAAGTGTTTCATGTGCTCTGGAGTGTGACAGTTAAGAGACAGATATACAGTCTGGATGTGTAACAAAGGGTGACTAATCAACCCCTGACAGGAGATTCACCACAGCAGGACACTGCTGTACTGGCACTCCAGGACCTCCATCAATAATCTAGAAGAATCAAGCTCCAGGTTTTCAAAGCTCATCCCCTGTCCTCGACTGTACTGAACATGTACATGAAGTATTGAAATGTTGAGTTTGTTCCGCACGTTTGTTTAAAGGTAAATTGGTGCTTTAAAATCTTTGAAAAAATGTTGTCCCTTGTGGCTTGAAGTTTTTAATAGGAGAGATTGTTTTTTACTCAATCAATTTGTATAAATCGTAAGTACTTTTTGTACCTCATATCAAAATGTAACTTTATTTAAACTACATCTGATGTCTGCTTGTAAAAAGAAATGTATCCGGGTGAGAGTGTAACTTAAAAATCTTTTTGTTTTTTTGCTGCGGTTTTACATAACATGCTTCTATGGTCTGGCGACACTATTTTTATAAAGTAACATCATAGTCTACAAATGACTTTTCACTACAAACTCATTTATCTCCATCTGCTAACTAAGATTATAGATGAAAGTGCTACCTGTCATTCTGAGGTTTATTATAACGCTTGGATTCTAATCCATAGAAATATACAAAGACTCAAAATTCTATATATCACCCATTAATTAACAAACCTATGAATAATCCCTTTTTAATGACATTGAATATGTAAGGGTTATTTCTAAAATGGAGAAATTCCGTTCATAGGAGGAAAAGAAATGTCATCTGTTCTACGAAAAATGGCACCTGGGTCACAATTAAAAAGGATGATATCTGTGCCTCAGGTACATTGGTCTTACAATGCAATGTGAAAATGGTACCAGTGAAAAAAGAGTCTGTTTGACCTCTCAGATGATGCAGACCACACATAAAATGCTACAAACACGATAGGATTTGTCCTGCAGCTGTGGGACTCAAAAGAAAGAGCTGACTCACTTTGTTATTGTTCCAACCGTGTTAATTTAATTAAGTAGACATCTCTACGGAGCTTGATGCAGCCCAACGGCCACATACTGCTCTACATGGCATAAGAAGCAACATGGAGAGGTTTTTTTCTACTTATCATAATGATAATGGCTGCAGTCATTTCTCCACGGGAGGACTTTATACTTTAATCTATTTCTTCCTTCTGATAAACGCAAAAAAACAAAACAAAAAAAAAAACACCCAAGGCCAGTCTAATGGATCCAGCGGGGAAGGTCTCACTCTGAAATCACATGGGTATCATGGGTAGAGGAGACAGAGGCAAAGAAAACACAACTAAATCCCCACAAGGAAATAAACCCCCTACATACAACATTATCTGCTATGAAGCTCAGCTGCTTTATACATTTTATAAACGTTCATAAAAAATGTATAAGATTTCATAGAACTTTTTATGACGTCTAAAATCATACCAACTGAACTGATGAACTATAAGGGGTGTTTGGATTGCATTGAAATTCATTTTCTTAAAGCTCTTTAAGTCCACAACTTGGAATACTTTATTCAGCAGGTTATATGTTGCCATATATTTTTATTAGCCACTATAACTTCTTATTTAAAGCCTTTTAACTGCATTGTCTTATGAAGGTTCCCATAATGCATAATACACAAGAAAGAAATTCAATTTAATTCTCTCATCTCTATTATTTAAATTAAATTAGCTTGAACTAACAAGCAATATACTGTGGACAGTATAAGCTCTGGGAGTGCAACCGATATGTATTTTCGGTCTATTACGCTTATTATTTTTTATTTATTATGTCTGCCACAAACTATCTTAAAATATATTTTTTTTTTTTCCCAGAACAATCCCTCTCGCCGAGGCTTCAGAACAAGATGGACATTACAGACAAGCACCACTGAAGTATATGGATGATTTTAAGTGTGTTATTTTGGACGAAGATGAAGGAGATGAAAACTGAGCTCCATTCACTTCATTCAAATGGATACACATTTTGCCTATTACTCCTGAATGAGAGGACAATGGATGAAGTCTGAATTTTGGGTGAACTAACCCCTTTAAATGAAATAATAATGGTGATGCGCACTGCAGCCTCCACACTCTTACTCTTACTTTGGATAGACAGGGATCATCTCTGTGGGGGCACTTGAAAACTCTGGAGGTAATCTTCATTTTTATTACCCCATTTACAAGTTCCATCGAAAGCAAAAGATATAAATTAAGTGCACGAGAAAAGAAGGCCTGATTCTTCAAATTAGGCATTTCATGCAGTGAATATTACAGCTATTGAGAAGCTCTTTCTCATTTATGCACGACTCTCAATGTCAAAGTTGTAAGTGAACCACTACAGTGGACACTTGTGTGTCAAGCTTTACACCATTACATTCAAAAGCAAGATGAATGAAAGGTTTAGGTTTGTGGTCCCAGCCTCTTAGGTACTTACCCTCCGCACTGATCTCTCGGGAACGGACAAGGTCACTCTTGTTGCCCACCAGGATGATTGGCGTCTGAGGCTGGGACTCCCTGAGGAGAAGGCGGAGCTGTGCTGTACGATGGAAACTTCGTCTGTCAGTCACCGAGAAGACCAGGATGCACACGTCACACTGTAGGGTGGACAGGTCCTGTGGACACACATCCATGCACACACATTAATAAATGACTGGCGGAAAGATTGAGTGACGGACGATCTGGTGAAATGAATGCTATTTTCCTTGAGGCACAGCAGCTGATGGAAGTCTGGCAGGTTGATGAGCGTTAGGCTGTCCTGTTCACAAGACACAACTGAAACTTTGGTTATTGATCCTGATGATAAGGTTCCAGGGTTGAGTCAGTACTTGGGTGACTTAGGTCAGTCTGTGAAACTGAGCCTGAGAAACCTGGGTGTTGACAAAGACATGTCTCTAGTACAACACTTCAGAAAACTGACCAGAAACTGTTTCCTTCAACTGAGAAAAATCTTTAAACTTAGGAAAAATTATGTCACAACATGATCTGGAGTTTATAATCTGTGCGTTTGTGTCTTCTCGTCTGGACTATTGCAATAGTTTGTTTTCATGTCTTAAAGGGCACCTAATGTGAAAACCCAACTTTCCTGGCTTATTCACATGTTGTAAATGTCGAAGTCGTCCTCTTCAAAATGCAGGTCATTCATTGACTTTTAAGTTATTACTTAATAAAGTTCTCTCCCGTCTGAAATCTCGCCAAACGAGACTACGTCTTAAATTAAACAGTCTGACGTCACTCTGGTGGAGATGTCCTCCCATAGAAGCCCTAAATGGGGCGTCATAGCTCAGATGGTAGAGTGGTTGCCTGCAGTCCAAAAGGTTGCAGGTCCCAGCTCCAGACAAGCTTGTGTCGTTGTGTCCCTGAGCAAGACACTTTACCCTGATTGCTCCTGATGGTAGACTTGGCGCAGGTGTGCAGCCTACTCCCATCAGTATGTGTGAATGGCTGTCAAAAGCACTACCGAATTTCCCCTCGCGGGACAAATAAGGGATTCTAAAAAAAAAAAAAAGAGTTAAGTACCTACATGTTAATCGTGAAACAAAATAAATATTTACAGTTACTTCTGCCTTTAGGTGTTTTTGTAATGTGTAAATTAAGCAGCAAACCTTATTTTTATTAGTCGTTTTTAATGTAAAAAACGGGAGTTTTAGGGGTGAGTTTGAAATTTACCTGAGTCCTTGAAAGCAACTTGGGATTTTGTGACCAATCAGAGCAGAGTGGGCATGGTTGCTTGGAGGAGACTTTTTCTCAGCTAAAACAGCGCATATTAAGTGAGTGGGGGTGCGTATTTTCTAATTTAAATATCTTTATTAAATGAGAGTTTTGTGCAAAAAGAAACATACTGATGAGTATAATAGAGGTCCTAGAACAATTTAAGAGACACTTAAATCAGCACATTAGGTTCCCCCTTAACAAGAAGGAGCTGTCTCGCCTGCAGTTTATACAGAACTCTGCAGCGAGAATTCTGACCCGCTCAAGAACTCAACTTTAAAATCAACTTTAAAATTCTGGTTCTTACTTTCAGAGCTATTCATGGTCAGGCTCCTCCTTACATCAGTGATCTGATCCAGCCTTACACCCCAGCTCGGGCTCTGATGTCTGTGGATCGTAATCTACTGATGGTTCTTCGCACACGGTTCAGGACCAGAGGAGAGAAATCCTTCCAGACTGTTACTCCTAAGCTTTGAAACGATCTTCCTCTCCCTTCTGCACTTGATGGATCTACTGACTCCTTCAAGAAACAGCTTAAGACACTTTTATTCGTGCAGGCTTTCCTTGGTTCTCTGGGACTCCTGTGTTGGTCTTGATGGTGTCTTGACCTTTTAAGCATATATATTTAATTGTGTATTGTTTTGATTGTTTAGGCGCTCTTGTCTAGAAAAGCACTCTACAAATATTACCTACTTACTTACAAGCTTTGTTTGGAGAGCAGCATATGCTTGTCACACTGGGCTCTGGGTCTCCTGACCATTTAGACTGTGACCGAGCCAACGACAGATTCAAGTCACAGATGCTTAATTATCCCTTCGGGTTATTACAAAAACAGCAACTCAGCATCACTTCTGCCCATCTCTGTTCCTAAAAGCCTTTCAAAATTCCCTAAATGTTTCAGGATGTGTGGGTTTAATCCTAAAACCCAGATTTTTATTTTTGCACGCTAAACAGAAATTGTATTTGTATTTATTTCTTATATCCCAATATATGAACTTTTAAATAAATAATTTAGTACTCAACGTTGAAATAACAGCTCCCACAATCGAACCTTCAATTGAACCACCTTAAGCTCCTTTTTGGGTCAAAGAAATGCTTTGTACATATATATGTGTTGTGACACAGACATTTTATGGAGCATCAATTTAAATACATAAGCTTTGAGTCTTGTTTTTCTAAATTTCCTCTTTCTGAGTTAAATCGGTTATCTACTTAGAAACACTCAAATCCTCTGACGGGGGGAAGAAAAATGAATTATGGAAATTGTGTATCATCAAAAACATGTGACCTGGAATTGCAGTACCAGAGAAAAGGCAGAGCTTTAACTCTGTCTCTAACATCTTGACGAATATAATATTTTCTTTGATTTGATAACATATTGAAACATAAAATGAAATCAATAATTTTGGTTTGAATACTTAAACCTTGCGTTATCTCTGGGTCAAGGTGACCCAAAGGCCCGAAAACAAATTTGTTTGTGGTATCCCTTGTATTGTTTTATGAACATTTTATAGTCAAAATCACTGATTTTGCATATTTTCAGGGGTATTTCCTGCCAATATAATGTTTGCAGATATGTTTATTCCATGTATTTTCAACGGTCTGTCTTTACTGGCCCTTGAGCAGATTTAATTTGACCTGTCGTCGCCATTATTAACTGCAATTATGAACTTAACAAAACATCAAACCCTCTTCTCACAACTCCCTTTTGAATTAATAATATATAGTTTATTATTGCTCAGCTTTCCTAGCCAATATGTATCACATGCACCAGTTTGTGCTAGCTAGTGCCCCTGATAAGGGTTGGACATCGATGTAATTTAAATTCAATTTTAAGATTTTGTCTTTCAGTCGAGGTTGGATATCTGCAAATTGTTTTTCTACCTTTACCTAGAAAAAACAGAAGGACAAAATTGACAGATCAATTGCAAAAAAATGTTATCATATCAAAATGTGCCTCTGTGTTAGTATTAATATAAATTCCTTTTTTTGAGGCATAAACATTAAAATCAGTGTGTTCAGGAAGGAAAGAATGTTGATTAATTGGCTCAGAAGCTATTTTATTGTTATTTTTATCAATAAAATGCTACATCACTATGTTGACAGAAAGCAGCTAATCTGCTCTATCTTGCATACTTGAAACACTGAAATGCCAATAATGAAAGTAAAAAAATGTTGCTGATTTTAATTGCGTCTCCAGCCAAGATGACAGGGCTTGGATGTCATTTCAACCAGCGCAGACTGTGAGGATAGATCAGCGGCTGACATTAACTTGTCATATGATTAGGAAGACCTTTTGTTCCAAAAATATCTGGAGTTGAATACTCCCCTGGTGAATCAGCAACAGTGACGTCACTACTGCCTCACAGCAAGAAGGTTGATGGTTTGCATCTAGCTTAGGGCAACTTGCTGCCTTTCTGTGTGGGGTTTGTGTGTCGTTCTCTTGCTTGTGTAGGTCTACTTAGGGCACTCCTCCTGCCTCCCTTAGTCTAAAACACAATGAGGTTGATTAAGTGGTTCTAGATTGACCTGATCGTCAGTGTGTGAATGACTGTGTGTCTACCTACCCTGATACAGGAATCAGCGGTAGAAAATGAATAAGTGAATGAAAATGAATGAATGATAAATATCTAAATACTATCTTGTGACTAGCTAATGAAACTAAAGCAAAGGTGATGTTCCTGATAAAGAGGAACTGGCACCATGAGTCAAAAGGCCTGGAGTTAATGATGAAGATCACTCTGGATCAATACTATTATCATGCCTTTGCAACCCACACTGTACAAGTATGAGTGACTACTATAAATGAGTAGGTGCTAAACTAACACATTGGGTTCATGCTTGTGTAGTTCAAACAGATCAAACTTTTATCAAGTCCTGGGCTGGAAAGGTATATCTGGTGAAAAATCAAAATGAACTTATTCAATATGAATTGATGAAAAATTGTTTAATTCTAAAAAGCTATGCTTTGTTCATCCGTCAACATCTTTGCTCAATGTGAACACCTGAAGATATTCTGTTTGTTTACTTTAATGTGTAACTTTTTACTTGTTTAACTCAATCCTCACTGCTAAGGTCTAATGCTCTAACAAATGATATTGAGCGAAGCCATAAATACCAGCGACCAATCGATACAAAAACAAGTCGATCCCAGCAGAGAACGGGAACTTTCAGCAAAGATTGATCGAGGAACGAGGCACAACACAAACTCTGGTGAGCAAAACAGACACACATTTTGATGAGTTACAACACACAGCCTTCTCAAGAGGCCCAGTGTGGTGTGATAGGACCTCGAAGTGGAACATGCACAGGGAGAACCTTGGCTCTCTGCCTGATTAACAGGGGTGGGTGGGGGAGCTGGCACGCATGAGAATCGGCCACCTGTCACTGTCGGAGTGAAGGATGAGGCGGGGGAATGGTCAACACAAACACAGAAAGAGCAAGACGGTGTTCTCTTGTAAAAACACTAATAGGAGTGCAGTGGACACTGGTGAGGCCAGATACGTAGTGTGCCTGGAGAGAAGTAAATATATTAATCTGACCCCATGCTCTCTCTGTTTCGGTCCTATTAGGCCCAGCCTTTGTTCACAAAAGACCATCTGTTAGTATTTACTCCTCCCACCATGCACATACACACAAACATTCAAAGACGATCACTAGTGTCTGAAGCAGTTTCCTGTTACACTCTGCTGCTGAGAAATCAGCCTGGGAAAGTTAGAAGTCATTATATCCACAGAGTAAAACATCATCTCAGATAATTGTTTTGTATATTTTTTAGCTATTTAATCTTCTATAAATTGTATTGCAATTTGCAGGTAGACATTATTTTTAGGGTGAGCTTTTTGCTGGTTTTTTTGTTAGAAAAAATAAAAATCAACCATTTCAGTCTCTGCACTGAAATCAGAGCTTCAGTCTTTCAACTGGTCGTGCTTCTCTTCAAAGTGGATGATACACTATAGTTTGGAAGTTTGCCTTTACAAGAGGTGCCCATAAATAGCATGACTGGCTTTCAACAATTTAAATTCACTGAAAAGAAAACAACATATAGAACATTAAACTGAAGTGTCAAAAAAGGAAATCCTCAAGGGTCTACCTTCAAGGCTTCAGTCGAGCCTTCCTTTTCCTTCTAGATAAATGTTGACATGAAAATGGCCCAGGACTATCTGTGCCATCAATCCAGCCATTCTATAGCCTGAAGGTTGGTTAATAAGAATAAAAAAACAGTTTTCTGATCTGCTTACTTTTAAAAGCTGAGCGCAAGGAGCACTGAAAAACACACTGATGAAGGACTGGACATAGAGTGGACTAATTTACTTCAAAAAATGTAAACTGTATGACTTTTTATTATTTAAGTAAATCTTTATTTGTAAGCAAGCTGTGATTAAAAATTTCCCAGAACATATATATTTTTTATAATATGTATGATGTTGAAGCTTTGTTATCAGCGTCAGAAGCCACTAGAGTGTCAGAGCACTGTCTGCACTATAATATTTTACTTTAAACTCTATACAATTGTACACAGACCTTTATTTGGCACATTCAGAACATGTCACCTAGATCTCAAGCAGCTACTTACACAAACAAGTGGGTAAACGTGTAAATAATTCAGCCACAATTTAGCATTATAACATTCTACCCCATTACTGTCTCCCTGGGATGGAGTTAGTTCAAATAATTAATGGTTAAAATACAGATGATGGGGTGATGAATGACTTGAATGGAAGACCGAGGGAAAAGAAAAGAAAGAAAAAAAAGAAAAGGGAATTAAATAGCAGAACTCAAGAGTGATACTCTGAAACCGGATGGGCTTAGTGGGCACAACATGCTGAATTAGTTTGCTCTTTTTTTTCCCAAATTCCTGATGCCCTGGGACGACACTTCCCTGAGGTAATATGTTACAGGAAAGTGGGCTTGCTCTAGTCACACACACATATGACACCATGAAACATACACAAACAGATATGACCACATTCTGAAGACAGTGTGAACACAACTCATCACACATGGGCCACACAAACAAACAAACATTCTGTCCCAGCATGACCCAGATTCCAGCTTTATAGGACGGCATGTGGCGCCTCAGTCCTCCTAAATTGTCCACTGGCAAATCCCAGATTCCATGTCAGTTTTAGGATTGCCATGCTGCAGTTCACCTCTGACCTCTCCATGTAAGGTGGATTAGTGAAACACAATGAAGCCTTTCGAGCAATTGCAGAATTGCAGTCATTTTGATATAATTATTCACTTATTCACAACACAAATTAAATACTGCATTATTTGGATCACAACATAAGAATCACAGAAATTCAGATTTTGTTTTTTTAATACAAGTTAATGTGAATAATTTTGTCTACCTACCTTTTGTCTATATTCTGGTGAAACACTACTCATCAAACCATACTGTTGGTCATTCATTCTCAGGCTTCTCATATCATCCCTGACTAATGTGATTGGTGTAATGGATCTCTGGAGCTAATACATGTATCTGTTGTCTTTGTTCACTGCAGTGTAGAACAGGGCTTTTTACTCAATTTGGACCAGCCTCTGGTCCAATAATACAATAATAACCCCTAGGTATTTTTTGGTATTCTGAGCCCAGTTTGCGTCAGTAATATGTACATACATACATTTTGCCTATAAAGAGTGAAATTTGAATTTGGGGTGAACTATCACCTCAAGCATATTGTGAGTGTCTTTTAGATCAGGTTACAAACATTGATAAAAGTCCTCTTCAATTAAAGATTATTGATATGCAAGTATCATCTAAACTTTCTCAGGCTTAAAGGAAAGAGAGTTTGGGGTTTAACTTTGCTATGATAAAATGTTCACAAAGTTAGAAACAACAACGTTTGGCTCAAAGTCACCTCTGAATCCAGCTTCCGAAATGCATGTAAGAAAAGAATCCCACTGTCTCTGACTATCAGATACACAAGCACAGACAGTATATGTATTACATTACAATGCTGTTGGTAGTGTTTGCTATAGTTCTGCAAAAATAGCTAATTTTGGCCATGCACTGTGAATTATATCCTTATCCTAACTCTTGTTTTGCGCTAAGATACATTTGTGACAACAAACATACTGTATGTCTATACATATATTCTATACATTATAAATTATGTTTTAAAGTAAGTAAGTAAGTAAGTAATTTATATTTATAGAGCGCTTTTTTAGACCAGGGTCACAAAGCCCTTAAAGAATTTAAAAAAAATACTCAAAAAATATATACTAAAAAGATCAAGATAACACCGAGGAAAAGATCCCAGAAAGTCAGAGAAAATGATGGAAAAGCCTGCAAGAATAAGAAAGTCTTAAGTTGTTTCTTGAAGGAGTCAGTAGATCCATCAAGCGCATAGAGAGAGGAAGATCGTTCCAAAGCTTAGGAGCAACAGTCTGGAAGGATTTCTCTCCTCTGGTCCTGAACCGTGTGCGAGGAACCATCAGTAGATTCTGATCCACAGACCTCAGAGCCCGAGCTGGGGTGTAAGGCTGGATCAGATCACTGATGTAAAGAGGAGCCTGACCATGAATAGCTCTGAAAGTAAAACAAAAAAAAGCTGCTTTCTTCCTTTACAGCTAATGTATGGACATTGTTGGGACCTCATTCTTCACCAAAATCCTGTCAATGCTTCTAGAGGTGGTCGTGACAGCAGGCCATAGCTAAACCTGACTGTGGTCTCTAATTCATTATAATCATTTAACCACCTGACGATACAACATGGATTTCAACTGTGTTTCCATCTTTTTGATTAAGCCCCATTTGCTGTGAACAACAAAAAAGATTATTCACTCCCACAAGAACCTTGAGCAAACAAACCAGATGTGGTGAAAAAGCTTCTGTGGATTTGAGGCAAACAGGGGGAACTAGGAAATAGTGCGGAACAACTTCCATCAGGCTGCAGAACTCAACAGAGGGAAAAGCAAAGCTGTCAGAAGGGAGATAAATTCCTTTGACTCCCTAAGGCCGAATCTCTTTCCGCACACTTGGCTGTGAAGTGACATTTTCTTTTCACGTTACTCTAGAGGTCAAGCAGCAATTATCGTCCTTCTCTCTTTGCTTAATCTGACCACAAACAATCTGATCTTCTGAAGAAGTGTTTCCTTTTCACAAATTAGCTTATCCAGAATCATGCTGGCCTACATTCTCCAGTGCTTCAGGCTGAACCTTTTTGTCCTCTTTATAAATATTTCAATTTCAAGTCATTAAATAATTATTTTGCTCCTCCTTTATCTGATACTTGAAAACAAAGCAGCTGATGGTGTCTAATCCTTGTACACAACAGAATAGCATGCCAATTAAATAACATGGATATGCATTTTCAAAAACATAATATCAAACATGCGGAATTTATTCCTTCTAGAATTGCACACCCTAAACCATTAGTTGTCTCGCACCTGGTTAAACTCTGAAGCTTTTGGAGTTGAATTACAGATGGTTCACTTTGCAGGTGTCATAGATAATCCAACAATCGGACCTCTCGTATATAAACCACAATGTTATATTACACAGACAAAACACCATTAACAATCGATGGGCTGATGAAGCGTCACAGAGCAGTATCTTTATTTTTAAAGCCAACAAGATGCTCTATAATCTTTAGCTTTTAACATTGATTCAAATTTAGACTTCATTCAGTTTTGAAAGAGCGTCATGCACTGATCCCTGAAAATGACAAAGCCTCAACACTACTTCTGAAAGATATTATACTGTCAGCCTGTTTTTGTAAATGTATCAATGGATTATGATTGTTGTGCAGTTCGTACGATATACAATTTCATAAAGATCATATTTAATGTGATTAGGAGTGTCCAATAAGCGTGTTACAAACACCTCGTACAACTCATGGCAGCAGGAGTCACTAAGCCTTCAACATGATAATAACAATGGATTACACAGGTCAATAAGCATTCAGGAAATAAACAGTTGAGTCGTAAGAAAGAGTTACTGATTATTTTTGGCGTGTTTTCAGCAACCGAGCATCTACGTATGAAAAATAGGATAAGAAATATATCTACCTTCAATGACCTCTGTGAGCAGGGTGAAGCTATTTAAGGTCCCATGCATCAACAACTCAATGAAAATGATGTGTCCACAACACCTTGGTGCCACTCAACGTAACAGAGAAGTGACTCTCAGGACAAGGTCACAGAAGACTGTGATTAAAGATTGACATTTGAAAGCTATTCAAGATTCTCAATGCACTGAGCCAGGTAAAAAAATAAGCTTTACTAAATTGAAATATTGATTTGTTTCGGTATTGTCAGAAATTGAGAGTCATTTGATTTTCTATGAGGTCATGTTGACATGCTTGAAACATGATTGAATGTGTCCGTGGAAAAACCATAGCTACATGAATCAGAGGAATGATCTTATCCGCTCTACTTAACATGTTAAAAAGGAGCCAGATTGTCCCAAATATAATGAATAAAAACAATAAATAAATGAGATACTGTATAATCAAATGCTACTTTAATGTCTTTAATACCCAATTGTATTTGATGATGAAAAACGGAAATTTGATGATGTTCTATTTTTTTAGGCAGTGAAAATTTGGGAAACAGCAGTTATAGATTTATTGTTCCCAAAAATGGTCTTGCAGATCTAATAAGTTTCACTAAGATGAAGACATTAATGATCTTAAGTGGGAAGTGTCCATCCCTCATGTGTCCCTTTATATTTATATATATTTATAGGTTCATGTTGTTCAATGCTGCGCAGGCATCGGCAGTCTAAATGTAGACGTACAAAACCGATGCTATAAAGGTGTGCTGTTGCATTTCAAAGACTCCTGACCTCAATCCTGGTTATGGGCAGTTAAAGACATTCAACCAAGTCAGGGTGGAGGCAGAGAGGAGTGATCAGTTGCTGGGTCAAGGCCAAGTGTGCTTGTGGTTCTATTTCTGGAACACGAATGACTTATTTAAAACCATCCTGCTGCTGTGACGTCAAACAACATCCAGCAAGTCTGGCAGAGCAGACTCTGGCTTCTGTCCATGCGTTATGCACATCCAACCAAAGCAGCTATAGGGTGCTTTCACTCGTGCTGCCTCTCTCTCTCTTTCACATCTCCACAGTATGCAGCGTCATGTTAGCCCTTCAGCAACACTTCCCTGCATCGTTGTGGGCATAATCACAAAAGTTCTTCTCAACCCCAGGTTTCTATTACCTGCACCGCGAGGTATATATAATATAATATAATATATAATATAAGAGGGGTGTTTTGGGGGTTGATGCAATTTAAATCACTGTAGCTTCACCATAAAGTTCAGATTTTTTGTTTAATTTCTACATACCATAATACTTTCTACATCTCATCTACATACAGAGCATATAGAGTCAACAGTGTTATGTGGCCACAAGAAAACCACGCATCAAGGTTTTTATCATTTCTTTGTGAATAATGGTGACCATATGATAACTCGATGGTTCAAGGATAGAAAGTGCGAGTGGAGTTCCTTGGGCTCAATGCAACTGCCTGTGAAATCAGCTGTAAGTGGGATAGACCTGGGAGGACGACCGGACATCTGGAACACACTGACTGAGCTCACACACTAATTAGATCACTGCCCCCTCCAAAACCACAATTAATGAGCTTTAATAACGTCTAAAGCCTTTCTCAATGTCACAGAGATTTAATCCCCAATCTGTTCATGCTGACAGATGCAGACTCTTTTTTTTTCGGGAAATCAGTAGCAGTTCACGAGCTCTCCTTGTTCATCATAATTATGGATTCCCACTGAAGGAAATCAAAAAATAGTTTTTTTTTAGAGTGAGAAAATAACAAAGGCAGGAGAACAGAAAGCTCATGGCGGCTTTTCTGCTCCGAGAAAGACAAGCATGAAAGAAATGAAACAATTGTTGCTGCTCACCTGTTTCCAGTTGTCAAAAACAATGACTTTGCTGTCCTCATCATCCACCGTCACTGAGCACTCGTAGCCCTCACCTACAAGTTGAGACACACAAGTGAGGAGGTCATGTATCTTCTTACGTACAATTACTGTAATCATTTATAATCTTAAATTGACATTTTTCTTACATGAACAACAGGTTTCCCACTGTGAATGTGTAGTGTATTACTTATGAGCCACAACATTTCAGGTCAATTTTAAATGGAAAAAAACACTAGAATTGGTCACATGGACATCACAGTTTTGGATTACTATGAATAACCTTCATAGGTTCAGGATTATTTTAAATTAGATCTCATCCACACCAATGTTGGAACAACTCTCATGACAGTTTTAATTTGACCCTGGAGCAATATTGTCCCGAAAAGTAGCACGGGTGGACTTCTTCCAGGTAAATAAGGATTCCGGCTTACTCATTGATCCTAGCAAACCCCTGCCAGTGTTATTGTTTTAATGGACTTTTAAATTTTCTATATATTTTTTGACTGTCCATAAATAGACATAGACATAAATGTCTTGGTAAACCATGTATCCAACCACTTCTTTCCAATAGCTGTCCTGGCAATTTCACAAGAAAATATATATTTCAGTTTTTCTATTATCATCAGAACTACATAACTAAAAACTCAATTACCAATTTAGAACATTTTAGCTAAGATCTGGGCGTACACTCTGTCAGCACTTTCACTAATTAGCCAAAATAAGGTTAGTTTTTTTATTAGGAATCACAAAACACACATTGTACGGATTTTGTTTACATTTTTTTTATTTGTAAATCTATTTATTCACCAATGTTTTAATTTTGACAGGAGGTATTTAAGCAGTGCCTTCAGCAGAAGAACAGAAACAGCTGAAAACCACACTATGGTGGCTGCATTTGTTTCTAGTAGAACAGCCCAGATGAAAGGTTTTCCCAAATGCTGGTTCCATCACGCTGTCATTTGAACAAGTACCAGCTTCTTAAGGAATAAGTTCATGTAGCAAAGCAACAACAAGGTTACTGTTGGGTCTGTGGCACTGACTGAAGGATTTACTCACGACAGGAAGAACATGGTATTCAGTCTTACACCAGCAAGACAGTTCTTCCAGAATCTTATTGTCATCACTAATGTCAGAGAAAAACACACCTACTGTATATAAGTGCTCTCTAGATTTAAGTCTTTTTAAATAACTTTGTGAGACTGACTCCATTGAAGATGACAAAACGTCTGCTTGTTGTGAATTTCAACTTATTTAAGATGACCCCGTTGAACTTGGGGTTTGGATTGAATTTGAAAAGTCCATTTTTTCCAAAACCTCTCATAGACTATTCATTTTCAACAAACTTTCTAAAGCAATTTTCAATTAATAATCAGCTGCCGACCATCATCTCACAAGGATGAGTATTGATTTTTTTTGTAAGAAAAAGCAGAGCATCTGTTATCTGCTCTGCCAGCAGTAATTAAGCCTAGTAGATTTTGTTTCTCCAAAAATGCCTCTTATATAATTATGACGGCAATAGCTAGAACTACCAATGTATCAAGCTTTAAATTAGCTGAATTATTTAAGAAGTTTATAAATTGAGTAATGAGGGCGATACAGGGGACTTGAAGGATCTATTCAATTTCTATTGTTGACATTGTTTGGTTGTGATGAAACATCAACATGGAGGGTTTTTTAGGTGGACTTAGGAGCTTTTTATTAAAGAAACTAACTAATTTCTCTTTAAACAATATCATATTGAGCTACAGTGGACTAAAAGTTTATTTCTCTCTCTTTGTGTATCAACTTTCATTCATTGTAAATACTAACAGGGTAGGATGGCATGGCTTGAGTCACTGAAAAAACATTGTGCATGGCTGCATTCACAGTCACTTCTCTCAGCCAGAATATCAGCCAGCTAAGAAATAATATGTAACAGCAGACATGGCCCATAAAATGAGGACACTGTTTCATACACTTTCATCAGCTCATCACCAGGTATTGCACATGTAGGTTTTGCCAGTTCAAAGTTTACCTTTGTTTTGTCCAAAATAAAATGTTCTTGTTTTAAATAAGGCTTGATATTTCAGAGGATAGCAGTGTTTTTTTTTGTTTTTTTTTAAATCTGTGCACTGCTGCCCTTACAATATACAACAATTTGGTTAACTGAAATGAATGTATGCTAAATTAAATAAGTTGGATTGGAAATTAATTGGGTTATCAATTATATGGCTGAAAAACTATAATTTTATGAAAATGAAAAACAAAATGGATAAAAAACATCTGTGTATTTACCCTTAAGTCAATTAAAACAAGGTATTTCCAAACCTTCTAAGGGAAGGTCATGGAAGATAAAGGGTGACAGTGTAAAAATGCAAATGGAGGGTTTCTACAGTATATGGGTTACATAGTCCCTTAGCAAAACTGCAGATTGTTTTATTTGTAAATATATTTATTCACCAATGTTTTAATTTTGACAGGAGGTATTTATGCAGTGGCTTCAACAAAAAAACAAAACTGCAGATGGTAGCCAGTGTGTTACTAGAATGTGTTTTCATCATGGAGGGGATGTGTTGAGCTGAATCATGAAATCATTATTTGTGTTTAAATACTGGTTAAATAAATCTGCTTTTCTTGCCCCTGTCTGTGATGTCACTGACGTTCAAACAAACAAACATTCAACTCACACATACATACATTTTTGTATAGAAGTGACTGAAAACACAAAAATACATAAATGAAGCCAGTCAGATAATCCGACACGAAGATGTTAATGCATTTGAGAATTTCAAGTCTTACTCCGGTCGCATAATATATTGAGTTGTTGCATCGGCGAGAGACGCCGCGGGACCATCCATAACAAAGTCGATATATTACAAGACGGGACTGTGTTGCTTTAGTCAGCAAGTTGCTCTCTTTCACTTTCCCTTTCACCCTAAATCTTCATATCAGTGAATTGGACTATCTGACTTCAACAGCAGATCATTTTTAGGATGCTAGTAGGATTGTCAATGTTGCACACTTTCAGATATTAAGTGACCATGTTATGATCTTAATATTGGGGTTTAATCATGTCATATCATGAGGTCTTTCTTAAAAAAAATCAAGGTGGTGTCTAGACTTCGCCTTAATAAAATGAGGTGGTGCCGATGTGCTGAAGGCTATTGTGTGATGAGCTTGGTTGGCAGGGTTATCAATAAAGGGTTTCACAGTCCGTGACACACAGACATTACCACATGCTTGGGTCTCAGAGTCTATGGAGAGGGATCTGTCCGACTGCCCGGCGAGCGACAGAGCCAGCGACGACTTGCCCACACCGTTCTGTCCCAGCAGCACTATCCTCAGAGCGCCTCCATGGTAGGACTGTGCACTGGGCAGCTGGTTAAACGACTCGTCCCGAGGCACCGTGGTCTCACTGATCGGCAGGGTGGCAGGTTGCTCCAGGCCCGGGATCCAATCGCAGTCGTCGGCTACAGCCTCTTCCCTCCTCAGCTGGTGCTTGACAGGTAGGGGTGTGCTTCCTCGCCGCAGGGGTGGCGCCGTGGTCAGAAACATACTGTACTGAAACAAAAATGGCAAACAGATAAGACCCTTTTTTTCATGGCTCCTGACCCATATAGTACCAGCGTTACTATTGTGTTTAAAAATAGAAGAGGGCGATAAGAGGGGGGAGAGTCATCACCTACTTGGAGGTGCCAACCACAGAGGTGTGAGCGATAAGTGACAGGAAAGCATAGAGGAAGTAGGTGGGGAGAGATATCAGTGAGCTTTTGCCAAGGTGGAGAAAATCTGACGTGAGAAAGAGGAGAGCACATGGAGGCAGAGAACATGGAGACTGGGAACTGAACAAAAAGCCTTTGTAGCTACATATGTTAATTTCATGTTTGAAATGGAATAACTGCACAGAGAGAAAAACAACACCAGGGATGTGTGGAATAGAGCTACAGCTGCGTCAAAGCAGGACACAAGTGAGGTCAGGTGCATATCCACTGTGTATTGAAAAGAAAGTCATAAAATAATTATTATAAAATATTATTATTATATTATAATAATATTATAAAATAGGTCAGAAACCCCTCCAACCTCTTCCAGTATTTTTCTCAGAAAAGTATATGGAAAGCAGAGCATACTCTTCAATAGAAACACAGCTATTAATCTTACTCCAGCTATACCCCAGGGACCCAGTGGGCCCACAGGAGGGAGGGGACTATTGGCACTTTATTAAAAGAAGCACAAAGAGCAGATTATGATTCCCACCATAAGAACAAACCCTCCTATAGTGCTACCAAAACAAGTAAGAAATCATCATGCAAAGCAACTTTCCTGACAAGAGTAAGCAATCGTAGAGTCCACCTATAGTCTCCTATGACAACAGAAGATTGTTTTAAAGCATCAACAGAATTTTACACCACAATCTTTAGCTGGATTGTACTCTATGTCTGCTACTTGGGTTTTATATTATGTTTGTTTACAATTGTAATTGAATCTTAACAATTACAAAGATAAATAGGTGATTTGTTATATATTGAATTGTAATATGAATGATTTGTGTTGGATAGAAAAACATGAAAAAGGACAAAAATGTATCACATTTTAAATCTCAATGTTATAAATTAACTCATTTAGCATACCTACCAAAAATAACTCCATCCTAGTTTTGAACCACAGCAGATGCAGCCCCTAAAGGCTATGTCAGAAACTTCCCAATATACAGGGTCAAAATATTTAGAATAAACTCCATCAGCCTTTGGTTAATTCATTAAAAATATATGTTTCCCTTTTAGTCAAAGATCTTAAATAAAAAAATGTTTTTGACCCGCACACATTGGGTTAATCAATCAAGTTTATTTTTATTCATTTATGAGTTTGACTCTTTAGTTATTTTGCCGATGATGGAAAAACACTGAATTAGAGTTTGTTTATCAGATTAAATTAACCAAATATAATATTATTATAATTGTATCAATGCTGGTATCTTGTCTGTTGCAAGTGCGAGAGAGGAATTTAAGTTTTAAGATAAGATGTCTCTGTGCCAGGAAATTGACTGAAGTGTGAACCACCTCTGACCTTGTGGGTAGTAAACAGTCATACTTGTGTTTTAGTTAGACCATTCAAATAATAAGTAAGTAAGTAAGTAAGTAATATTTATAGAGCACTTTTCCAGACCAGGGTCACAAAGCGCTTAAACAATCAAATCAATAAGATAATAAATAATAATAAAATAATCTTTGTGCCTGAAGAAGGACTGAGATATTCAACCATTGAGACATGTAAGATCTCATAACATTAAAGTTGACTGTGCAGTCACAATCTGTTTTTAAGTGTATAACACACACATTACATAGAGTGTAGAAACACAAACCACACCTCAGAGCGAGAAGAACTGCACACACTACAGGGGTGTGTGTTACTCTCAGTCGAGGTGTGGCTCTCAGTAACTGTATCTTCTACTACTATCATAGACTCTCGTGACGTGATACACTCGTCAGGTGGCTCAATTAAGTTAATTGAAAGAGCTCATCAATTAAACATGGCCTCTATTGTGCCAGGGGCCTCTGGGGAGCCGTGCAGGCGATGACAGCTCTGACCGCAGGCTCAGCCCGTGTAAGTCAGGGGTTAATCTCTCTCCCTGAGCCACGCTGACAAGAAAACTAGGCCAAACAACAGTTCACAATGCAATATTAATACACGCAGAGTAGTTGGAATCTGCAGCACAAATCCACTGTCTGGGGCCGATAACAATCGATTCAAGTCTATTTTATCCAGGTGGAATATAATCTTGAGACATATTATATTATAATATCAATCATATATTGCTACAGTTATTAGAGCAATCAGAACAACAATAACACATATTTGACCACGTGTTAGTTATTTTAAAGTCCAAATGACTAAAGTGAATCACGTCAACAGATCTGTCGTCTTTACCTGGTCAGCCATGGTGGTCTCCTGGGGTCACCTCCTCAAGCGCTCGAGTTCTCAAGCCAGAGATGAAGTCATGAGTGGCATCTCCTCGCAAAAGAGACGCGCAGGATCACGAGGATGTTGTTGTGTCTCCGCGGCGAGTACGATCCTTCAGCGCCGCCCGAGAGGAAGAGGAGAGGAGAGGTCTGGGCGCGCGACGATTCTGGTCCACACCTGCTCGTGCGCGCGCTCCATGAGTAGGAATGAGAGGGAATCAGCTCCACACATGCCCTCCTGTCATTGGTGCTCCGATGGTCAGCAGCTTCTGTCCCCACCTTCACCTTCTACCTACTCGTCTCTCCCTCCTTCTGAGTTTCTGTCTCCCGGTGTGGACGTACCTGGAGGTGCGTCCTTGTCGGTGGAGGTGAAGATGGTGTTCAGGTGTGTGTTGATCTTGCAGAGAGTGACCAGTCTCAGCTCCTGCCTTCCACAGATATGCATGAATTTAGTTGTCCTGAAACAAAGACGGTGCAGTTGCCAGGAATGCGCCACCAGAGGGACACAGAGGGAACTAACCGTGTGTTACAATGACATGATCGAATGTTTCATAGAATAATATGATTCTCGATGAATCCTTACAAACAGAAGTTTATACATTTACAAAGAATGTAAGTATTATAATTGTATTTTTGTACGATAAAAAAGACTGTATATGAAGTGAAGTAATATCCTTGTCATGTCATTTGCATCTATTGAGTCACCACAGACAGTGAAATCAAGTCGACGAAAAAAGTTCACATAAATGTATGATTATACTAACATTCTGATTCATCCTGAGGATAAAAAGCGATGTTATTACTTCCAATGTAACAGTGACTGTCATACAGCTAATCCATGTGAAGAGTTAGGATTTTCAATGTTTCACATAAACATAATAATGAACTCAGAGGATGATGAGACAACCATGGTCACTCCAAATAAGAAAGAAGAAATATGTTTATGATGTCATTCTTATAAAATAATCTGTTTTATAATAATTACACGGCAGTACACTTTTTTGTTTTAGCTCTCAAGTGTCCGATTCTGGTGAAAATATATCAGCGTTATTCATATTTAATACAAGATACCATCACTTCATTTCAATTCCATTTTTTTTACCACATCAAGCGCAGAAATGTACAGTATTAATGTGTTGTTGATTGTTGTTTTATGTGTTTAGACATAAAAGCCATGATCTGTGTCTGACATATTACAGCTGCTGAACTAAGTTAATATTTAAACTAATTTATTTTTAATTATCTCAAAATGAAAAAAAAAGTTTGATCTTCAAACAAGATTTTTTTTTTACTATCATCAGCCATATATTTATAGTTTAGGTTTTCCCTTTTTCCAGGTGTGCTTATTCATAGAGCAGTTTGTTTCCATCATCCAGTCACAAGACCTAAAACATATATTTATTTCAATAATTAAAAAGGTTTTCCTGATGTAACTTTGATGTGAGAAATAAAAGGTTTGCTATTTATTTGGGAATAAGTCAAATTTACAAAGTGTATTATAGGGTGGTAAATGAAAACTAAGAAAATAAGCTATAAACTAGCTAACTAAAGTTGGCAAGTACTGATGGGATTTACATGGTGTTAAGTAAAAAAAAAACTATATAGGATAATGCAATTTTTTTAAAGGGATTTTAAGTGTTAAAGGCCCTATTGGTTATTTTTACAAAATAGTATTTCTGACCCTGGTGTCGGAATATCGTAACTGAAATGTCGTCAATTCAATTGTTTACAATACAAAAATAATCCTAAACTCCTACCATCATTATTCCATCTAGTTTACTCTACTTTAGCTCATTATTTAGGAAGTTGTTGCTCCTCTCTTGCACATGATTGCATGATTACAACGCTGATTATAATTGGAAATTATGTGGATTGTGTTTGTAATCTTGGGAATACAGCAGGAGGTGTAACATTAGTTTTTTTCGCCAGCATGAGTTCATCTTCTCATACATATTAAGTTGTATCATCTTGCTCATCTTTATACCCAGGCTGAATGTATTGTTTTATCAGGTTCAGCTAGTTGAGACCTACTGGTCTGTATATAGGACCAAAGCCCAAGCTTGTCCCCAACTGAATCCATCATTTAATCATCTGTATCTGCCAAGAACTAGGGTTAGGGCTCGGCTGATGAAGTGAAAATGTGATCGAGTGTGAAGGAAACATGCCATACAGAGTCAAAGAGATCCTTTGCCTGGGATGCTATCCTTTTTAAGCCGTAGCTAATCTGCAGACTTAATTAAGACACTCCAGGACATCAGGGCTGGTGGAGGATCACCAATGACAGAGGTAAACGCTCTCAATAGTCTCGAGGATGATATCGACTCTAGTTTGTCATTTGAACCCACAGTGAGGTTATTTAAAGGTCAAGGGAGAACAGAAGCATGATTTATAACTGACTGTGCTCCAGCAAGGTCAGAGACGACTTTAAGTGTCCATCCCTCAGAACCACCCTTCTAATTAGGACCACATCATCACATGTAATTACATTACATCTCAGTGCATTTTTAAATTATGCATACAGCTTCACATTAACAGAGCAGTTGGTCAACCTTTGCCATTTGTAAAATGGAACGTTTGTATTCAAAGGTTGTTTTATGGTCAACTGGGTAATAGACACTCTATCTAGGCCCATATTAGGACCATATGGTGGCTCTTGGCACTAAATCTCCAACCCTGTCCCCAACCCCAAACTATATTGGGTTTACATTTATTTATTTCATTTACTCATAATTATTGTTATTATACATGTATTATTATTACATTAATATGCATGATGGGTAATGTAAAACATTTGAACTACTTTAAGTGAAAAAAGCTCTCTGTCCTCTAGTCTGACTCAACTGGACCTGGGTTACAACGACCTGCAGGATCCAGAAGTGGAGCTGCTGTCTGCTGGACTGAGGAGTCCACACCGTCACCTGGAGACTCTCAGGCCAGAACATCGTTTCTACAGCTTCAGAGCTGAAACGTGAAAGTCAGAGGTGGAGACTCCAGAGAGTCAAAGTTTTGTCTTCAGTTTGTTATTCAATAAAGCAGCTGATTCTAAGTGACCTCAGAAAACGTATGAACGATACTTTTAAAGTAATGGTTTAAAAAAAACAACCCCTACTCAACATTAAGCATTTTTAAATAAATGTGGGTGGTAAACAAAATAACATTCCATCAGATGACAATAAAGGTCCAAGATACACTCAAATCAACACATGTGTTGAATAACCTCCTTGGCTTCAAAAAATACATATGCAGTGGTGGAGCGCCCTACATAACACAAGGGATAAGATGAGTTGGAGTAAATGCTGTAGAGTTAGTCTCTCAACATCTCTGCTGCAGCTGTCACTGTGTGGAATTGTTTGTCCCACTAAATTTCTTGTTTGACAGTAAAACGATAAAAACATGGAGTCCGTTCCGTCGATCCAACACGACGTCACTTCCTGTCCCAGTTCTTATACTTCGCTTTGTGGAGAAAGATGGACAATCAGAGTGTGTCAAGGGTAATTTATTCTCCACTCCAAGTCAAACAAAATACAAGCTTTACGATCGCGACAGGACACACTATCTCCCAGGGACTGTACAGGTCAATAGCCCCGGGAGAAAAGGCCTCGATCTGTAGAAACATCGCTATATTTAAGGCAAATTTCCCGCCCAGGGGGTCGTCCTTTCTTGCTAAATTGTCCTTTCAAGTTCCCTGTGTCCCGATCCCCCATTGAGAGACATCCTAATTTGTTTTCTTGTAATCGAATTATTCAAATGTTCTTGGGTGGGGGTTTCCGTCTTTTAGCCCCCCTTTCCCGGGTGTGTCTTGCTTCGTTCTTTGATCTACGATTTAAGGTGTGATTTGCAGATAAACATGTTTTAAATTACCGGTGTCGTAGCTCTAATTCTGATCCGAGCTTGCCTCGAACCAGTGAATCAGTCTGGAGTGGAATATTGATTGTCAATGTTTAGTCAAACGTTTAAGCTCTTAGATAAAGCGAGTAATTTATACTTTGTATTTTGATTATCTTTTAGCATTAATTTAACTATGGCGTATACGTATAGTGTATAATAATTTTAATCTAACAACTGACACATTTTATGTTTAATAAGTTCTGAGGGTAAGTGCTGACAATTCCCTAAATCTAACAAGGATTTACGGTTGTGTTGGGGCCACACTAATTCCATTTTTGTCCCCTGTCTGTTCTGCAATCTAGTGTTTGAAAAGAAGCTGACACATGGTTTTTGTGTCCTGGAGTTTTGTTATTACTTTTTCTTCACTGTCTGACCTTCAGACAGACAGTAAGATTAACAAGATCATTTATTTAACTTTTAGACCTTAAAAACTCTCCAAAAATGGTATCTGTAGTTCAATTTTGACTATTTAATGCATGTTAAATTAGTTGTGTTGTTAAGTTTGAGGTGCATTTCGATGCTTTTTTTTTGCTATCATTCATGAGTAAACAAAGTTGATGCTGAAAACTAATTCCACCGGGAACGTGGGTGCAACAGCACTAGAAAGGTCATGTGACTAAATTTTGTCAAGTCGTTTGCAACAACACAACAGAAAAATGCAACATCTGTTGTGTTTCATGCTCAAGTGATACTGTAAAGCAATAAACTTTATTACCCCAGTTTTCCCAGACAAAGCGCCAACTAAAATCTTGTTTATGGGTTTTTTAAAGAGACAAAGTGTCGCCCTCTTAACACATTCCTCTGACTCCACCCTCCTATCGAACATCCGATTTTGTCACAGCAATAAAAGATGTTTATTCACTTTGTCGTGTGCTGCAAACTTCCCCGCGATTCAGCTGCTACCAGCAAGATGTGAGTGGCTCAGTGTGTTTGCTGTGAGCCAAAGTGACTGCAAGAAAGAGTCAGGCTGAGCCGGAGTGATGGAGAGAACATTGTGAGGACAGCGGAGCACGGGGTGAGCAAGGTGAACAGGCCACTGGAAAAGTTGTAATGAAAAAAAACAACCCAAGTAAACAGCACTAACACAACACTGTGGCACCACCAAATACAAGGAGTGTGAATCAGATAGATGATAATTGCTGTAACAATTTTCTACTTTGCGTGTGATTTTTAAAAAGATTTATCAGTTGGGGAAGTTGCATATAAAACTACAGGACACAACCATAAATCAACTTTCATTTAGGAAAATATTTAGATTTTAAACAAAAAACATTACAGTATTACTATGTTAAACAGTATTGTTTAACATAGTGTAGTATCAATGTCAGAATTCTTAGTCAATTGAGTGGAACGATGTTCACTTCAACAGTTTTAAATATATTTTTAACACATTAACATGTTCAAGATGGAGCAAACCATATTTATACAGGAACTATTTAATCCATGTTTAAATATTACAAACCTTACAATTCTAAAAACCACTAAAATGTTATCAATGTTATCTCTACCTTCACCATATTCTATAATGATACAGCACAAACAAACTTTTTATTCCTTCCTCACATGAAACTTTACTCAAGGTTTAGACTTAAGTGACATTCGTGTGTGTGCACGTGTGAAGGTGTGTGTGTGTGTCATATGGAGGGCATGGCCATGACAGTGAAGTGACAGCACTAGGGACGCAGCAGTGTGATCTCTCATTATCCGGCGCTTCACCTGACATAGAGCAGAGGGATTTTCTTTTCTGCAGCAGTTTGATTGTAAGTGATGTGCCCTCGTTCTTCATCTATCCATGAACCATCTGTGCATTTTCTGTTCTCCTGAGACTTCTTACTGTACTGTAAATGCTTTAGACTGATTTGGACTAGTGTTTTTGCTGTAAGGCTTAAGCAGTGAAAACGTGTTACCTATGAATACAGAAAGGATTTATACGTTTATCTAGCATTGTATGTTTTGGGGGGGTTCTTATTTATCCAGATAATTGGAATGGATATTCTAGCTATAACTGCCATGATTGGTCCTTTAAAGATTTTGTGTATTGTAAATAGTGACGTAATATTTTTTATAAAGAAAAACACGGCATTCTAAATGACTCTATTAACCCTATTTTGTGATATTACATGATATTATAATATGTTGTATAAATAAGATTTTCCACATCCTATTTTTTTAAGATCGCCTCCTGAGTAGGCTCATTCAGCTGATCATACTTTCAGTTGTCAGTGAGCCCCTTCATATTGTCTGCCTGCCTGTCTGCAACGTCCATCTTGTATTTAATCCTCGACATCACGTCTGTTGCAGCGGAAGTTATCAGTCTCCCAGCCTGAAGTCTTTCCTCATTCGAACACATTAAGTGTCAGTGTGCATGCACAGAATTTTGGATGATGGCCTAGCAGCTATCACTAAAATCAAGCTTAAAATATAGACTTGTTTGACTTATTTCATAACAATTACTCATGTCAAGGCTTAAATACAAGATTACAGAAGAAGACATTACAGATGCATGACAATTGAGCTACATTAACAAGGACTTATATTTTAGTCTATAACTCTAAAAAAGAACAGATTACTCAGAAAATAATCCAAACCCTTAGTCGACACGAGGGTGAATAGAATATAAGTGAATTTTGGGTGAACTATCACTTTAATTATTTATTCACAAGGTTAGAAAAAAATGCTGCGTATGTTTACTTTTTGCAAATAAATAGCTCCTAAATCTTCAAGAAACAATACACTTTCACAGCCAATTTTTTGTCCCAACAAATTGAACCAATTTAAGCTTTTTGCTACTCGTATCTTTCTTTTCTCTATATGATTTAAACACTATAATTCTAGTATGATATTGTTGAATCATCTTCCTCTGCATATTATTTCTTCTGCCTGTCTGTCTTTCTCCTGCACCTTCTGCTAGAACGCCTTCTAAACGCTGCTAGAGCCTGTAAAAATCTTTAGGTTAGCAGCATCTTAGGTGAAGAAAGTAGGCTTGTAGTGCTTAGCATTTTCTTATCTAGCATTTCTTTACAAATCACTGTGCTGCCAGTCAAACATGTTTAATGGAAAAAAGTATCTTTTGTTTGAAACTTATTTATAAATCCATCGCTAGGAATATATCAAAAAATTCAGTCTCTTTTCATAAAATCTACCGACAGACTCACTGGATTAGTGGGAAACTGATGAAAATGTGAGCTGGATAATGATAGTGAGAACTGAAAAGTGTCATCACTTTCATTCTGCTCTTCCAGCTCACTGGGCAGCAGGATCTGGCTGGATTAATTTTCAAGAAGATATCTCTTTTCCATGTCTAAGCTTTTAACAACTCAAGAACTTCAAATCAGTTCACGTTCAGGTCATTGAGTCTAAAATTAAACACAATTAGTTCAGCCTTGCTCATCGCATGTCTGTGTTGGGCTCTCGGCATTGGTTCTCATCTGTCATGCTACAATCTTTCCTCCCTCATTCTCTTCTGCCCTTTCTTTCACTTGCCTTTTCACGCTTCTGCTGAGTTTCAGTTTAAGTTGTATAATTAGCTACTTAATTTCTCAAACCCTGACTTGTGAGCATTTGACTATTAACTGAATACTTCTTAATGATCCATTCAGAACTATCTTCAGAGACTTTGCACTTGAGCCGCTCACGTACATCCACCTCCTTCATTTGGATGTTGAGCTTGAGTGATGCTGACAGATGGATGGAGGAACAAATCAACATTTGTTCATTTGTCCTTCCATCTGTGCCTCGCTCGCGGTATCACAGCTACTGATCATATTTTAGACTAAAGTGGGTGTAACGATGCATCAAGCCATTTAAGAAATTTGAGCTCATCATTCTGGATGTTTATGAGTCACCGTCACTTGTATATTATGGTTAAACCACTATCTATTCTAAATTTAAATGTCAGCCTGAGGGGTAATAAAAAGGTTCTTAAACTCAGTTTAAAAGTGAAAGTGAACACACGACCACAATAAAATTAAGTCTCCCAGGATGTTTTGTGAGGCTTTCTCTTGCTGCTTTTTGTGTGGGCGTAAACCCCAGAACTAGTGGGCAAAAATGTTAGTGATCCTTCCATACTTTTGATACAAACACTGTTTTACTTTTTTTTGAGGCACTAAACAAAATAGAGATACAGATGGATAAGTGAGAGAAGAGCGGAGAGTATAGATTAGGCCAACAGAGGGTGATGAAGAGAAATCTCTAAACCTTGACATTGTTGTCCGAATTAGAATCAAAGTTAAAGAGAATTAAGCGACTTCATGATTATGTCAGAACACCAGCCTGGAGCGCTGGAAGAGATGGAGTAGAAGGTCTGGTTTTAAACGGAACAGGTGATAAAGATAGTGCAGGAAAGAAGGATACAGAAAGAGCTCTGTGTTTAAAAGCTCCTGCTTCAGCAATCTAAGCCTATAACAAGATGACAAAAGGGCTGGTTCAGGCAGAGCCCAACTATAGGAAAAAAGAAAAGTTTCAAGAACTCCGGACTGAAGTAGTTGATTTAACAGCAAATATAATAAAAAATAATAAAAAAAAACGATAAAAAACTGAAGACCCTGGCTCCATATCTACATTTATAGATTTGCGGTATAACTAATAGATCGCAGTTTAAGGATAGCAACACCCTAAGCATTTAAAGTGAATGTAGAGAAAATGACAACACTTGGAATAGGGGAACAAAAGTGTTTGGGGTGTTAATGTTATTCTCAGCTCAAATGTCTGGCGACACCTGCAGTATCAACCACTCAAGTTGAAAAACCTAAACTTTTGAAGCAAGTCAAAGCGTATTTACTAATCAGAGCCCGAGTAGCAAGGAGAGAATTGATCAACCAGAAAAAAGAAGACAGAATGGAACTTGTTCGAGATTGTACGTCTGAAGACCCATCGCCTAGCAAATTGTACTTGACTGCTCTCGACCAATAGATAGACATAGACATAAAGCCAACTATTATTGAGTATTATTTCTAAACCTGTTTAAATAATAACAATACATTTTATTTTACTTTTCAAAACTTTCAAGTTTGCTTAAAATAACTAAATGTATATTACCAAAAGTGTCAACATGGTATACTTCAGGCAACTCCGTCATATGCACTTTTTCCTGCGTACCCTTTTAACAGGACAATTATAATTACCCACTAGTATTTAGAAGTTATTTTTTGTCACCAACCAATATTTATGAGAGTTCCTGTTAAACTATTTCTCTTCCAAATTCAAGACTTTTGCCCTTTGTCTTTCAGAGTGTTACCTGTCATGCCGGCAATTGTCAATCTCCTTTTTAACCTGGTCTCCACCAACACCACTATCTCCTTCGATGTGGTTCTACCCTCTGTCAGCCTGGTGTCTCTCCTGGTGGGCATCGGTGGGCACCTACTTCTGTGGCTGGTACTCTTGAGGAATCCTCGGAGCCGCTGCAAACCAAGCTCCATCCTCCTGCTAAACCTCAGCTTGGCCGACCTGGGCGCCCTACTCACCTTGCCCTGCGTGCTTCTGAGTGCCAGCTTCCAGAACTGGCAGCTTGGAGGTGGTACCTGTGTACTTCTTGGGTTTATGACTTCTGTAACGGTCGGTGTGGAGATTTTCAGTCTGGCAGCTTTGTCCGTGCTACGATATCGCATTGTTGCCCCGCGCTCTAGACCACCTGCCAGCCTGTCCCAGGTGTAAGTACCTCCTTTGTATCTCTTTGGTCTCTTTTTATTGAGAGAATGACTCATTGGTATCACCATTTTATAGTAGTATTATTAAATAATACCTGATTAGATATTGGCTGTAGCACGCTACTGCAAGATAGCAAAGATGGATTCTGAAGAGCAACATGATGCTACAATTTAAACTGAAAAAAAATGCATTGTATGGTGTTAAACCCATTGCGATAGCCAGTAGAGAGCGCCTCACACATTCGTACAACCACAACTACAAAAGACGTCTAGGTATATCAGCTCTAAAAGTTAAATCATGAATTAAGATGAGCCTACATTACAAGAAAACAATGGTGCGTTAATCATAATTTCCATGATTTGTAGCATGCTTGTCATACGGTCGACAGGACCACTAGAGTTCATTTTCTGCAGAATAAATATTTAGCTGGTTTTTCAAAGAACGTGCAACGGAGCTCATTAAGTTTGGCTCATATTTTTGAGAACCAATCTCCAGGGCATTAACATAATATTTTAAAATATGAATACATTTCCATTATTTCCATCTGCTCACTAAATAGGTTTAAAAGACAGCTGGAGTGGAAATGTGTTTGTAAACATCTTAAGGTCAAAAACTAGCATGCTAAGATGAATACAAGACTTGAAAGTCGATTAATTTGGATCATACGTAGGTCAATCTAGAACACAAATGACATAGCTTCAGCCAGAAGTGACTGCTAGCTTCATACAACAACAAAAAAAGGACACTATGGAAAGTTAAAGAACCAAAAAAAATGCAGCAGATCGAAAAGTTGCTTTTAATGCACTGGTAAATAAATCAAGTAAAACTATATTATTTGTGAATTTTCATTCTGACTTCTTTAGTTTCACCTCATGTTTTAATTGTAATTGTTGCTCACTGATAAAACCTAGAATTTCATTTTAGTTTTTTTCTATGTGTATGGAACTTGTGTGTATGAAATGTAAAAATCAATAAGATCTATCGAAAAAAAAAACAGCTTCTGGAAATGGAGACTTCCTCTATTGATGACGTTGTGTGACAAACCTTCATTCTTGACTAATCACAGCCGAATAAGTGTGGTTATGGTAAAAAACATTTTAGCTCAAGAAAAACGCAGCGTTTTTAGTGGGCATGACTTAAATGCATTTTTAAATAACTTTATTAAGAGAGTTTTGTACAAACAGACATATACTGATGAGAACAATATAAATTTAAGAGATACTTAAATCTACCAGTTCATGCAGTGGAAGGATTTGCAAAAAGTAAAAGATCAGAGTCAGCGAGATAGCCTGAGTGTTGAAGAATCAATACACAGATTATTAGTTTATTGAGCAACAAACAATAACGGACCGCATGAATATCGTGGATGATTAACCGGATGAGGATAAAAGATAAATTAAATGTCATTGAGAACTTACATGAACACTTAAATGGTAAGGATTTAATCATCTTCAGTCAAACAGTGGCAATAACGTATTGGTCACAGTTCAGGTTTATAGTGGTATCCTTGGGTACATCCTGCTGGGAGCTCCATTCCTGGAACCAGAGGTTACCATCTGTTTTGCTTAAAGTTCTTTCCTGGTTATAACCAAAACAGACAAACAGCTACAATGGAATATGTGCCATTGACATTTTCAGATTTATTTTTCTAATGTTATTATTTCACTGCTATGATTTTTGCCTTTTTTTCTTAATTAATTTTCTTGCCCCTTCATGGCATCTACGCTTGTGAAGTCGATTGGCGATACGAACCGCGAGAGAAACAATGTCGTCTAGGGAATCGGGCTTGTCCCAGGTCGAGAGTTGATAAAGAATTTGTGTCACTTAGGCTAGAAGTGAACGTGGATTTCAGAGCGGGTTCATTCCAACCACACTCCAAAGCTGCCACTGGAAACTCTATGCTGAACTGTGCAACGGAAGAAGACCCCTTTAGATTTTAGACACTCAGGCCTGGATTTCCATACCGAAGTCGCCCAAGCACTAGCCTTCCCCCTGAGCATACGGTTCACAAGCTAACAAAGGAATAATCAAGTGATCCGTTACAGAAGAGGATGAAGAAGGACCTGAAGCGATTGCAGTAAGGGCTACATTCATTCAGTAACCTCTTGCAAAACATTTTCAAGAGCGGCAATCCTAGAACCCTGGGTTGCTAGAGGTCGTTGACTTTTATCGTCTCCAGCTGGGTTCATGATGGACAACAGGTTCTGTTATGATTTATTAAACATAAGACCCAAGTGCGGAAGGAGATAAAGAACAGTGGCAAGGTAACGATAAAAATACACAGTTTAATCACAATGTATAAACAACAAATGTCCACAAGATAAAAATAGTGTTTAATAGTCTGTTTTCTCAATTCATAAACAAAGGCCTGTGAAGTCTATCAAAATGTCCAAGAGAAAGCGATAGACAGTTCAGGGCAAGCGTGGCTGCAAGGCAAGTGATCCATTAGGTGAGAGGAGAGAAACAAAATTAGTAGGCAACTGACCTAAGGAAAACAAAAACCGCTGACTCAAAAGGCAGTCAGGACAACAAGCGAGGTACGAGTACAGAGTAAGTTATCCAGAATGTCGGGCAGGAGCAAGATTACCAAGGTATCAGAAGTAATCTGTTGACGCTGACTGTTGGGTGTGCCTTGGCTTTATCCCTGGTGGTTGATTGCCCGATTGTCAGCAGCTGTAGATCTCACGGAACACAGGTCTAGGAACTGTCAAGAGAGAGAGAGAGAAGGGAAGTAACAGGAAACACTTATACAAAGTAAATGAAACATCCTTATCCATCAGTATATGTCTATTTGTACAAAACTCTTTAAATTAAATATTTTCACGGGAAAATGTTCTTAAGCCCTGCCTGATGAAAAGCCTTTTTTTTCTAGACACTGTGTGATTGGACAAGTTTGAGGCCGCATAATAGTCCACCTCCAAGGGACTTGTTGTATGAATAAAGCAAGGCGTGATTACAGCTGCCTGGAGGAGGAGTAAGGTCTGTTATTTAACATAATGGGCCCCCACTTTTTAAAGTAATAGCTTCAAAACGGAACATCATCATGAAGGGAAAGACTTTTACAGTATTACAGTAACCTTTTTGTCAAATAAAAGACAAACTAATAGAAGAAACTGTCTATTTTTCATGCACCATTGAAAAAATGATATTTTCATAAAAAAAAAAATTCAGAGTCAGAATGACAAACTTTTATTGCCTGTGTTGTAAACTAAATATAGGCTGGAGGAGGAGCAAAGCCCATTATTATGTCATTAAGGGCTACAAAAAGTAATAACTTGAAAATGGAGCATCATTCTGATGAGGACCTCACTGCAGTTTGTAGAAGAGGAAAATGTAACTTTTAAACTTGAAGGTTCAATTTTGACATTTGTTGCCAATTAAAAAAAGTGATTTTAAATTTGCGCTGTCCTAAAAATGTAGTCTTGGTAAACTATAATTTTTTTTCAGCTTACATAGAAAATATATATTTCTCAACAGGTCAGTCAGTTACAGTACATTTTTATAAATAATTTTGATAACAAAACATTTCGTATTACTTTACTTTTATTTTGTGTTTTGCATTGTTGAATTGATTATAATAAGAATAATAATAATGATCATGATTTATTATTATAATGTTTAAATGGCTTCTCTCTTCAGAGATGTTAAATAACAAGCTCTTTGGCAAAAACTTGTCCTTGTGATTTTACTGCATTGGTCAAAGAAAGTTATATCTTTCAACAAGGTTTTAAGGAATAAGCCTTATTTTTGCTTTGATTTGACAATTGATTTGTATTTTAGTCATAAAAAGCTTTTGAAATTTGCGAAAGATGTATTTTTATGGAATAAAGTAATTCAGAACCGAGACTGCATGCCACACTGCTAAGGGAGGCTTTGCTGCCATCAGGATAAGCCGTATATAGAGTTTTGTTCATGCTTAGGCAACATGTTGGGGGGAAATGTGCTTAACTGCTTTTCTTCACTCCAGGTTGTGCACTGTGGTTGGCATATGGCTGGTCTCTGTGACGATGGCTCTACCTAAAGTCACCTACATCAACTTCGATGTTGGTTGCACATGGTCTGGTGGAAGAGAGGAGTGGCTCCTCTTTCTCGTTCCTGCCCTGCTGGTGTACTATGTGGCGCCCCTCCTTTGTATTGCCATCAACTGTGGCCTCATCATCTCCCACCTCCACCGCTGCAGGACCACACTGGCTGCACATCGACGCAACAAGAAAGCTACAGCACTTCTCATTGGTTCCACATTGGTCTTTGCCATCAGCTGGTTGCCGTATTACACTCTTGAATTTGTCAATGTGATGTGCTCATCCGTAAGCTCTGTGGCTTTTCCCACCAACGGATTGGGACGAGGACTACACTCAACTATGACACCGCCCTCAATCACCCTGCCTTGGTCCAACATGGACACAGAAGCAGAAGTGTCTTTAATATGGGAGCTTTCATCCTTTACTGCAATATTGTTGGTGTGTCTAGCACCTTGTTGGAACCCTCCACTATATTTCCTATTGTCACGTCCTGCAGTGCGCCAGCTCCGTTCACTCGTACCTTCTGTTTTTCAGAAGAATCTTGGGAAAAAACCTTCTAATTGGTGGCGTATTTCTCCTGCACCTCCTTGTCACCTGCCACACCCACCAGCCCCTACATCTCAGCACAGTTTGGCACAAGAGTAGTTTAAAACATCCACAAAGCCACATTCTCTTACAAAGATGCCATGAGATTTAATTTACATGTACCTAGAACACTCGAATTGCTTTAGCTTCATAAGTCACCACATGCGTACTTATATTATCTCTGCTTGCATGCAAGCAAAAATATCAGTTATGCTTTTCCTAAGTCCTAAAGAAAAAGTCAAAAGATATGACTGCATAATAAAAAGAATCTATTATGTGCCATAAAGCCAACCAACATATAAGCTTGACAGATTGCTAGAGACACTAGGCAACATACTGTCTGAAGTCTGCTAGTCCAAAGCATCGTGGAGAGCCACAGGCCAAGGAAAATGTGAGGGAATAATTTGCTGTAAAATATTCTTGGTTCTCTGTTTACGATAAGCAGATAATCGTTTGAAAATCGGGGTCACTGAACTTCAAATTTCAGACTCCCCACATGATGCCGTAACTCACCCTGCAGGATGCCTCCACCGCATGAGTTAAGCAGATGAAGCCCACATAAACATAATACTTTATGCACCCACGAAAAACCTTGGACTCCATATTATTATGTTCAGAACCCCACATAATATTTAAAGTCAGAAGTGAAAGCCTAAGATATGATCTTTTCCTCTCAGATGTACAGTGACGCACTACATTGTATCTATGTATGTATCATCTTTGATCTGAGGAGTCTTTGATTTTTTATTTACAAAGTTCTCATTCAGCACTGTGGCCTGGCTGAGGCAGAACCATAATTCTATTGAGTGGTCCATTCCTCCTCATCTCAGCAAGAGTGATTTAATGAACTTCTTCAATGGTAAATCGTAACTATTAGATGAAAGATTCAATACTTGCTAGTGTCCTCTGCTACAAATGTTAAAGCTTTACTAGACATACATACTAATATATACTGATTCATATTTGAAATAATTTCTACCAGTTAGTCCTTGACAATTGTCTTTTGTGCTTCAGTCTGGTTTTAGGGAAGACCACAGCACAGAGACCACCTCTGATCAGGGGCGGTGTTTCAGTATTTGTGCTTCTGGACCTCAGTGCTGCATTTGACACTGTTGACCACCAAATTCTTCTACAAAGACTAGAAAACCAAATAGGTATAAGTGGAACTTCTTTAAACTGCTTTAAATCTGTTTTATCGACACACGCTTCAGCTGTGGTGTCCCACAATGTTCTGTTCTTGGCCCGATTCTATTCACTATAAAAGTTTAAATGTTTTGCTGATGAAAACTTACTATTTAATTGACATATAAAAAAATCTCAAAAATCTTCTTTTAATCTTAATATCAATTGTCAAAACACAGGCATTTCCTTCCCTTGGAATTTGTTAATCCTAAGAGAAATCTTAAAACTTTACTTTTTAATAAAGCCTATATTAAGGACTGACTCAGGCTCTGGCTGAACAAGGCCTTTTTTTTCTTAAGCTGCCACCACTGCTGGATCTAGGATCTCCTCCAAAACAATGTCAACAGATTCAAGATTCTTCACCATGATCCTCCTCGGACCCTGTAGTCAAAATTAAATTAAATAGTTGGCCAAGTTAAGAATTGTATTTTAACATAAAGGTGCATCATGTAAGATGTAGCACTGGGAATTGTATTAAGTGGCTTTAATCAGAGAGTAGAACATCAACTCCCAAGCTTGAGATTAATTTCCTCGTTCAACTTTTGCTCATTCACTCACTCAATCATGTTAATGCTTACTTAGATTTTTGCCCTCCCGGTTTCTGCCTGCGTGACTAAAGACTATTATCTAAAGCTTGCAGTTTTGTTCTGTTAGCTATTTGTCATATTTAATGTCCTCATTAAATAATATGTTTTTTAAATCGGTAAATTTTCAAATCTTGTTCAAGTTGAGAAAAATAATTTAACATATTGGAACACTTCAAGAAAATGGTCATGTCTGCTTCTCTTACGGTTTCATTTTGTTTTTGTCTTTCCAGTTTTATGTTTTGTTCTTTCTTTTGACAGACGCAGGCAGGCTCTCACGGCTGGGGATGATTGAATGATTGAGTAGCGCGTTATTCATGTTGATAAGGAGTATCTCTACCAGAAGAAGAATCCACCAGTGTGTCTTGACAAGATTTGGCTTCACCCCGTTTTAACTCGACATAAGACTTAGTTTAATTTTTTCTTTTGACTTGTAGTGATTACAGCCCTTAGAAAAAGGTTTACTTTCAGAACATCTAAGTTCTGGTCGATTTAACTTTGAAATTTCTTCTAGGTCAGAATACCTGAAGTTGGCGCACCACCTTTGAGTCTTAGTCATTAGATTTATGTGGATAATAATTAATTAATTGGCTTTATTAATTAATTATGAAACACTAGTTTGAATCAATCTCATTAACTAAAGTCACTACTTGTTGTCATGTATAATGTTTTTTACTGAAAAAGAGGCTCTTGAATTGATTATACAAAAATCTGAAAAAAAAGGAAACTGACGTACTTTTTATAGGATTTATTTAAAGAAAGAAAAAAAGAACAGTTAAGAAAAATGTAATGTAATGATGATGATTGCTTTGATATCATGGAAGGAACGATATTAATTAATCAGGAAGTAACTGACTTGAAGGCTTTGATAAGTGTCAACTCTGGGAACACAACTTATTTTAAGCTAATTTTGCTACCTTAGATCAATTTGAAAAATCCCAACACATCAATCAATGCAATAGTGACAATGTTAAAATTTCTTACAGAGCTGAGGAGAGTTCAAACATGAAGCTGACCTGAGGTATGTAAAGTTCTTATGGTCATTGAAAATCACAAAGTGAACCCTCTAAACCCTCCACCCAGTGCCTGTGCTCAACTAGTGCAGCCACCACCACCAGCAGCTCCCTGTTGCTGACGTCGTAGTTGGCCTCCGCCTGAGTCAGCTTCCTCAAGAAGAAGGCACAGGGGTGTAGAAAAGCACCAACACTGTAGCCTGAAGCGACGACCTCCACCAGGAACTTTGTCCAGAGGACGAAGGATTGGAGCGTCAGACTCAGCCGACAAAGTTGTTTCTATGCGGTGTCCGCCTCAGAAATCCAGTGAAATGTCTTAATATAACCAGGGATAAAACGTTTATAAAAGTTTAACCGGGGACCAGGCACAATAGGACAAGAGTCTGGACAGTGGTGGTGTGATTATTTAAAAAGAGTGTGGGGGAAAATAAAACCTTAATAGAATGAGTTTTTGACGTCATTCTACCAGAGTGCCGGCTGCAGGAGGAACACGAGCAACCTTGGGGCGAACAGGACGGACATGCCTTACCTGACCCTCAGCACCACAGTATAAATTCAAACCCTGTGATAAACGGTACCTGTGTTCGTCTGTAGTGACACCTGTTCCTTCTCGTCTGCGTGGGTTCTTTGGGAGGATCAGAGGAAACAACAGGAGTAAATGGAGGATAAACCAATGGTGGAGACAATGACTCACACAGGGGTGTCTGAGGAGACTGTTTTGCTCAAGACATTACTTTATGCCGGTGCGTTTTCAGGTTGGGAGCCAAGTGTGTTTTTGAATTTTTGTATGTCTCTGTGTGCCCTGTGACAGTTTGGCATCCTGTTCAGGGTGTCCTCCACGTCTTATGAATGAAAAATGAAAATAACATTCTCTTCAACTGCCTTTCACATGACTTTTATTTTTGTCTGAGGCTCAATCTTTACTCTTAAAAATCTTCAAACGTTTGTGTATGCCTTTAAAATATACATTGATAAAATCAATACACATATACAAATAATTCAAATATTTTAATCCAGGGTTGAATTTAATGTTTCTGATTTAGTGACGGACAGAGCAAAAGCTTTGAACATATAGATTTTTTTTATATTAAGCACATGAAGCTCTTTAGAGCCTGTCATGTTAGATTAATTTTAAGTTGAATAGTAATTTTGTCCCATTTTTGTCAGATTTCAGGAGGTAAAATTGTTTGTATTTGAATTTTTCAAAGCCAAGTATTATAGACCACAGACTAAAATCTAGTGCTTTAGTCAGCGAGACGCTGTCAACGCCTCGGATTATAACATCACCACAGTTGGATCCTCCTCGTAGTTGCTTGTGATTCCATGATGAGTTTCAGGTAAATTATAGGTAAAAGAATAGGCCTGCAGTCTCTGTTTCCATCTGCTGTTTTTACAAGGAAGTGCACCCAGTTTCTATACAATAAGACATTTATTTTACCACGGGATATACTTGATTTACTCGGGAATTGAACCAATGATCTAGTAGTAATGTGTGCATTATAAGATAAGTTGTTTTGGGAAATAAAATCAGAAGCAAACATTTACAAAATAGATATTTACAACTTGAGAGTTTGTTTTGAGAATTTCATGTTTCTGTTACGATAAAGAAAAAAAAGTTTTGATAGTGTTTGATAACTACTAATTGATTGTGTTCTATGCATATCTATTTGCCAATCTGAACAAGTCATTTTGATATATCTTTAGATTAAAAGCTAAATGATCATTGACAAGAGATAAAAAAAATGTGTATAAGAACCCCGTGAGATTCCTCCGCTTCCTAGTATGTTCTTTTACCCAGTAGTTCTCTCCTGGTTGAGCTGCTTTGTCTGAGAAGTGTGAGAATCACAATAAAATGAACGTATTGCCAAACACTTTTGAACGTATTAACAAAAACGTTCAAACATACTGTCGTATTGTCATTAAAAGGAGGTTAAAGTGTTCATTCAATGATATCATAGCGGGGAAATAGGGGTGCGATCTCTCACCTAGTGGATCATGGGTAGTCTCGCACAATGTATATAAATATCCGTGCTCCATGTGACATGTTCTCTCGGATCTCGGGGTGGGTTTCCTGCCTCATGTCACATGGAAGACCCCTACTTGAACATGTTTGAGGTGGAGTAAGATTATGTCTCATCAGCAGCCGATGGAGGTCCCTCATCTGCAACGCCCCAACTCTCGCGACCGGCCAACTTCAGCGTTCCCTTAAAACTACCAGAGTTTTGGCGCAGCGATCCTGCTCCTGCTCTTGACCAGAAGTCCACGTCAACCGGTGGAAAATACACCGTACTGAAGTAGCTTCTTCTAAGACTGGCTACACAGCATTTTTCGTTTTTTGCTCGAAGGCCATGCATTTACTCGACCATAAACCGTTGACATTTGCAATGGCTAAAGTGACTGAGCCCTGGTCCGCTCGCCAGCAGCGCCACCTGTCTGTGGTCTCAGAGTTCACTACAGACATTCAGCATGTGGCTGGTAAGGCGAACTTGGTGGCGGATTGCCTTTCTCGGGTGCCGGTTTGTCCTGTTCACCTCGAGATTGATTTTTATGGCATGGCTGCCGATCATTCAGGGGAACCTGACATGGCTCTTAGGTCAAGCGGTACTGGTCTCAAGCTGGAGAAAACAGCGGTGCAGGATGGTGGTCCAGCACTCCTGTGCCATTTTACAACTGGCCGCCCCCGACCATAGGTGCCTGTTGCTTGGCGTCGTCACGTTTTCGACTTGGTACACACTCTCTCCTAGCCAGTAGTCCGGGCGTCATTGAAGCTTGTCGGGGGGGGAAGTTTGTCTAGCCGGGCCTGTGTATGGATGCGAAGGGATGGACAGTTACATGCGTGGCATGTCAGCGTGCTTAAGTGCACCAACACACCAGGGCGCCTCTGGAGCCTTTTTAGGTTCTAGCCAGACGCTTGTGCACATTGATCTGGTAGGTCCTCTGCCTCCTGCCCGACGAGGCATTTGTTTCCCCGTCCAAAATAACATCCGATAGAGGTTTGCAGTTTGTTTCCGAGCTATGGTCAGCGCTGGCGAGGTCTCTAGGTGTGCAGCTTCATCATACCACGGCGTTCCACCCTCAGGCTAATGGCATGTGTGAACGTTTCCACCAGTCACTTAAAGCGTTGTTGCGTGCGGCACTCATGGATGCTAACTGGGTGGATCGTTTGTGTTGGGTCAACCGCTCCGTGTTCCTGGGGAGTTTTTTTGCATGAAGGTCCGGCAGCCTTTTGGTTTTCCCGTCGCCCACAATCAGTCTTCAGGCGGTTTTGCTCCGGTGCCGATGCATCATTGTTTTCAAAGTAATTTGTGCCTGCGGAGCACAAACGTTTTGTTTTCGTTCGCCATGAAGCTGACCCTTCAGCCCCCATAGTATGTCCCATTTCGGTGCTCGAAACAGGTCAGAAAAGTTTTGTGCTGGAGATGGGTGGGCGTAGAGAACTGGTGTCTTTGGACCGACCAAAACCAGCCTGTTTTGTGGTAGGGGAGGAAGTCGTGCCACCTTATGTTCCACGTCGTGGATTCCTTTCCAGGGATCCAGGTTTACGTTTTACTGTAGTAACAAAAAATATTAAACTTTTTCATGATATTCTAATTTTTTTTAGATGTACCTGTATGTATACTGTATATATATATATATATATATATTAGATAATATTACAATATTATATATGTATTGACGATCTACATCTAGTTTCTTCGTTCATTAAAACACTGACATCAGCATTTGTTGAAAGCGGATGACATTTATGAGCAGGCAAAAGTGCAGATAAATGTAAAGAGTGCTGTAGACATGAAGCTGCATTTGTAGAGATTAGTATTTTTTTACGTGAAAAAAAAACATCACATTGCCTTGGCTCAACCAGCGTGATTCAAAGGGTCTGATGTCACAGCAGCTGGTAGCTACAGTTCATGCAGTGTGAGGAGCTAGCTAAAGTGCACTGTGAGTTGATTTTAGCCACAACTTCTTAAACTTGTAGAAGATATTTGATGTTCTATAACATTTGGAATGAGGGAAGGAAAGGGACAGCTGAACACAAATGACTGATGAATCCTCAATCATTCAACAAACAAACTTCATCGGTAAAGTCACTTTTATTCATTCAGACTCATTTCATTGAAGCAATTTTAGAAAATAGACTACGTCTTCAATCCTGCAAAATCATTAAAACTGTGGGCGATCCACTAACACACACGTGACCCTGGACATAGCTAAGTGCACAGCAACACGTTTCCTCATTATAACCAAAGCTAAAAGCAAAGTTAGACACACATGTTATCAAATGACATCACAAAAGAAAAGCAGACAGTTGTGTGGAGAAGGTTAGTGCAGACTCAAGATTGTAGTGACACCTCTATTAGAATAAATAAGGTAGAGATGTCTTAAAGATTGTCATTTAAAAGAGGGCTCATGTAGAAGGGAGGACATTAACACACTGATTTCTAACTAAGGGACACGAAGAAGGTCAGCAACACTGCCTGAGTATTAACCCCAATCAAGTGCAATTTGTTACAAATAAAATCATACCACACATGCATCCTCAGACTGTCACACAAATAAGAAAGAAAGAAGAGTTAGAAGCTGGTCTCAGTCCAATCCTCTGCGATGTGGGCTCTGCTGGCAGCAGAACTCTGTGCAGGTGGGTTGTAATGTCATAAAGCGTCTCTGTTACCGAGCTGTGGGCTCTCCAAACCTGATTCGACAAACACAAACATGGTGTCAGCAGGACAGAAACTGGAGCATGATTACACTCACAATTGTATTTTAATTGCTCCCCTGAAATGTTAGCGCGCTTTATGGAAACAAATTAGACATTTAAAAATGCAGATCCCTTTAAATGTGGCCGAAGTCTCCAAACAAAATCTGTTTGGAGCATCAGATGAGTCACAAACTTGTACAGTTGGTGCATTTAATGAAATAAATGAGTTAAAAAAACTCTTTAAATTGTGGACATGAGTATTTTAAAGACAATATATACTGTATATATATATTGATTATTTTCTAAAATGTACCATTACCATTATTTGTATACATTAAAAAAAATGTGATGAAACATATATAATTCATACCAAGTACAGATTTCAAGAACTTCAGATCATTTTGCTAATTGCAAAGAGGAACATAGGGGTGCAAAATCATTTGTTCAGCCCCATGCCGATGCAAATAAAGGATCTCGTCTAAGTTCCTGTGCAAGTCCAAGAAGTCAAAGTGAGTACTTCATATGAAAACATGGCCTCTGATCGACCTTTGTAAAGCACAGACTCTCCAGTGGGGGTTGCCCGGGCAACGCTACGTAGTAAAGAGCATTATTGATGAAAAAAATAAAGAGTTCTACTCCAATCAAACTGTAAACAGCATGATTAAAAAAAATAAGCTTTTTTTAATAAAATAATTTAACTTCACAAGATCTTAGGTAAAGTATAATATGTTGAGCAGGAAAAAATATAACTATCTGTTTTTTAACATGATAGCATCTCAGGCTTTAATGGGGAACTAATGTGTCGATTTCAGTGTCTCTTAATTGATCTTGTACCTCTGTTGTACTCACCAGTAGTGATGCATTGATCACCCAGCTGATGCTATTTCATACATACAGCATACAGTTTGATAGACCACTAGATGGCACTCTCAGAGAAAATGTTAGGTTTAATTGAATCAGAGCCAGAGATTACAAAGTAGAGTGCCATCTAGGGGACTTTCATAATTACAACACTGATACAGCGTTATTATGACGACATAATTGGCTTTGCTCTTGTTACCTTTTGTTTGCCGAGATTTCAGACGGGGGAGAGCTTTATAAAGTAATTACTTCAAAACATCATCATGATGAAGAGCTTACTACATCTTGGAGAAGAAAACTTCAATATTTGAAAGATTTGAGCGAAGCAGGAGAGTTGGGTTTTCACATTAGTTGCTCTTTAAAGACTAACATGTGTTCTGCATGATTGACAAAGCAGGGGTCTTCATCTGTAATGGGAGACAGCTGAGTGGTGAATCTGAACTCATGAGTCAGCCTTCTTGCCTGCCGATCACACCATTAACACAAAATAGATGAATAGGAAGTGGATTTACTCAATCAAATGATAGGACAAAGAGCCAGCTGCGTGTTGAAATACAGTCAAATGATGAGGATTTCTATGCCGCTGCATGCAACCTGTGCGGTATGAGGCAACCACATGCAAGGAAAAGCTCTTAATCTTTCAAGCAAAAACTTGGATGGGAGACGGATACATACACCTGGTCCCGGGTACAGAGTAGTCCAGAGATCTGTTTCTGTACTGCCGGAAACTGGGATGTTTCGCATGGACTCTGCGATCTGAAGACCTCTCCAGATCGTAGAGGCTTTCCCGTCCCATGCCTGGTGAAGGGAGAAGCCATGAGAAGGGGCGCAGGTGTGTGGAAGTCAGGCAGGTGAGGATGCAGGGAGAAGCAGTGATGTCGCTTGAATATGCACAATAACCATGATGTCATTGAAATCTTCGACTTCAGTTTCCACTATAATCATTGTTTCTCTGTCCAGCATGACACAATATCTCTGCATTATTACTGCAATATTTAGGGTTTCGTCAATCTCTGTGGTGCAGAGCAACAGGCTGAGTTCTAATGCCTGCTGTGTGAAGAAATGCTTCTACAACCTGCTCTTTTAATCAGGCTCATTGTTTTGAATGATATCTCAAACGCCTAACAATATAACATTCAGCAATGTTTGCTTAATATCTTTTTTAAACAACTGAGCTGAAAAGTGGAATATTAGTATCTCAATATTAAACCTGAAACATTGTTCACATGTGTGAATGGATGCTGTAGTATAGATCCTGCATGTACAAGTAAATACCAGGTTTTCAATATAAATTGTGCAGCATGGACATCCCAGCCACTGATCCACTAACATAAATAAAGGTGAGCAAACAGTGAGATGACATCCAGGCCAAGTGCTCAGCAGGCTAATGACTGACTGAGTACACAGAGTAATCCCACGCTGTGACAGTACCTGTGTCGAAAGAGCTAGACTTCCTTGTCTGCTGAGATGCTGCCGCCACCTCATTGTGGCCCTTTTCCTCTGCGAGTAAAGGAAAGGTGGATTAAAACCTCAATAAAACATTTTGTCAATATCAAACAACAATTGCGAATGAGATGAGACTCAGTTGGAGAGAACATTTCAAAACATAAAACACTTTTCTTGAGCCTCACTATAAAAATCCAATGATGATTTGTTCGGCCTAGTTAGACACAGCATTGTAGAATAAGAAATCAGTGATGGGACATTACTTTTATTTTAGTTTCTAAATAACACACCAGCTCAAGCTAATGTGTGCCTGGTCGAATACCACCTTTACCATCACCTTTTGCCTTCAAAACAGCTTCAGTTCCTCTAGGTACACTTGCACACAGTTTGTGAAGGAACACGGCTAGTAGGTTGTTCCAAACATCTTGGAGAATTAAACATAGATATTCTGTACATGTAGACTTTCACAAATCCTTCTGTCTCTTCATGTAATCCCGGACAGACTCGATGATGTTGAGATCAGGGCTCTGACTAGTCTCAATTCAATTCAATTCAATTTTATTTAAAGTGTCTTATCATAACAAAGTTATCTCAAGACACTATACAGTTGAAGTAAGACTATAGTTGATTAAGGAAAAATAGATCCCAGCAATTAAAGATCTCAAAGCATTTCCATTTTTTACTTTTTTTGAGGGGGCAACACAGTTGAGTGCCTCCCTGTTAGGGAGGAGCTTTTCATCTCGCACATGCGCAGAACATACACTTTTGTCGGCAATCTCTTTGTTGTGTTCCGAGGCAGACCACAAGGGACTGCCCGATAATCCCCGCGGTGTGTCCAGACCTTAAGGGCTTAGGTTCATGGACAAAGTCCAGGTTAAACATAACAAAGGACTGATCACTCAGATGGACATCATGTACAGACACACTAAAAGCTTCAGTTAACAAGTTAAAAGTTCTTTAGCAGATTGAGATGGGATGTCATCAACGTTTAAAGTCTCCAAGAATAAGAACAGATTCTATTTGAATAATGGAAGATAAAAAGTCACTAACGTCCTTCAAGAACACTACCCTAGGACCAGGCGGTCGGTAGATTGAAACACAATAGAAAGGTTTTGTAGAACCAACCAAGATCATCTGAGACTCAAATGAAGTGAATCCTGTGTCTGAATCACTTTGCATGATCAACTACCTCTATTAACTGCAGCCAAACCACCCTCACGACGTCAGGGACGAGGCTTCCCTATAACAGCACAGCCAGCAGGAAAGAGTTCATTAAGATGAATTAACTCTTCCTCTCTCTGCCATTTCTCTGAAGGACACTATAAATCCAACTGTTCTCTAGTAAAGAGATCTTTCAGATATAAAGATTTATTTGCAATGGAGCGAGCATTCAACAGTCGGATGTGCAGCGCTGATGACATCACTGAGGCAGTGACAGCGGAGCACTGCGGGACCTTTCGAAGGCTACTCCAGCGATCACGTGGGTTACAGCTCTCTCCACGATTTCTTGTAGAACATGCCCGGTATCCAACAGAGCAGCAGATATTCTGGAGAGTCCGTGTCGATGACAAATGGAGAAGGAAACGCTCGATCATAACTATCCTGTGTGTAAAAGTCCTCCAACCAATTTCTGATGCTAAACAGAGAATCACATCATACATCTGTAAGGCTTGAGACATATCCTTTGAGAGATGAGCATAATATCAGAATAAATAGTTGTGAATAGCACTCAATAGCAGAAGCCGACTTCAAGTGCTGCGATCACTGGCAACGCCGGAAGCGGAAATAAAACTATTACACCTGCTTCGCTATGAAGCTTTTTTGGTACATTCTGCCCCTTTAGTTAATATGCTAAAGGTGACCAACTGCTACTCTTCCTTTTGTTTTTCTTTTTCCTCTAAAACCTCTTGCATGTGTCCCCTCAGTTGGAGGAAACCGGAGTGCATGGAAGACTTCAAAATCAAACCAGGTTCAAACTGGTACCAGGTTAACCCAGATTGCTTTTAAACTGGAAGATGTCGAGCTGTGAGGCTTCAGCATTAACCACTACTTCTCTGCCCTGATTGTAATTCATACATTCATTTTTCAATTATTCTAAGACCCAAGAAGAACTAATGTGGTTAACTGTTGCAGGGTGATGTAAAAGGCAAGGACAGAGATCAGTTGATTTCATCCAGGTGTTCCTCAACAAGCACAACATTTTTCGTATCAAATGTAATCTAGTTACCAAGACTGCTGGCAGGATCTGGTGTTTCCAGACTGGATTTGGCAGACGGGCTCTTCCTATCCATGGCCACCTCGTCATAGATCACAAGCTCACCGGGCGACATAATCCTGTCCATCTCTCCATCTCCCATAGGACTGGCTGGTGAGCTTTTCAGAGAAGTTCTGGTGTTTTGTGGAGAAGTCATCAGTTCTAGACTGGGCTGAAGGTGGAGATGTCAGTGATGAGAGGATACACATCTTTAACGTTTGTATAGCCATATAAACACCTTGGTGGGGATAAGAGGACGCTGCCCCTCTGGTCCTCGAGCTACTTTTTTATCGTCACTCTTCCATTCACTCTGGTCCTTCTCTACTTCCAGACGTCCGGCTTCTTCTGCAACAACAAACCACATAAATATAGAGATTTGTCAGTAGTCAGACAACCTCAAAGAATTCCAGGTTAATCACAAACAATTTAATATTTTTGGAGTATCATGTGTTTAATCCACAATTGATTTAATGTCAAACCAAAATAGCTGTGCTGATGGTTTTATAAAACATGATTTGGGCCACGTGAAACTTAAATAATTTAGAAATACACACCGGTAACCAATGGAACCAAAATATATAATGTATGTCCTGAGTGCCCTGTGGAGGCTTAATCAAATGTTTTTTATTATAAAAGTTAAGGTTAAAATTTCAGATAATGGAACACTTCCATGTCTACTAGTAATGAACAAGCTTATATGCAGCCAATATACATATGAACAAGTACCCTATGTATTACTAATGTGTTTCTTAATCTGAATTGTTACAATGATTTCAAACATTTCCGTGCACTGTTGCGGGGAATTTCTATAGAAGCAGTTTATCAAGTGACTGCTTTAGGCTGGCTACAGGAATACAGTAGACACAGACACCTGCAGACCAAAAAAATGATGACGGATGAAGTAATTGATTTTACGATCATATCTTATACAGTCTATAGTTGACATGATTGTTGCACAGAAAACATGGAAAATGTTCAAGACAATCACATGAGAGGTGGAACCTACCAGTAAAATAATCCCCGTTTATTGTCCGACTTCAAACTGTTATCATCACTAACTATAATATGGTATGAAAAAAATTGATCATTTCACAACAGAAATGAATAGCAGTGAAGAAACCAACTGGAATAAATGGAAGAAATACAAAAAGTAGTTAAAAAAAAATAGATAAAATAAAAATAAATAAAAATTCTAATATAAAATGATAGGGAAATTGTTAATTGCAGAATCGTTTTTTTCATTTTTACTAAGTTATTATCAGCAAATAAATGATAGCTGAGCCGCCATTTCATTCGAGTCCTTCCTTCTTTAAAAGACCAGACAACGCTACCATCCGTACAAGCTCTGGGCTACTGTGACTGCTGCCCCTAGACATATTTTTAAGAGGGGATTTAGAGTCAATTAGAAAAATATTATAAACTCTGTGCTGTATGCAGGATACACAGGATACAAAGAATACGCTGACTCAGTCAAACTCCAACCACAGTGCAAAGACAAACCCACCCTAAAGATAATAAACTTTTCTTCTTAAAAGATTCTGCTGCTGAAACAGGTGAGTCTGTTTCTTTTATGTTATCCTTGATGCTAAAGAGTTGCATGTAATGAAAGTAATAATAAAACTCAAACATAAACCCAGAACCTTGGAATATAATGCATTAATCATATTTTCATCAATTGTCCCACAGAAAAAGCTCAATATGACTTTTCTAGTTACACTAAATTGAGTAGAATTTGAAAACAATGACCTTAACACAAGTTTTTAAGATAAAAGAAAGAATTGAAGCACACACACATAATTCATTTGATTCAGAGGAGCCTGACTTGATTTTTATATTCCTAAGCCATCAGGTTAGAGAGATGCACAAAAAAAGTTAGAGTAGTACCTAAACTCTCCTGCAGATGTCGTTGCCTCATTGCCGACAAACTGGGCTTGACATTTTGAGGTGGGGGCTCCGGCCTCACCACACTAGGTGCTCCATCCTCACTGCTGTCCTCCTTCATCTCAATCCGGGAGGCTGTCAGGGCTACTATCCTCTCCTGCCTGCTCGCCTCCATCTGCTTATCCGTCTGTTTTTTGGAGGACACCACATGGCCGTTCGTCCGTGCCACTTCAAGGGTTTCAGAGATGGCCATGGATCCATTGCCATCGTGATCTGAAGCTTTGATATCGCTGGTGCTGCTGCTGTCCGAGTCCTCGATCTCAGCCCCGATGCAGCTGTACACCATGCTGACCAAGTCTGTGGACTGAGAGGTAAAGACACACATGGTTCAAACATTAGGCTGCTCCCTCTTATTGCTGTTTGGCATGAACACTTTCATCAAATTTCCAAGTCAGGGAATGCCTTTGGCTTGATATCTCACGAGGACTGTGCACATGAATCTTTTATTTCCTTCAAATTTTCCCAGATATGTTTAGACTTACTGAGACTTTAGCCAGAATCATTGGTGCTGGATAAAAGAATACTTTAGATCTACATGGCGTAAGAGTCAGCTTTAGCAAAATGGATGAACAGGACTTTTAAAAGAAATGGAATACCTGTCGCTGAATGAGGCATGTGGGGCTGGAGGTTCTCAACCCTTGCACTGGAGCCCCATCGCTGACACAAGGTGATGGCATGGCCATCGTCCCGTTAGCACCAGAAACATCGTCTGCTTTCCCAGCATCCTTTGTGTGCTGTATCATGGAATAGACGTTCTCAGAGGCGCAGCTGAAAGAACACGAGGAAACATCTTTTGTGACGTACTTATTGCAGCAGAGAACGTGTTTCAGAGCCGACATAGCATGGTGTGGAAATTCACTTTTCTTTCTCTTCAATTTTTAACCCCAAAGCTGTTCTTAAGTTAAACAGTAGCAAGTTTCAATCGTTACATATTTCCAGTTGCATTTAAATAATTATCAACTTATTAAACAATATGTTTTTAGAGACTGAAAAGAGAAAATAATAAACTTCATCAGAAACACAAACATGAGAGTCAAATGTGAGGGCCGGAGTTGATCAAAGTTTTTTAAACAACAATACAAAATGCATTTGCAGATCCATGGATTGTTTTAAAACAAGCATAAAAAAATAAGTTTGAAAGAAAACATTTGGAACTTTTCTGAGCGATAACTAGAAAATATTTAAACTCCTTGCATAGGATTTTTTTCTCCTGACTGTGCTGTGCGTAGTGATATTGTGTGTTGAAGCCCATTTCACACCAACATGATTCCAATTTCAAGGCAAAGGTTTGGACTGACAACAGGAGCCGTCAAAACCCCGAACAAGCTACAGTCTGGGTCAGGTTGGTTGTTGCACAAGCAGAGAAACTACAAAGCAGTAGAATCCGGGGATGCTTGATTTAGCTTTTCTACCTTCCCTTTAAGTTCAAACCCATTGATGAGCTGAAGGCTGTTGAGAGCTGGATCACAGTGACAGCAGAAGGTTCAGCTCCTGTGTCAGTGCAATTCCACAGCTACACTTCAGATGTCAGAGGCATATGCCAGACAAAAACAAACAGTTCTGTATCTCAATGTCAACTTTCAGAAACAACCAATGAAGACGTTTTTGTTCATAGCTGTCACAGAATCGGTGTGTTCTTCCTAAAAAAAGTTTTAAAACATGTGGAAATCAAACATGGATTATGTCATTCACAACACTCAAACTCACATTTTTCATACTTTTTATACTTTTTATACATTTTTACGGGCTCATAGAGATGTAACACCCCTGGCTGGATGTTCAGCTAGTCAGAGGGAAGCCATTGCTTTCGGGAAACCTTACACAGTAATGAGTGTGAGACGTAATGTATTCATACACTTGGATTTAAAGAGAAAGATGAACTGCCTTAACCTATTTTTCTTGAAAGCATTATAGACAATTAAATCAAGGTACAAATATATTCAAACAAGATCAACTGATGTGCATCGATGTCAATGTTGACCTTGTTGTTTCTCAACGTAAAAAGATAACTTTAACGAAGCTGTCAAAGCTTTAAAGGAAAACTATGTAACATTCTGACATTATATTTTCTATAATGATCGGTTTGATCATTATTCATGTAGTAGAATTCTCTTGCCGTTGTTTCAATGATGAGCTTTACTAGTGATGGGCGAAGCTGTTTATTTTAGCAACTTGGTTCATTCACCTTCGCTTACAAAATCAAGTCATTTGCAAGCGATTAATAACTGTAGTTCTTCCGTTTAGCCACTAGGTGCCGTCATTCATGGTTTGAGTGTGTAATGGGCACGTGAGCAGTGAGGACTATTTCTCTTCCCAGATCCTGTGGTTATGGTTTTAGGCATGAGCGATTGAAGTATATTCTTCTTTACATGTATGAACAAAAACCAAGGGTGACAGTATATAATAATAATTGTATTTATAAAGCACCTTTCAGATATTCTGTAGTCTTGGAAGGGAATTTATGAAGTTCACTTCAGCTATTCTGACATTTAGAACGACTCTTAAGAAGACGGTGATTTGGTTGCCCCTTTTCAAAATAAAATTACTTTACTTTGAAACCAGAAAAAAAATCGGTATCAACACATGTGAAAAATGAAAGAGTTGTTCAGTCCCAGTCAATTTAAATACTTATAAATACTATTAAAAGTTAATTTTAATGTTGAAAACAACATTTATACAGAATTGGCAACAGTGAAATAGAAAATTTACGACATTGCAGTTACAGTATTGTAACACAAGGGGAGCCAAAAACACAATTTTAAATACGATTGTTTGGGTGTTTAGATTAGATAAAATTTATTGATCCCTCTGGAGGTCTCCTCTGGGAAATTGTTCAAGTTGTTTAAGCCTACCTTTTTTTATTGCAGCAATTTAAAATATATAAATAGTGAGAGCATGCACCCTCTAATGACTTACTCAGAATCCTGGTTAGAGATGGTTGAGTTACGATTTTTTCTGAAGCCAGAAAAGATGGACAGCATACTGCGTCTTTTCTTCCTCCGCAGTGACTGGCCTTGATGGAGGGATGACAGCTGACTGGTAGAAACAGAACAGAACATAGAGAGTTTAAGGGTTAAGCTGAAATACTAGATTGACTTCAATCTTTTGCTGCAACATTCTCTGCAGCATGATAAAGACTAGAATTCACTCAGCAAATATATTTTATTCTTTGCATAAAACCAATTTTACATTACCCAGGATTACAGTGAAATAAGGATGACTCTCTTTAAATTGCAACCAAAATAAAGGTTTGTGAGTTTAGGTGATGCATAAAACATGTCGAGTTCAGCATAACCAATGTAGTCAAAACTGTTTGTTTTGTTTTGGGCTGCATAAGTGGACACAATTCTCTTGCTTTGTTGAAGATCTTTCACCTCAGATCTCATTCTCATATTTCAATCCCACACGTGTCTAAAGTTCCGTCTCATCTAAACATGGCAAAATCAATTCTCCTCGAAACGTAACACAGCTTCAGATTCAAATGACCAACTTCACATCCAGAGCAAACATATGCCTTCATACCCCACCCAGCTTAAACTTCAGGACAAACTGCCATAATTTAGATTCAAAATGTAACCTTTTAACGTTTACAAACAATCTCAAATACATGCCTTAATCTCATTCATAAAAGTGTATGAAAAACTGGGATCTTTAATACAACTGTGACTTATAAACCCTTCATAATAGGATTAAATTATTAAAGTTACAAAAAGATTTAATACAGTGATGATCATTAATCGTTACCATCTGTTATTTTACCACTGTATTAAAATTACTTCCTTTGATGTTAAGATATGCAACTAGTAAGTAAGTAAGTCATTTGTATTTATATAGCGTGAACAAAAATTAGCTTGTGAAAGCTTTAAAATGACTGACATGGAATATTCAAAGAAAATACTGTATATTAGTGAATTGTTTTAATTTACCTTCATCTTTATTCGTTAAAATGTTTAAATATATAGTGAGAGATTTTTTTGCTGCTCCACATTTTACTTTATGTTCTCACTGTGCTTTCCATTTTAATGAATGATAACACATAGTTTATAAGAGACCAATTACAAATGGATGGTTATATTACACAGACTCATCTGCAGCCAACATTAGCGTTGGGCAAGAACACATGCACTGTATATACGGACTAAGGACTGCGACCGTATCCCACCTGTCAGGTAGAACTCTTTTGCTGTAGAAGTCTGGCAGTCCATCCTCAAACATGTTGAGTCCTCCGTTCTCAGAACAGTTCTGCACAGGTAGAGAACAACATAATCACATGAGACAATTACAGACCTTCAAATGTATTTTTCTATGGCAAAACGTCATGGTAACATAAAACATGTAGTCTGTGGCACAATTACATTTATTCCTGGTAAAATGTATAGTCATGACTCTCAAACTAATTAAAACTCTCTTCACTTTACTTAGGAAACTAGGAAACAAGGGCATTTCTCACGTGTTGCATTGACGCAATTACAGTGCTTTGACAGTGGGGGGAGCCAGAAACAAACATGTACAATCTTTCCTACTGCCGCTTGAAAGTACACGAGTGCTACACTAACAGATGGCCTGCTTTATTTTTGATGTACGAATAATTGTTAAAAATGTGCCCTCAGTCAGAGCTTGTGACATTTTTAGATAAGATTAATTAAATTAACCACATCTGGCAGTTATCCTACATTACTGTGTATTTGACTTTGTAACAGTTTCAAAGGAGAAAAAGAGCGTCAACTCAACATACATTGCAAGAACTCTTGAATTAGAAGAATAAGAAAACTGAGATGAGAAAATGTTGTTATTGTTAATATCTGAGATACTTTACTTTTTAGTTTTTGAGCTGATTAAAAACTGCAATATTCCAGTTATATTCTGCTGGTGTCTAAATAATTGAAACAGTTCCTAAATGAATATTGCTTAAATCATAGTTCTGGTTGAGGCTCTCCCTCAAGAACACTGTCCAACTAGCCTTTTTTCTAAAGTAAAATTACATCCATACTTGTTTTTGCATTTAATAAACAGTGTAACACACACTTGCTCTCAGTTAACTAAAACCCTGTAACAGCTCCTTCATTACTATGACATGTATCACTGCAAAGGTCCTTCTTTCCACAATTTGATGAGGAGTTCAGTAGTTATTGAATAGAACTGAATAACCTCGTAACTCTTGATTAGAGAATAGTGAAGTTGTGTACAGCTGGAGCGACTGGAGACGACATGATGGCACAAAGCCCGAGGCATCTCTTTTTAGTTGATGTTAAAGCTTTGGAAAGAAAATAAATCTCAGAGGAGTTCATTTAATAAAAAATGCACATTAAAAAACATTTACAACCATGTCACTGTGAAGAAAATATTGTCAATCAATCATCAAAACAAGGAAGCTGTCGAAACAAATAGGGTCTCGTTTGATGTTAGACACATGGCTTCAGCAACCAGACATGACTTGCAGCCTTGATTTGTAGGTTATGACCAGCAGACAAGTAGAGCGAGATGATCTATCTAAACTGTGGGAAGGGCGGTGGGGTGGGCTGTATGGTGCATCTCTGGACAAAGACTGCCAGAGGTCTACATTACTGTCAGCTGCCAACAAAGAGCCTGAAGTGGCCACTTCACTGTTAGGTCTTCATTAACCAGCACACAGATTCCTAATCTTCAGATGCAAGTGCCCTCTATGTCACAGTAGAGAACCTCTGCAACTGAACCACAGATACATTTAAAGAACAACAGAATTAAGTGTTTTAATGACCAGATTTACAGAATACAAGCATGTCTTTAATGAGTAATCAATAAAAATAAAAATAAATTATAAACTGTATATATATAATACACTTTAATATATATATAATACACTTTAATATTCTCCAATTTACCATTTTACCATAAAAAATAAATCTCATGTTGCTGTTCAATTATTAATCTCTACGTGTGGTAGACGATGACGGTCTTTAACCGGCACACACATCTAAACCGTTTTTGTGTTCCAAAAAGTCAAAAAAGTCAGCAACATAATTTTTAGCAACATTTTATTTAAAGTCACTTGTTTATTTGTGACTAGAGCTCAACACTTGTTTGCAGTTGTATAGTAGATGTTAAAACTGAAGTTCAGCCAATTTGAAAACAACTCACTGCCACCATCAAATAAAGTCTCAAACGAGTAAACAAACAAACAGCGGAGAGATTCTCAGAGCCCCCGGTAGATCTTGGTTCATGACTAACATTTGAGTCACGGCGAGTGCGACAAGTTGCTCCTCAGAAACTTATTTATGGAGCGTGCCACCGGCTGTGTTAACCAGACAAGTTACAAAAGTTTCAACTCAGGCACAGAAGATAAGAGAAGAAAGACGTTCTTATTCTTGCAAGAAACACTCTCAACACTTCAAATGTGTAAAAGAAATGCTTCCTTATGGTCTCCAGTGAATCTCAGGGTCTCAGAATTGGGTTGGGACGCGACAAGGACAAACAAACCCCACAGCCTAGTCAAAGGTTTCCGATGTGTCAGTTGCAATTAACTCACAGATTCTGGTGGAAGGTGACCGGCTCTGTGCCTCCGTGGTGGGCGTGGCCGGACGTGGGTCACGTGGCGTAAGGGTGAGCCGTTGGTCGGGAGGGTGGACAGACACTCCCAGGATGCCGAGTGAGACAGAGGAGCCGAGTGTGGCGCAGAGGGGGGGACAGGGGAGGAGCTGGGCTCGTCTCCCAGGCCTGAAGACATGATTGTCAGACAGGATGTCAACATGGCAAAGTACACTTTAAATTTTTTTTTTTAGTTTGTAAAAACATCTATAGGTTTTTAACAGGTTTGATTTTGTCATGGAAAACATCGACAAATGCAAGCAAGTTTGGCATTGATAAATTGATGGTGAGATGTTGGAGATGGAAACCACTTAGCATAAAATAAATAATTTAACTCAGATGGAAATGTCTCCAATGTGAAACCATAAAATGTGTGACGGTGAAAAATTATTCAGGGTTATGATTATAGCACTATAAAACAATTGAAGATTTATAAGGACAACTGTTTTTCTGTATTTCTGCCCCTTATTCACTGAACCAAATATTTCGTTGAGTGAATTTATGTTTTTTTATTGTTGGTGGTTTTACTGAATTTATTGATGGTCCTGTGAATAGTTTTAATGTTTTTATCATCACGAGTTTTGTTTTCAACATATGTATGTTGCACTGCATTCTCTGGTGTTTTGTTTGACTTTAGTTTTTTTGGTCTATTGATAAGTTTTGTTCAGCTTCTCCATTCTAGTGCTCTATGAAGTTCTTAATCTTATCTTGAGTTACAGTTTGTCTTTGAAGACTCTTTGAAGACACATTGGTTAGCTTTCTTTTCAGTTGAATAGAGTATCACAAAAGACAAAACAATGTTGTTTGAAACGAAATTAAGAATTATTGAAATAACAGAACTAACTAGATTAAGAATTAATTAATTAATTAGTTAAAATGGGCTATGTCACCCATGACTTTGCAATTTTATATTAATGTAAAACTCTAGATTGAAAGAGGAAACTTAGAATATGTTAAAAAAAATAGTCGCCAGTCGTTGCCATACATGATTATTAACTGTGATAATGTCTACTATAAGGTTATAAATACATGTTTTTAGTCTTGTGAATATGTTTGTAGCTCTCCATATAAAGATACAATAAAGAAATTGTGTGACACTTTGCTGTGAGAGTTGTGGGAATATATGAAGACACTTACTCAGTCTTGTGGACACCGGGCGTATTCTTCTGGTTCTGGAGCTCCGTTTCTTAATCGCCATCGTGTCCTATTGAGGATTAAATACACATTAAACTTGATTTCAACATTTTATATTGAACAGTCAGTTACTAGTGCATATATATTTATATAATATTATAATTGTCGCCACCAAAACACAAAATAAAGTGTCACAGTAATAATTAATTTAACCATTTTGAGCTTTGATTGCGATAAACAGCCTCAGGTGTTGGATTTAATTTCACCAATATCTTGTTTTGCTAGGAGAGTTTGACCATTATGTTTAAAATCACATCCCAAAGATTGTCGAGAGGGTCAACTTGTAAAGGTAATTTGGATCCTAAATCATCCTAAAGCATTCTGAAGCACTCATTTAAACCAGGTGTTTACCTTTCCAATGATGCCATTATATATTTACATATTTTTTAAATTCATTGTCAAAAGGGCTTACAACAACATTTCCATTTTTTTTTGTAAATTATCACAATGTTAAACATAGATAAAGTATGTCTTCTTCTTTTCCTTTCGACTGCTCCCTTCAGGGGTCACCATCTAACCTTGTTCTATGTATCTCCCTCTCTCTCACCAACCAACTTCATGTCCTCTTTCACTACATCCATAAACCTTCTCTTTGGTCTTCCTCTAGACCTCCTTCCTGGCAGTTCCAACTCCAGCATCCTTCTACCAATATACCCAGTATCCCTCCTCTGTACATGAGCAACCCATCTCATTCTGGCCTCTCTGACCTTATCATCTAAAACATCTAACATCTTCCTCTGATTGACTCATTCCTGATCCTATCCATGCCTTTTCCTCAGTGCCAAGTTCTCTAGACCATATAGCATCGCTGGTCTCACCACTGTCTTGTATATCTTTCCTTTCATTCTGGCTGATACTCTTTTATCAAACATTAATCCCTGACACTTTTGTCCACCCATCCCACCCAGCTTGAACATGTTTCTTCACTTCTTTTAGCACAATCTCTACTGCTCTGGACTAATTATTTTTCCTCCACCTGGTCTCAGCTCTCAACACGGATCACAATGTCATCTGCAAACATCATAGCCCACGGAGATTCCACACCTATAGCACACCTCATCGCTGTCTCACAGTTGGCCTCCATGTCCTGCCCCAGTCTAACAAACTTCTCTGCCACTCCAGACGTCCTCACACAGTACCATGGTTCCTCTCTCGGCACCCTATCATAGGCTTTTTCCAGCTAGGACATATGTTAAGTATGTAATGTGAGATAAATGTGTATTCTCTTCATTGTTATAGTATTTGCACTACCATTCAGTTGAAGATGGTATATAAATATAAAGTTACAAAGATACTTGTGCGATTTTGATTAGATCTGACTATGGGTCAAAATCGCAGTGTAACATACTAAGTAGGGGAGATTTCCAAACTTTAAGCTCCTTATGTTATGAAAAGGGAGACACCCATGAAAATCGAAATAGGTTAATTTTTGATACAATTTATACCATGTTTAAAATAAATAAAATGATGATGTTTTCCATAATTTAATCTACTTTCGGCAGATGTAAGGTCCATAATCCGCCTGTACTCTCTTTCTTCTCTCCTCCTGCTCTTTCTTGTATTTGGGGTAATTCGTTCTACAAATTATTTTTATACCTCACTGAGAGCTTCAGCTCACTATAATTGTCAGCTTTAATGTCTAGTGAAACGATTTCAGGGGCTACAGAGTTTAAAATTTGGGAGTGTTTAACACATACTTCCATTAACACAGCGTAACACAATATCATTTCAGAGCTCCAGCTGTATCATAATGGTGACTCTAGGGAGTGAGCAATTATGTATACACAGCACACACACACACACACAAGCACACACACAACACTTACGATTCCCAGGTTGACCCCAAGCTCTTCATCCGGAAAATCTAGAGACTCTGCCAGTCTGGGCTGACGGACGGTCCGACGGCCTGTCCCGACCTCATCCCAGCGCTTGGCCTGAGACACCTGCCGCATCTAAAGAAACACACACACAAACACACTTTCACACCGCATGACGACACATCACAACAGTGAGCTATGATCTAAGAGGGCATCTGCCCTTGTTCTCCACAACCTCAAGCTGCTGCAGAGAGGAAGAGTGAAGTGTTTCTGCCGATTATAAAAGCAGTGAAGACTCAGGAGAGGGTGAGCCCGGGCTGTGGCTGCCTGACCAACAGTACGATGGATGGAATGCAAAGCAGAGCATCTATTTCTGCGGGCTCTGCAAACATCGGATTTCAATCTCATCACGTCTGCTTTTCAAAATCTCATCCTGGCAACACACGTGTACTGCCGTCCTAAAGGTGGTGATCAAATATGTTTTATGTCCAGACTGAAGGTGGTCAAGAAAACTGACAGAAAAATGCAGAATTTACTATGTGACTGACATGATCTGAGTTGAATGTAAAAGGTCAGACAAATGGAAAAAGAAAAATGCTGACTGTTCAAAAGGCTTCAAAGACCAAGTTGTTCAACTCACATGTCGTCTGTTTTTAATCTTTCTTTCCTCGGACATCGACCTTAAAGGGCAACTAATGTGTAGATTTAAGTGTGTCTTAAATTGATCTTGGATCTCCATTGTATCATCAGTATGTGTCCGTTTGTACAAAACTCTTTTAATTGAAATATTTACATTAGAAAATGTGCTTAAGCCCCGCCCATTGAAAACTTTTGTTTTTTTCTCAAACTAAAATCTCGTTTACCATAACCAAACCCACTCTGTTGTGATTGGTCAAGCAGCAAGGTTTTTCACCGCAGGGCCATCAGTCCAGGAAGTCTCAACCTTCAAGGGAATCATGTAAAAAGAAAGAAGCGGCACGTTCTTCGCTCCGACCATTATTACGTCAGAACTACGTTTTCGTAACCTCTCGTTCTGTGAGACGGGGGAGAACTTTTAGTCTGAGTTTAATTCACTTAAATATAAACAACTGGCCTTAAAAAAAACAAAAAAACAAGCACGTAGCATTTTATACTTCTCAGAATGTATTTATTTTTATAGTTGAAGGGGATGCACATTAATAATTACTCGTATTCAATAATTAGGTTCAGTGTTTTTAATTATACCAGGGGAAAGAGTCGATGCTGAGGCAGCATTTTCCTCAATAGAATAGTTCAATATTTAGTGAATGTTTATTTTTACGAGAAAGCAGGGACACATGACAATAAGTGAAGCATGCTGTCCATCCTTAACATCAATAAACTAAATGTATTATTCAACTAATATTGACTGAACATTTGATATTCAAAATTGAAAAAAGTTTATAATCAACTATTGAGATGATTGGAAATATCAATATTAACAAAAAAAATCAAAAAAACACATATACTACACAAACATTTTCCTTAATTCGAAGCAAAACACATAAGATCCCATTGTAAAAATATGTTCAGAATTTGAAAACATACATATATATATACAGTATATATACTGTATATATATTTATAGCATTTCATGCAAGTACATTTTATGCTTAAGTCAATTAACAAAATGAACCAAAAAGATACATTTTTTAAACAATTACATTAAAATGAAATTACTAAATCAACAAAAACGGTACAGAGTTAAAAATAATTCAAATGAAAATTGTTAGATTACAATAAATTCCGGGTTATTCACAAGATATAGATTATTCTTTAGCTTCAAGTATATTATTAGTATATTATTACTATGTGATTGTTCTACTGTCTACAAAGAAGGCATGCAGGAAAGTGATATTACCAGTACCAGGGATTTATGGTTGTTGTACAGCTCTTGGAGGATCTGGTCCACAATTGAGTTGGTTAGATAGGAGACAACAGATAACTTCACCTCCCTGAGGACGAGAAATTTGCAGTTGCAGGTTTGTTAGTAGAAGCAAGTGAGACATACGGAAAAAATTCTTACTCCAACACTGTGTTGATATCCTCGGCCGCACGCTCCATTAAAGCGTTGCGAATCGATGAGCGAGGGATGGAGACTTGCTCCGAGATGGAGGACAAAGGTGGACTGATTCTCTCAGCTGCAGAGCAGGACATGGGGCACAGCTCGTGGCAGAGGGACACCATGGAGTCCACAACCACCTGGATGCACGGGAGATGTTCAATTTGGTTTAAAATCAATAAATGCACACAATCTACAAACATTTTTAGATGATAGCACGACATTTGATTATCTTAACATTCCTTCTCCGTCTTCACAAGCACCAAAAGTTGAGACAGAAAATGGAAAATTGACCCAATATGAGCCAGTTCATTTTAAATTATGATGGCTTTCATAGATTAAAAAAACAAAACGCTAAAATATATTTGGCTTTTACTTAATGTTCCAAAACTGATCGTGGTGTATAACAGAAGTTTTGATAGAATGTAACATATCCTCTGCATTTGTTTTTTTTTAAATAATTGAACTTCCTGTTCAACACTAAATTAAAATTAAAAAAAAAAAATTTTTAAGTGCATTTCCTAGAAATGTTTCATTCTATGTTTCTTCGAAGTCTGCTCTGACCTTTGATACATTTACAAATATACATTTGGTATGTTGCCGTCAGAAGAGGAAAGAGACTATCAAAAAATATACATTTTCTTGACTGGCAAATTTTCATGTGTTCCGGGTTATGGATAAATAATTTCAAAATCTAGAATGATAATAACCATTCACTAATTGCAGGAACAGCAGTTGGGAACAAGCAGAGCCAGAAAAATTAGCATCAGTCTTACCTGCAGTTCCTTGTCAGCAGCCTTGGCCAGTTCTCCGGCAAGATTGTCGAGACGCTGTCGGACTGGACCGTCCACAGACAGCACGTGTGCCAGTTCACACAGGGATGGATACAGCTACAAACACAATACACACACACATACACACACATGTACAGTCAGGAGAAAAAAAATGTGTAAAATTGAAATATCTTCTTGAAGAATGATAATGAGCAACAATAACCATTTGAAGCTCAAATAACTTTTGACGTATTTATAACTCAATATTCACAACTTACAGCCTTAGAGTTCCGGGCTTCTTTGAGGATTTGCTTGGCTGTCTGCACCTCCTCTCCGTCATCGCTGCCCTTGAGCATGCACACCTGCTGCTGCACTCGCACACACAAGCGCTCCATCACCTACAAATAAAGGGAAGCAGACAGATTTCAGTTTTCTCAAGTTAAGAACGAGATCAATTAAATCAATGTTAAGTCAGTTATAGTCATCTTCCTAATTCAAATGAACACAGAAAGTGGTTTGTGTCAACATATTTCTGGTTTGTGGTGCTTTTTATTCTCGGTTGAGGATAAATTGTTATTTTATTTAGAGGAAATATTATCACTCTGTTTATACCGTCACATTATGTGTCTTTTTCCGCCAAATTTTGCATTATATATATATATAATATGACAAACAACAATATAACGGTATATTGAGAGAAAATGTTTTTTTCCTTTTTATACATATGTTTCAGTATATACTAGACTGTACATAGACTGCATGCCTCTTTGTTCTATCTCTTTGTAACATATTCTGGAGCTGCTGAACCGTGAATTTCTCTAAGCAGATGAATAAAGTATCTATCTATCTATCTATCTATCTATCTATCTATCTATCTATCTATCTATCTATCTATCTATCTATCTATCTATCTATCTATCTATCTGTTGTTGTCTATGAAATATGGCACAATATAAGGAATATGGATTTTATCTTTTATTTTTTTCAAGAATTTCAAGAATTTAGCAATTTGTAAGGAGGTGCAATGAGAGGTTTGTGTGTGTATGTATGCATGTATTTTTAAAAGATCACGAAATGGATATATAACAACAACAACAACGACGACACAATGACTTTGGCGAAGAAGGATGCGAGTTATGTAATCTGACCTGCTCAGCTGTGCTGGTGACGAGTCCCTGGTGCAGCCGCAAAGCCTGCTTCTGGGAGAAACGCTGAGTCTGGTTATTCCTCAGCAGAGCCCGTTGGATCTGTCACAGACACAAGTCAACAAACGAGACGGAGGTGAGGCGGGGGATGTTCACAAACAGCAGCGTGGAGACAAGTCAATTTGCATGGTAATCAGAAGACCTGCGAGAGGTCTGTGTGATCTCAGCAGCCACAGAGCTCTAGTTATCTTGACTCAGCAGTCAGAGGCGTTCACAGCCTAATCATCTCTCGGAGAAAAAGAGAACAAAAGCCTCCTCAGAGAATTTGGGGTTTCTTCTTTGAGCACCTCAATCGAAAAATCTTCAACCCCTACATATTCATCTAACCACATGATGAATTATTTAGAAGACTCAAATAAGTGCTCACCTCAGAATATCTTGCACGGAAATGCTAATGTGGAAACAGATGTGGAGACAGATTGACGGGAAGTTTAGTCGGCAGGAGGATGATCTATTTATCTCCATCAACAGTGGTATTTCTCATGTAATAACATAAGGGAATGTTGTAAGATATGAAAGACATCTCATATTTCTCTCGCAGTGACAAAACTTATGATGAGTAATGATGTTTCGAAACAACTGACTATGATTTTCTGCCGATAAAAGACTCTTCAATGTCGACTGGTGGTTGCTCAGTGTTGAATGTGTTCAATTTTCTTCCATCCAGTTTCCATTTTTTACTGAGAGAGTCAAGTATACGTTTCTGTGTGGAATGGTTGAACAAATATGAATTAACAACGTCTTATTCAGGAGAATGAAAGTCGAGCAGCCATTTTATGTCTACGTTCTAACAGAAATGTGCTCTGAATTGTCAAGAAACATAAATCTGAAGACAGAGGAAGAAGGAAATGTTCCTGAGGGGAAAGTAAAAAGGTACCAAACAATGCCTCGGGGTGAGGCACATAGTCTGCAGTATTTTTGATCTTCTGTAAATGACTTTGGCAAACAAGTCATTTTCAGGAAAAAGGATAATACTGTGCCTCCAAAAAAATGACTGGCAAAATCACTTTAATCAACATTTCTAAAAAATGTTTCACCTTTCATTTTATTTCATTTCATGAATGGAGATATTATCCGTTTTCTGTCCTTTTTGTTTAATGTTTTACCAGCATATTCCAAGTTTCATGTTGTGGGAATTATTAAAAGACATCGAGGGATTTTATTTTTTTCCAACAACACTATGCAACATTGTGATTTTTTCCTTGTATTTTCTGCGAAGGGTCACCCAGAAGAAACCTCTAGCTATTATTATAGAGGTTCTTTACTACACAACTTTGGCAGAGTGACTCGTCTGGTCATGACAGTGGGTTGAGAAAGCATGCAGTCATTTCCATAATGGCTGAAGTACTGAGAGGACTCATAATTCCAGGCAGACAAAACGGGTAACCACCCAAAAATAATCTTTCACTTGTTTTGAAAAAAAACAAGTGAGGAGTGGGGGATTTCAAGACAATGCTTTAACACAGTGCAAGAAAAGTCGTCAAATCTTTGCCTAGTGCCACTATAGCACTATATGCTGTGCAAAAATGTTGTGTTTTGTTTTACATTTCACCTCAGTCACTAAGAATTTAACATGCCAGTGCTTGCCAATTCATAGAAAAGCACATCAATATAAAATAATAAAAATAGTAAGTAAGTAAAGTAAGTACATTTTTATTTATATAGCGCTTTTCCAGACCAGGGTCACAAAGCTCTTAAACAATCAATACAGTATATACTTTAAAGGGCAAGATAAAACTGATAACACAACAGGAGTTCCAGAAAATCAAGCAAAAGCCTGAACAAATAAAAACGTCTTAAGATGTTTCTTGAAGGAGTCAGTAGATCCATCAAGCGCAAAGAGAGAGGAAGATCGTTCCAAAGCTTTGGAGCAACAGCCTGGAAGGATTTCTTTCCTCTGGTCCTGAACCGTGTACGAGGAACTGGCTGGATCAGATCAGTAATGTAAGGAGGAGCCTGACCATGAATAGCTCTGAAAGTAATAACCAGAATTTTAAAGTTGATCCTGAAAGAAACTGGAAGCCAGTGAAGAGTTTTCAGGATCGGAGAAATGTGAGTTCTTCTACTAGAGCGGGTCAGAATTCTCGCTGCAGAGTTCTGAATCAACTGCAGGCGAGACAGCTCCTTCTTGTTAACACATGAAAACAAACTGTTGCAATAGTCCAGGCGAGAAGACACAAACGCATGGATTAGAAGCTCCAGATCATGTTGTGACAACATTTTCCTAAATTTAGAGACTAACCCACCGTTTCCAATATATTCAATTAAAATAATTGTCCTCTGATCCATCTCTCCATTTTTTCCCTATTTTTTTATATCACATCCAATTGTTATGCGGACGATACCCAATTGTACCATTCAGCCAAAACCCTCCAGTACCCTCTCTTGCATCTCCCTCTGTGACCGCCTTCAAGATTCAATTAAGTCCTGGTTCTCCTTAAACTTTATAAAACTCAACCATAGCAGAACTGAACTTATTCTCATTGCCTCAAATCCCCCTGTTGCAAAACGAAAACCGTCCATCAACTTCTCCTCTTACACCTCCAGGTCTTACAGGTTAAAAAAAACTTCGGCACCATCCTTGAGAGCATCCTTTTCTTCCACGCTCACATCAACAACATCATCTGGTCATCTTTGTATAGTCATCAGCTCCTTCTTTTAGCCCCCAAATTATTGCACCTCCATACCCTCTTCACGAGTGTCCTCACCTTAGCCAGCGCTTGGTCAGTCTTCTCGGGGGCATTTCGGTGGGCCTGAGCGACATCGCTTAAGGGGAGTGGCATGTACTGCAGAGTGAAGTTGCTAACAAGCAGAGAGAAAGAGAAGAGACATTTGTCATATTGCTGCAGGATGGCAATGTTAACAAGGAGGAAAACCAATGATCTGATTTTCCAATCAGTCAGAGACACTTACAAGCTTCAACATCACAACAAACCTTACACATCCACATGGACGTTTGATTGACACCCACTTGTAAGGAGTGATGAAATGTTGTGCAACAGAAAACTCTCAGTAGTTACCCATCTGTCATGTTGGTGCTTATGTCTTTTGCCGTTTTATGTGTGTATCCTGCTTCAAAAATGTGGTGTGTTGCCTTACTGCTCCAGCGCCCGCGCCACATCTTGGAAGCCCGTCGCTGTTGTGTTGTTGCGGTCCCATGTTACACTCCTGAGAGGAATCAAACCACCGGCAAATGGAGAGAAAGAGAGAAGAGAAGATCAGTGGCATCTGACTCAACACATAACAAGGAAAAATGTTGTTTGAAAAAAGGCAAATCTAGAGGGAGAGTTGTTAGCAGAAACATATATTAGTGTCAGACGTGAGATAAACTATCAAATATGATGCAGCTATTCAATGACACAGTGGCAGGCAGGAGGGAATGAGACCAGCAAATAGTCGCAGACACATTCAGGTTTACATCACAACTTTGGGAAACTTTGTCTGTACAAGTAAAGACACTATTTTATTGTTTTTATTATTTTTATGCTCGTCTTAACGGAACATGGTCCATGGCTGCTGCAGTTTAAAGACAGATAGGTCATTGGTTGATCTAAAAAAATCCTGATTTGGATCCAAAAGTTAGACTGTAAAATCTAAAAATAAAAAATATATTAAAATCTATTCAGAATGTTGATGCTGTTTACAAACCTACAAATCCAAACATTTTAACAGATTGTCCTAGGTTGTGGTGATAGGTTTCAGTTGAAAAGAGGATGTAATACAAAACTTCTTCTAGTCTTGTTCAACACATTTCTGCCTCTGGGCCTTTTTTTAAGGCTCCTTTCACCCTTCCCTCACCCCCACACAGACTCTTCCAGCTATCTCCTGGGCTCAACTCAGACTTGCTATCTTATTTCTTTCACAGTTCACTTAGTCTCTGAAACTTTCAGCAGTAAAATTTCACCATTTTTCATCATTTACATCCTCTCCCTTCTCAAAATGCCGGGCAAATTCTTCCGCACAAACGTTAAGAATATGTGTTAAGATGCTAACCTGAGTGTTGTGTTGATCTGCAGAGCTTTACTTAGCATCTTGGCACCAGTATCCTCCAAACCGTTTCCACTAAGGTCCACTTTTTTGAGACAGGTGTTGGAGCCCAGAGCATTAACAAGCACTGTTCCTCGCTGGCGGAGTCTGGAGTCAGCAAGGGACAAAGACTGCAAGGCCTGGATTGAGATGGAGGACAACATAAATGTGTTCATTTTTTCCCCAATCACCTCCATACTTTACATGTTCCATTATTCACTTTGCTTTATTCTTCTTACATTCTAGGTCAACTCAACAAACTGTTTCCATCAAAAAGCAGCTATTCAATTTAGCGGTTTCTAATGTCAACTATTTGCTTTAATGTGATTATAAATTAAATGTTTTAAATGCAACATTGGAAAGAATGTTTTAAACATTAATGACATGGTTATAAAAACCACATAGTGTCAGGAACTTGGAAATCACCTGCTGCTGATAAGATGAGGTTTGCCTGAAATGGGTGTACAAAGTTAAATATAATAAAGCAGACATTGCTATCTAGTGGCCTATAAAGAGTGAGGCCATTGACTGAAAAGGCTCCATTAAACAAGGTGGCTGCAGGCTGTATTTTCCTGGAGAGTGGTCAGCTGATGGAAATTCTTAGAGCAGTTAATTGCAGGGAATTCATGAGGACACAATTACCGGTGGACCACTTCATACCACTTTATGTATCTTTGAACGAAGCATACATAGGCGCCACTCATGTCGCTCATCCTACAATCAATAAAAATATACGACACACTGATATAAGACAAAGAAGTCCCTTTAAGGTGTTGAAAGTCACGATCCATACTTAGAGATGATTGTTTCCCGTTATAAGAACTGAAAAGTCCTTTTTTTTATAGAAAAATATCTGCATTGCACATCGGCCCGTTTGCTGAGTAACTTTGATTATGCATTCATAATATTAATTATTTAATTATTATTAAACATCAGGCAACCCGAAGGCCATGAACAGCCTTTTAAGCCTTTTGTGAAATTTAAAATAGCAGGGATACATGAACATGTCGCTGATTTATTTATTTCTTTTGTTCAAGGTTTCTATTTGTTTATTGAATTTTGCTGAAATATCATTTATTTAAAAAGGTTTTAACTTAACATTAACAATACATTATTATTATTATTATTATTATTATTATTATTATTATTATTATTATCCTTTTACAACATAATGTTTTACTCAACTATTGTCGACTATATTAAGATTTTCTTTACAGTTACAAAACCATGTTACTAAACCTACTAAGCCTTATTCCAGCTCGTACAAACAATTTGGAATATCCTCATAGCCCACTGAAGAGAAGTCTTGAGTTATTCAGATTTTTTATTTACAAATTATAACTTATCTGAAATATTTACTTTTACACGTTATTTATTTTTTCAGCTTTTTAAACAAAGTAAATAACGTCAATACATTTTTTTTCCCTTAATTTTAGAATATCTCAGGGATAGGGATCCGAAGGGAAATTAGATTTATTAGTGTTTTCAGTGTTTCACATTTAGGTGCATAATGTTTTTTTTTTTTAGAAAAATCATCTCAGTCTAAATATTTTACATCAATGTTTAATACTGAGAATAAAATTTCAAGTATTAGTGTTACTCTCTCTCTAAGCTGGTTGTGTAACACAAAGCCACATCATCCCATTAAATTTGACCATTGGTGCTGCTGTAAATGTAGTACTACACACGCATCAGTGCAAGCGGAGCTCACTTGTGAGCTATTGCTACCAACAGTGTTAAAGAAATGAGCTAGCTACTTGTCAAGATGAATTTACTGAGAAGAGAGTGGAAGGGATGCCCCAGAGGTCTGAATAGAGACCAGATTATCAACTTTGTGGAAACATACTGTAGAAAAAGCAAACAGAAGAAGTGAGCCACGGTCAACATTAGCTGCTGATGCAAGTGATTAGAGGTTCACTCTTAAATTGCATGACTCTGTGTACGCCATGTTTTGTAACCGGAAGCTTTATCGATTAAGTTCCTCCTGCAAAATAATTCCCATCCCTGTCTATCAGAGCACAGGGTGGTTAGATGAGAGGGAAATGTTCACTTGATGGTTCAATAGTGATTCAATATATGGCTAATTTCTGTCCAGTTACTTCAAAACGTCAGTCAGAGGAGTAAGTTTATATTCATTATTCTTTATGTAATTTATAGATTTTGAGCAGATGGCTAAGATGTCAGGGGACTTTGCTTCTGACTGTCGTGGTAAAGACCTCAGCCCAAAGTCAAGTGTCAAGATCATTTGAAGTGGTAACTGTTTTTTCTTCTGGTTGATAGACTCAGAAGGTTAACATTTATTAAAGTCAAATAAACATATTATAGCTATATCATTAAAAATAAAATAATTCATATTATGGAGCGAGTTTACAATTAACTGACAATGTAACCCTGATCCTTGTTCAGGTGCTTCTATGGTTAAAGTGTTAAAGGCTACCATAATGGCAGTTACTTGAGCACAAAGACATGGTTTGAGGCTTCAAGTAATTATGGTCCCTGAAAGTTTGCCATGGAAAAACCTGTTAGCAGCCACAGGAAATTCTAAAAAGGTTTAAATTCAAGGCCAGTGTTTAAATATTGGGTGTGAAACTTACAAACAAGGCTAGGTTCAGGTTGTTTGTGAAAGAACATTTTTGCTCCGACACGAATGATGGTGCTATTACATTCAGTGTGATTCCTCTTTAACAAACACATATTTGCTCCTCACATGAACCATTTCATCCATTTGCTTTGGTGTGAGCGTGGGCATGTGTGCGGGGGTTGCATCTGCGTAAATGTGTACGCTTGTGTTCAATACGTTACATAATACAACTCACACAGTCTTCCTCCTGCATCAGCTGAACCAATTTCTGCAGAATCTCCTCCAACACCCTTAGGAGGCAGAGAGAGGAGAGGAGAGAGTCAGCATCGGCATCATCTACACCGACAACAGTGTTTTGCTCAATTATTATCAATACCGGCCCTTGATGTTAAAGTTCTTTCCCAGCATTAAGTGTCTGAGGGACGGGTGGCGGGAAAACGCTGGGATCACAGAGAGCAAGTCGGCATCCAGACCTGTAGAACAAAACAGTTTATTCCAACAATACATTGTTCAGATAAACACTTTTTTCCAGAAAATGTTTCTGAGAACATTAAGCAACCTTTAAATGTTTTTTTCTTCCTGACACTACAATCAGAAGGCAGAATATAATCTTAAAAAAATCTTGTAATTCCAGGCTGAGGAGGTTGATTAACCAGTTAACTGTGAATTAACCTAATATATAAATCAAGTAATAAATGATCAATGTTAAAACACTTTAGAATTAGAAAACATATTTTTGTTCAAAAACAATGTAAACATTGTGCAAGTTAGCTGACCAAAGTGCGAAACCTCTGAACTATTACATAATAAATAATAAATAAATAAATAATTAAAACTAACCTCAATCAAACTGGGTCAGTCAATAGAAAGTTATTTTAAGAACCAATGGCCACATCCTGTGTATCTGTCCCTGTCTTCTGTGTAGCTGACAGCAATGCATTGTTGAGATTTTTTACTATAAACAATATTAAATTGATCAAAGATCAAAGATCCCTCCCCTTTTGTGTGGAACCTCTGCTGTCACTGAGCCTGTCTCCACCTAGTGGGCCTTCTTTTAAACCTATAACTCTGGCTGATATTTCGTCACTGGTGAGCAAGATGAAACCCTGTTCTTGCTCGTCCGACATCCTTCCCTGTAGGCTCTTTATTAAAGTATTTAATGTAATTGGCCCCTGGGTTACCAAAATGGTAAACCTCTCCCTTTCCACAGGGGTTTTTCCCAATGCATTTAAACATGTCATTGTGGAGCCTTTACTGAAAAAGCCAGGCTTAGACCCGACTGACCTCAGTAATTTCAGGTCTATTTCTAAGCTTTCATTCTTGGCCAAGATCTCAGAGAAGGTGGTGTCTGAGCAGTTATCATTGTTCCTGGATCAGAGCGATATCCATGAAAAGTTTCAGTCTGGCTTCTGCAAACATCACTCTACGGAGCCTAACTGAAAGTGCCCAGTGACATCATGATGTCTGCTGACACCGTTCTGGTTCTCTTGGATCTGTCCTCAGCCTTTGACACAGTTGATCACCCGATCCTGCTGAGAAGACTCTGTGACTCTGTGACCTATCTGGGCGCAGATTCAGTGTATCTGCCAATCAAATGAATCAGCGGATCTATTGTGTGGAGTACCTCAAGTTTCTGTTGTGGGTCTTTTATTATTTTTGCTGTACTTGATTCCCCTGGGTAAAATCATTCAGAGATTTCCTGATGTTTCTTACCACATTTTTGCTGATGACTTCCAGCTCTACTGCTCTTTTGATCCAACTGAGCCCCAGAGGCTGAACAGCTTAGTCAATTGTTTGCTAGAAAATCAAACAATGGCTGAGTGAAAACACTTTGCAGCTAAATGCATACATCAGTGATCTGATCCAGCCTTACACCCCAGCTCGGGCTCTTAGGTCTGTGGATCAGAATCTGCCGATGGTTCCGTGCATACGCTTCAGGACCAGAGGAGAGAAATCCTTCCAGGCTGTTGCTCTTAAGTTTTGGAACGATCTTCTTCTCCCTCTCCCAACATCGACTTCAGTGGGTATATGAGCCGTTATTGTTCTTCTGGATCATTAATAAACCGGAAACTGGGTCATGTAGAACCATAAAACATCTATATTTACCAGCTTCTTCCATCTAGACCCATAAAGATTCTGCATGAAGAAGTTTTAACATGTGAACATGCCTGATGCAAATTATCAGAATATGTTGGATTAAATATGATACATTTACTACATCAAATGGAAAACACTATTTATATTTAAACCTGAAACTCTATATTGAAAAAGGATGCAGGAAAAGAAACTCCCTTAAGAAGTATTCATAGAAATATGAAACATTTCCCCATTTTTTCCTAGTATGTATTCTTTAGGGCATGATGATTATGTCAGACTTGTTTGCATACCAAACCATGGAAATGCAATTGATTATTACATAAAATGTAAAAAAAAAGATAAAAGGAAAGTCATTCTGAAATGGTGTATTACTGATTTATTTGGATATCATGGTTACAGTTAAGTTTTGGTTAACATTAACTTAAAATTGCTAAAGCCTGACTGACCAATAATAAGTACCTACCAATAGAAATCTCTGTTCAAAATTGGGAGAATACATGTCAAAGGGCTCATAAACTATTAGCTAACAAACTTTTGTCTTCAATATAAATGGTGAATGAGAGTGTATATGACTCCAGAGAAACTAAATAAGTGCAACTCAAATATCCCAGACCAAGGGAACATATTTTCATGGGAGTGTCTACAGATTCTCAGATTTTTGAGTGATCTAGTCTCTGATTTAGGGAAAATGTTAGATATTAGAATTAAATGTGACCCTTCATTATGTATCCTTGGTGTTCCACTGATGTGGAAAAGGATAACTGGACCCAGTATTGGTTGCTGGTTGCAAGGACATATTTCCATATGAGAAGATCACTTATTCATTGAAGGAAAAAGAAAAGTGTTTTAAAAAAAATGGGACCTTTTTTCTCGAATATCTTACAAAAAAAAACTTTTCTCACCTATTGGAGGTACTGGATTAAGGAAAACAAATTGTATAAATGTGTATACTTATTGTACTGAAGGCAAAGTGCAGTTTTTTTGATTTCGGTTTTGCTTGTCAAAAGAACATTTCTGGGCAAATTCATTGTGCTGAAGGTTTAATTGTTTAATTGGGGCATTAACATATTTAAAAGTAGAAACAACAAAAAATGACTAACCAACAGAAGTATTTGCATGACTCTTAAATCTTACATTTAAGAGTCAACACACTCAAAACAGTAGATTCAAATAAGTTGTCTTTCAAATATTTGTAATTGGTACTAGATTTTACATATTTAATTATCAAATAAATATAAATTTTAACGAGTTATCAACAAGAGAATAAATATGTTGCTCAAGGCCCACATAGCTGCAAGAAAATAACTTTCCCTGCAAGAGAATGTTTCAAGGCCTAAAATACTTGATCATGTGCTTAGATTTTCTCCTTTATTCAGGTAGACATTTGGATCCCAGAATCATTAAGACAAAACTTACCGTTTTCAGAAATGTCTAACGTCCCAACACAAGTCACCCGAGGGAAGAGCTCCTGGATCACTCCAGCGCCTGCTGATCTTAACTTTGGGGAGGAAATAAAATATAACAAGTTGATGTGCAGATGGATCTATAGAGCCAACACAGCATGGTTGTCAGTGTTTACCTCACAGCAGCTGATGTCCAGATTTACATCAGATAAATGAGGGTTATTGGACAGGCCGATGAACAGAGCCCTAGAACAAACAAGTGATAGTTTAAACTTAGTAACCCACATTAATGACAAAATAAAAACAACGCTTTAACATGCAGATCAGTTTTCCTAAAAGAGCGGCGGAAGTATTTTGGGAGAAAAATAAAGTAAATATAATATTTTTTTTAGGATGCTTGGGCAGAGAAAACACTACCTCTTTTTCTATTTCTTACATTTTAAGTGACATTTGTACTTTACCTGTGACAGTGTGGCTGTAGATGCTTTTTTTGTTTCACAATCTAGGAAGACATTCTTGACACAAACCCCCTCGAGCTAAGGCATGTCAAACAATTCAATGTTGAGGTCAGTCTCTGGCATATTGATGTTGCATGTAAAAACCCCAAAAAGGATGAAGGAGCAACGTCCTGATCAAAAATGTGTTTTTATTTTTGATAGACAGTTGGCTTAATGATGACGGACATATGACTGATCACAAAGCAGATCGTGTATAGTTTTAAAAATTGTAAATATTCTACTTTGGAACTGATCTTTAGGTTTGGTCACCAGTTTGAAATAACTACAATTTTTTTTTTATAAAAAGCCTGCCCTGTGAGACGTGTCCCAGTAAGTATGAATATAGTTTCAAAACAAGCAATAGGTACACCAATGTGTGGTCAAAGTTCCCAATGTGGTTACCTCAGTAATTTTAGGCCTATTTCTAAGCTTACATTCATGTCCAAGATCTTAAAAAAGGTGGTGTCTGAGCAGCTGTCATTGTTCCTGGATGCTGTGTTCTTCTGTGCAATGACAATAAAAATAAGTCTAAAGTCTAAGAGTGGCTGATCATGATGTCGGCTGATTCGGGTAAATACACTGTTCTGGTTCTCTTTGATTTGTCATCAGCCTTTGACACAGTAGATCACCAGATCCTGCTGAGAAGACTGAGGGATAAAGTGGGACTGTCTGGGTCTGTGTTCGGTGGTTCTTGTCATACCTTTCTGGGCGCAGTTTCAGTGTATCCAATGAGGTCTGAATCAGTGGTTGTGTTGTGTGGTGTCCCTCAAGGTTCTGTTTTAGGTCCTTTATTATTTTTCGTAAAATCATTCAGAGATTTCCTGATTTTTCTAATGACATTTTTGCTGATGACATACAGCTCTACGGCTCTTTTGATCCAACTGACCTCCAGTGGCTGAACAGCTTAGTAAATTGTTTGCTAGAAATCAAACAATGCCTGAGTGAAAACACTTTGCAGCTAATTGTGTGCAGCGATAATTCTGACCTGCTCTAGTAGAAGATCTCACATTTCCCAGATCCTTAAAACTCTTCACTGGCTGCCAGTTTCTTTCAGGATCCATTTTAAACTTTCAGAGCTATTCATGGTAAGACTCCTCCTTACATCAGTGATCTGATCCAGCCTTACACCTTAGCTCGGGCTCTGAGGTCTATGGATCAGAATCTGCTGATGATTCCGAGAGAAATCCTACCAGGCAAATTTTCCTAAGCTTTGAAACAATCTTCATTTCCCTCTGCATCTGATGTCTACTGAATCCTTCAAGAAACAAGACATTTTTATTTGTTGAAGTGCTTTGTGACCCTGGTCTAGAAAGGCGCCTTAGATATAACCATTACTTAATTACTCACCTACTTGCCTCGTCAAGATAAATCAAAAACAAAATAATAAAGCAACAAAAGCAGTTACTGGGGTTCTTACTTTGTGACTTTCCAGAAATAACTAAATCATTTTTTGAATAAGAAATCATAATAATAACATTTTTTCCAAGTCCAATATTGAGGATTTATGTCAATGACGCCGTGAAATTGATTACTTCAACTTTGTTAATTCAAAATCTTTCACTCCTTTCCATCCTAATCCACTTAAAGTTCAGTTTGGCTTCATTTCAATGTACTGTGATTTTTGGATTTCTATCTATGTATCTATGTATCTATCTATCTATCTATCTATCTATCTATCTATCTATCTATCTATCTATCTATCTATCTATCTATCTATCTATCTATCTATCAATCTATCTATGTATCTATGTATCTATCTATCTATCTATTACATATATATTATATTACAACACATCCGCCATAACAAAGCTCTCACAGTTGGTCAGTCGCACTTACGTAACTTTAAGGACTGCTGTTTTAGATAAAACCAAATGCCACTTTAGAGGTAAAGCAGACGAAAAGATTTCAGAAGAACCTACTAATTATGATCAGGGTTCATTATGTGTCTAAACCATATCAACCCAAGAGGTAGCCTGTAATTGATCCTTATATGTCATAATAGTCCAGCAGGGGAGCACAAATAATTTGCAGATTAAGGCTTTGCTGGCAGTTGCTTGTGTGTAATGAACATGAACATGTACCAGGAGTAGGTAATGAGCATCCGTTCTAAGTGGGGTGTCTATCTATATTGGCTTGGCTCCATTATGCAGCACTGTTGACTTTGCTGTTGCTGGCAGTTAATTTTGTTTGTAATACTTTAATTGTGTGTGTGTGTTTGTTCGTCTAAGAGAGATATTGTGTATAATTTCTGGCAGCATCAGCTACACCTGAGCTCTTTAAATGTTTTTTTTATAAATATCTATGAAACCAGAACGATCGAATGCAACTGGACTGATGTGAGGAACTACACTCTGACTTATGTTGCAATTCATGTTCAACATGCTTAAGGCAATTTACCCTTTTTGTCTCTGTGAAGTTTGGATTGTCAAGAAAAGAGACGTGTTCATATAGAGAGTCTTCAAACACACATTCATCATTCATAAATCATTGGCTATACCTTTGAGATCATCATCACAAAGTTGTCAAGCTGAAGTTGAAAGCAATAAAACAGGGCCTCTGGGCCAGGGGTGTTAAACCTAATCACACAAGGGGCCGAAATCCTTTATCCGTCTTAAACACAGGCTGAACAAAATGTATATTTACCGAGCTGTCCATAACAGTATACAGTAGTATCAGTAAAGGTCACCATATCAATATGAACATTCATCTACTTTGAGGCGACCATGAGCTTGACACATGTGTTTCACGACTTCCTAATGTCTGTACTTAGTCATAAGATACGAGCACAGTGGCATAATGGCGAATCCCAATCCTGGAAAAAGCCAGTCATGCTGCTTGGAGATCAGGCGCACTAATGGTAAATACTATTGTCTCTTCTGTCCAACTGTCATGGTTTGAAAGATTGTACAAATTGTTTTGTGCACTATTGACATGAACTTTTTCACAGGTGCACAACTGCTGCTGCAGTTAATCTAACACGAAAGAAACATTCCAGGTGATGATGTGATGCTAAAGCATCCAAAACTGAAAGCAGAACCCCTTCAGGTATTTCAGACTGGTGCATCATACAACATCAAGAGGAGGAGCATTTTTAGAACAAGTGGCCAATTGGGAAATTTCCGCGCCCACATAATCCTAAATTTGTCAGCAGCTATTGCACATGTTTTTGACAGAGAACTGTGATCAGTGAAAGACATAAAAAAAAACTGAAACTAAACATCTGAAACATGTCTGTCAGTAAATATTGCTACCTAGGAACTCAACATGTGTGCCATAGTGTTTAAGATGAAAATATTTTAAATAGAACAATATAATATTATTAAAATATAACACCAGCCCTCAATTCAAGACAAAACATGTATTTCAAGGCCTATTTGTACAATCCCTCAATTCAGATAATTACCAATAATTGACGTATCATCATCAGTCAAACAATTTTATAAAAATGTTTTTACATCACTGTCTTATGATCCTGCCAACAGTTAATTCATGATGACAACAAACCATATTTTGTTCAACCACATTCAAGTGGGAACAATTAATTTTCCCTTCAGGTACTGACAAATAATAAAATAATAATTATACATTTTATGCATTTTGCCCCTTATATGCAAGACTTATGCTGATTATTAAGCTTTTTTTTCAGGTTTATTTTTTTCCTCTGTGCCTCCCCTGGAGTCCTCTGGCGGCACCCAGGGAAGTCGCACCTCGCGCTTTAAACCTGCTGGTTTAGAGGGTTCCTTAAAAGGAAAATAAATACAAATATCTGTTGTTTTTTGCAAATTGTGTTTATTATTCCTGTACTTTTGTATCACTTCTTCAAAATGATTGAAATGTGTATTTTTGCAGAATCAACCCATTAGCAAAAGATAGACATTTATTAATTTATTATTTTTAATACCCAATCACGGATTGCACGTATACTTGGGCTACATGTAGACTTCATAGGGAAACAATATCACAAATCCATGCTTTCTTGACTAGAATAAACTAATAATAAACAAAATGATGAAACAGTTTGCTCAAACCATACCATCACCAGATTTCTGTTAAAAATGTGAGCTGGTGACTCACCTGAGGGAATCAGGAGGGACCTTTATTGATGCCAGGCTGACATGGGTCAGACTGAACGCAGAGCTGAAGAACTGTCGGAAAGCTGGCAAATAATCTCTTGCTTTCCTGAAACAAGAAGAGACCAGATTAATGTTCTGTGAAACCATAAGCCCTGGCTTAGCAGTTAAAATACAGGGGTAGGAGAGAGAGGCAAAAGATGAGAGAATTTGATGACAGGAGGATGTGATGAGATAAGGGAAAGTTGAACACAATGACATCTAAGAGGATAAATGCATGATGGGTAAGGAGGCACGATTTAGGTCCTCATCACGTTGACACTTTTATTCGAGTAGTCATCCGCCTGCACATACCGTCAGTGAGAGCAGCACACTTCTGTCCTGAGAAAACACCTGAATGATTGAATCCCTCCTACATGACGATATACAAGAAACGTCCCAATCTCTGTTTAGAAATTGTCAATAATCCATTTTAGACTCCACTGAACAAAAACCAACAGGAGAGCAGATCTTGAAGACTGCAGAGACCAGACTTGTTCCGGAAACATAGGTTTTCTTTTCTATTCCAGGATTTCTAACAACGTCTCCCAAGGCAGCTGATTTGTTGTTTACCTTCACCACAGAAAATGCCTTTTTTACGCTCCATGTGTTTCCACCCACACCTGGGTATTGTTCTCAGTAATGAGGCACTTACACACCCTCTCACACAAAAGCCCAAATACACAGATACACACACACTTGCAGAGTCTGCAAATAGAAACTCAACAGTTTAAGGAACTCATTTTGTGGAATTTAAGAATTTTCTCTGAACTTAAACACCACAGTGAAAATAAAAATGGACAACGATCATGGAGCTGACACTATAAAACAAAACATCATTTAATTAGTGATGCCATACACTTTGATAGGAGTTGTTGCTTCCACAGAGTGGCAAAACTGGAACTAAGTTATCGTAATGTGCAAGAGTATAAAACACTAACTTTATTGATACAAGTTAGGTTCATTTGTCGTTTTCTTCTTCTCACAATATCTTTATAATATATAGTTTTTTAAGACTTGATGCACCATCAATAGAAACAGCAAGCTATACCCGACTATACTCGTCAGTAAATACAACAGTTCCAGTGCATGTAGGAATTAGTGCTAAGTTAACATAGTTTTCCTCGGTTTTTCAAAAAAGAAAAATGGATTGGAAACTACTACAGTTTCTCCATATAACATCAAATGGTATTCACTCTGAGTCATTTTTTAGGTTTTCTCCGTTTCAAAGAGAATAATGTTTTCAAGATGCTTTTAAAATGGTTGTGAAAAATGGATGAATAACTGATCCAGAAATTGGCATTGCTGATGAAAGGATGAATAACCTGCTCTCACCAGCAAACTTCTGTTTAGGTTTGCGATCACAAAAACTTTAAGCACTTTTGTAAAACAACCAAACAAGCATTGGTATACAAGTATACGTTTATATACTGTATAAGTTTATATTTTTTATATACAAGCAAAACTGAGTAGCAACATGATCAAAAATAGAAAAAATTCCATTTCACAAAAACAATATACTAGGGGAGACAAAAAGATAGTAATGAGGACATCAGCCAAGAAGCTATATTAGGAGAATGGTACTGTGAGGACCTCCTGGTGTGTAGAAGGCTGGCTATGCCTCTACTCATTTGTCACTAACCTAATTGTCATAACTGTTCTGAATATATTGTGACCATATTTAAATTGTAATACTCCGGTAATACTTTTTTTTCTATTTATTCAATGATTTAGGACAAGACATAAGAAACTGTAATTATGTATGCATTTGTAAGATGTTGATACTATGGGGCATACTATGTACCAATTCTCGAACAGTTTTGATTCTTAAAAAACATTTGAGTATATATATTTTTTTACATTTACATTTTGTGGATGGTGGATCACAACAATTCACAACAATAAAGAAGAAGGAGCTGTCTCACCTGCAGTTAATATAAAAAACTCTGACTCTGAAAAATTCTGACCTGCTCTTGTAGAAGAACTCACATTTCTCCTCGATCCTTAAAACTCTTCACTGGCTTCCAGTTTCTTTCAGGATCAATTTTAAAATTGGTTCTTACTTTCAGAGCTATTCATGGTCAGGCTCCTCCTTACATCACTGATCTGATCCAGCCTTACACCCCAGCTCGGGCTCTGAGGTCTGTGTATCAGAATCTACTGATGGTTACTCGCACACGGTTCAGGACCAGAGGAGAGAAATCCTTCCAGGCCGTTTACTCCTAAGCTTTGGATCTTCCTCTCTCTCTGCGCTTGATGGAGTCTACTGACTCCTTCAAGAAACAACTTAAGACATTCTTATTGGTGCAGGCTTTTCCCCGACTTTCAGGGACTCCTGTGTCTGTCTTATGCGTCTCCTAAGTATATATTTTAACTGTGTATTGCATGTGATTGTTAAAGCGCTTTGCGACCCTGGTCTAGAAAGGCTCTCTAGAAATAACCATCACTTATTTACTAACTTACAATACACTTTTGGTTTGAAGTAGTCCAAGTCCATAAAAGGACATTGCATCTGCTTTGTAAACATACTGTATATACTAATGTAGAGCCAACTAATTTTCTTTGCAAACAATCAGAATTACATCAACTTAAATCTACAGTCTTGGGTGTTCAATTTAATTATACTGTATATTAGTAATGGGTTAATGTACTACTGCCACTACTGTATATATCATTATTGGTAATTTCCTTACATAATACTTTGTGATAAATACAAAACACTAAAAGGAAATAATATCAGAAATGAATCATACTTCAGATAACAGTATGAAAATAAACAGTGGCTGGAATCATTCTTCATTTTGAATATGGGCTCAATTGGATTTTGACTGAAAAGCAGGCTCGTCATAGCTTTAACACATCTGTCATGCATGAACCGCTGACAAGCTCAGTTCAGATGAGGACGAGCATTGTTATGCATACGATAGAGCCCGGAGCAAATTAAAAAAATCCTCAGACCAAACGATTTTGGACCAGAATTGGATGGAAGTCAGGGAAGGATATACATCAAGAGTAAAGTGCAGAGAGTTAGCGTCCCAGAAATCAAACCAAAAAAATGTGTTTCTCCTCAACGAAATTTCAAGGTGAAACGGATGCAAAGGTGGAGAGGCAGATAAGGAAAGTAATAGATGAATGCATATGATAAAAAGAGAACAGGGGGCGCAAAGATGAAGCTGTTGATGCCTCTAGAGCCAGACGATAATTGTCATCTGAAATTAGATTCATTTTCACAAACTTTTTCCCTTAGCATACTGTGACGGGAGCTCCTGTGTGCCAAGTTGTATAAAACAGACACTTATATGAAGCCAAGCCACAAATTAAAAGTGACAAAGGGGTAACAAGTGAACCAAACTATAAGCTGCATATACAAGATGAAGTGGCAAAGCAGAACAAATCAGGAAAGTAAGTAATAATATTATTGGGGCAAAGCACTGATCAGAGGGAAAAATGAACAGTCTGGACCAATGAATGTGTGTGGAGGTGTGAAACCCACCTGTGAGAAAATGAGTTCTTGGACAAATTCAGGAATGAAAGATCTGCACAGCATCCTCGCAGCAAGGCGCCAAACAACTGGAACAATAATTGTGGATTAGTTAGGTCACATGAGAGACATCAACACCCAGAATTAGCATGCTAATATAAATAATAATAATAATAATAATAATAATATAAAATACTGTAAGTGAAATCAATATCTTCTAAATAGCTAAAATTGAACATCCAAAATTATTAGTTTTAACAATGTCCCCCCCTTTTCTGTAAGATGCGGTGGCCAAATGGTGGACTTTAAACCATGTCGAACAGGAAGTACAGATATAGCTTTACATATCGCAGCAGAGGTCAATATATACAGCAATATGTCAATTAATGAGGTCAACCTACATGTGGAACATCTGCTAACTATTATATTATATTAGATATATGTTAGATGTCTCCAAGTGTATTTTAATGTATTTTTAAATATTCTTTTCTCACACAGAATATTTATAATACATAGTCACATCACCCATAATCTAAGTATTCGATAAATAATAAATATACCTGGCCCATGATAATATTTTTTATATTATTCTAAACAATTGAAGGTTTACATAGTGCTGTCACAAAATTAAATTAAATTTTATTTAGAGTGTCAAATCATAACAAAGTTATCTCAAAACACTTAACAGTTAAAGTAAGACTATATGGGAAAAAGGATGTGTCTAAATACTTCCTTCTCTGCAACCTCTAAAAAAAAAAAATTAATTAATATTTAAAGTGCTCTTAATATTTTCTCCTAAGCTTTGGAGCCATCTTCCTCTCTCTCTCTGTGCTTGATGGATCTACTGACTCCTTCATGAAACATCTTAAGACATTCTTATTTGTGCAGACCATTGTTGAAAATAACAATCCAGGCAAAGACAAACAGCAATGTTTTATAATGCATCATAAAGGGCTTACGAATGCTGACTGAATAACAGCATCAAATAGAATCTCGAGACAAGTGAATCACACCACTGGCAAGATTTTGACCTAGTAAAATGGGTTTGTTAACCAGAATCTCCAGATCTTCAGTTCAAAGGAGCCCTCTTAAGCGATATACTTCCACTCCCAATATTCTGATGTTGGAATGTTGGATAAATGCATTATCTTCAGCAAAACAATCCATCAATTCAATTTAATAATTGACTGTGTTCAGAAGCCATCTCAGATGAAGACAGAACTGTATTTAAAATTGAATCTGGCAAACTAAAGACTCAAATGAATGAAGACTTGGCTGAGATTTCTTTTATGCATTTAACATAAAAGAACATGTGTAGCATGTTCAGGCTTGTATGCTTATATTGACTGATGTCAATGGTTTCAATAAAAACAATGGACAGTATAGCACCCATTCCAAGATCTTTTGGAAATCATAGTGGAATATTTATTACTGGAGCTTATAAAGGTTCTTCTGAACTTTGAGGCTAAATACATGAAATCGCTTACGTTTTCAATAGGAAAGTTATGGAGTGAACCGAGGACCACTTAAAGGAACATAATGTTATTTAACAAGGGCTTCTGACTCCCAGCAGCTGTGATGACGGACCTGCCAACTTTTAACTTTACAATATGGCTAAGCTATTTTGGTTCCAAAAAACAACATCTCACTAGCTGTGAAGAGAAAATATGTTGAATGCCCTTCTTTGATTTGGAATTCAACAGCATTTTTTTCATATTATGGTGCCCCCTTATGTTCACTTGACTTTCTTATAGTGTTGCTCTCTCTAAATGTCTTAATCCATTCGTGACCCTGCAAACATCACCAATTGCAACATCTTTATTTCCCCCTTAACCAATGCAGCAGTATTTTTAAAAATGTATATTCAAGACATAGTAGACTTGAAATACAATACTCTTTTACAAAGTCAATAAAACATGGGAAACCTTTTGAGAAGCATGTATTGTTCCCGAGAATTTTGGATTATAGTGATTTTGTGCCTTTGGACTGTTCCTGACCCTTTGTGCATGACGTTTTGGATTTTTGTCTATTTATGATCAGTATATTAAAGACCGCGGGAACTTTTCTCCAGACTTCCCCTCTGACTGTTATACATAAGGATCTATGTGTCTCATAGTGGTAACAGAAGACCCAGTAGCAGCATACCAGCTCTCTGTTTCAGAGTAATGTCACAAGTCTGCATCAATAAGCCTCACCAATTTTCAACCCTTAAGTTACCCCCCTGTCGTCCGCCCAAATGTGCATCAAGTCTAAACAAATAACCTCTGTGAATTGTGTTTATGTGTCTGTAATTCAGCCCTGTCCCTCCTTTTCTGACAACATTACAATTGTGTCACAGTTGGATTGAAGCAGTAAACTCTATTTTAATTGACAATTAAAGCGTGACCAACTTCTATCAGAAATTGTGTGTGTGTGAGTGTGTGTGTGTGTGTATATGTCTGTGTGGGTACGTGTAGCAGACGTGCTAAAATTAGAGGCAGCGTCATATTTCTTCTCTGCTGCTGTCTAACTTGTTTTCCTAACTGGAAGGAGTCAGCAGAGAAGAGGCAGATTCAAAATCATTTTCTATGTATTTGTCCGAAACTTATTTTAAAGATATGATCAGTGAATAAGGAGATAAATGAAGTCCACAAACCGAGTCCACTGTGCAATCTGTTATAGACAAATCCAAGTGGACCAGGCAGTTGGGTTGTGCCAAAAACAGGTACAGGTTCTGTAAAAAGAAGAGAGTGGGCAATTCTATTAAAAGCACAACTTTATGATTAAACAAAAACAGTATTTTTAAACTAAAAATAATGTTAAAGATATACAGTCATAGAGAAAAAACATTTTACTGCAAAAAAATGTGATTTTTTTTGCATTGTCTTTTCCATCTGTCATTCACATGACACAAAGACAAGCTACTACATAAATTTGAAGCGATTGTTTGAAGAGAACTACAGTTGTCTAACCATGTTTCTATGACTGTATATAGCAGTATTGACAACAGACAAAAAAAACAGCATCAGGATGCAAATGATGGACAGATGTAAAACCAGAGCTTAGATTACTAATAGAAAAGGAGGTACGGTTATTCAAAAAATGAAAAAAGATAACTGAAAACTAAAGGCAAAAACTGGAATTCCTATGTCAGGTGGGAGAAAAATAATTAATTGTGGGTCTGCTCCAACATCCCAACATTCAAACACATCTAGAGAGGGGTTAAAGAGGCATAATAAAAATGTGGCTGAGCCACCTCAACTGGTTTAAGTAGAGAAAGTAGGTTAAATTGGGAGTCTCAGTTTATTTAAAAGGACAATGTGCAGTTACATTAAAAAGATGGCTGCACCAGATTTAGCACAAAGCTACTTTCCATCTGTAGTCTTCAACAAAGATGCAGACAACTTAGTTCAGACAACTAGGGGAGAGAGCCCAACCCTCACACTGATTATATGGGTACAGGAAGAACAGAAGGATCTTTTATGTATATTATGTCCCGGTTCCTATAGTTGAACTTTACCTAATCATGTACAGATAATTCATGTACAGTCTGGTTGTGGTTTACTAGTCTAATAAGTAAGTAAGTAAGTATATATTTATACATGTATATTTGTTAAACGAGGTTATAATATCCAATAATTGGTATTGGTGGAATTTTTAAGTAAGTAAGTAAGTAAGTAATTTTTATTTGTATAGCGCTTTTCCAAACCAGGGTCACAAAGCGCTTAAACAATCAAAACAATATTCAATAAAGTATATATTTTTAATCCGATTTACAATTAATGTTAATAAACTGTGGATGTGAATGCGTCTTCCAATTGAATATTGAGGTTGACCGTTTCCTGGTTTTACAGCAGATCAAAACTGATCTGTTGCACCATGAAAGGCTGTCCTGGGAAACCCCCTAAAGCCTTGTGCAGCAAACTTGGAGGATAAGTTGTCAGTGTGTAAAATAACGAGTGTTTCTATTGTACTTTGGAAACATAATTAAAAGCTTTTCTGGAATCAGGTGTATCCAATCGACAATCCATCAATTTGTAATGCACAATTATTACATTTTGCAAAATTTCAAATGTTGTGAAAAGTCCGCTCATAACCTTTTTATAATTGACCTTAAGATGGCTATACAGAAAACTGTCACAATCGAATGATGTTCAAACAATACTTTGTTAAAGTTTAGAAATATTTGTTTTATCTTGAGAAAAACTAGAATAGAAACCCAGGTTTTGGGTAATCATGCATCTTCAGGATCATTTGAAAGGGGTTAAAATAAATGTTTTCAATCAATAGAAATATTTCAATGTTAAAAGTTACATGTCGCAAGGAAGTATAGTCATAAGCAATGGTTTTACAAATTATATTTATATTAATGTAAAGCTAAAGGTAAACTAAACTTAATGCTTTGCAATGATTGTCTCATGTGTATTTTAACATTAATTTGGTTCTTACTACTCTCAATTGCCTGAATTTTCCCCATGTGAGGTTGTTTGGTTATTACTTTTTATCACAAATCTGCATTAAGGAAATAAAATATATCATCATGATTATGTAAATACATGCAGTCCTTTTTCTGGAATCTGGGCGGTAGACCTGACTTTTTTTTAATTCATTTTTATTTTGCGGCGATAGCATGGATGGCACTTTGATCTAAAAAAAAGCTAAACCAAAAACCTCTCAATTCAATGGTATTACTTAAATGAAGGACAAAATAAAAGTACGTAAGCTCATCTTCATGAATAATATGTATGGTATCTAGGGCGTTTGACATGACTGGAAATCGAAGAACAAGCATGATAATGGAACAACATGCGTGTATGTGATCATGTGTGTGTGTGTGTGTGTGTTTGGGACTCACTGTAGCGTCCTCTCCAGACAGCAGCCCTGGGTTTTTGCTGAGATCCAGATGCAGCAGAGAATTTGAGTAATCATCACTGGAACACAGGGCCTGGGACAGAGATACCAAACCTAGCGGGAGCCGAACACAGCGCAGATATCTGCATCAGCACTTGATTCGTGCCAAAGTACCGTTTATACATGACAACATGGTCTTAGTGACGAAAGAAAATAACAGAGCACATCAATTTTTGGGGAATATTTCAAAAAAGAAAAAGGTTACAGCAAATAAAATCCCAATAGTCACTAATGCATATGAAAGATTGTTGCCATAAAATTCAGATCATCATTAGACACAAGTAACTACATGAGTCAGCAACACGCTAAGCAGCTTTTCATTCCTAATATGCAGTGATTAGGGCAAGAATGAGCATAAGTGGAGCCAAAGAGTATATTTCCATTATCTTTATCTGGCTCATCAGCTGCTATATTGTATATGGATGGATTGTTCATGTAAAACTGTCCATGCCGGATAGGGATAAGCAGAAGTTTGTGAGTATGGATGAGCTACGGCTGTATCTAAAAATAAAAATAAATAAAGTACTGCAAATATTCACTTTTATTAGGTACTTTAGAACGACAGTGAACCTGTCTTGTTTAACTGTGTAGTTCCTGTCAAGCGTGCACCATCTATCTATCAATGTGAAAACTCAACTCTCCTGACACACACCTTCTGCCTCTCTAAGAAGCAATAAGTCCATCATCATGAAAATGTTCTGCTTTGATATCATTACTTTATCATTTTGTTTATAAAACGAGTCCCTTGGAGGTGGAGACATTCGGGATTGATAACACTAAGTGACAAATCTTGATGCTTGACCAATCACAGCAGAGTGGGTGTGGTTATGGTTAACTGGATTTCATCTCCAGAAAAAAAAAAGTTTTTCAGTGGGCGGGCCTAAGAACATTTTCTAATGTAAATATTTCCATTAAAATATAGTTTTGTACAAACAGAAACATTCTGATGAGTACAATAGAGGTCCAAGATCAATTTATGTGAATTTACAGGTGTGTGTACATATAGTTTTGACGATGTATCATGAGTCGTAATTATACATTTTTATGATACATGTGTAACATGTTTATTATGTTTCTTTAAAAGATTATGAATATAAATGCTTAATAAATACAGTATATACCGAATATACATTTTTCTTAGACAAAATGTGTTTACCTTCTAAAGGGAAATGCATTCTCATACATAATGTGAGTAGTTGTTATCCTAACAAGTCGTGAAACTAGCAATAGGATGGTTTTAATAAAAATTACAGAAAGGGACGGCAAATTGGAACAATGTAGTTGAGTTCATTAGTATCTCCATCCTGCTTTTCATTGACAAAAGAAAAGCTTATTCCGGAAAGAAGCCACAACCAAACAAAAAATGTTGAAAGAGGTTTAAATGAAAGTTGATGATTCAACTTCAGTAAAAATTACAACAGTACTATGTAGTAGAGAAAAGTAGATAAATGTTAAATACTTGAGTGATGCATGATATTCAAGTGATCTGCACTTCAACTGTAAAACTGGATCAACATATCCACAGTTACGTAAGAATACCTGCAGGAATCAAAAGTGAAAAATGACTGTTAATGAACTCCCCTGGTGGATATGATGCCAGCACGACTCTGAGGGAAGTTTTTGTTTTTGTGGAAACATGGTTTAACAGCAGCGTTTCTGACGGCGCAATACCACTCAACCAGCTAGCATGCTACAGGGCAGACAGAGCTCTTGTCGAGGGAGGTAAGATTTGCGGAGACAGGCTGTGGTGTAACATCAACCATGTCTGGTGCCGGAAGGCTATCGTGGTCAGTAAACACTGCAGTATGTTGTTATATGGTTCAGAAAGTGTCTGTTTTATTTACGTTTTATTACGCTGAATCATTTATTTGCACTTACACAAACTGCCATTCAATTTGCACTGTGTTCTTCTTTATCTTTGATATGACACAACATGAACATCTCTTATCTTTGATATACTCAAAATTGTATTTTATATTCATTATTTTCTCTTATAAGTAAACTTTTGTAGTACCGTAGGCCTTTGAGTACAGTAATTTTAGCATTATACAATCCAATCTGATTTAGGCTCTTGTTGAAAGCGAGAAAAACATTATAAATAAAGTTTGGGTATAGAATATATAGAATATAGAATATCAGAACTTGTATAGTAAGTAAGTAAGTAAGTAATATATATTTATATAGCGCTTTTCAAGACCAGGGTCACAAAGCGCTTTAACAATCAAAACAATACTCAAAACAGTACATACTTCAAAGATCAAGACAACACCGAGAACAACACAGGAGTTCGAGAAATTCAAGGAAAAGCCTGAACAAATAGAAACGTCTTAAGATGTTTCTTAAAGGAGTCAGTAGACTCCATCAAGCGCAAAGAGAGAGGAAGATTGTTCCAAAGCTTAGGAGCAACAGCCTGAAAAGATTTCTCTCCTCTGGTCCTGAGCCGTGTGCGTGGAACCATAAGTAGATTCTGATCCACAGACCTCAGAGACCGAGCTGGGGTGTAAGGCTGGATCAGATCAGTGATGTAAGGAGGAGCCTGACCATGAATAGCTCTGAAAGTAAGAACCAGAATTTTAAAGTTGATCCTGAAAGAAACTGGAAGCCAGTGAAGAGTTTTAAGGACCGGAGAAATGTGAGTTCTTCTACTAGAGCGGGTCAGAATTCTCGCTGCAGAGTTCTGAATCAACTGCAGGCGAGACAGCTCCTTCTTGTTAAGACATGAAAACAAACTGTTACAATAGTCCAGACGAGAAGAAACAAACGCATGGATTACAAGCTCCAGATCATGTTGTGACAGCATTTTCCTAAGTTTAGAGATTTTTCTCAGTTGAAGGAAACAGTTTCTGGTCAGTTTTCTACAGTGTTGAACAAGAGACATGTCTTTATCAAATACAACACCCAGGTTTCTCAGGCTCAGTTTGACAGACTGACCTAAGTCACCCAAGTACTGACTCAACCCTGGAATCGTATCATCAGGAGCAATCACCAGAGTTTCAGTTTTGTCCACATTAAGCTGTAAAGTGTTTTCACTCAGCCATTGTTTGATTTCTAGCAAACAATTGACTAAGCTGTTCAGCCTTTGGGGCTCAGTTGGGTCAAAAGAGCAGTAGAGCTGGATGTCATCAGCAAAAATGTGATAAGAAACATCTGGAAATCTCTGAATGATTTTACCAAGGGGAATCAAGTACAGCAAAAACAATAAAGGACCCAGAACAGAACCTTGAGGGACTCCACACAACAGATCTGCCGATTCAGACCTCATTTGATTGGCAGATACACTAAAACTGCGCCCAGAAAGGTAAGATGAGAACCATTCTAACACAGACCCAGACAGTCCCACTTCATCCCTTAGTCTTCTCAGCAGGATCTGGTGATCAACTGTGTCAAAGGCTGACGACAGATCCAAGAGAACCAGAACAGTGAATTTACCAGAGTCAGCCGACATCATGATGTCACTGGACACTTTCAGTAAAGCTGTCTCCGTAGAGTGATGTTTACGGAAGCCAGACTGAAACTTCTCATGGATGTCGCTCTGATCCAAGAACAAAGACAGCTGCTCGGACACCACCTTCTCCAAGATCTTGGACAAGAAAGGGAGCTTAGAAATAGGCCTGAAATTACTGAGGTCAGTTGGGTCTAAGCCTGGTTTTTTGAGCAGAGGCTCCACAATGGCATGTTTAAATGCATTGGGAAAAACCCCTGTGGAAAGGGAGAGGTTCACCATATTGGTAACCCAGGGGCCAATTACATCAAATACTTTGATAAAAAGCCTACAAGGAAGGACGTCATCTGAGCAAGAGGAGGGTTTCATCATGTTCACTAGTGCTGAAATATCACCCAAAGATACAGCAGTGAAGGATGACCAAGAGGAGGAGATGGGCTCAGAGACAGTAGGGGTTCCCAACAAAGGGGGAGAGATTTTCTCTTTGATCAATTTAATTTTGTCAATGAAAAATCTCAACAATGCATTGCTGTCAGCTTCACAGAAGACCGGCGTGATTTGAGGAGCAGGAGACACGAGAGAATTAATCGTGTCAAACAAAACTTTGGGGTTTTTCCTATTTGCTGCTACCAGTTTTCTGATGTAATCAGATCTAGCAGTTTCTACCATCTCATTGTAAGAAGTCAACAGATCCCTGAGGTGAAGTCTGTGCACCTCAAGTTTAGTAGACTTCCAGAGACGCTCAGTCTTTCGACAAAGTCTCTTCAGACTCAGGAGATCTTCATTTGTCCAAGGGCACCGTTTTTTCTGAATTTTCAAGTTCGATTTAACAGGTGCCACTTGATCCAGTATTTCAACACAATGATCAGTAAAACAGTGAATCAAACTGTCCACATCTGGACAGTCATCAAAGGAAAGACGGTCAAACATAGCAGAAAAACTGTCTGCAGTATCGGCTGAGATGACACGCCTCTGAGACCTAACTTTCAAAGGCTTAGGTTCAGGGATGAAGTCCAGGTTGAACAAGACAAGAGAATGATCACTCAGATGGACATCATGTACAGATACATTAGAAATGTTCAGGCCAAGAGTAAAAACTAAGTCTAAAATGTGGCCTTTTTGATGAGTGGGTTCAGAAACATGTTGCTCAAAATTAAAGGCTTCAGTTAAAGTTAAAAGTTCTTTAGCAGAACAAGATGTGACGTCATCAACATGAAGATTAAAGTCTCCAAGAATAAGAACAGATTCCATCTGAATAATGGAAGATAAGAAGTCACTAAAGTCTTTCAAGAACACCGCCGCAGGACCAGGCGGACGGTAGATTGACACACAATAGAAAGGTCTTGTAGAACCAACCAAGATCATCTGAGACTCAAAAGAAGTGAATTCCTGTGTCTGAATCACTTTGCAAGAACAACTCTCCCTAAAAACAGTAGCAAGACCTCCTCCACGACCAGAGAGGCGAGGCTTCCCCAGGACAGCGCTCCCTACTGGACAGAGTTCGTTCAGATGAATAAACTCTTCCTCTCTCTGCCAAGTCTCAGAAAGACATAATAAATCCAAATTAACTCTTGTGAAAAGATCATTAAGAATAAAGGATTTATTAGTAATGGAGCGAACATTAAGAAGTCCCACATTCAGCACCGATGACGTCACTGACGACGCCGCGTCACTGACAGGCGCGCAGAGCGGGATCTTTTGAAGCGAACAGCGGTCACGTGGGTACCAGCTGTCACTGAAGTTCAACTCGGTTGTAAAAGTCGAATTAAAGAGAGGAAATGAAAAAATCTTACCACCTTTCGTTGAGGTCTGGACAGACGGCAGCGCTGATGTGTCGTCACACACAGTGAGAGGGATGTCGATCAAATATCGATGACGTTCGATGACGTCAGAGTTGTTCCGAGCGATCGCAACTGCACGTCTCATCCTGACCTGTACTCCAGCCCGACTCGATCCCTTGTGGAAATCGCCCGGTACTCGAGAGATCAAACGATATTCCACAGAGTCCGAGTCGATGAGAAGCGGAGCCGGAAACACGTTCACCGGACGTTGGTAACGGTCGCGAGTGAAGTCCTCCATCGACTCTCTGATGTTGAAAAGAGCATCACGATCATAGATCCGAGATGCTTGAGACATATCTTAAGTGATATGAGCATAATATCCGGACAAGTAGTCGTTAAAACGACTGTTTTTGGCAATTATTGCAGGAGCTCACGTTTCAAGCAGCCGATCAAAGGCTCACCGGAAGCGGAAGTGAGTAACAATGTAACATTGTTACTTGAGTTTATTGTAATTCAAGAGGAGTAGAAAACAGCAAAATCTTAGTGAGGATTTTAGAAGGGAAAGAGGGAAAACAGATCAACTACTTGTGATTCTGGCCTGATTATGGTTTGGAAGACGGATGGTGGGAGGAGAGGCCTGGCCGAGGTTATCAGCGTGAGGAAGTAGCAGCCAGATTACATTTGATGAAGGCACCATAGACTTTCAATTCCCAGCGAAAAATATTCACAATGCACTTTTGTTTTCACTCTCATCACTCTGAAGATGGAGATCAAAGATCACTTCGCTGTATGTAAAAAAGATGCAATTGGGGCAAACTTTGTTGTGGCAGATGTTCAAATATTTGTCAGTGAGTATCCATCTATAATTAATATAACACATCAACCTGGCAGATACTCCGGCTTAAAAAAGCCAATTAGGAAGCAGGAAAACACCTCCGATTTGATCAGAGACTTCAGTTACTTGAAAATCAGTGCGACTTTTGTTTAGCACTAAAAATGCTTTACACAAAGTCAACCATTCAAGATCACACCAAGGGGAGTTTGCTAACACAGTGCTCCTGCTCAGGGACACAACAATGTAATCATGACAAGAGCTGGAATTACATCTGCTTAACTTCTTAGCCGCAAGACAATCACTCTGGGAAAACTTAATAGATCAATAGAACATGATGTTTTAACTCTGGATTCTTTTAATAAACACATTACAATTAGATTTTTTATTAAGTGGCAAATGATTCAATGGGAGCATTCCAAAATACCTTCAGAAATCACAAATCATTTAAAGAAAATCAAGCATCTGTCATTCTGGAGCTCATCGCTATCAATGATATTTCAAATGCTCAAAATATATCGGATTATCTTGATAAAATGGATAATGTAAAAAAAAAAGGGTTTAAAGACCTAAGCATTATATTTAGAATATCATTTATTTAACAAATTGGGTTACACACAAGAGTTGCATGCCTTCAAATACAATTTGAGGTATATGCGTCTATCTACTAAATTATTGTCTTTTGGCATAGCTATATAAAGCTTTTTAGAAGATTAAAACCTTGACGCAGTAACATGCAAAAGTAGAGTCCACACAATACACAAAATAGCTGTTGAAAAAACAAAATGACAACAAAAGAACTGAAACTCACAGTCAGGTTCTTCTACAGTCCACAATTATCTAGAGGGTATTCCTGAGATCCAGAGAAAGTAAAAGTGGAAAAGGTAGGATGTTCTTTACCTTTCACTGAGTTTTTAACTGGTAATCCACAGGTCAATCATTCTAGGTGGTTTTCTACAGATGTTTCCTCTGGGTTATGTAGATAACACCACTTTTATCATTACATGCTGTGCACTAAAGAGTTATGTTGGTTGTTTGGCGGCGATTTTGATTCCTTAGACGTCAGAGTAAAGTCTCCAGCAAAAAAACAACCTCATATGATCTTCAAATTAAAACAACAGTGACAAAAATGTGTTTCTAATCATCTTTATTAACTTGCACATTTAAATAAGAATTTCTGTTGCCCCAAATGCAAATTGTGAATAAATAATTACTGGCGATAACGCTCCATCATTAGAGAAAGCCAGGCTTTGTATTTTTAGAGTCTCATTTTTTTTACTTTAAATCTTAATAAATAAGTTAGAAGCACTTTTGTTCAGCTTTTTGGAAAACAGTCTCGCATTTAAAATACGTTTCATGAAAATTTTATAGTCCCTAGTTTTTAGCAGTTCAGAAAAATACCACAGAAATGTCAGGATTGTTTTCATTTTCATTCATCAATTAGTGATCACGACCAAGATAACATTAACTGTGTCCTAAATAGTTTCTATAGTTTATTATTTATATGAAAGCAACCATGCAAGCGTTGAAGAAAATATTATTAATTATTTAGAAAGCAAATACGTTATGTTAAAGCCAATTTCACGATATACGACAAAATAATATTTAGTACCTACAAAACTACAAAGAATAAAGTGTATTCTTTCAAACAAATAAATATATATGGCTTGTAATAAAAAATGAACTGCAATGCAAATGGTATTTGAGAGAAACTAATTGCTAATTGTCTATGGTATTGACCTAAAAAGTTGAAAAAAATATAAAGGAAATTAAACAAATGTTTTAAATAAAAGTATGCGTGTGAACTCACCCTTGGAGGACAGCGATGTCTTTGAGAGATTGAGGAGGCGCAGGCCTTTATTCAGGCGACACACTTGTTGAATAAGATTAGAGACTCCTTCATGAAGACAAATCGAAAACAAAGGAGAATTTATCATTTAAAAGTGATGAAACACATGAAACAAATAACATTAGAATATTAGATAATACATTTGGGCGCATATAAATCTCTGAAAAACATGAATGTTCAGAATGTTACGCCCACAAGCCAGCAGGCAAAAGCCTTGCACTAGTGACTTCTCCCACACACGCACAAACAGAAAAGAATATGTGTCATGCCATGGCTAAGCAAAAATAAGTCAGCTTGAAATTAAAAAGACAACTAATGTTACTATTAAACCATTCACTAAAATACTTTTCAGTATAATGGTTACAAGAAACTTCATCAAATACCATGTTAACACAATCATGATTGTGTCAGAATGTGGAGACAACCTTCGTGCAAAGAGGCCTACACTTTTCTCCCCCTAGAAACATCTTCCAGCGCTTCTGGAAACCTTGTTCTTTTGGTCAGTAGGAGTTAGAAAATATAAATAGGTCGGTAATTGTGCTCTCTCTGTTGATGCACCTTAAAATATTGATCCTGAACTTAACCTGCCTCTGCATTTCTGGTCTTGCTAGAATATACACTGTGTGTGAAAATGGCATACAATCTGGGTTTACAATTTGGGTGCAAACACAGACTTAACAGTGAAAATGGAACATGAGAGAAACAGCAGGAATGGACAAATACCTTGGCTATCCAGTGTGTTGTGAGCCAAGTTGAGAGAGTGGATCACAGAGGCTGGATTCTCTGAGAGCGCCGATGCCATCTTCTGTGGAAAGTCTCTGCGGAAAACATTGAGCGAAAAATGTAGAAAATCCAGATGATAGCTAATGTTGGATCAGGAACCATTTGATAAGTTTGTTTAACATTTAGACAGACACAAGGTCCCTTAAACCAGCGTTACCAACAGCAAATATGTTTTGTAAAAATCTCAACTTTAATCAACTCTGAAAAATGGAAATATTTTATTGAAAAGATGGAGGAAGAATTTACAGGCCTCAAGGGTCATAAATATCACTCCCTGCTCAGAGTGTGTAAGTGTAAAAGACTAAAGTGCCGGATTTTACAAAAACAACGTGATTAACTTAATTTGTCTGGATCTTAACTGAGCTTTTTGACGCAAGGAAATCCATAAGAAAAACTTTTATTGTGAATCTCTTGTAAGAAATAGCAGACATCTTTGAGGATCCCTGTCGTCCAAAGCCAGACATATCAGTGATATCATGTAATCTCTCTATAAATGTTCACCTTTTGGTGCAGTGGTGCAGAGACAATGATAAAAACTGCTGTCCCTTTTGAAGTGGATATAAAACTGGCAAAAGTATAAAAAAAAAAGTTGTTAAATTCATAATTATGCCGTGCTAAATCATCAAGCCTCGAGCAAGCCAATTCATCTCTATTAATTCTGGATGAGAAAAGTTGGCTGAGGCAAAAAAAACGTGCACAGGAGTCATGCCAGGTAAAGGGTATACAGATGCAATACAAGATGCCATCCAAGGAAATAAACGAGAGGCTTTCAAGGCGTAAGGGAAGAGAATGGGAGGAATTTAGGAGAAAGAGTTGAGTGGGAGCATGGGGACAGGTTAGTGGATAAATACCAGAGGTAAGGTTGTAAGGGAAGATAATGGGATCGGGAATGAAGCAAAAAACTTACGATTTAAGTCCAGCATTTTCCAGTGTGAGCTCCTCTAGGCTGTTGGACTTGCTGATGGTGTGCAGTACTTGGTCCACGACCTCCGACCCCTGTTGATAAACATACGCCTGAATAAGTGCAGGGCCTCAGGGCAGTACTGCAGTATTACACAATAATAAAAAAAACAGTTTAGTTACTTGTTATATATGTAACTTCAAAACGTCTAAAAGCTTTTAAAAATGAAGGTGTAGGATGATGGCAGGTCAAGCATACATGAATCGCTATAACAAAGTAGTCCATATAGGTTA